>NC_083565.1:26315179-26952623 GCF_019925205.1 Metopolophium dirhodum | reverse complement strand
ACAAAAAAAATTATGATCATTTAAGAAATGTACTATTATTATTACTACTAAAATCTATTTTTAAGAAATTTTTGAAATAGACAGCGTGAGAGACTGAGAGAGGTAGGTCTATAATCAGTAATATTTTCAGAAGCCCCTAGATGGCGTTAATATCATTTAAGATTAGGATTCCGCGATTAATACAGTTCGAAAAATATTTTATTCCTCATTTCTACGATACACGACTATACGGTGTACGTATTTTTTTTTCGAGAGAGAAAACGGTCCGGGGGTATACTTTTCAGATTTATACAGTCCGTGACAATACAGTCCGCATATTTTGAAACTCCGCGATTATACGATCCCTCATAATATGGTTTGAAGAATATTTTATTCCGCATTTCTACGGTCCCTTTCTATACTTTTTTGTTCCGTTTTTATACGGTCCATGCGAATACGTTCCGAGATTTTACGGTCCCCTGTGGTGGTGATGGTGGAACGACCAACCATCAAGGCGACAGTCACCGAGGACGGTCGCTGGAGACGTGGAACGCACAGATCTCAGGACGATTTTTCAATCAAAGTATCAAACGACTACTCTCTTGTGAGGCCATGGATGAATGGGTTCAGCACAGTCGTCCACCAGACACCTCCAACTACTGCGGACTTAACATAGCGCCAGGTGCTGTCCACTACCACAACCTCGTCTACACACGATCGGACCGTAATCACCGTGCCGATCAGTCTTGGTTCGTGTGCCAATAATAATAACAAAATAAATAAAAACCTTCTACGAACCTACTCGGCCGCGGCGTGTGGTTTGTCGTTGCCGGAACGAGTGCAGAAATCTGCGATGGCACCGCCGCAGTTGTCGTGTAGATCGACGTCCGGATATGGTGGTGTGTACCGTCGTCGTCTTCCGTTCCGTCAAGAACCCAGGAGGTCGATGGTAACGTCGGGAATGTAACTCGTAGGCCGTCGAGGATAAAAGAGCTTAGAAAATGCTAGTGCTTGGTAGTTGGCAGTCGACAGTCATCAGTGTTACCAGTGACTGGGATAATATATTGATACGACTCAGCGGGTGGTGTACGTCGGCGGTATAATACGGTTTTATTGTATTTAATAATTTTGTTAACAATTGAAACAATTCGACAAAAGAATGAAACGGCTGGCGCCATCAGTTATTTACCAATAATCTCATTATAATGTGTCTAGACAAATTCCTCCGTTACTCATTAGAAAACGCTCTAAAGAAAGATAATTGAAGACTAACGACGTTTTTTTATTACAGACCTGGTGGCTCATAAATAACACAATCCTTGAAATATATTTTACATACTAAATTTATAGAAACGTTATATATTTCATAATATTTTTAATAACAAAAGAAGTTAGGAAGTGTGAAGTGATTACCGATCTGCTTTACATTATGACGTGTCGTGTTCAGAGTACGGACTTATCTAGATGAATATCTAGATAATTATTTGTTCATCTTTTATGTTATCTAGATAAATAGTTCCAAGATATCTAAACGTCCATCTTAGATACATTTTTTATTAATCTAAATCAATTCATCTATATACATTTTTTATTGATAAAAATCGTGAAATTGTACAAACGCATTTTTAAATATTAATACGGATTCTCAAACAAAGTTTATAGTTTATAAGTAATGTAATAATTTTTATTTACATCATTATTATTTTTATGTTCCTAGTGCCCAACTAAAATATACCTAAATTTAAAAGCATTTAAAAAATATTTGTATCTTTTTTTTATCTAGATAAAAAAGTATTCATCTTTATCTTTATCTAGATAAATGTTAGTTAAGTTATCTTTTATATATATCTAGATACATTTGAGTTGCATTATCTTTATCTTAATCTAGATAAAAAAATACTTATCTAATCCGAACACTGGTCGTGAGGGTCACTGTATTGGACGTGTTAATTTTGATATAAATTATATAAAATTATTGTATAGGAACAGCGATTCTGGGCGAAGATGGTTTATATTATAATCATTTTTAACTGCTAGAATGTAACAAAATGTTATTCTTCGTTAAAGTATTTAATTTCGTCCAAATTTGAACTTAAAATATCTATAAAAAAAACACAGATTTTTTTATATTTTTAAGCAACTACTTATGTGAAACCATATTTTAAATTTTTTATCTTGAGCTATTAAAAATAGTGTTCTCATCATTGTAAAATTCGTACATTCTTTCACTCCACTCAAAATCAAAAATAATTGAATACATTAACACTAATATAATATAATACATTAAAACGGTAGCAAATTGTTTGAATACAATTTTAAATTGAGACATTTCCTGTATATTAAAATTATCTAAGTAACGATTATTTTGAAAAGTTTGTACAACCATATACCTACCTAACTTATAAAATTGTACGTGTTGTAGGAAATGAAAACTGTGTTGTGAAATGTTTCTTGGCTAACATAATATAACCCAAATATGTTGAAATTAAAAACATTACTAAACAATAAAAAAAAATTACGTCAAACCATATACTATACAGTCTACACGTTCTTCAATCTTCATTTAATTTTCCATTATATTGTACTGCTAGGCATAATATTATTGTATACTTATTAGTTTTTCAAAAGCCTTAATTGAAACAACTAAACATATCTCATATTATTCTATACTAGTTCATGATTAGTAAAACAAATTTTATATTAACTTAGTTCTTATTAATTTTTTGTTCTGAACATTACAATTTAAGATGTATTTCGTTATAATGTTCTACAATTCATTAAAACCGATATGTCTACTAGTCTAGTATGTTTGCAAAATTCCAATTTTATTCAATGGCAAGTATAACATTTAACAATAGTCTCACAAAGCTGATTTAACTATTCTTTCTTGGCGTATAAATAACTTCACAGTATATGAATAAAAAACATAATTAAATATTACAATACTTAATTAAGCCTACAGACCCCAGATTTTTTGAAAGGAAATATTAAAATAAACAAAATAAAATGTACATGTTTAAAAATTAAAATACTAAGAACATAATAGACAATACTAATAGAGATATAATGTTAAATATTTAATATTATATATCTATAGAACATACAAAATAAATCGTAAAAGTTAATATAACAACAATTCTATGGGTATTATAATATTACAATGTGTCTTATTTTCAAAGTATATCACTTTTTCTCTGACAAAAATAAAGATTTATAATAATAATATAATTAAAAATTACAAATACAGAATAAGTAATTATATACGTTTAAAATACAATACAAAGCTACTCATATTTAGCTGCCAACGTATAATCATATTAATTAGTATATCTACGACTTATCAATAAAAATTATTTAATGTAGAAATTATAGCTTTATCAGATGAATAATAAATTAAAAAAACATTTGTATTCTATATCAGAAATATTAACTGTAAAGTTATTAGATAAAATACTAGGATTTACAGTTTGTAAGCCAATAATTTAAAATACAATTGGCTCATTAAAAAGAGAGGAAGAATCCAAACATTTTTGCACAGTTAGCTTGAAGCCTAATTTATTTTGTGGTTTATATTGTTATCAATCACAATATCGTTATTCTTAACCTGACGTAATATATTTGTCACGTTTATTATTGATATTAATAGTTACATTCAGTTCTTTTATAAAAATGTTTATTTAGAAATAAAATATTATGTATATACAGTATACACACACATTCATGTAGGTACATTACGCATTACATAATTAATAATGTATTCAAAATATTTTTGTATACCTACCCGATGAAAGTACAACGTAAGAATACGAGTAAGAGGTCGCAAATAATAAAACTCCAATAATTTGTTGGGTTTTGTGTTAATTGCATACGTAATAAAAAAATAAGAATCTATATTTAATAATTAACTAACAAAATTTGTAGAACATCGAATACATCAATAATATTGGAATCAAATTAAATTCCCAGTTTTTTTTATCATCTACCCAACAGTAACACTTGATATACATATTAAATACTCCACTATAATATTTCCACTCTGAATAGTGACTAAAATATAAAATCGTATTGCTTTTTATGTTAAAGCAATATTTATTAATTCGTGATGATACATAGTTAAATTATTTACTAACAATAAACATTGCCATTGTACTCGTTTAAAGTTTTCAAAATTTCAAAGTTTGCTAAAATAATAAAAATATCATCGCGAATACAATCAACCTGATGAAAAATTAACTTCAATTATCTTAAATAAATTTTAATAATTTCAAGAATTTAAAATAATATTGTTTCAAAACCTATGTTGGTAAAAATGTTAACTATGTTTGCAAGTTTCTAAGTTTCTAGTTCCAAGTGCATAGGTTAGGTTAGGTTGTGCATACCTATTAGGTAAAGAACTCTTTAAATCGTTTTTTCTCAAGACTATATTTTTCAATTGTGACAGTATTGTTCTAGTGTTGAGCTCGACGGACAAAATTAACATAACACGATTATATTTTGTTCTAATTTAGGCATCTGAGCAAAATATGAATAAAAGTATCATGGAAGCTGAAAGGAACAAAGACAAAATGGCAGAAGTGTTCAACGCAATCACTGGAGACTTGTTGACCGAAAATCCCAAACTCAAGTTCAACAGTGCTTTAGAGACAGGAAAAATATCGACGTCGCTTTATAAACGATGAGAAACTCATGAAACAAGTGATATACGACGAACAAGCATAACTAAAGGTATTATAACCTCGTAAAACTAAGAAGAGATTAAAATTACTGATTATCAACACAATATATTATTAGTTTTATTATAATATATATCTAGCTTTCTCACCCGGCGTTCCCTGTGCCAACGATTTGTTTTTTTTTTTTTATAAATATATTTGTTAAAAAATATATATTGATACAATGGTACCTCATACATCTATTAATTATAATAGTTACGTAACCAATGTTAATAACATAAATTAAAAAAAAAAAATTTCGTGAGCTGAAAAAAATATATGTGAGTTACTTTTTATATAGAGATTGATAAAATAACCTCCAAGTCTCAATGAATCCAATAATATACTTTTTTTTATTGAAACGGTCCAGTAATTTTTAGATTCTATATTAACTTCGGATAAACCAACGCGGATTAAGAATATATTTAATGACCAAATATCAAAATTATAAGTCTAAATTGTTATATCCCACCAATATTGTGTTGGTATAACCTGTGGCAACCATTTACATAGAAAATAAATAATACTAATTTCTACTAATTTTCTAATATAAGAATATTATAATATAATTATGCAACCAAAAGTAACAATGTATACCTATACAAAATCCCCACTGAAAAAGGACTTTTTAGTTTTTCCCTAATTTTGCGAGCGACTTTTCCGATTAAAAAAAATCATTTGGAGTATTTAATACTTTTTAAAAAAAAAAAAAGTCGTTATCGTTCTTGCTGTTATCGATTGATGTGGTTACCAACGGACAGCTTTTCATTTTTATTTTATAGATAACATAATTTGTATAATTAATTTATATAATATCTGTAGGGGATCAAATATGGTGAAGGACCAGTCGACTGATATCGACCTTTGTTTGATTTTGGATTGCCCCTGAAAGTTGAGTTGATAAGCAACTCAACACACATGTGCTAAGATTGCTCCTGATCGCGACCGAATGAGTAACTAAGCAAACACGATACTATGTAGTGAAGGCGGCAATTAGAAGGAACGCAGAAGGATACAATTATGCCGACATAGGGAGTAGGAGATTTCAGGTTAATTTGTGGTCGTGGGCCCTGTGGTCGAATCGGTTTGATGCAATGACCACAGAGTATACACAATAAGGGACGCACTTAAAACTAAATTCATATTACGGAAGGTGGAGGTCCATTTTGGTGGGCAGTTCATATCTGACAACCTGGGTGGCCTCTAACCCAACACTTAGAGTGTTGCTGGCGGACTTAAACATTCGGCTGTAGCACCAACCCTGACCTCAGGCAATGTGATGATGGCGGGTGGTCTCTCGTACAATTATTTATTATTATTGGCAAACTTAACGAATCGGACTGACAGCTCATGAACAGAGTGTTTCCGTCTGGTGTACGGATAACTCGAACAGTGGCTGTATGGGCGCACGCATACGGATTTTGAAAGTGCTTGGTTTCGGGCCGCAATGACGACAAAACCGGCGAGTGATGAGGAAAATATATGTGCTGTATATATCAATATAGTGATATGGATAACATGAGAAAACAAAATGTGGTTATGGTACATACGATATACGGTTGTGCGAATATTATGCCACGACAAAAATAATGATTACAGTAATGGATAATGGCGTACAAACTACAAACGGAAAGGCATGATTACCACACAGGCGCGTGCCGCTTGCGGGGGTGAGACAGCGGACCTTTGGTCGCAGCGATGTGGGACATAAGCAATTATTACGATGTGTCGTAACATGGCTATTTAAATGAGTGATATTATGTTTTACCCATGGGGAATGGCATATTGATATAGTTGTGTAACTACTGTGTACTACTAGTACCAGTAACTAGTGTATATATTTTTTGAACATTTTGATGTACATGATTCAAAATTCGAATGAGTAGTTTAGTTATTAAAATGTATGTAGGTACTAAGGATAATAGTCGAATAATAGTGATCGAGAAATGCAAAAGAATAAAATGTAATAATTAATACTTTTTTAAGAACATTTAGTTTTAATGGTTAAACAATAATGTATGGTTAGTGGTTACAATCTAAGACGTGGTAATGCCATTTTTTAAAAATCGAGTTACTATACATAATAACAAATTCATGTTAAAAAATATGAGTGTAATTAAAAAAAAAAATCAATTCTTCTGTATTAATATTTTATAGGTTAAAACGTGTTTGAAAATGTGTTTTTTTTCCAAAATCGTAGAATTAAGTCAAAAGTCTAACCTAACATAAAATGTAACGCCAAAAATGCGTTACTTATAATAACGTGCCATCAAATAATTAATTTTTAACAATTTAAACATACTGTGATGTAGTTATAACTACTGTATAATTTATTCCTCAAATTTAAAAATACATAATTTATTGTTTGTGATATTCTGTTGTACATAATACGTTTTGGAAAATATATCACTGGAATAATTTATTATTGCTACGATTTTTTCATTAAAAACGTGCTATTGTCAGTTAATAGCATGTTTTGGCACAAAAGACTTTATTAAATTATTAAAAATATGGTCTTAAATTAGATTCAATATATTTAAGTTAAAAAATAAACATTTTCAATTTTTCAATTTTTTAAACATTTACATAATATCCCTACAATGCATGATTTTTTTTTTTTTTTTTTTAATAAATTTTTTTATCATAATTATACCTACAAATGAACGGAAAAATATTTAAAAAAATATAAATCATTTTTTTACTTAGAAATAGATGAGATTATAGTTTGTTGCCATATGGCAACACTATGCATTTAAGGTACGCATTTTTTTAAAATATCATTTTTTTATTTTATTAATAAAAATAAGTAAATAAGTAAATAACAATAAACCTGTATTTGGTATAAATCAAATAAAATTAAAAATTACATCTTGTAAATCAAATAAAATTAAAAATTACATCTTGTAAATAATCAAAATTTAAAAATTTAGAACCTTATATTATAATATAATAAACAGAAGCTACGTTGTATGCCACAGTGTAAAGCACTCTAACCCTTTTCCACAACACAAACTAACATTACACTTTCCACATTTTGAAAATGTAAATCCTTTGCAACCAGGTTTCTTGCACCTAGTTTTTTTCTGATTGGGAACTGGCCAATGGTCATATCTATCGGTCCTAATTTCTTTTGGTGGTGCCTTTTCTTTTTGTTTTGTACCTTGTTAAGAACCCCTGGCTATATTAGTTAGTATATATATATAATAGTGTATAATATAATATTGTACGACGGCGACTGTCTGGAATTGCTGCGACAGCAATTCCAGGCAAGCGCTGGCTACAGGCACGGCTCGTATAGCAAGCCGTGCCAGTGGCATTTCAGAGCAGTAGACGGAACATTGTGATTCGCACCAGAACATTATATTTGTCAGACAATTTTTGTAAAACATTAAATAATTCATTAAGTGCAATTGTAAGTTTTTCTTTTCAAGTTAAATATAGAGAGTAGTAATTAGTTCGAAAGTGTTCGTTGTTTTTATTTGTGCACGGACCTCCAGGAAGATCCGTAACATTTTTAATGGCAGCGGTGGGATCACGACAAATATCAGTATCCCGTTACCACGAGCAATAGCCAAACTAGACTTTCAACAATATATTAGACGAAAAGGAAACGAACAAAAGCGTATCCATCCGAAACAGAACATTGTACACAAGTGGCGTAAGGTAACACTAATAGTATAAGATATTATTATTTTATAATATTTTATATATTTTATATACATCTATATGGAGTGTATATATACATGCAAACGGTTGCGTGTGAACGAGTCTCTATAAACGCGCGATCAGCAAATTCCCGGCGTGGTGTAACACATACATACGCCGTCGAGAAAAAAAAAAAAAGAATTGACGACAGGCAGCCGCCGTGTGTGTGTGGGCCTGGCGTACGTGTTGCCGCCGCCGTCGTGGTTGTGACGACATCCGTGTCGCCGCCGCCGACGTTTGAAAACCGACGACAACACAGCTGTTACGATAATACGATATCAGAGCCGCCGCGCGCCGCCCTCGTTGTTCATAAACACGATAGCGCCGCCGTAACGAATTTATATCAAAATATAACGATATATTTACGTTATTTAATCATCAAAGCGAAACCCAATATTTAATTATTGGTCCCCGCGCCAGCAGTTTCGGGGCGTAGAACATCGTTCCGAAGTGGTTAAGGTGTCGAAGAGGATATTCGACGTGTTATTGTTCCGAGATCAATTCGACGTCATATACCAGAGCATTCAGCATCAATCACAACGACCAGACGCAGACGAACACTGAACATTTCAATCCATTATAGTCGAACAATTGTGGTGGTCGTGAGTATTTAGCATTAAGTTTTCAGCTCTGTTTATAGTTAAATAATTTTTTTTTACAAACATAGGATAATAAATTATTATACATCGTATATTAACATAAACCTATGGTAGAAAAAAGGTATTTCTTTGTAAACACATGTTCTTAGTGTTTCTTATTCCAAATTCTTTTTTTTTATATCTCTTTACGATTAGAGAATAAACATTTTAGGAAACTCTTAGGCAAACTTTAATGAGCGCAAATTCGGGGGAGGATTCAACCACCAAGGGGGCTAACACGTCCGTTATTGATACCCCTACCCCTACACCAAGAGTAAGTTTACCTGTAAGGTGCTCCAATCCCGACAATCCAAATTCCGAGCGTCAAATACACGAACTTTCCGTCGACCATTTACTTATTAAGGAGGCGGATTTGTCTGTAGCAACAAATAATCTTTTAACCGAAGTTAACGAAGAACTTAGAGAAATAGACAAAAGTTTAATTCACGTCGCCTTCGAAACCACTTCAACAGAAAATTCAGAAAATTCCCAAAACACAAAAATTCTACAGACCAATCAAGAAAAACTATTAGACTGGTCTTCAAGCGACACAGTTGAATCGACAAACCAAGGAATTAAGCTTTTTGTAAATCAAAAACCATTGGAAATAATGGGAGATAAAGATCAACCAACAGAGAGTGGTGCACTAGGACCACAGTTGAACACAGACATTTCAAATAATCCAGATTTAAGCCAATTAATTGATCTAAAGATTCAGGAAATCATGAAGACAAGAGATAGCACCAGTTCGAGACATGGAGAATCGATATCAAATAATCAAATAGGACTTCAAGATGCGATTAGGCTACTACCAAAGTCATTTGATGGAAAAGACACCGAAAATTTAGAGATTTTCCTTGAAAAATGCGAATTTGTTGTGTCATGTGTAGTGGAACCGGCAATTCCACGACTGCTTCAGGCAATCCAAACCAGGTTAACCGGGAAAGCGAGGCAGGTAACAAAGTTTAAAACATTCGACACATGGGAAGAAACACTTAAAACAAGTCTAGAACCCCAGCGAACCACACAACATCTATTTTTAGAATTGTACGCCATCAAACAAAAAAATGGTGAAGATATTCTGACCTACTCCATGAGAGTAGAAGCTTTACAAAATCTTATCATTGAACAGGAAACTGCAGACTTTTCACCAGAAATTGCTCAAGCGATGGAAATTTCTATTAAGAGACAGGTAATTCAAGTCTTTATGGAAGGCTTGGGGAACCTAAAGGACTACATTAAGGCGAGAAACCCGCTTACTTTAGATAAGGCAATACAAGCCGCCCGAGAGGAAGAACGGATTAGGATGTCATCCGAAGAATCCAAGAAACTGTACAAAGGAAACTCGGTGGCAACGAAAAAGCCAAATGGTTCTTGCAACATTTGCAATAAACCAGGACATTGGGCCCGCGATTGTAGATCCACCCGAGGTAACAACACAAATCAATCAAAAAATTCCAGCACGCCACACGGAACCTCCAAAGCTACAGTGAACACTATCACGTGCCAGTACTGCAAAAAACCGGGGCACACAAAAGATGTATGCCGGAAATTAAAATATGTTACCGGGAAAAGGAATGAAGCAGCTCAAGCAGAGGCTTCGGAAAACCAAAATCAACCGGGTGCTTCCGGCGGACGTCCGGTAGGGAGCATAAAAAGCGCCGCCATATCATTTCCAGAATCTTCACATTGAAGTCAAATTTAACAGATAATACTTTTACATGCAGAACCTCTCAGACAATTAACCCCAATGCTAAATTTTTACTGGATTCAGGAAGTGATCTCAATCTAAATAAAATTTGTTCACTTTTGGATCAGGTAATGGTATACGAAGATACCATTTACTATTTAAAGGGCATCAACGAACAGTTAGTCCCAACATTAGGACGGACAACTATAAGTATTCAAATTGGCGAGCGTATGATGCAAGTAGAATTTCAATTAGTACATTCCAACTTTCCCATTACACAAGATGGAATTTTAGGAAAACCCTTTATAATAGGGAACCATACGATTATTAATTATCAAACTAACGAATTAATAGTACCAGATACCGATAACATGAAAATCCAAGCTCGAACAGAAACTTTAATCGCAATACCTATCACAGAATATCAAGAGGGTGAAACACTTTTAATCCCAGCTCAAAAGGTTTCAGAGAATATCCTATGTAGTAATACGATTAACCAAGTGCACCAGAATCAGATACTCATAGCGGTGATTAATCCCACGGAATCTTCAGTGGAACTTACCCAAGCACAAACGAAATCAATTACTATCTATAAGTTTGATGAAGTTAATGTTTATGCAACTCAGAACATACCAGAAAAGATCAGCGGACAAGGCCGTTTAGGAACCCTAAGGGAAAAATTAAATTTGGATCATCTAAACCAAGAAGAAAGAGAATCTCTTATGCCAATATGTGAGGAATACTCAAATATCTTCCATCTAGACCGAGATAAACTATCTTGCACGGACCAGATTTATCATGAGATCAAAACAAGTGAGGCTGCACAACCGATTAATGTACGTCCATATCGGTTGCCTTTTAAGCATAGACAAGAAATTGACAGACAAATTCAGAAACTTGAGGAGGACAACATTATTGCCCCGAGCAAAAGCCCTTGGAATGCGCCATTACTCGTAGTTCCCAAGAAGCCTGATGAAAACGGAGTCGTGAAGTATCGCGTGTGCGTGGACTTCAGAAAGTTAAACCAGATATCAACAGGAGACGCGTATCCTCTACCGAACATTACAGAAATTCTGGACCAATTGGGAAAATCCAAGTACTTCACTACGTTGGATTTGGCCCAAGGGTACCATCAAGTCAAAATGCACCCAGATCATTGCAATAAAACCGCCTTTTCTACGGACAAAGGTCATTTCGAATTTTTAAGAGTTCCATTCGGGTTGAAGGGAGCTCCAGCCACTTTCCAACGTCTAATGAATTCCGTATTAACGGGATTGAATGGGATCAAAGCATTTGTGTATTTGGACGACATCATTATTTATGCCCTAGACCTTGAAGATCATTCAAGGAAATTAAAAGAAGTATTCGCCAGATTACGAGAAGCAAACCTCAAACTCCAACCGTCAAAATGTTCATTCATGCGAAAAGAAGTGAACTATTTAGGACATGTTATAACCGACAAAGGAGTAAGGCCTAACCCACAAAAGATTGATTGCGTAGTAAAATTTCCAACGCCAACAAGTGCTAAGGAAATCAAATCATTCTTGGGTCTGTCAGGCTATTACCGACGTTTCGTTCCGAATTATGGACAAATTGCAAAACCGCTCACGTCGTTATTAAAGAAGGATGTTCCATTTCATTGGTCGGATCTTTGCCAAGAATCGTTTGACAAATTAAAAGCTATTCTCACCAAAGAACCTCTCCTACAATACCCTGATTTTGAACAACCATTCAATCTCACATGTGACGCCAGCAATTTTGCAATTGGCTGCATATTATCTCAAGGACCAATTGGGAAAGATCTACCAATTGCATATGCATCGCGCACTCTAAACAAAGCAGAGCAAAATTATAATACAACGGAGAAGGAACTTTGTGCAATAGTATGGGGAGTCAAACAATACCGACCGTATCTATATGGTCAGAAATTCAAAATTATTACAGATCATCGAGCGTTAAGCTGGCTTTTCAACGTAAAGGACCCGGGGTCCCGATTAATCCGATGGAGGTTGAAACTAGAAGAATATGAGTATGAAATCCACTATAAGCCAGGTGTTGCTAACACCAACGCTGATGCATTAAGTCGAATCAGAACTGTCACGACTAGATCCAAAATCAAGTCAGAACCTTCAAGACTAGAAGATAGGGTAACGTCTACAAATGGTTCCGACAGAATAAACATTGTAGATTTACCGGAAGTCTCGAACACTTCAGAACCTCTATACAATACAGAGCCTTCTGATGAATACCAATTTTTTTTAAATACCGAAGCTAAACCTACTACCAATGTAATTGAGTTACCAGGTAATATTTTTGACTCAGAACCTACTACATCAATAGCACATTGCGTTTCCGCTGATTTTAATATGTCTCGAGGTATCGCCCTTCAAATGAGACGGAAATTCGGGCAGGTGGACCAATTGCGAAAAGAACGAAAATCAGTTACTGATGTAGCCGTTATTCAGTCAGAACAACGAACAATATTTTATTTATTGACGAAAGAGCATCACTGGCAAAAGTCGACGTATCAAGCAATCTATAGTTGTTTACAGAAACTTAAAGAATTGTGTTTGCAATTAAATATAACCAGTCTAGCTTGTCCAAGGATTGGAAGTGAAGCAGATGGACTACAATGGGAAATCATCCGAAACATGTTTCGAAACACCTTTGGAAATTCGAACATCAAAGTCTGTATCTACACCAGAGATGAATTAACAGAAGATCAGAAAATACAGAAAATAAAAGAATTGCATGAAAACCCGCTAGGAGGACATCATGGATTAACTAGAACGTTCAATAAGATGTATGAAGAACATAACTGGAAGGGCATGAGAAAACAAATCAAACAATTCATAAAAAAATGTCCAGATTGTCAAAAGAATAAAACAGCGACAAGAACACCAAAAGAGCCTATGGTGATTACCAGCACAGCTACCAGAGCCTTCGAAAAGATATTCCTAGATGTCGTAGGACCACTACCTCGTTCACATAGTGGAAATTCTTTCATCTTAACTTTACAAGATGACCTCACTAAATTCGCATGGGCTTCCCCCATGGAGAATCATGAAGCGAATACGGTAGCACAACATTTTGTGACCAAATTCGTGTGCTTACACGGAATACCACAAAGTCTGGTGACAGACTGTGGTACGGAATTTTTAAGCAACGTTTTTAAAGAGGTGTGTAAACTCCTTAAAATTCGACAGACGTCGACCACGCCTTATCACCCTCAAAGCAATGGCAGTCTCGAAAGAAGTCATCGTTCTTTAGCAGAATATTTACGAAATTTTATCGGAAAAGATCAACTAAACTGGGATACCAAAATTCCCTATGCGATGTTTTGCCATAACTCCACTGTTCATTCAGCTACGAAATTCCAGCCATACCATTTGGTTTATGGAAATTCTGTAAAAATCCCCACATCTTTCACTAACGAACCAGAACCTCAGTACAATTATAATGACTACCAATTCGAAGTCAAAAGACAAATGCAAGAAGCTCAGGCTTTTGCAAGAAGCAATTTGCTGGAAGCAAAGAGTAAGTCAAAGGAACAGTACGACAAAACAGTAAAACATCAAATTTTTGAAGTTGGTCAGAAGGTTTTACTACAAGAAAAAGCCGCGAAAAACAAACTGGCCCCGAAGTGGTTGGGTCCGTATGAAATTTTAGATGTAAATCCGACAAATAAAAATGTAACCATAAAAAAAAGTAACAAGAAGAATCAGACCATACACCAAAATTTACTAAAGTTATTTCACGAAAAATGAAACAAGAAAAATTAATTGTTCCAGGAAACTCATCATGGCATTCTTTGGAATTTCCAAGAAAAATCCGTCATTCCCGAACATGGTAATCCTGATAATGTGGATATGGGATAGTACAGCAGAAGCTCAAGAGAATTATAATATTACTACCTTCCCGGATCACAAAGGATTCTATTATGAATCTCATGGAGTGATCAAAACTTCTCACACTAAATGGAACTTGGTAACGTATGTGGATATTGGAATCTTGACCACAAAATATGAAAAGTTGATGACCCAGTATAGCGAAATGGAGACAATTTGTAAGCAAATGATAGCAAACTTTGGTAATGCAGAAATAGAAAACATTTGTAATCAATTCGTAAACCAATTTTCTACTACAACCCGTCAATATTTATATGAAATTCAGTTAAATCGTCGTAATGCGATGTTATCGATAGAGCATAACTCAAATAATGAAATTCGAAATCGCCGAGGATTGGGAGGTACCTTCAAGCGCCTGATCAACGTTTTGTATGGTGCATACTCGAAAATCGACACCGAATTCATATTTAAACAGATCGTAGAATTAACCAAAAACAAAATTCAGAATATTAATTTAGTCAAAGAAAAAACAAGAGTTGTACAAGCAGAAATATTGGATGCAAATCATACTTCACAGAAAGTCACAGAACATCATCAGAAACTCGAAAATAACTTGCAGTATTTACAAAGACTGACCAAAGAAAGTATCGTTAAAATCAACAAATTAGAATTTAAAAATAAACTGTTAGAGCAAGCCTTTTTATTCGAGGTAACTCTCAATCAGTATGCTTACGAAACACAAAACCTTGTTGCCATTATAAATGCAGCACTGGATGGTCAGATCCACACCAGCGTAATCACCCCCAGAAAATTATTACGGGAGTTAAAAGAAATTAAAATCAACTTACCCATGGGAAACGACCTCCCTATAGAAGTAATACCCGAGTCCATGCCAAACCTTTTCAAAATCTCTGAAATAACGATTTTCGTGCAAAACGAGTACTTAATATTTTCTATTGAAATACCCTTGATTTCAAGTAAAGTATTAAATGTGTATCGAGTTGTTTCATTACCAATGATATATTCTACCAATACATTAATTTTAATTGAACCCGAAGTCGAATATTTGGTAATTAACAATGATAATGAGGAATTTTTCACTATGACAGGGAAACAGTGGGAATCATGTGTAAATTTAGGAACTTACAAATTATGTAAAGGTGGTCAAACATTTCACCGCCGCTCGAGATCGAACGTTTGCGAAGTAGTACTTCTAACATATCAACCAATCCCAGAAACTTGCAAAATAAAACTGGTAACATTAACAACATCCATTTGGGATAAGTTATTGGATTCCAATGCATGGTTATTATACACACAACCAACTTTAGTGACCATCAAATGTGCGGAACCTCCACAAATAGTAAAATTTCAGATCTCAGGCGTAGGAAGGTTGACCACCTCCCAAGATTGTGAAATCCATACAGAAAATTCCATTGTATTTCCGACAAGTAGATCTAATAAAGGTATCTCTACTGATTTAATTCCAGAAAGCAAAAAACATGAATCAGTATTATCAGAGAGTCTTAAAAATATAATTCCCCAGAACCTAAAAGACATAAGTATCGTACACGATTTTAATTCTTTATCCAAAAGGCTAATAGAAATAAGTAAGTTACCAAAGGTAACAACAGATTCTCTAATAATATTTCAAATGGAATTTCATATGGTACTTGTGTATATCTTAATGTTAACTGTAATATCCGTAGTTAGTGGATTAGCTATTAAGTTTAGAAATAGCATAATTAGAATGTACTCTCCGGATTTACCGGATATTTTATCACTAAATAATCGATAAGTAAACATTATAATCATAAATTTAGTTGTGAAAACATATTTTACGGAACATTAGGGAACCATTAGGTTGGGGGGGTGTTAAGAACCCCTGGCTATATTAGTTAGTATATATATATAATAGTGTATAATATAATATTGTACGACGGCGACTGTCTGGAATTGCTGCGACAGTGGCTGCCAGTGGCATTTCAGAGCAGTAGACGGAACATTGTGATTCGCACCAGAACATTATATTTGTCAGACCATTTTTTGTAAAACATTAAATAATTCATTAAGTGCAATTGTAAGTTTTTCTTTTCAAGTTAAATATAGAGAGTAGTCATTAGTTCGAAAGTGTTCGTTGTTTTTATTTGTGCACGGACCTCCAGGAAGATCCGTAACAACCTAATTTTCCTTTTTTTATTATACCTATTTCAATATCAGTTGATGGGCGTCCTCGTTTTGGCGTATTATTTTCACCAAGTTTACACAAAGTTATGGCAAGTTGTTCTCTAAATTCCATTAATGGTAAAACATTATTGTTGTCTAATTTTTGATTTTGGATTCGTTTGTGTAACAGCCAAGAATTTACGATTGTGACGTCTAGTAAGTGATAAAATAATCGCATATACCACTTGCAACTTCGCATTTTAATTTTGTGCCTTCCAAGTAATCCATCCAGTAAGTCGACACCTCCCATGTGAGTATTGTATACTTTTATAATATGGGGACAATCCACTTCAACTCTTTTATTCATTTTCCTATAATATCTACTAACTTTCGTAACAGGCTCAATAGCAGCAAAAGTTGACAATAAATTTACATTTTTCGTGTCATTCCATGTAATCGCGACTATATCTGTATTTCTAATATTAGTGACACAATGATCATATGTTCCTCTGGGTTTTTTTAGCATAGTTGAATCATCAAGCAACACTACATTCTTAAGCCTATTTCTTCGAACAGTACCTAGGGAGAGTATATTTTCTATTTTCAAATAAACTAATAGTGGTAAGGTTGTGTAATAGTTATCAAAAAATAATTTATAATTTTGATGTTTTGGTATAACTCTTCCTAGACGAACTACTACATTAGCGCTGGAACCTAAATCTGGTTCATTTTTATTTCGTAGCTCCGAATTGTTTTCTTGGCCCGTAAAAAGTTCAAAATTATAAGCGAAACCGGAGGCACCACTAAGAACGAACAATTTATAGCCCCACTTATGTGGCTTGTTAGGCATATAAACTTTTACCGAGCTTCTAGCTTTGGTGCTACACATTTGCTCGTCAACAGCTAAATGTTCTTCTATTGGAACACGTCTAAAACTGTTTTTTAATGTTTCTATAAGAGGTCTTATTTTGTGAGTTCTATCACGATTTGGTCCACGTGTCTCAAGTGTATTATCATTAAAATGTAAATTACTTCTAATTTTTTCAAAAGTATTCAGGTTCATTGTGTCTTTGATAACATCATTGCCTAAGTATGGTGACCAATATTTTCTAACATTTGAAATATTTACTATACTCATTAGGACAAGTACCCCAATATATTTTTGTAAATCATTTGTAGACATTTTTAATGGATTAGATAAACTGTTCTGTAGACCATATTTATAAGTTTCATCACAAATATGTTGCATCAAGTCTACGGTAAAAAGATATTTAAAAATTTGATAAGGTGTCTCTAATTCCATAATATCTTCTGGTAAAGTCGATTTTCCGATAAAAGTAGTATCTACAGGTGGAAAATTATCTTTTGACCATGTAATTTCTTTTATTTCAATCGGAATATGATTTTGAATAATAGGTGGTACAGGATTATTACGTTTGGATCGATAACATTTGTTTTTGGAAAGTTTTGGTACTTTACGTGTTGTTTGTTGAACAGAAGATGTGGAGGGCAAAAATAAATCAGTGGTATTAGTTTCAATAGAAGTTTGAGGCTCGTCGTACACATGCTCGAAAATTGGAAGTTCAACTTTATCATCTAGAATTGTATCAACATTAAATTGTTCAGATAAAAGTTTTTCAAATTTCTCAATATTTGTTTCGTCTAATAAATCCCCATACTCATTCCATAAATCAACCTTTTCATTTTCAACGTCACTCTCAGTCTCAAACCCATCTTCCGACCCGGAAGGTATTTCAAGTAAATGAATAATTTCTTTGTCAACTAATTTTTTGTTCATGGTGGATATATAACTTAATAATTATATAACTTACAAGTTACAAGTTCTTCTGTAGTTCTCTGTTTTTTGTTGTTCGTTCAGGTAAAAAAAAAAACGTATGAAATGAATCAAAATAAAGTGATAACACAATATAAATGTGTTTACGTCGATAACCGTGGTTTACGTTTATTGAATGCATAGTGTTGCTGTCTGGCAACAAAGTCAAAAACAGGTATTTTACAAAATTGCGAATCGACAACTGTTCCACAACCAAACCATCGTGTCAATTACAGTGTCGCCAACATAAAAATATTTTTTTAAACGTTACTAGGTTAATATACTTTGATATTTCATCGTTTGAAGTGATATGTTTTATCAAAATATAAGTGATTTCTAAATATGTGTTGCACATTAACATTTATACGTAAAATAAAACAAGCATCTATATCAATTGTTCTACTTATATTTTAGTTTGATTGTTTACAACTTTTCAAAGATATTCATGCGTATATTATACTATTTACTATTTACGTATACTATTTTACATCAATACAAACAGATTGTTGCCAGTGGGCAAAATGAAACATTTCCTTAAAAATCTAAGGAAAACACAAATGAGAAAACATAATTTGTTTTTGTAACCACACAAATGGGTTACTATTTAAAATGTATGTTTTTAAATATATATGTCATTAAGAGGACGCCACACCCGCATGTGTTGTCTCCGTCTTACAAACGCGTAACATACCAAATTTACGCTCAGAAATTCAATTTCTATGCCGTTAGCTTAAAAATGAGAGTGAAACGTATTATGAAGCTTGATGGTAAGAATATTATTTGTGTTTTTTCGGAAGTTTTTTTACGATAATTCAGTTTTTAAGTGAGTTATAGCGTGTATAATAAACGTAAATTAAAATTGTTCATAACTCTTTTCATAACTTAAAAACTGAATTATTGTAAAAAACTTCCAACAAAACACAGATAATGTTCTTAAAACTCTAATACAAGTTTGCAACCAGCGATTTCTGAAATGCAAAATGAATCAATTGTTTGCCGAAGTAAAAAATACAAAATTGAATACTAGAACTTTACCCATTAAAAACAATGATTCCAAAATACAAAGTTTATTTGGATGTAGCTTATATTTTTAAATAAATAGTAGATACTGATCACCACAAACCTTTTGACTGTTTTTTTAAGGACATGGTATGTGTGGATGAAAAACAGGATGGACTAATATCCAGCTTTAAATTAGTTTGTTTGTTGTGTAAAACTCAAAAAGTAATCAATTTAGAAAAAAAAATTAAGTCAAGAAGTAATGAATCTAAATACAGCGATTGTAACCGGAAATATGAATGTTGGAGCGAGATTTAGCCAGTTGGAGACTATTAAATGTGCAGTCGAGATACCTCATATTTCACAATATATATCGCCCGCCGCTGCAAAGAAGCCCGTATCTCAGTTTTCTCATTTTTTTTTTCAGGTTTTCATAACTGTTTTTGTGTAGTTCCCACGAAACTGATAGTAGCATAGAACAATCAAAGAAGTTCTATACTATAAAATGCAGTTGCTACCGTCTTCGCAGGAACTACATAAAAACAGTTAAGACTAATTGAAGAAAAAAAAATTGTGAAAATAGTGATACGACCTTCTTTGCTGAGGCGGGCGATATAAGATAGATTGTTGGTTTGGGATATGAAAACGCTACAGTTAATTCAATGGAAGAGGCTGCTAAAGAAGAAGCACAATTATTAGCAATTTTGCAGGAAATATTGATCGTGACGGAACTCCACTCGTTACAGTTGTCGCAGATGGAAGCTGTTGTAAACGATCGTACAGGACAATGTACAACTCATTATCTGGCACAGTGAGGACCTACTTAATATTAGTAAACTAATGCAAATTAAATAAAACCAAAATATGTATTAATTAGTATTGCTTTAATATTGTATTATAAATAAGTGTTAGTGAAATATTTTGAAAATAAATGCCAATTTAAACAACTATTGAAAATTTCAAGTTTCTATGATATAATTTATATTATTTTAATAATAACAAAAATCAAAATTTGTTTGATATAGTAAATCGTTATTTTACTGGTGAATTTTTGATTTCATGAAAATTAAAACTTAAAACACTCGTACATTTTTTTAATGAATAACCATTATATTTTTTATAATTATTCTAAGCTTAACTTATGAACAACCTAGTATTAAATTGTCATTAAACTTATATACATTTTTAGTACAAAATAATTAGCAAATATTCATGATTTTGACGAATTTTGTCAATATTTGCAATTCAAAAAAAAAATTGTGCACATGTTTTTTAATAATTTTTAAATGACAGTAAGAATAACTCATGTGTAGTCTTCTATTAATTTTTCAAGCATTTTGTCCAAGCGAAATTTTTTTTATCAAATTTTAAAATGCCTATAAATAGATTGTAAATTAAATGTTTGAAATATATATATATATATGAAATATTTTGAAAATAAAATTATATAAATAAAATGCCAATTTAAACAACTGGTAAAAGTTTCAAGTATCTACAACTTATATTTTTTGAATAATAATAAATTTCTTAAGTTCTAAAATCATTTTTGGATAAATCGTTATTTTACGCGATTTTGTAAAAATTTAAATACCAGACGTTCATAAAAATGTTTTTTTTTGTTTATAGTTATTTGAAGAAAAACTTATGGATAACCTTGGTTGAAATATACAGGTTATTGCATATCGACTTAGATTGTTATTATCAGAAACAAAACGGCTGCGTAAAGGGATATCACAGATATACATTTTTCTTATCATTAAAAATACGCTGACAATTACTGCTATTATAGCTAACAAATTCAAAATCCTGCGCATAATAATTGATTATTTGATAACGTGACTCGCTATTGTCCTATTTCTGAGGTATAGATACAATATTTAAAAGATCATATAAAATAAAAAATAAAAATATTTCGAATGATCTATACGTAAAATATTGCAAATAATAGTTAATGGATATAGGTAAGTACCTACCTATAATACCTATATTCTTTTAAAATAACCATTAACATATTATGTTCTTTAAAATCGTGATATAAAACAAAATAATATTATTGTTAATGTTAATGTTTGAAAATTATTTATTATAGGTATATTAATTTATTTTAATGACAAATATATATTTGTAATTAAATATTAATAATGTGATAATTACACCAATTTAAAAAAACAATATTTTATCAATAATTTCATGTGGTTGTGACTGTTGTGAGTAATATTGTAGTCTGGGGATTATTTTTCCTAGGTTTGGGTTTTTTTTTCCCGGCATTGTTCACCGGAAACTTAGTCAAGTTAATTACGTTTGGCTGTAGCCATTTTCCTCAAAACAAAATAAAAATAAATAAATCTTGACTATTTTCAACCAATAAGGAATTAATAATATAAAAAATATATTTTTAAGTAATTATACCTATTAAGAATTAACAAAAAAAATTAACTGAATTATGAAAAGTTTGAATGAATAAAATAATATATGTACGTATCTTAATATTATTAGACTTCATTAAAGCATAAAATTTCATATTTGGACTCCCTGGTACAAAAAACAAATGTATAGCTTACTCTGCTATCTTATCTGTATCATATAATAATAAGAAAATGATATAAAATCCGAGCCCGGATGATAAACATTTAAAGCCCGTTTAAGGGGATTCCACCCGATGATTTTCTGTCTTTGTCTAATACACACACAACATGGTATTTTAGACGTGTTTTTTTGCCAAACATACCAATTGATCTAATGAAGCGATAAGAATTCTGAAAACAGATATGAATTCACGTCGAGTCTACTTGAAATCGACTTTTCCACATTTTTTATATTATTCCCCAAATTCCAGAAAACGTCGTAATAAAAAAGAGTATTTAAACAATTTTGTATTTAAATTTTTAGAGAAGCTAAAATCTAAAAATCAAAACTTTTGAGAAAGTTGATTTCATGTAAACTTGATGATGAATTCTAATCTGTTTTCAAAATTCTTATCGCTTCATTAGATCAATTGATATGTTTGACAAAGAATCCGTCTAAAATCCTATGCCGTGTTAGTCAAAAACAGAAAATCAATCACGGTATGGAATCCCCTTAATATAAACAGAAAATTATATTTATCGAATATTTTTGTTGATCAGATAGGTAATACTCATTTATACTCGTTGTTATAAACGAAACTTTAATTTTCCAAAAATATGTTTGACACATTGGCAGTTTGTTTGAAAATGAAATATCTTAAAATAATTAAAACTACCAAATTATTTGTCCAGAATATTTGATTTATCTAAAACTATAATCTCTGTCCAGTGTCCGCTGAAAAATAATTTTTATCGAAAAATATTGCAGTCATGTTTCGTGAAAAAAAATATAATATAGACAGTATTCTTATTGAATTGGTTTCAAAAACAAATTGGGCGATTTTGTAATTTTTAATTTGTTTTAATCTTTTAAATTATCAATATTTTTAAAATGATATTTAGTTATTGATGTTTTAACACATTGTTTGGAAATTATTTGGTAGAGATTACAATAAAAACATTGCAATCGTATTTTAAACAAATTAATTGTATGAAAACAAATTGTTATAGGTAATCGATTTCACACTTAGACAACCATGAATGGGGAATTTTATGGTTTCTTTTAGGCAACAAAAAATCGAATTTTAAAATAAAAATCCTTGCGAGAAATAATCAACGGAATACAATATTACCCAATGGCCCACCGCATTTCTCAATTAAAGTTATTAGATATTTAGAAATGACCATTGAACATGCTTTTAAATTGTATACCTAATACAAATAATTCCCAACCTTTTAGGTTCAACTAACATGGGGCCCGTATTACAATAGTCAATTACACTTAATCCACTGATTTACGGACGGAATTCCACGGTTTAATCTTAGATCAACTATACCCTAAGTTAGAAATTTGGAAAATTTTTAAATATCAGAAACTAACTTATATTCTAACTTAGTAACTCAAGGTAACTTAACTTTCACTAGTTGAAAGAAATGAATAATTTGCCCAGCCTTGCTAAAATCTAAGTTATAGATTACTGTTGGTTATTAATTCCTTTCTACTTACTTACTTTTACAATAAATTACCACATAATATCATAATCATCTCGGAGCAAAATTAAATATAATTTAATACAATTAAATAATAACAACTAAATTGTTTTGTTTCCATAAAATATTAGGTACCTACTTAATATCTTTATATATATAATTCTACTGTACGTGTGTGGTGACTGAACTCCTAAACGGTTGGACCGATTTGAATGAATTTTTTTGTATGCGTTTGGGTGAAAAGCTCCGGATGGTTTAGATTCACAAATGATCCCCCTAGGTTCAACCAGGGGATGTAAAACGGCAATTTAGAGATTTACGGTGGAAATTTTTGTTTATAAAAGGTTGCCAAAATTGGAAGTTTTTTACATAAAGCTGGTCTTAGGTATTTAGCGACTATGTGACAATCCTTGTATCTAACAAGTCATATATAAGCAGCAAAGGCGCACATAGGGGGGTGCTTGAGGGTGCTTAGCACCCCCAAGCTTCAGACTAGCACCCCCAATTTATCTCAGTATTTCATCAATCATTTATAAATTATTGTGGTTTATTGGTTCGGAATTTTTTTCCATACCAAATATTGACAACTCAACTGTTCACGAATTCACTATTATAACAGTATTGTGTGAATGCACGTTTCAGTGTTTAAGTTTTTGTCAATATGCAGCAATCATAATATTATTATAGAAAATTATAGTATCTTACGGTTCACGGTTGGGTACGAAATGTTCTATTTATAACTTTAATTATTACTTGGTTTTTACTAATATGCCTATTTATTTAATCTGCGGGCTACGCTGAATTGAATAAACTCAGAATGACAAATTAATATTATTAAGACTTAAGAGGATGTAGCATCCTGACCCGCATGACGTGTGGTCTCCGTTTTACAAAAATAAAACTTAGTAAAAACGGTTTTGCGCTGATAAGAACCCCTCGGGCAATAGTTCAAGTTATGCAAACAAATGTTTCTAATAGAAAGAGGAGAACATTGACTGTGCAACATTGTTTTTAATTTTTCATATTAAATATTGTGTTTTCCAAGTCCACGTATTGTTGAGTGTTGACTGTTGTTGCCCTACAATTTACAAATTAACCAATTTTTAAGTTAAAATAACTAAAAAATTCGTTAAGAAGTGCAAAAATGGATTCAGTTCCTAAAATGAAGAAAATGAGGACACTAGACTCTTATTTTTCAAATGATAAAACAAAAAAGGTAAGCTCTTATATTGGATTATTTATATTTAATTTCTTGCTAATATTTTATTAAAATTACATTCTACGACTACCACCAATTTAATATTTACGAGTTAAATTAATTACATTCCTACATAAAGTATGCATTCTTTAAGTTAATACAACTTAAAAGAATATTTAAATAATAAATAGCCAATATTATTGGCACAATAAGGTCAATTTTTATTTTTTTTTTCATGAATATAACTATTAATTAAATACCTAAATAATAATTCAGTTATAAATTATATTATAATGTAGTCTTTTTAATTATTTAAAAGTAAGACTCTTTCTTTAAATTTAAATTTATTTTGTATTGTTTTTATAGCAGTCACTTGCCGCAATCAATGATCATGAAGTAGAACTAATAGAATAATGTGTAGATGACCCTGCATTTGTTTCTGACCATAATGATATAGCTAATTTTAAAGAAGTAAGTGTGTTGTAAAATAAAAATTGAGTTTCTTACATTTGATTACTTTTATTTAATTTTTTGTTAACATTTTATCAAAAATGAACTAATATAATAATACAATACAATTACAATAGTGTACCTAGGTACATACAACCTACTACCTACTTAAATAACAAATAGGATGTATTTTAAATATTTTTTTTTATGGATATAACTATTTACTACTAAATAATTATAATGTAGGTAATCTTTTTAACTATTTAAAAATAAAACTCACATTACTTTACCTGTAACTTCCTGCTCAGTAGAAAGATCGTTTAGGTATGGTGTTTAAATAAATATTTTTACAAATATTATCTGTGTGTAAATTCATATTTAACAATAACTTTTTTATTATGTTTTATCACTCTACGCCGTTTAAAGACATGGGTTGGAAATAGGATGGGAAACGAAAAACTGAGTAGCTTAGGGGTTAATTAATATACACCGCCAAAGGTATGATGATAAAAAATTTTTTAATCAATCAATTTATTTGCTTCTAACAAAAGGAGATTGTCATTACTTTTTGAATAAAATGTAATATGATGTATAAATATGATGTAATATGTAACATGTAATGATGTAATATGTTAATTCAAATCAAAAAAGTTGTTTTTTGTTTAAATTTTTTATGGTTTTTCTTATAAATATTAGAACTAATAGTGTAATTTTATATCAACTTAAATTAGTTTTGATTTTTAAAAAAAATATTAACGATACTATTACAAAGTATGAGTAGATGAAAGATGTAGCGGTAAATCTTCCCATAAGTATTTAGGTACTTACAATTTTTTGCCCCCCCCCCCCCCTGAGCTACATTGCTGTGGGCGTCCCTGGTTGTCATGGGTTGTAAAGCTATTATAAAAATAATTATTGGCTAACGTAAAATCAATGTATTCATTCAATGCATTTCATTTTTTGTACGCTGTGTTTTGATATTATATGTATCGGTAGTTAACCCACCGTAGGTGGAATTAAGTAAAAACGACAAACTTGGTATAACTTTGATACTTTAGAGTTAAATCATACACTTACGTACCACAGATAGATTGCCTACCCGATAATATACTGCTGCGAATAAGAATTTTATTTCCGGGCAACAGAAAAGTTAAGATAAATCTAGAACATCATACACCGAATATCAAATAAGGCATTGAACAAAGTTTAAGTCATATACAGTTTGTACATTTAACGGGTAACGAAGTGCACGGGATCAGCTAGTATCGTATAATATAGTATTTATTTATTCAAATTAAATAAATCTATAATAATCATATAATTTGAAAAATTTATAGTTCAATAAACTTAGGCTAGAAAATTGCCTGTTATTTCTGTTACACTATGTATACGCATATGTTTTCTATTATACTGTGTTCCACCGTTTGTGTGAAATATTTATTAAAAGCAAGGAGCATAGGTAGAACTACAGATGAAGGCCATCTGGTCAGTAAAACCTCTAGTTTTAACTATAGTATCGTGTGTTATTCAAACAATAAAATAAAAATAAATATCTAGTCGGGGATTGGTCACAATGACATCAACTATTCCTAACCTCTTGTTTACATTTAATTTTTTTTTTTTATGTTTCTAGTAATTTAGTGGCAGGTCAGTTGTGGTTTTGTTGTACTTTTATAAAGGTAATTTTGGTTATTATTTATATAATATTTATAATTATGATTATTTTTATTATTTTTGTTCCATAATTTTAAACTATAATTGTTTGTTTTTTTTAGGTTGACAGAAGTGTTGCACTTATTCCTAGTAGAAGAAGTTTTTAAGTAGTTTAGCAAGGTTATTATTTTGTATTGTATTATATTTGTATTTTTTTTCCATATTTTGTATTGTACTTTTTTTATCAAAATGGGACGTCCATCAAAACGTGCACTAAAAAATAAAGAGGCTAAGACAAAATCTCGTGAAAATGAAAGTGTTCGTATACAAGAACTTAGAAGAAGAATAAATTAAGAAAAAAGTTATGTCTTGCCTTTCAAAATATTACAAATCAAAGAAAAATTCTTAATTTAAAGTGTACAAAAAAAAAAACTGTTAGATCCAGTGAATAAAGAAAAAAAACAGATCACCAGTCGTAAGACCATGTTAAAATGACTGCAAGATCCAGCGAATACAAGAAAACACCAGATCATCAGTCGTAAAAACATTGATGAACAACTACAAGATCTGGCGAATAAAATAAAAAACCAGATCACCAGTCGTAAAAACATGGACAAACGACTGCAATATCTGGTGAATAAAGAAAAACACCAGATCACCTGTCGAAAAAACATGCACATCTGACTGCAAGATCCATTTAATAGAAAATCAAACCAGATTGCCAGAGAAATAAACAGATGAAAAAGACTGGAAAATCCAGTTTACAAAACCACATATCAAATAAAGAACGCTCAAAACATGAAAAAGAGAAGAATACCGTCTGATAGTAGTCTACGTCAAAATATATGTAGTAAAAGAAAAACACCAAATTCTACATCATATAAAATAAGAAAACGGCAAAAATTAAATGAAACCAGGCAGAGGGAAAATATTTTAATTTCTGAATATATTTTGAAAAGGTCACAAGGTTTATCAGAAAAACGTTATTCGTGCCATCGGTTACGTTTTCCTTCCAGTGTCAATAAGTGCAAATCCGATCTCCTCAGGTGATTAGGGATGTCAATTCCAAGTGCAGCCAAGAGTACTATATACACATCTGTACAAGTTGTCATCCGCATATGAAGAAATCAAAAATTCCTCCATTTTACATAGGAAATGGTTTTGAGTTACTCAACTAAATCAAACTGAAAAGCAGATGGTCTCACTTAGTTACCCTTTATGAAAATATTCAAATGTCTCCACAGTGATGGACAGCTAAAAATCAAAGGCAATGTTATCAATGTTCCGATAGATCTCAGCTAAGATGATGTAGTCTTAGTGAGATCTATCGGAACATTGATAACATTGCCTTTGATTTTTAGCTGTCCATGAGATAACTGTATAAAAATGCCGAAATAGACTGAGATTGGTTGGCTCATGTCACAGAAATTATCAAGAGTATGAAAAATGGTTCGGATCTCGAAAGCGGAGGAACTGATGATGAAGATACAAATATTGAACAAACATTGATCGAATAAAAGATTTGTACCAACAGTTTAATAAAGTCGAAGAAAACCAATTAGACAATGATGAAAATCAAATAGAAGCGGAGCAAGGCCATAACAATAATTTGGTTCAAGACGATGATGATTGGGTGCCAGACGATGTACTACTAAATTATATTGGAGATTATGTAGAAACTACAAATACTCCAGATGTTTATAAACCTAAAGAAGGTGGAAAAATAAGAGTGCACTTCATTGACAATGAACAGTACCATAACCAGGATATCTGAAACAAGCACATTCTACTTGGATTTCCGCCAATGACACAACAATCGCTGAAAAAAGGTGGCCGAATAACAGCAAAGACGTATATGTTATCATTCTACAAAAAATATAACAAGTATTTTTTAAATTTAGATGAAAGTATTGGAATATAGTTGGAACATTGTAATTTTCAGCTTTCAAATCTAAACTGATTAGCTCTTATTTTTTTTAATTCGATATTGATTCTTTCATTCAATTTGGTTTTATTTATTGAATATTCTATTTTTTATTCTTAGAAAGTTGAAGTATCGGAAGTATTGGAATTTTGACAGAAAGGTTGAAAGTCTTGGATATTTGATGGAAATCTTGGAATTTAGAAGGATGTCCATGAATTTAGTCTGAAATCTTGGAATTTATACTAAAGTATTGGAATTTGGACAGAAATGTTCCAATAACCTTGGATTCTAACAGGCCAGAGGGTAAACCATTTGGTTATACATTTATTTCTGAATTATTATATTTACAGTCTAATATACAATATTGAATAAAGTATCTCGTCTAAATGAAAAATAAATAGTATCGTTGCTTTTAGGCCATAGCAACATTATCAGTTATTCAATAAAACTGTAAGTGTAATAAATTGCAATAATAAGTATACAAATTTAGAAATTAATTCGTTTATTTTTATCAAAAAATAGGTTTTTGTTAATATTAGCAGGGCTTGAAACCAATATTTGAAACCTATTTTAATTACCGTTTAGAATCAAAATCGATATCGAAATTGAAAACGAAATTGAAAAAAAATACCAGTCTTTAAAAATGAAATTGAAATCGGAAAAAATAAACAGCCGACTGGTACACACACAACACACACACACACACACACACACACACACACACACACACACACACACACACACACACACACACGAACGAATACACTAACGCTGTCCACAATAAGTTAATTTATGTTTTTGTAATCTATTATATAGTATGTTAATTTTGTATACGGCAGCACGATAAGCCGTCGCTCCATCTTATTATAAAGTCAATTATTTTATTTTGTCCAGTAACGTTACACACTCCAACGGAATTCGAAGTCGCAAAAATTATTTTAATATCAAATATATTATTGTGGAGCTAAATCGTCATTATTTTGTATATTATTATAATGTTAATCATTTGAAGTGTTGAGGGCGCAAATCGTCCTTGTCGTATTATTATTATTGTTAATTATTTGAATTATTGTGGGCGCGAATCGTCTTTTGTCGTATTATTATTGTGTACGAGAATCGGCACTTTTTAATTTAATTTTTGTAGGCCTATATCGCCGTTACTTTTATATTATCTTCCGTATATTATATTCTGTATTTCGGTGTATTGTGTGTACAATTATTATTTTTATAGGATAGGGACCAGAATGGAGAGCTGCGCTCCACTACCACTTGTTCAAAACGTGAGTAATTATCACTTGTTTTATATTTCAGTGTTGCTGCGAATTACAATTTTATTATAATTTTTGTTTACCTATTGTTACCAGCTACACAGGCCATATTATTATATTATTTTTCTGTTGGGCCAGAAGGGCCATTTTATTTTATAAATTTTATGTTGTTGAGCCAAAAGGGCTAAATTTGTATATAATTATTTGTCGTGACAGAAAAGCACCATAATATTATTATCATTATATTTTTTTGTTACTAATTATAGATCATTTTAGTGCATTACACAATTTCAGTTACCATTTTTTATTTGTTTTACCTTCTGTTATTATTTTTAAGCACACGCATACATATATTCACACCTACACACTTCACCTGCACACTAGTACTCACAGGTCTTGCTCGGCGAACCTGTCCAAGTCCTGTTGAGTGCTAAAAACATATAATATTACCTACACATAACACACAGGTCGATCGGTGAGTAGGTAGTGGTGTACAACTCACGAAGTATTTTGGTGACCAGGCGACATGGCCTCTTATTGTTCGTACCCGTCCCGTACACCTATAAAAATCGAAAAACCGAAATAGATTTCTTTTATGATCACTTTTTTACTAAGTGTACAAAATTGTTTCCCAAACTCAAAAACTATCCAATATATATAAATTATAGATGATATATGTTTTATGCATTTCAAAAGAGCCAAGAAAGAAAATAATTGATAAGGGGATGCAGTCTTTTACCGCTAATATACAGGGTATCCCGTGAGGTTTTACTGTGGTAAACTGACAATCGGGTTGATTGTGTGGTTTACCGGGTTGCAGGTAGCAAGACCGTGGAGAAAGGATTTCTTCTTGTTGATTGAAATAATAAAACTTGTTGAGTTGTAAAAGACGTTTATTTAAGATTTACTCTGGCGAAAATTATTATAAGTCCAAATAATATAATTCTGGTGCTGAGTGTCGTGAAGATGCTTGTGATGGGTGTACACTGTACACGTCTGATAACAGGCCGTTTTAGGTCTGCTTTTATAATAGTCTCCTACAACCCTACCTTCCCCCTTGTCTATCAACTTATTGCTCACAAAGAGCTATCTATATCCTGCACGCTTGGTTGTGCAAAAAGTCCTATCACTGTCCATGGTTGTCAATCCTTTATTAGATACTACTTTCCTGTTTCTATTTATGTACGTTATATATATATATGCCTATTTCCCAGTGTTTTATAGGCGATTGACAATTTCGTATATCTGATATGGTTTTTTCTAAATATTACTTATTAGGTAATGTAATTGGTGGTTTATAATGGATTGCCAATTAACCTCCTTCACTATCTTAGTTGTGTATCTTATTTCTATTATTTATTATACCTGTCTATTAATTACCTACTATTTATTCGATTTACCATTGTTGTACTAATTATATTTGCATTATTTATTATATCTGTATGTTATCTAATTATACTTATTATTTGGAAAACGTAGGAGTAAACGGATATCATCCGTTCCACTACCCATTAACCGTAGAGTGCGTTAAAATCCCGTTTCGTTTCGGAAATAATTAATATTTTTTTGCTAATTTTAGTTTTAGTCGATAGGATCCAATCTACTTTAGTTTTGGTATAAATCATTATTTACTTAGTTATAGCCGGTTCCATCAACAATTTGGACTATATCTCAGCAGCTGCCACAGTTGTGAGTAGGTACATATATACCCGCACAAAAAATACATTGTTTACCTAATATTTATAGGTTAGTTTACTCAATTGTTTATGCATACACATGTTTTGTTTTGTACATGCTAAATAACCCTTCAAATATAAAAATGAGAAAACCTATTTCTTGCATTATTCTTATATTCAACGCTGAAAATATTATTAATTTTTTGTGCTTACGAACATGGTCAAAAAAATTAATATTCTATTAGCTATATTTGTTATGATAAATTGTATTGGATGTATATACGCTGGTGAGTACATAATATATATATATATTTATTTTTATATTTTACATTACATGATACGTCACATATTGTTGGTTATGGCAATAATTTATAGACTGTTATTCTAAAGATATAATAATTGAGTCATAGTACTAAAATATTAAATAGAATACGATTTCCAAAAAAAAAAAATTATGTTTAACACAATAGTCAACAATCCTTTTAAATCTATAAGCAAGCACAATATTATTATAATAATTTTTATTTTTAACAACAATGTTTTAGATAAAATTAATAATAATTGTATCAGCATAAGTTATTATATTTTACTTTACAATAAACTTTGAGAATGATTCACATAAATGTTTTCTTGTACAACAAGTCACACCCAATACGCCAGAAACTTTAATTTAGCTGAACTAATTCTGTATTGTAAATTTGAATTGATTTTTTTATCAAACTTTGAAGTGAAAATATTATCAGGACATCTCCAAAGGATTTCGTTGGTATTTTAATGTTGATGCTAGTTATAAAAATTGCAATATATCAAAATTCTCATAACTCACATTAATATTTGAATATCAATAAAACCGAATAAGTTGACTTAAATAATAGTATTATATTTAAGTTTCATAATAAAAGTCAATTGAATCTGATATTATAAAAGGTCATCACAAAATTGGTTTTGCTAAACAAAAATGTTTGAACCTATATTAGGCATATCTAACACATTTTAAAGCAATTATGACTTCGTCTTCAAAGTCCACCATATAACAATTAACAACCACCTCATTATTTTAAAATAAAAAAAATTTTTTACTAACTAACTAATAACTATATTTTTAAAACAAAGGAAAAGGTTGTCTCTGTAAGTATTATTATAATGTTTTCTTACTAATCATAATGTTATCGCTTATCTACTATACCTTTAATTTTATTTATATAAAAGTAAGATGGATAGGTATTTAAATTTTATTCTATGGTGAAAAATAAATTACGTATCGCTAATTTTTAAGTTGTATTCGAATAGTTTTATAAATAGCTGCAAATTAATGAATGAAGGTACATATGTTTTCTTCCAAAAACATAGACCTAAATATTGAATACCTATTGATTTTACATAGAAATTCCCGTTTTCTCTGATCTTAGATTTTGAGCAGAGTGATGTATGTATTATATTTAATACAATGACGTGTGCGTGTTTTTTTGTGTGTGTATGTCTACACAATGGAGCACCAAAAATGCTTTGATTTTCCACATCAGCATTCAACATATTTTCTGATAGAAAAGTAAATCTAGTTGGTCCTAAAATATTCTCAGTACTTTTCTAAAGCGTTATGAAAAACATACGAGAATTTGCGTTCAAATGTATTCACCATTAATTAAATACGATTATATAAATTGATTTATATATCAATAAAACCGAATAAGTTTACTTAGATAATAGTGTTATAGTTAAGTTGGATAATATAGGTCAATTCAATCTAATATTAAAATTAACATCACAAAATAGGTTTTTCTAAACACAAATGTTTGTATATTAGGCATACCAAACACATTTTAAAGCAATTTTGTCTTCCTCTTCAAAGTCAACCATATTAAAACCTCATTATCATTGCAATATAACATATTTATTACTAACCAATAATTATTTTAAATCAATAACAAAAAGGTTTTTTAAGTAAGTATTATTATAATATTTATTCTTACTAATCATAATTTGATCACTTTTCTATTTTATAAATGTTATTTATATATTATTTAGATGGATACGTTTTTTAACTTAATTCAATAATAAAAAATAAATTACTGACCACTAATTAATAAATGTTATTCGAATAGTTTTATCAATAGCTACAAATTAATAAATGTACATAATTTTATTTTCGGTTATACATACCTACTGTATCTACTGTACCTACCGTACCTTCTGTATTTTTCTTTTATTCAATTATTTATCATATATCATAATTCATAATAAAGCAAAGAATAAGGAGGAGATTAGGGTACCGGTCTGAAAAATAGGAAAAATATAGAATTTGTTGATTACTGGTTTTGATTAGAAATTCCCGTTTTTTGAGGTCCGTGAAGTTAGTGGGAAACTAATAAAAAGCACTAATTACCATTATACCTTGAAATTATAGTGCTTAATTAGTGATTTCAGGATATACAAAAATAAAAAGGTGGGTAAGTGGATGTCGCTCTGCTGTACAGTTAGTTACAAGTGGTTTACTGTAATGGATGATGTCAAATTTGAATTCAATGATATAATATTATCATTGTATTAGACAAATGATTCTGAGCGAAAACGGTCAGTCAGCCTATGATATTACTAAGTATATTTGATGATATTATTGTGAATAAAGTAATTTATATATTATAACCTATTTACGTGGAGCCTTGTTTTAAATTTTCAATCCTTAGCTATAAAAGTTGAACATTTTATACATTTTTAACTACAAAACAATTATTAAATTTTAAATTTGATAAATTTTGTCAAAATTTGAACTTTAAATGCTTTAAAAAAAATTGTGCCTATGTATTTTTAATATTTACAACTGCTATTGTAACAATATATCAGGAGCCTTGCATTACATTTTCACTCTTTTTTACCCAACAAATAAAATTTTAATAATATTCATAGTGTAACGAACCAACTACTTCAGCTCAAATAATGGAAGTGTTTTGAAATAAATTAACAAGTTGACTGTATGAGTTATGTAGATTTATTTGTAATTTAAACGTAAATATTCTAAGTCCAAAATAACTAACTAATAACTTGGTAAACGAGATGTGACTTAATAATTGACTTGGTGGTTTCTCTGCTGGTGCTCGTCTGATGGACACTTGTCCATCGACGTACCTCGTCGGTTATTCCTAATAGCTCCCTCCTATGGCATTTTTAGTATAAAAACGGTATATCTCTGCGTACTCCTGAGGTCACCTTTAGACGTCATTCGTATAATTATGTTATTTTAGGAGTATATATTTTGTACAAAGTCATGATCTTTTACGCTTATTATAATATTCGTTTTTCCTAGAATACGGATAATGCGTGCATATACTTATCACGTGTTGTGCGGTACCGTTGATGTTATTACTATTAGGCTTTCCGGGATTACTGATATTACTACTATTAGTTTTATCGATGTATGCCGCCCGGGGTTACGTGCTCCCTGCAGAATTTATGTCTATTATTGAATATATCATTATTATTATTATATACGTAGTCACAGCTCGTTACAATAGAAAAAAAAAAACTAAAAAAATTGAAAACTGACAATGTCCGTAAACGGCTCAAAAAGAGTCAAATTATTATTATTTTATCGTGTATAGAAAATGCTAATATAAACATTCAGTGAAATTTTCAAGTATCTACAGTCATACGTTTATTAATTACAACAAAATAGCAAAATCGTTACATGAGAAATCGAGTGAATATCAAATGTTGTAAAATTATGAATTTCAAACGCTCATAAAAATTTAATTTGACCTTCTTGTAGACATTTTTTTTTTTTGTTTGATAAAGGTAGACAAACTTATAGATAATCTTGTATCACATTTTCAAATCTTAGATTTAAAAAGAAAAATTTTTATGAATTCTCAACCCAAAATAGTTTGCTAATTTTCATGATTTTTCCGTATTTTAGGCAGGATAATGACCTAATGTGTATATGTTTTGAACAAAAGAAATTAATATTGAATAATAAAGTCGAAAAAGGACAAGGAAAATTAGATTGAAAGAAATCAATTGAAAAAAAATTACAGGGTAAAATTAATTGAGAGGCTAGCATAGAATAAGTATATTAATAAGTTATAGTAATAATATATTTAATAAATAGGATAGTGGACATTTATTATAAAATTGTTTGAGTAGCTAACCAATAATATTATAATAATAATATTCAAACGCGTTATTTCATAGGAAATGCGATATTGAATATTCGACGTCAGAATTACGTAAAAATACGAGCGCTCTGTGTTATATTATGTGCATGTGTGTTTACATTGTACAATACGGTGCGGCGAATGTAAATAAATACGTACATAGGTCATAGATAGATGTATATATTAAATAACGAGAATAAATTTCGTTATAAATAAATAATTTAGCATACAAGTATTTGAAAAGATATTGATGAATACTATAATACAAAACTACATTTATGAAGAAGGAATTAGATATTTCAGATACTGGAAGTAATTCTACAGACGAATCAATAAAAGAAGTAGAAACTAAAATGTTGGCGAAGAAATCAAAGAAGGCAGTAGGAAGTAATATATCAATAAAAGAGGAATTTTTAATAGATAGTAATACAGAAATAGTAGAAGGTGTAGAAAACAGTGTTAGGAGAAATCTTTTGAGAACACTTAGTCAAGCGGAAGGGTTAAGTAAAGTTCTTACTCCACAGAAAGGTGAAAAACAAAAATTATCGGGTAGGTCGAGTTCTAGATTTGATCCAGGAGTAGTGCATGTTAAGTTAGCATCAATAACAATAAAACGAGTAGCGAACGTAAATTATACAATGAATTTGGATAAAGCAATTTCTATGATACCGATCTGCACGGGTAAAAAAGATGTAGCCGAATTTATAAATACATGCGAAATAGCACTAAAAGACATTGCAGAGACAGACAAACCACTGTTATTAAAAATAATAACTTCAAAGTTAACAGGGAACGCTTTAGAAGTAACAAAATATAGGAATTTAGAAACTTGGGAATTATTTAAATCGATTTTAGAGGGAGCATTTGAACATAAAATTTCAGAAAGAGCTTTATCAATAGGTTTAAATACAGCACGCATGGCAGAAGGGGGAAACGTAGCAAAATTTACGAATAGAATCGAAGAATTATATTATAAGCTATGTGCAGCTAGTACTGTAGGTTGAAAACCAGCGGAAGCACTTACGGTCAAAAACCAAACCAAAATACAAGCTATGATTATATTTATGACAGGATTACCACATCATTTATATACATATAGTACTTAAGGCTCGAAATCCGACTTCATTAGAAGACTGTATTAAGTTAGCTCTAGAGGAAGAATTAGAATATAATTCTAAAATAACAATCGAAAAGTTACAGGAGAATGTAGAAAAACAAAGAGTCAGTGGGGACGAAGCGAAATAGCAAAACGATAATGGTAAAAATCAAGTTTTTAATCGTAATGGAAACGGAAATTCAAATCAAAATAATAGAAATAATAATTTTAATAATCGTAATGGTTATAATAACAGGTATCAAAAATTCAACAAAAATATTAATCGTGGAGGATATAGGTAGTAGCTTTAATAATAATAGCGGCGGAAACAATAGTTTTAATGATCGCGGTGGATATGATAATTTTAATAATCGTAGCGGATATAATAACAATAATAAATATAGACAAAATTATAACAATAATAATTATTATCAAAGAAATAATAATAATAATCAGAATAGGAGTAACACCGGATGTTACACGTGTGGAAAATCTAATCATTACGCCCGGGAGTGCTGGCAGACGGTCGGTCGTCCAAACGGAAACGGGCGGGCGAACACACACGATAACAACCGTAACAGCGGCGCACGTAATACTGGAAACGGCAATACTCAAAGAAATAATTCTAGAAGTCAAAATTTACATTGCAGTTTCTGTAATAAGGTGGGACATGAAATTTCAAATTGTCTTACAAAGCAGAAAAATGATAAAAATAACGCAGGGAATTCAAAAATTTCTAGAGGGATAATCCACGAGATAATGAAATCACCACAACAAACTGTTACCACATTACAACAAGATTAGTAGAGAACGATATTACTTTAGAATCACCTAGTGTTAGTAACAAACAAATTAAATTATTAGTCGACACAGGTTCAGATCTAAATATAATTCAAATCAATATTTTGAAAGGGGACACGAAAATTAATGAAAAAGAAATAATTTTTTTAAAGAAGGGTATTAATGAAAAAATAGTATCGACAATAGGCAAAACAAAAATAAAATTAGTAATAGGTAATAAGGAATTTGAAACAGAGTTTTACGTAGTGAATAAAACATTTCCAGTTACGGGAGATGGCATTTTAGGACATAAGTTTTTAATGGATAATCATGTGGTTATAGATATTGCTAATAATACAATAACTATAAATGGAAGTCAGATAGAAAACGAAAGCAACGTATGCTTTGTGTTAGAACCACGATCAAAGACAATAGTCGAAATAGATATAGCAGATAGAACAATGAATAATAAAAGTATATTAATTAATAAACAAGAATTATCGCCAGACGTATACTGTGCGAATATTAATAATACGGTTAGAGACGGAAAAATTACGATAAGTATATTAAATATATCAGAAGTAGCACAGAATATAATTAATGTAGGTCAAGTTTGTAAAATATCATACGAGGATGACATAGTGACCCTAATCGATAACGCGACATATAAAAACAATATTGACATTGACCGCGTAAATAAAATAAAAACATTGATTAGGACCGAACATTTAAGCAACGACGAGCGTAAATCGATAATAAAAATTTGTAAAAATTACGCAGATATTTTTTATATAGATGGGGATAATCTTACGTGTACAACAGCAGCAGAACATGTAATAAAAGTAACTAAGGATTTAAAACCAATTTATAAAAAACCATACAGGTTACCGTTTTCACAACAACCGGAAATAGAACGACAGATTAATCAAATGATGAAAGACGAAATTATAGAAAGATCAATGAGTCCGTTTAACGCACCACTAATACTAGTTAAAAAGAAGGAGGACGCATCGGGAAAACAAAAGTTTAGAATAGTCATAGACTTTAGAGCACTTAATGACGTAACAATAAACGAATTTCACCCATTACCGAATATTACAGAAATCTTAGACCAATTATGGCAGTGTCAACTGTTTGGACACATACTAGTTGCAGACGAATTATTCAGTTCAGGAATTATAACATAACAATTGCGGAAACGAGTTTCGTTGTCATAATACTAATTGTGTACAGAGCTTTGTTTAATAAAAACCACGTTAGATGTGGATACAAATATTTCCCTTCACCACTTTTTCAGGACTTAGGACAAGCTACCAAAAAAATTGGTAGGTGGGGTTAAAAATATTTGTGTTTTGCAAAAGAGCAATCGTTATTTTTAAAATGTTGTTGAATTATTTATTGTTTTAATTTTGTGGAAAAAATTGTTTATAAAATATTTATAGATTATCGTCATTATTTATCGTCATAATTTGTATAGATCTTGTGGTAAAATGTTTTTTGAAACAGTCTGTATATATGATATTCTACTGATTTCACCACGTGAATATTGCAACATTTGTTTGCTAATAAATGCCTCCTTTTCAATAGTTTTTTTTGCTAGTTTAAAATTTCGTACAGCAGAACAATTCATTTTCATATAGCTACTAGTCTGTACTTCATAATATTTTGAGGCCTCGATCAATTGATATATATATTAAGGTGACTTCGATAAAACATACCATTAAGTTTAGCATGAAAACTTTTACGGGCATTTGTGGTTCGTGAAGTAGAAGAAGAAAATTCTGCCCATATTCCCGGTGGAAACATTGCAGAATCTGTATTTGTATAGTTGTCAAAAACATAATCTATAAAATCGTGTACAGCAGTACAGTCAGCCGGCGGCGTAGACATAAAATCATCTGTAAAGCAGTCATCTACTTCGTTAGGTGACAAAAACGGTAGACCAAAAAATGTTTTTAAAAAGTTCCCCTTTTCATCCTCAGTACTATATACTTTAGATAAACCTAATGACTGTATTTTTCTGTACTAAGCTTGTCCGAGATGGAACCGACATCCTTTTATTTTGCTCATTGACCACACTAGACGAACAGCTGAGTGGATGCATTGATGGACACAACACTTTTATTACTGTCAATATCAACAATCTATTTTTCAGCTCCCTTGGTGTGTAATTTATCTACTGCGTCGGGAACCATCGCATAAAATTCTAAAGTGTTTTAGGTAATATTGGATACTTACTCATACGGGCAGTGTGAATATTCTTTCGGATTAAATTTATATCCTTTGTGTCTAATACATTTAAATCATCTGGTGTAATCTCAGAATGTATAATTTTGCCGGGACGTTCACATAGCTGCTCTACCGCTTTGCGTTTGATAATGTTACTTAACTTCTGCCGCACAAGTGATCGTTTCTCATCGGCCTCGTGGTTCTTATGTTCAAGATTATTTTCTATTTGTACGCCATGTGTATTAAATTTTAAGAATGCATTACACCTTTTATTTGTACACGCCCACCGTTGAATTTCATTTTTAATTATGCGATGAAAACGGAACTTAAACCCGTCAATCACATGTAACTCTTTAAGTTTTTCACTATACATTTTTATACAGAAAATAAACGAACATCAAACGAACAGCAAGCGATGATGGTTGTCGATAAACTGATTAAACATAGGCAGTGGTTTCAAAAGCACCGGCACAATCTTAATCGTTAATATCAAACAGTAATTTCCCAACGTCCACGATCACTATATTATCAAAAATAATAATAGGAAATTTCTTATCTTATATTTGTGTCCACAATTCGTATGTTACCTTTTTAGATTTCGTCCGCAACTCACAAGGTTTTTGTCACTTTGTCCGCAATTCAGAAACACCGAACTGTTTAGTCTCCTCGATTTAAAGTCAGGTTATTTTCAGGTAAAGTTAGATAAAGATTCGAGGGAACTTACAGCTTTTTCCACGGGACAAGGTCATTACCAATTTCAACGTTTAGTTGTAGGTTTAAGTTCATCTCCAGCGACATATCAAAAAATGATGATGAACGAGTTGTCAGGGTTAATAGGAATAAAATGTTAAGTATATTTGGACGACATCATGGGCGGATTGGCCTATCGGGAAATTGGGAATCTTCCCGATGGGCCGGTTCTTGTGAGGGCCGGCAGAGTCGCTATAATTATTATATTATAGTTACAAAAAAAAAAACGTGCATAAATTAAGCATAGATTTTGTTAAAAAGTCAAATACCTACGAAGGTATTATTTTTAATATCTTAAACTATTGCAATTCATATAGAAGGAATTTTGGTATTTACATTATTTTCCCACCAATTCGTGCTGATGTATTATTTAGAAATCTGTGGTATTGGTATTTTAGTACTTATACTTTATACTCCTATAATATTTAGAATTTTTAATTTAATATTGTAGAATTCAGTTAGTTAATTTAGTTAGCGTGATAATATTGATAACCTTATATCATCGTTTTTTGTATGTATCTTGATTTTGGACTCTTTACACAAACGAGTTATCGAGTCAGTTACAGTACTTACAGATGTTTTTTTAGTGAAAAATATAAATTGAACCGTGCAATTTAAATTATGCGTGATGCTGGTGAAAAACAAAAGAAGGGTGGCGCGGAAAAGGTACGAGAAAAAAAGAAATAACTGTTAGAGGAACCTTGTTTTAAATTTTCAATCTTTAGCTATAAAAGTTGAACATTTTATACATTTTTAACTATAAAATAATTATTAAAATTAAAATTTGATAAATTTTGTCAAAATTCGAATTTTAAATGCATATAAAAAAAAGTGTGCCTATGTATTTTTAATATTTATCAATCACTATTGAAACAATACATCTGCAGGAGCCTTGTATTATATTTTATAGGTATTTACAGAAAAAAAAACTAAAAAAATTTAAAATTTGAAATGGTCCGTAAAAAGATCAAAAAGAGTCAAATTATTTTCAAAATTGTATGGTGTCTAAGCATTCAGTGAAATTTACTAATATCTACAGTCATTAGTTTTTTAATTACAACAAGATAAGAAAATCGTTAACATAAGAAATCAATTGAATGTCAAATATTGTAAAAATATAAATTTCAAACGCTCATAAAAATTTAATTTGACTTTCTTGTAGATATTTTTTTTTTGATAAAGATAGACAATAGACATATTTATGGATAATCTTGTATAACATTTTCAAATCTTAGAATGTTTTTTTTTAATAACCATTAACAATATTGGAGATAAAATTAATAGTAATTATATCAGTATAAGTTACCTATTATATTTTACTTTACAACGTACTTTGAGAATGACTCACCCGCATGTGGTTTATTGTCTTACAAGTCATACATTTTTATACGACAGAAACATTGAATTCAGGTGAACTAATTTTTTGTTAACTTTAATTGGTTCATTAGCAAACTTTGAGGTAGAAGTACTATAAGGGTATCTCCAATGAATTTTGTTGGTATTTAAATATTCATGTTAGGTATAAAAATTGAAAAATATTACTACCTATATCAAAATACTCATATAACTCAAATAACCATTTAAATATTAATACAAATGTAAAAGTTTACGTAACTAATATTATTAAATTTAGGTTGGATAATATTGGTCAATTCAATCTAATATAAAAATTTAAATAACAAAATTGGTTTTTCTAAACAAAAATGTTTGTATATTAGGCATTATCTAACAGATTTTAAAGCAAGTTTTACTTCTTAAACCTCATTATCATTGCAATATAACATATTTTTTACTAATCATTAATTATTTTAATACAAGAACCAAAAGTAAATGATGATCCAGAAGTTGATCTCGGTAAGTTTTATTATATTGTTTTCTTTCTAATCATAATGTGATCACTTTTCTACTGTATAATTGTTATTTATATGTAAGTAAGATGGATCAGTATTTTAATTTTTTTCAATGATGAAAATTAAATTACTTATCTCTAATTTTTAAATTTTAATCGAATAGTTTTATCAATAGCTTCTCTTTAGACTATGCAGTATGACGTTAATATAGACAGCGGTTGGAAAAACAAGTGTTTCTGGTTTCGTAGTCGGCAACGGAGCTTGGTATTCTTGTTCTGGGGTTGATCAGTGTCGTATTTTATGAGATTTTGTTTACAATAATTAATATTTGGGAAACAGGTCACTCTGTCAACGTAGGCCAAGGCCCTCGACGGCAACGGATAACAGCCTGCAGCTGAGACTAGGAGACTTTGTCACTGTGTGGGTCGAGGATCAGGGGACAGGTGTTGCATAATATTGCCACGGCTATTTTACAATTGTGGGAACCACTTATGTAATCGTATAATCTCTATATATTAAACATGAAACCGAGGGCACCCCCTATGGTGACTTTTCGTACCGCTTTAGTCGCTATTGGAGGGAAAACGGATTTCTTTTGTGGCTCAATCAAAATTGTTTGATTCCAAATTTTAAACATTCCCGCCAAAGCGGCAAGCCTTATCTCCAATCCATATCACTAATCCTTATCACAAATCCTAAACTTTCATCTTGCAGCCTTTGTGACTTTTATAATTCCAACGAAATTGTCTCCAAAATTCGTACCCACTCTCAGCGAGTCCAACCCTCCCAGAGTTTCACTTAGAGCTAGTTACATCATAATAAGAACATTATACCTTGGAGAGGTATATTCAGGAAATTATGATCAATTTGGTAGTACAAACCGTTATGGTTCGGGGATACTATTGTTTAATAATAACAGGGCCTAGAAATTCTGTGACATTACAACATATACGACAAAAACATTAATTCAGCAGAACTAATTTTGTATTGTTTACTTTAATTGGTTCATTACCAAACTTTGAGTTCGAAGTACTATCAGGATATTTCCAATGGATTTTGTTGGTATTTTAATGTTAATGTTAGTTATAAAAATTGCAAAATATTAATTCCTTTATCGAAGTACTCAAAACTTACATAACCATTTAAATATCAATAAAACCGAAAAAGTTTACCTAGATAATATTATTGCAAAATGAACATCACAAGATTGGTTTAGATAAACAAAAATGTTTGTATATTAGGCATGGTTACCTAACAGATTTTAAAGCAAGTTTTACTTCCTCTTCGAAATCAACCATATTACAACCTCATTATTATTGCAATACAACATATTTTTTACTAACCATTAGTTATTTTAAAACTAGATCCAAAAGTAAATATCGAACGAGAAGTTCATCCCGGTAAGTTGTATTATATTGTTTTCTTTCTAATCATAATGTGATCGCTTTTCTACTGTATAATTGTTATTTATATGTAAGTAAGCTGGATAAGTATTTAAATTTTATTCAATGATGAAAAATAAATTACTTATCTCTTATTTTTAAATTTTAATCCAATAGTTTTATCAATAGCTGCAAATTAATGAATGTACATAATTTTATTTTTTGGTTGAACATACCTTCCTAGTTCCTACTGTAGTTATTCAATTAGTAATCATAATCATAATGAAGCGAAAAATAAGTCGGAGAGTAGGGAACTGCGCTGAAAAATAATAAAAATATAGAATTTGACGATTAATATTTATGCTTAGAATTTCCCGTTTTCTAAGGTCCGTGAATTTAGTGGGAAACTAAAAATCACTAATTACCATTATACCACGAAATTTTAGTGCTTAATTAGTGATTTCGGGATATACAAAATTAAAAATTAGAGCTCCTATCTACCATCGATTATCCAAGATTGTAAAAATGTTTCGCGAACTCCTCGCTGCGGGAATATGAAAATTACTAACTAACGCTATGCTATCAAATTTCTGTGATTTTAGATCTTAAGAAAAGTGATGGATGTATTGTTTTTATAATGATGACTGATGAGTGTTTTTTTTTGTGTGTGTATATCCATTTTTATTTTTTGTAGCAGTAAAAATTCTTCGATTTTCAACTTCAGCATTGTTTCTAGTAGGAAAGTGAATCTAGTTGGTCCTAAAATTATCCAAGTACTTTTTTAAAGCATCATGAAAAACAACCAATAATTTACGTTTATATGTATTCACCATTTAATAAATTATGATTAAGAATATGAATATTATTCAATTATTATATAATACAATTTTTTTTAAATATCAATGTTATATTTGTTTGATAACAAATTATAAAAATTGAATAAACTAAATTCCAGTGCACTGCCTCGACCTAAAACGACAATAATATTATGACTTTCACGATTTTGTATAAGTATTTAAATGATTTATAAAAATAAAATAAAACAATTTAAATAAACCATCCTATAATAAATTACCTCATATACTTTTCAATGAACATGAACGTGAACTTAACTGAACAAAAATTGAATATGAACGTGAACAAATTCTATTTTTTAGTAAACATTCCGAACACTGTTTACGATATAGTTTTTGTATTTGTGATAATAATTGTTATAATATATTCTTAATAATAACATAACTCGATTTATTAGTATACAATTATAAGTATAGTTGATACATATTTAATGCTACCTATTAATATTTATTTAGAAATATATTATAAAATTGTAATTGTTTGATAATTTTATATTTTGAATTTTTAGTTAGTAATAATATAATTGCTTTCTCTAATGCTACATCAATATTTTTGAAACATAAAATGTTTTTTTTAATAACCATTAACACTATTGGAGATAAAATTAATAATAATTGTATCAGTATTCTAAAGGCCGGGAAGTTAGTGGGAGACTAAAAATTACTAATTACCGCTATTCCACCAAGTTTTAGTGCGCAATAATTAGAGATTTCAAGATATACAAAAATATAATTAGTGCTTTAACCTACCATTGATTATCTACGATCGTAAAAACGTCCCACTAACTTCACGCTGCGGGAATATGAAAATCACTAACTAACGCTATGGTATCAACTCTCTGTGATTTTAGATTTTAAGCGAAGCGATGGATGTATTTTTTTTTGTGTGGAAATCCATTATTATCTTTGGTAGCGGTGTCGTAAGTTATCGATGTATTAAATACTAGTGTCATAGGCTATCTACAAATACCATTTATCGTCTTATGTTATCTATACAATCATGACAATATTTATCTGCATTCTACAAGGTTAGACCCAGGGGTTTTCAACGATCAGTTGTGTCTGTGAACTATTCGTGTGTGTATGTCATTTGTATTTGTGTTCAAAATGAGCTCAATTTATAATTTAGGTACAGAGATATTTTATTTATACTGATGAAACTTGTGTGAATTTTTTAAAACAAAAAGAATTTTGTGAAAAAATCAATAATGTCAACAATGAAGTGTGTGGGGTGGTGTTCTCAAGGAATTTTATAAAAATAGCCGTAAACGATCACAAGATTGGTTTAGATAAACAAAAATGTTTGTATATCAGTCATACTTAACACATTTTAGTGCGAGTTTGACTTCCTCAACTATATTACAACCGCATTATATTTGCAATACAACATATTTTTACTAACCATTAAATATTTTAGAACAAGATTTAAAAGTATATGATGATCCAGAAGATAATCTCGGTAAGTTAATTTTATTTTTTCTTACTTATCATAAAGCTCTTTTTTCTACTGTATAATTGTTATTTATATAAATGTGTAACGATTATCGTCATCGACATTGTACATTACTCCCTACGTTGAGCACGGCTAATATGCTGAGTGTTATTAATGACAAATGTGTATATATGTATGAAATATATATTATGCTGACGCGATTTTTAGCTCACATCGTGTAAATAACCGACCGGGACGCCTGGCGGTAGTTAGTTATGATAGAGTCTACAGTGAGGTAGTCGATAGAGTCGATAGTCGGCGGTTGATAGTTGGATGGTCAAGAATGAAGAGTCATAGTCGGTGGTCGATAGAGGAACTCGAGGACTGACAACGACCTGAAGAGGACCTGTGGACGACCAGCTCAACCCACATTTGGACGTCGACACCCACGTCACACCATGGCCCAATCGGTAGCCCAGAGTTATAATTTATAAGTATACTTTCGATGTTGTAACTTGTAGCAGATAATAATAATACATTAATATTCAATAACAGATTTACATATGTATATTACGTTGAGTACTTTGCTTCACATAAGGTAACCCTGATCCCTAGAAATAATATCACACACCGAGGTCGAGTCTCCGAGACCTCGTTAATATAAACAAAACGACACCTGAACGGGTAAGAGCCCAGGTGAAGAGGAGACGTTACAATTAATGTATGATGAAAATTTTATTATGAATATTTTTAGTAATAGTATTTATACTTACGTTAGTTGTAATAATGTGTTCGTAATAATCACCAAATCTAAACTATATTCACCAATTATAACTATACTATGAAATTGTTACTCGGGTACCTATTTATAATTATTTCGAAATATATTTTAAAATTGTAATTATTTGAGAATTTTATATTTTTACTTTTTGGTAGCGGTGTCGTATGCTATCTACGCATTAAATACTAGTGTCATAATATGCTATCTACAAATACTATTTATCGTCTTATGTTATCTATACACTCGTGACAATATTTATCTACATTTTACACGGTTAGACCCGGGGGTTTTTAACGATTAGTTGTGTCTATGAACTATTCGTGTGTATTTGTCATTTGTATTTGTGTTCAAAATGAGTTCAATTTGTGATTTATAGAGATATTTTATTTATACTGATGAAACTTGTGTGAATTTTTTAAAACAAAAAGAATTTTGTGAAAAAAATCAATAAAGTCAACAATGAAGTGTGTGGGGTGGAGTTCTCAAGGAATTTTATAAAAATAGCCGTAAACGATCACAAGATTGGTTTAGATAAACAACAATGTTTGTATATCAGTCATACTTAACACATTTTAGTGCGAGTTTGACTTCCTCATCAACCATATTACAGCCTCATTGTATTTGCAATACAACATATTTTTACTAACCATTAATTATTTTAGAACAAGATTCAAAAGTATATGATGATCCAGAAGATAATCTCGGTAAGTTTATTTTATTTTTTCTTACTTATCATAATATGCTCTTTTTTCTACTGTATAATTGTTATTTATATAAATGTATGATGAAAATTGTATTATGAATATTATTATTAATAGTATTTATACTTACGTTAGTTGTAATAATGTGTTCGTAATAATCACCCAATCTAAACTATATTCACTAATTATAACTATACTATAATATTATTATCATTTAAAAATATATATTTAAATCTAAATTGTTTGAGTATTTTATATTTTTAGAGAATTGCAAAAACATTGGTGTCAGTAATGGTAAGTTAATATATTATTTTACTTTACAACACACTGAGAATAACTCACCACCCACCTACATGACGTGTTTCCTTGTCTTACGAATTTAGGTACGCCCGAAAAATTCAGTCTATTAGAACTAATTATTTATTGTTTATTTTAATTGACTCATCATCAATGATCATGGTCGGAATATTGTCCATTATCTAGGTATAATAATCGCATAATAATTTCATTGGTATTTAAATTTTTAAGTTTTTATTAAGGTTTCAAAATATTACAATATCGAAATGCTAATAAAGTCGTAATTTACGTCATTAATATTCAAATATTAATCAAATAGTATATTATGTTGGACTGTATAATATTATTATATTTAAATTATGTAGGTAATATAGGTCAATTCAATCTAATGTTAAAATTAACTTTAACTACTAAATTGGTTTTCCGGAACATAAATTAAAGTACTCTAAGATATTTTGACTTCCTATTCATAATCAGCTATATTACAACATCAGTATCTTTGAAATACAACATTTTATTTACTAACTTTAATTATTTTAGATGGCCTGAGTAATGGTAATTATTATTTATTATTGTATTTTACTTTTCAGCACGTCTATATATTATACATGTACATACATTGAGTTTCACTTATTATAATGTGATACATTTTCATCAAATTTTAGTCATACCTATTGCTTTTTAAAACGAGTTTGACTTCATCTTCAAAGTCAACCATATATCCATATTACAATCTCATTATCTTTGAAATATAACATATTTTTTATCACACCTGCACCGAAAGTTTGGTTTTCGATAGCGCTGAAGCATTGGAAAGCATAATATTTCCGTCCAGTGGTCAGTAAAGTGAAAATCCCCAAGAGTACCACGCTGCTCATTTCACGGGCGACGCGCTTATACCCTGCAAAAACAGTCATTGAAATCTATACCACGGTTGTCGGTTCCCTACAAATTATAAACTTTTGGTAACATTTCATAATCGTATTAGAACCTCCATGCGTGACGCTTAAAATAAATAAAACCAAATCGTTTCTTTAATGAAATATATTGTTGTCGTATAATTATAGTCTAGTTATTGCATAGATCACTGCATTACTTTTGCCGTTATCGATGAATGCAGAGACGTGACAAAAAATAGTATGTGTGGCTCGTGCGGTAAGGCAATTTCGGTATTGGGCGGCCCTCACCTGTTGCTTGTGGTGCACACGTTGCCCGCGACTGAAATATCTTACTTCCCGCCTTCACCACAAAATGTACTATTTTACTAACCATTAATTATTTCATAACAAGAACAACGTAAATGTTTCTGTAAGTATCATTATAATAATAGTTTTCTTACTTATCATAATGTGATCAATTTCCTACTGTATAATTATTATTTATATAAAAGTAAGTTGGATAGATATTTTAATTATATGCAAATATAAAAAAACGTATCACTAATTTTTAAATTGTATTGGAATAGTTATTATAATAGACAATAGTTGCAATTATTGATTGTAATTGTAATTAATGTTTATCTAATGGCTGGGCTCCTTCTATAATTTTGTTCGAGAATAGGAGATGAAAGTTACCGTGATGTCATCGTGTTGAGGCTTGGAGCCTAAAATATTATTGTATTTTTCTGACAGATAACACGTTGCAGTTACCATGCCAACAAAACCAAACAATAACGAAGATGAAACTTATGTTATTGAATTTCTAGGTTGCCCCTAATAATCGATGGTTAATAATAGTAGGTGGACATCATTATACTTTTTTATATTATGTATTAAATTTACAAAACATATACATAAACATGTACGATGTACCGATATATTTATATGCAGTGTGTGGATACTCCGTTTATTTTCAATCATGTATTGTATAGAATTTTACTTTTATTCAATTAGTAAGCATAACAATAATGAATCATTGAATAAGGGGGAGAGCAGTGAATTAAATAAGAGAATAGAAGTTGTTGAAACTGCTTTTGCTTGAATATTCCCATTTTTTCTGATTTGTTTTTTTTTTTTGTGATCATTAATAGTGACTGTACATAAAATAATTCATGACTATGAGTGACTGTACATAAAATTAATGGCGGAGCGCTCTTGCATGTGCACATATAAATGTAAATTACACGGCATTTTACACGATAATTAGGTACACATATTATGCTTTTTAGTGAAACACGGATACTTAGTTTCATATTTCCAATAATATACGTACATTTCCCCACTCCTACCAATTTCAATTTTTCAATAATATAGCTTAACGAGTGACATTGTAGTATGAACACTCATTATTCAAATCTAAGAGAAGAAGTTTATCTAGGCCTTTATATGAGTCGATTTTCGATATTTTATATTAATTTCAATACCCAATATTAATTAGCTCTAAATATTGTGATATTTAAATTTTTGAATTTGAATTATTGAGTTTAGTAATTAAAATATCGAACATGTATTTGTATATAGGCACAGATTATCTTATCTTCTAGGATGTTGATGTAGAGGGACAGATGATGTCCTACTACCTATTTAAGTATTGTGCAAATGGTTCACCACAATGACGTGGCGATAACACATGGGGGAAATAAAAAAAAGGTTTCTAGTTCTTACATATTTTGGAATCCCGTATTTTAGTTTCACTTCTCTAAATATTTTAACAATTTAAATATATAGTTAAATCGTACAACCGAATACTTATTGGTGTAAATTATAAAATAATTACTGAAGTTACGGCTTTAATTTATATAATAATATAATATATACCTATTATGAATTTATCTTTTACACTCATTTAATTTTTTAGTTATATAAACATTAAATGCATTATATATTTATTATCTATAATATTGGTTGATATTATTTTTAAATATGACAAAAAGTCGATGTTTTAACTTTTTTGAAACATCATCATATATTAATATAATAAATTACAGCGCAATTTAGAAATAATGGTATTATAGAATTGGGCGAAAAAACCAGGAGTAAGTATTTAAGAAAGATGTTTGAATAACATAATCATTTTTGATAGTATGTATTTCATTCATTTTCTCTTCATTTTTAATAGGTTCTCTTATAATATATTATTAGACATTTTGTGTATACCTTACATAAAAATTTCATAGATTGATTGAAAAACTAACGAATTCAGTATAATGCAAGTAACACATCATGCATTTCACGGTTAATCATTGTTATTGGTCCTATTTGTTGTAAAATACCCAAAAATATGGATGAGTGATTTCTATTTTTGTCAACTTTTAGCATCGTCTTCCTTAATTTTTCACCAACATAATTTACATTCCAATATAAATAGTAATAGACACATAGACATAGATATTTAGGTAAATTATATGGGTTGTCTAATAAAAATTGTATTAATTTGTCTAAATGATAACTCATATACAAATTTAGTGAAACTAATATAATAAATTTATAATTTATAGGTTAGATTTATATAATATGTTTAATATACTCTCTCATGTATTGTTAGTTTAATTTAATGTTTCATAATAGGTAATAATATAGATATATTAAAAACACAACAATCTTTAATTAATAGTTGTGTTTAATAAATATAAGTTTTTTAAATTGTAAACAGAATACATTTTTATTTTTTCTATTTTTCACGCTTATTTTAAGATTTTTTAGGTCATTTTTTATTTTTTTTTTTTTTTTTGATCTTGATTCCGGAAACTAAGGCGATTAGCTATTTTTTTGTTTGTAGGTTTTTATGTTAGTAGGAGTCCTCCTCCACATATGTGTGTTTGTTTTGGCAGAAAAAAATGCTGCCCATGACCGATGAATTGAACCAGCGTCGGCCATTCTGACCCCCCTTTTTAGGTTATATTATGGCGCATTTTGCTGTTATTTTTAGGGCTATAAAATCCGAGCCCTGGTCATGGGTGTTTCTGATTATTACATAATGTTGATTACATATTAATATATCTAACAAGTGCCTACACATCGTATAATCTTATAGTGTGTAAAAATGACGAATTTTTCATTGTCTTGACTTATTGCCAGATATTCATTTGACAGAGAAATAAAAATTTAATTATTATTTGTTATGGGTACCTACTGGAAAGGGAGTTATGTGATATATTATATAAGTATCTAACTTACACAAAGGAATATAATATAGTATATAGTCAGTGTTTATTTCAGACCTTCTATCCCGGGGGGGTATCGTAAATTTTCAAGGGGGTATGTCTTAGAAGTAAATAATTAAGAGAAGTAAAAATATTATTTTAAGCTCAATTTATTGGTATCAGATTGATACTTAATAATTTAAGTTATTAAGGTATTATTTTTTTTCTAAGAATACATAAATTATTAATAATCTAATTTTGATTAATTATATGGAAAAAAAAATATAACACAATTAACACACATTAACTATACATACATTACTTATACATTATACTATATTATTAACAATACACCAATATGAGCTTAAGTCATATACATTTTAATATTTAATATTTATTATGTTTATTAAATTAAATTAAACGAATCCGGCGCTGCTTTTGACGTGCATACAAATCAATTACCTCATTTACAGTATCTTCATCGAGTTCTGAGGGTCCTTCTGTGCTAGTTTTCATGCAGGATTGCAAAGTTTCTTGTCCCATTCTATTTCTTATTTTGTTCATAATCCTATTCATTGTACTGAAAGAGCGCTCCGCAGTGGCCGTTGAAACTGGTACACACATTAAACATTCAGCAAGTTTTTTCAAATTTTTATACCCAAAATTTGCTTTATAAATATATAATATTGGATTGTTTACGTTTTCATCTACCAAACTATTTGCAACATACTTAAATGAATTCAAGTCTATTCAAACATCGGCTGGTTCAAGACTAGGAAAATATAAACATATTTTCAATACATCTTCTTCAGTGATTGTAATTAAAGATTCAAACGATTCAAATAAAGCAATTAATTTAATTATTTCTAGTGATTTTTCATTAAAACAAAATTGCATTTGTTCTATCATTGTATCAACACATTTTTTAGCTTCTTTAGACTTTTTATTTTATTTTCATTTTCAACTATTTTTCGTGAATTACTAACATTTTTTTTAAATGTATTTGTACATTTATGAATTGAATTATTCTCGTAATTTGATGAACATTGGGCCGAGACATTTTTAAGATGATCAATCGAAGAAGAAATTAAAACTGGTACTGATGATAGCTGTAGGTTTTATTTTTGTAAGATTTTGCTTAAATTATTGACGGCGCCTAAAGCCTTATCTAGGACAACTAATGTGATTAAAAAACTTGACTGAGTGATTTCTCTACAATGAATGTATGGTATTTATCTATGTGCTATTTCAGATAGTCTTTTTCGTACTCCAGTTATACTACCAGAAAAATTTGCAGCACCATCAAAACCAAGACTTATTAATTTTGAATAATCAAGTTCTCTTTTTTTTAATTCTCGATCAATAGTTTCTGTTATAGTTTCCGCATTTGGGCCAGATAATTCTACAATGCATAAAAATAATTCTCTAATTTTACCACAATCTGTTACAAAACGAATAATTATTGTCATTTCACAAACGTTTTTAATATTTGTCGACTCGTCAGCCATTAATGAAAAGTATTTATTTTTTAATTCATTTGAGTCACGGGTTTCAAGAACAGTGCCAATAAAATTTAATATTTCAATAGCTTTATTTTTACTCATGTAATTCGACCTATCACTTTGTTTTTCCACCCACTCAAGTAAAGATTGATTTTGTTTTAGCACTACTTTATTTAATAATGGTTTATATTTAGTAGTATGAGGAATCTCTTCTTTTGCCAAAAAATAAACACTATGCACAAAAGTAGAACAATTAATTCTATTTTGTATTTTTTCTGAATTACTTTGTTGGATCATTTGTGTATGTATAGGTTCATTTTTTCCATGTAAAAATAATTCATTCAAAGCTAAAGCTTTAGCATGATTTTCTGAATTAGCGTGTTTTAAGTGTTTACCAGTTCTACCAGTAGCTTTTCGATAATTTATAAATGGAGTACATATAAAAATACCTTTTGATTTTTGTAAAGCACTATGATTACTACTAAGAAATTTTTCACATACCTTACAAAAAGTCCCACCCTTTTTAATATTATAATATAGTCAGTTAAACGATTTTTCCCAATTTTTTTGATAAGAATAATTTTTTAATACTTAACGAATACTTTGATCTTCTTGATCTTCAATTATTTCAGTGGGTGAAGCCGGTGAAGGTATAACTGGTGGATCATCAACGTTGTCTTGTTTTTTCCGATACATATCTAATATAGGATTATTTTTTCGTTTTGACATAATGGAAGTTAACTGTTGGTTAAAAGTTTAATTACCAACCAAAATGCGTTGAAAAATAACCAAATGCAGTTTGACGTAGTCTTAAATGCGTAATCCACTACACTGACAGTCGACAGACAACCGCACGCTTTAAAAATTACCCACATGTGATAGGTACTTATCTAAAATCGATTATATTGACGAACAATTTAATATAGTATAGTATAATATATAATATAGTATAAATTAAGTAGTATGGAAGTTATTTATTTTTTATAGATTTTGTGGGATAGATAGCTGCTTTATTATTGTTTTGGGATTAATTATTGAAGAATATGGTTGTCCGTTCGATTCCAAATTATTGACTCAATGAGTTCCCCAGTCCCCCTGATTAAATTTGATCAATATTAAATGTTATGTTAATGTCTGCGAAATGTTTATCGTTTGTATATTATATTCTGTATGTTATTATTAACATTACGTACCAACTGGTCTAACGTTGTTTTTAACACGTACATTTCTCCAGTCCCACCTATTCCTAATTTTCCAAACTTTTCTATGCCAATATTTAGCACGTGATTTGCATAAATTTGTACGACAGTTTCCGAAATTTGTACGGCATCGGTTCGCATGGTAAAGTCAATTTTCAATGGGCGTGGTTGGGGAAACGTTTCTCCAGAGTAGGATAAAAAAAAGATTTCTGGAACCTCAACCTGCTGGCTCAACCCTATACCTGATGGCTCAACCCGTGTAACACCTTTGCTCAACCCATGGTTGCGCTTCTGCTCAACCCACGGGTTGAGTCAATCTATCACATACGTATACGACATTCCCCCGCGCGAGGAAAATAATATAAAAATAATTTACAGGACCGGGATTCGAACCCGAGTCGGTAGTTTGTCAAACGACAACCGACCGCTGCGCAACTTACTCGCATATTCTATAATGATATATTCTATCTCATTTAATTGTTTACAACAATCGCTCGCATACGTACGAGATGTATAATTTCCCCCCAACACCACTACACCTTGCTAGGGCTGCCGCGAAAGCGCGCGGGCCCGCCACCGCGTCATCATATCTATGTTATCAATAGTGTGTCGCCAAAATATTATATTATTTATATATTAATATATTACATATAATTTCATTTAACATAATTTTTCGCAGACTTCTTTAGATAAACGTTCGTCCCATCCAACCTTTTCCAACCATAATGACTGCATAATTATTTTTGCGACGACAATGACTGGTCCCACAAGTCCCATTGGGTCGAATAAACTGGCAATATGTGACAATATTTCACGTTTTGTGCATGCTTCGATTTCGGATAGTTTTATTTTATACGATAAATTGTCGGTTTGTGTTTCCCAAAATAATCCGACCGTTTTTACAGCATCCTCGCCTAAATCTAACGATGTGAATGCACTTGAGTCAGCGTTGGGGATGTTTTTTATTAATTCATTGTTGTTTGCCGTCCATTTCGCCATAGTAAATCCTCCTTTGCTTAATGTGAAAATTAAATCATTACGTAGCCGAACGGTTTCTTGTATAGTAAAACCCCCCGTTAGACAGTCGTCAACGCAAAAATCATATTTTATTATATTTGATAATGCCTCATTATTTGTTTCTTCCGATAACGATGATAAACATTTTATAGCTTGGTAGCTCGCCAATACCGTACCATATGTAACTGTACACAAACGATAAATTGTAATCTTTTCATTTTCGTTTGGTCGCCACAATATTCGTTGATAATTACGATGTGCTTTGTCAACCCAGATTTGACGGTACATTTTTGTAACATCGCCCGAAAATGCATATTTATGCGTTCTGAAGCGCGCGATAATTTTGATTAATTCTTCTTGTATAACTGGGCCCTTCATTAAAACGTCGTTTAGCGATATGCCCGTTTCGGTTTTGCTGGATGCATCAAACACTACGCGTAATTTCGTCGTACGGCTATCTGCATTTATCACGTATGAATAGGTAATATAAACACAATCGTGACCGTCATTATTAATATCGCGATCGTTTACCTCCTCCATATGTCCAAGTTCGTAATATATCTGCATGAAATCTCTATATTGATTGTATATTTCCGTACACTTCGCTAACCGTCGTTCTAATGACAAAAATCGGCGTAGTGCAATGTTATACGATTTACCTAAATGTATTATCTTTCAATGGAAGTTTTACAATAAATTTTCCGTTTTCATCCCTCTTAGTGTTTTGTATGAAATGTTCATCACATAGTTTTTCCTCTTCTGACCAGTTTTCTTTTATCATGCATTCTTCTGTTTTCCAAAACATTTCGATTTGCTCAGATAGCTTGTTATTGCGTTCCGCGCACGTAAGCATACAGCTGCTCAGTGCAATGTTTGCGCCTCGCGCCGTTCCTCCCGCCACTATCCATCCTAATTTTGTTTTCTGTAAATATACACCAGCTGGGCTTATCTTGAATATATTGTTGCACATAATCTCCCAATACGTATCTGCTCCAATTAATATATCTATTTTACCGCGTTTATAAAAATATGGGTCAACCAGTTTTATGTTATTGGGTATTGATAATTTTAATGAGTTATTCGTGTTAGCTGGCAGACATCCCGTTATTTTTGGTAGTACAAGTGCTTGCCTACTTATCGAAAATGAATTTACGCACGACCGTAAGACTACAGTTAGCTCATACTCAGCATTATGTTTACTTTCTGCCACACCCGTTATGGGTAGATTTACCCTTTTTCGCGGCAATCTTAATTTTTTCATTGTTTCTTCGGTTACGAAATTGCTTTGGGAACCACTGTCCAGCAGTGCTCGGCATGTGTACCATGTCCGGTCATTACCCAATACTTTTATAACCGCTGTAGCCAATAGTACGTCTTGGTGTCTTGCCCACCACTATTTACTTATTCTGTATATTCCACCGCCGATGACATTGCGTTTATTGTTACGTTTTCGGTATTTACGTCGATATCATGGGCTACGCTTGTCACGGCCGGTTTATTATCGCGCTCACTCGTTTGTGTATTGATTTCGTTCTTATTTCGATGCAGTAGCGTGTTGTGCGATTTACTACACTGATAACACTTTCTTGCCTTGCACTGCTCCAGCGTATGATTTGTTCGGAAACAGTTTTTACAAATTTTTAATTCTCCAACTTTTTTATTCGCCGATCTACATTCATTTTTAGGAACTCCGGGCACTTATAAATAGGATGTGCTTCCTGACACACATAACATTTCATATTTGTGGATGTATTTGTGGATTGTCCTGATGCATAACTGTGCATTTTTCGCGGAAATGTTTTTGCCTTTTCAATTTTGCTCTTCAAACGTTCTACCGCCTCCAGAACTTGACATCGATCGTGTAAATAATATATAATTTCCTTGACAGTTGGTAATTCTTTTTTTGCGTTTAATGTCTCCCATTGACGTACAGTATTTGCGTCTATCTTCGATGTTATTACGTGTAATAATAATGCACCCCAATAATCTGGATCGTGATCTAACGCCTGTAGCGCCTGCCTGTGTTGATTCAATGCGTTTGTAAAATGCCTCAACTTATCAGCCGATTCATCGCGTATGCATGGTAATTCGTAAATACTTTTTGCGTGCGATTGAATTAATAATCACTTATTATAATATCTATCAGTTATGATTTTCCATGCAGCCGCGTAATTTATTTCTGACGTTTCTAATTTTTTTATAATTTTTAGTGCTTCATCTGATAATGACATTTTCAAATAATGAAATTTTTGCACTTTTATCAATCCCTCATTTTCGTGTACGAGAGACTTAAACATATCCTTAAATGCCGACCAATATTCAAAGGACCCGCTGAATATCGGAATTTCTATCGGCTTTAATTTAATATAATTTGAGCTGTGCGTTCCATTGCTTGAACTACCTGCCGTAATATTTTCTTCTATCTCACTATTTCTATTTCCCTCAGGCGTTAATCTTTCCTCGGCTTTTGACATAAGATCAAAATACATATCAACGAACGTGTCTCTATATGTTAATTGATCCTCACTCATATCTTTCGTTTCTATATGACTTTGTACTTTATCAAATTCTTCCCATAATTGCTCTATTTTTTCCTTTCGTAATTTTAACTGTGTTTTATTGTTACTGTTATCTTCGCACAGAAATGCTTGAAATTTCGTTAATTGGCTCTTTATCTGTCCACGTCTAGCGTTCCATTGTGCTAAATCATTTTGTATGACACTTCCCTTCCCCTTGACGTCACTCGTTAGATTTTGTTGATCCACCGGCATTTTATCACCCGTGTATTTCCACACCGATTTACTGATACTTAGACTTTGGTCGAGGTTGAAATCTGCTCTCCGTGCTTTCCAACTCTACTATTTTTAATACCTTTATTGCGCACTATCTTACGTTTAGGTACTTATTGTTCACTTACCTACCTTTTTGGTTTGTGTTGCTTTCCTGCCGCAACCCTTGAATATGAGTTCCTCTTCGTTGCAGCATGCACTTCACTCGCGTTTAGACACACTTTTACTTCCACACTTTTATTCCGAATCCGGTTCGAAGGACCAATTTTATGTTGTGTTAATTTGTTTTCTTTTTATTGTTTTGGTTAGTTATTGATGTTGTGGACTATATAATTAATTAAAAACGCATTTGATTAGAAGTAATAATTAAGCATGTGATTTATTTAATGATTTCATGTAAGCATTAATTTTTAGTAATCTTAATATTACGCGGCGAGTGTCAGCGTTTAGTTTTCTGCGTCGCGTTTGACGGAAACCGAAGAACTAAACTGTAGGTACAAAATTATAAATATTATAGATTATACGAAATAATGCCCGCTTTACTTGTGGTCGTATCGCTATGGCGTTTTTGGTATCGCTCACCCGAACAATTATATTAGGTATATTAATGTCTATAAAATCTTATACAAATATAATTTCTATGTCAAGAACATGTCTAAAATATCGAAAATCTTAATAATTACATTTTTTTTTTCCATTTATTACATAAATATAAAAATGAAATAATAAACTATAGATTATCTACCTTCTAAAAGCAATGCTTGTGTTGAAGGTAGAGATCAACAAATTACTTACAGATAGTAATTAAATAATATAAATACAAACAAAAAAAAATAATACTTAAATTAGAGTAAACATAATAATAGCTACCCTATTGACAATATTAGCCAGTCATGAACAGTTTTTTTGATATTTTTATGTTTATTTATTATATTCTTCTTAATAATATTTGGCATGGAATTAAAGTAAGTAGGACCCAGGTAGTCAACGAATTTTTGACCAAAAGATTTTTTTAAATATATCACTTTAACATCGTATGCTAGATGTTCTCTTTTTGTTTTTCCGTTATTTTTAGTTATCCAATTTTCTATGTTTTTACCAACCCATAAAATGGCAATTTTTTTAAATAAATAAATCCACAGGTAATACATTTAATAATTTAAAGTTTTGACTTGTTGAACCTTTAAGAGTAGGTTTCTGCAGACATATTCGTACAATTTGTCTTTGTTGAATTGATAAAGGTTTTAGAGCATTTGCAGAAAGGCCTCCCCAAATAAGTAGACCGTATTGCAATAATGCTTGATATAATGCTCTTGATATAATGCTAGATATACTGTTCGAACAACATGTATTGGTACTACCACTCGTAATTTATAAAAGTTATAACTTATAGTACGTAAACGCATTAATAAATTGTTTACGTGCAGATTCCATCTTAAATTCTTATCATAAATTAGACCTAGATAACGAATACTAGAGACCCTTAATAACGTTTTACATTTTATTTCTTTACATGAGTTATTATTATCACAGACATGAATTTTTAAAGTATCAAAGTTTTCCTCTCTATCATTAATCATAAAGTTCATAAACCTCGTTTTATCATAATTTATCGATAGTTTTCTATGGTTAAGAAAATCGACTACTCTTTTAAACCCTTTAGTAGCTTTAATACGTACATCAACCCATGTGTTTCCTGCAAAAAGTAGGCATATATCGTCAGCATAAGAAGTTATAAGTCCTTCAATTTTTAAGTTACAGATACTATTTATATACAAAATAAATAAAATGGGACCCAATACACTACCTTATGGAACTCCACAGCTTACTACCATTTCATTGCCGATAAAATTATTTATTCGCACTATCTGTCTTCTGTCATTCAAATAACTTTTAAACCAATCTAAACTTAAAGAATTAATACCAAATTCAGGTAAAATATTTAAAAGTTCTGTGTGATTCACAGTGTCGAACGCTTTGGCTAGGTCCAAAAATATAGCCATTACTTTCTTATCATCATCAAGTGCAGAATTTATAAAACGTGTGACGTTGTATAATGCATTTTCCGTACCTAATCCTGGTGTAAAACCAAATTGATTTTTAGACAGAAGTTTGAATTTTTCTAAAAATATGATAAGTCTAGTTTTAACAATTTTTTCAAATATTTTGGAGAAATTACTTAACATTGAAATGGGTCTACAGTTATTTATGCAAGTTTTATCTCCGTTTTTTAAGAGAAGTTTGATTACTGCCACTTTACATTTCTCCGGAAATATACTGTTTTTAATACTTAAATTGTAAATATGTGTTAAAGGACTTATTATTTTAATAGCTACACTTTTAATTATTTTAACCGAGATTCCATCAAAACCTGCAGCTGTTTCATCTTTTAAATTATTGATAAACTTAAGAACGTCAGATTCACAAATACTTTCAGTGAAAAATTGGTTAAAAGAAACTGAAAAAACATCTTTTTTATATGCCATAGTCGATATTTGAATATTATTGGATAGATTTTTGCCTACGTTAGTAAAAAATTCGTTGAATGTATTTGATACCAATTGAGGATTTTCACAGGTATTTATTGTTCTATCATTTATCTTAATTTTTTTAATGTCATCATTTTTTGTGTTTTTCCTATCTATGATCTTACTTATCACCTTCCAAGTATGTTTTAGACTAGAGGATACTTTATTAAATTTATTTTTAAAATAATTAGTTTTTGCAGCTCTTAACCCTTTCTAGACCAAACCTAGAAAAATTAAAAAACTTAAAATTTTTTTTTGCCAATTCCTTATGTTTTTCTATATTAAAAATGGAAACATTTTGAAAACACATAAAAATGTAGTTCATTATCCTTTTTTTGTCCTGGGACTTATGAGTCCCGTCAGTCATTTACGGTCTGGACTTAAAAGTCCGGTCAGCCATTTAGAGCAATTTTTTTCCCCATATAAGCAATGTATTTTTTATTATGAAATTAAGGATGTTTTTAAATTATATTTTTTTTAAATATAAACAGTTAAAACTTTAAACAAGTTTTTATACGTATTTGAAGTTTGTGGAAAAAACTATAACTCAAAATCATCATAGTATAGTTTATTTTTCTCCTTCACGAATATAATTATCTTACAATATAAGCATAAAATGTTCTCTATTACTATTTTTAATATGAATACACATTATATCTAAGTATCAATAAAAAATGTAACCTGATAAACTTAATGACATTTTCTGACAAAACCATTATCTATAAAATAACATTTATAAATAATAAAAAAAAATTAATATTAATTTTATATTTAATTCATCTCATGGTATTCGACAAAACAATTTTTAAGACATAAATGTACTTTGCAATGATTACAAATAGAAAATGGTCTGGATTCCACACCTTTGGAACTACACACCTCACATCTTGCTCTTTTTTCTATGAATTTCGGCCAATGAACTCCTGTATTACTTGTTCTGACATCTCATGGCATGGAAAATGCATTTTTGCGTCGTTTCATGTTTTTTGGAGTTTGTGGTGACTGGTTTTTTTTTAATTGTTTATTTGTTAAAAGCCCTTGTGCAACAGCTCTCCGAAATTGCAAAACAGTTATTTTTTCAAATAAATCACAATAAACTATATATGAGTTTACAAACATTATATCTATAAGACCAAAAAAAATACGGTGCCACCATTTACGTGATTTCCTTTCCACATTATATAATGCCCTTAATCGATCTGCCAAATCTACTCCACCCATGAAACGATTATAATCAGCAACTGCTGTAGGACATGGAACTGGATGTGATGTGCCATTTCTTTCTTTCCTTGTAACAGTTGTCGTTTCAGATCCATGGAAGTTTGAAATGATATGTACCGGCTTACTGTCCTTCCACTTGAAAAATGCAGTTCCATCTGACAAATATTTTGAATCGTGGTCACCTCGATTTAGTGTTTTATCAGATGTCATATTTAGTGGTAAACCTTTTCGATTTATACGAATTGTTCCACAGCCCAGTGTTTTTTCAATTTTCAGCTTTTGAATTAACAATGTAGATGAAAAATAATTATCAAAATAAACCTCTCGGTTTTGATTCCACAAATGTTCTGTGAGTTCTAGTACAACACGTTCCCCAAGTCCATATTTTTCAAAACTAGAATTCACTAATTCTTCTTGGCCTTGATAAACTTTAAAATTCATTATATAACCTTTTTGGTCAGCTAGGCACGACAGTTTATATCCTCTTTTAATTGGTTTCATTAGGTTATACTGTTTTAGTGACGATCTACCTTTAAATTTGATCATACTTTCGTCTACACTCACTTCCCTTGTTCCAAAATAATGCTGTTTGAAAACGAAATTCATTTTGTCTATCATTGGCCTTAATTTAAATAAATTATCTTTATTGTTATCTGGCAGAACAGTGTTGTCATTACAATGTAAATTTACTAGAATCTTATCAAATAAAGCACGGGGCATTGATTCAGCAATAAGTTTTACTCCCAAATCAGGGGAAGTAGACCAATAGTCTTTCCACGAAGGTAAGCGATTGTATCCCATAATAAAATTTATACCAATAAATGCTAGCATATTTTCATTTTTTATATTCAAGTTTTTACCATTTTGTGTTCCATAAAGATTTGTCTGATATACTATGTCCTCTAAAATACAATCCATGAACACTAAAAATACATCAGTAGGAGTGTTACAGTTCAAAAGTGAATTTTCATTAGCTCCTGTTGGTAGATTGTACTCAGGCCTGGACGTAGGAATGTTAAATTTTCTTTTCCACACAGGATTGAATGCATGGTCCTCATCAGCTGAATCAGAATTTACTTCCCTGAGTGTTGTAGCAGTTGAACTAACTTTTTTTTTTAAATTTGTTTAGCCTTTTGATTTTTTTTAATTTGTGTACTCACATTTCCCAAATCAACATCCAATATGTCTAAAAACAAATATATAATTAAATATAATGAATTTGTTTTATAATTAATTACAACATACCAATATTATTGACATTTTTTTCAGAATCTTCATTACATGTTGTTGGTATCAAAAAATCAGTTGAGCTTTTCTTTATTTGTATCCAAATCTCCCAATTCATCAACACATACAATTTCTAAAAAATATATATAATATTATAATAAATCAAACTAATTTTATACTTGAAAGCATACCCATATTTTCAATATCAAAATCAACAAATGAAGTAGCATTATGTAATGGATCAAATTCATCATTATCTGAACAATCTTCAATGTCAGAATTGAATGCAGCATCATCGGGAATTTCTTCTAGCATGCATTCTATTTCTTCTATAGTAGTCGGTTTCATATTCTTTGCATGTTAGAAACAAAACAGTTTCGAAAATTAATATATTTTATTTCGACAGATCTTTTATGCAAAAATCTAAATGACCGACGGGACTTTCAAGTCCCACCAACAAAATACAATCTAATATGTATAAAAAGTTAAAATTACAAGTATAAAATGTTTTTATACATTCCTTATATATTATTACACAATAATAAGTAAAAAAAAAGTGCATCATTACCTTCAAAATTAATTTATAGTTGTGATTTTCGTCAGCACTTTACCATAAACACGTGAACGCGTAATTAAAATTTTCGACACTGATAAAAACACTGATAACGTATGATTGTGATAATGTTATTATTTTTTTTTTCATTATACCTATATAGGACTAATAAGTCCCGACAGGCGTTACCAACGTTATAAAATAAATGTACTATTTTATATAATTTTTTTTTTCGCCATGATCTGTGATGTTAGTTTGTAATACTCCTGCCTCAATATTACACTCGTTAACATTTTTAATAAAAATGTGATCCAAGCAAGATGCTCTCATACCTATTGGCGTTCTTGTAAACACATTAATGAAAGATTTAAAACCATTTTCCGATAAAGTATCTAAATATTTGTTATCAACACAGTCATTACCTATGATGTTTAAGTTTATATCTCCGATAAATATGATTTTTCCATTAAAATTTTTAAGAGTGGTAAATATACTTTTTAACGTGGTCAAAAATTCGTTTCTATCACCTGAAGGTGACCTATAAATACACAGAATACATAAAGATAAATAATTAATTTTCATAACAGTTTTTAAAATATTAGCATTAACATATTCATATTCAAAAAAAAGGTCTATACATAGTTTATCTTTTACATATTATATCATAACACCATCATTTTGATTTCTCTTAATTTTTGAAAAATATAAATGATAACCTGGTATTGAGAAATTACAATAGTTAACATCATGCCATGTTTCTGTTTTACAAATTTTACAATCATTAAACCATACATATTTGAAATCTTTTTCTTTAGCAAAACTCTTAGCTTTATAGAATAGATAACTATTATATATTTTAGTGAGGTAACTGTTTATAAAAATACCTGCATTTTCCCATCTTTCATTTATATTATTTAACTTGATTTTTTTATTTTTGACAGATCCATTAAGTCTTTTTTCTGATTAGTGGACAATAACTCGGCTACAATGTTCATTGGTTTATCGTGTATTTTTGAACGAATACGATAAGCCTTAACAACAGAAACTTGTTTTCCTAATTTGAACGCAATGTCTTCGACTATTTTTACGCAGTTTTCATTCTTGTTATCTGGTTCTCCTAATATTTCTATATGATTTTCGATTTGTTTTTGTTCAAATAAGTTAACACGTAATGATAAAATGTTAACGTCCGATTTTAACTTATGATTAATTTCTTTTAAAGTTTTGTTTTCTTCCTTTAATTCTTTAATGGTATTAAATACTTCTTGTAATTGCTTACCGAAGTCATCGAATTTGTTACATACTCATAAATTGTACCGATGTGGCTAGATTAGCGAGCGTATCATTTGATCCTACGAATTTTTTTCAGCTTCTGATTTTGTAGTACCAATGCCAGAGGTTTTACATTTAGAACATGCAAATTTATCAATATACCTAAGCTGTATAATATAATTGGTTGTGTGTGTGTGTGTGTTTGTGATTTTGTATGTATGAATATATGTACATAAACTAAATATATATGAATACTGCATATACATATATTTTAATGATACTTTAATTTTATAATATGTTTGGGTGTTTGTGATACCTGATGAATGTGTGTATGTATGTATATAATATGTGACTATGTAAGTATCTAAATATGTATGAACTATCCTATGGGTATATGAGTGTATGTGTGTTGCTAGAGAAATGTGTGAATGAATCTCATCATCATCTGTAAACGATTAAACGATTGACCATATATACATATATATATTATAAATATTTCTGTATGTTGTCGGGGAGAGGAATGTGTGAATGCAAGTGAATGTCCCTATATTTCGACGTGTATATTTTGAAAATAAATATTTTTACAAGTTTATTTCTATGTGTGTGTTTGAGATTTATTCTCATGTATAACGTATGCTTAGCGAGATGTTATTCGAATTTGATTATATATGATATTTTTGTATGCATGTGTGTGTGTATGTGGGTGTGTATGTGTGTGTGTATGAGCGTTCATATGTAATTGAATGAATAAAGGACTGGGCGGCTTGTTTGTATACTATATAGAATACTGGAATCGTGTGTGTGTGTGATGTAATATGAAAGTATGTATCTATGCATGCATGCGTGTATGTATGATAAGGTATATAATATATATGTTGAGCTTGTGTGTGTTGTAAATATTATTATATAAGTTCAGAATGAAAACTGATGAGTACTGTATGGTGTTTAATAGTATATTATAGTTTGTATGTGTATGGTTATATCATATTTATATGTATAAATATACTTATGCGTTTTATTGATATGTAAGTAATAAGTATATGGTATAATATTTGTAGATTGGTTTGTGTGATGTTGTATACATGTATGTACATAATTGATAGCGAAGAGCCGGGTGGTGCGGGGTTTATCGTATAAGTGTGTGATAGATGGTGGGGGTTATATTAAGAGCGGGGTGGCGGGGGGAATGTCGTATACGTATGTGATCGATTGACTCAACCCGTGGGTTGAGCAGAAGCGCAACCATGGGTTGAGCAAAGGTGTACACGGGTTGAGCCATCAGGTATAGGGTTGAGCCAGCAGGTTAGGTTCCAGAAATCTCTTTTTTATCTTACTCTCCAGCCCCACCCACGCGGAAAAACTACTTTCCAAATCTTTTCTACGCCAATAGAAAAATGACTTTATCGGGTGAACCAGTGCCGTAAAAATTTCGGAAACTATCGTAGAAATTCATTCAAATGACGTGCTAAATATTGACGTAGAAAAGATTAGTAAATTAGGAATGAATGGGGCTGGAAAAATATACGTGTTTTTAACTTAATAGTATTTGAATCTATTGTTTTAGTTACATTGTTCAAAATTATATTTATTGTGCTTACTGCTCTAATCAGGTTGACTATTTCTACCTAATATCTAACTTTAAAAAGGAATATAATATAGTATATAGTATAAATTAAGTAGTATGGAAGTTATTTATTTGTATAGATTTTGTGGGATGGATAGCTGCTTAGGAAGTATTTTTCGATTTGTTTTAGCTGCTTTATTATTGTTTTGGGATTGAATGGAAGAATGTGGTTGTCCGTTCGATTCCAAATTATTGACTCAATGATTAAATTTGATCAATATTAAATGTTATGTTAATGTCTGCGAAATGTTTATCGTTGTATATATTCTGTATGTTATTATTAACATTACGTACCAACTGGTCTAACGTTGTTTTTAACACGTACAATTCTCCAGCCCCACCCATTCCTAATTTTCCAAACTTTTCTATGCCAATATTTAGCACGTGATTTACATTAATTTGTACGACAGTTTCCGAAATTTGTACGGCACCGGTTCGCATGGAATAGTCAATTTTCAATGGGCGTGGCGGGGGAAACGTTTTTCCAGCACCACCCACGTGGAAAAACTACTTTTCAAATCTTTTCTACGCCAATAGAAAATTGACTTTATCGGGTGAACCGGTGCCTTACAAATTTCGGAAAATGACGTACAAATTCATGCAAATGACGTGCTAAATATTGGCATAGAAAAGTTTGGTAAATTAGGAATGAGTGGGGCTGGAGAAATGTACGTGTTTTTAACTTAATAGTATTTGAATCTATTGTTTCAGTTACACTGTTCAAAATTATATTTATTGTGCTTACTGCTCTAATCAGATTGACTATTTCTACCTAAATTATTAACTTACCTAAGTATCTGCGGTTAAATTTATTTTTGAACTGTACTCGTACACAGTACTTTTTAATATTATAGTCCGTGTATTTATTATTTACTTATTATACAATGACAAGTAAGTATTAAAAAAGTAAAAACATTCTCGTAAAGTTGGAAAACATACACATTTGTGTAATTTCATTATATTTTATGAAACAGTGAATTTTTGTTTTTTATTGGTGTGTTATTTGTAAAAATGTCCAGTTGATTTATATTGAAATGTCTTAGGAAGTTTATAGTTGGCTTCTGTTAAAGGATTCTAATTCTTTATTAGTGGAATGTTGTTTTCTAGGTATTATGTTATCTAATATAATAAATAGTTAATTTTCTCTTTGAAATTAGTCCATTAAAATATAATTTACACTATAAAACTGCACCAATGTCAACTATTATCGTCCTTTTTCTTTAATTTTTTTACCAATATTGTTTATTTTCTAAGGTGAAAATTAATAGACACATAGACATATAATAATAGGTGCTTCATACTTAAATTTCCCTTACATTGGCAATCATATGTATTCCTTGAAATGGGCTTGAAGTCTGAAATCGTGAGTTTTACACTAATTTAAATATTTTATATAGAATATTATAATACACGCGGATGGAAGACCAAACTTGCACAATATGGTTAGTGTACATTGATTATTTATAGCATTGTGTTTTAATATTTATTAATATACATTGTGCAAACAGGATGATAAAATATTTTACATACTATACATTGGTAATCACTAATCAGTGTCATGGAGTAGCAACTAGCATTCATTGTGGACTAGTTGAAACTAAAAAAAAATTTTTAAATACTACCACCCCAATCACGTTAACTTGATGGGGAGACTTATCACTCATACATCCTTGTCGTTTCAAAATACATTTTATTTAATCATATGTCTCGTTAAAATAATGTCAATGTATTATAGTTAAGGTGTGGAACCAACCGTTCCAGCTAGCGAGACCAAACTAGTGGGTCAGCACGGGATTTTATTCCTATGTCTTCAGCTAGTTATCTGGTGCGACGCTATTTATAAAACGTGGAATATATTTTGTGCGTATATAATTGCACATTGCACATAACGCGTTGAAGGATCTAGGTGATAGCACTTAGTACAGCTTTATTCAGGTAAGCTTTGAATAAAACTTACTGTCCTTCAGAGATTTTTCAATGTGGTATCTATACTTATTCGGCGGGCAGTAGTTTTTGCCTGGTCATCTTTCCTGGTATCTTATTGGCTGGTTAGGTTTGGCGATGACCAAGTTCCCATACCCTGGTACCAATTATAAGCGTGGTGCCTGCGGTCAGGTCCTGGATCGACCCCTGTGAACTAGGCAGTGCAAAATTATCAGACTTCTAACAAATTTGTTGGATTGATTGGATCGATGTCTGCTGATGTTGCGTTGCCAAGTTCACAAGGATGGTGTTTATAGCTTATTTTTCCAACCCCTATAATATGTATCATTATAGCTGAAGTGTAGCTTACATATGATTTTATTTCAGCTCACAAAAAAAGAATATTATTTTTAGTTTATTTAAATGGTTTCTATTGGTTACATACTATAATTATTATTAGAAATATGACATATATTTGTTTACAAATCTATGAAGTTATCCTAACTGACTGCTTGATTCATCTGGCTAGACTGATATGCAGTTTGTTAAGTAATTTCGTTTTATTATGTAAGGACCTACTAAAAAAGGACTTTCCAAAACTCGGATGTAGAAAGGTCCTGAAACAAAGATTTTGAGGTTCACGGTGGAAATTGAAACTTATTTTGTTTTAAAAAGGCTATCGTATCTATGTACGTTATTCAAAAAATACGGGGATGATGTGTGATTATTAGCCAAAAGGATTTTTATTGGTTCTGATGGTTTCAATATTAGGAAGAATAACTTTTTCAGACGCGCAGCACATACCGTTGTTCTTAGCAAAATATTTAGGATCAATCTTTTTTATTGCTCCGATTTGGATGCTGTTTTAATGAGCATAATCAATTTTGTGGATTGTAACTGAATGCTGATCTATTACTATGAGCTGAAATTCTATTGCCTATTGTTGTTAACAATATAGACATATTAATAAATGGACTGTGCTTTCCTCACCACCCATATATCCTAATCTGAAATGTAAATTGTGTGAGTGAGATAGAAACTGTTGGGGCCAATCATGAAAGAAATAATAATTATATTTCATTCATTCCATGGAATTATTGTAATTTATAGATTATAAAACTGATAACTAGTGATAACCATCATTGATATTTGATAATGTCATAAATAATATCATGGAATAATTTGAATATTCAATTATTTCCTCCATGCTTGCCCCAACTGTTTTTTTCTCACTCTAAGCAGTCCATTTATTTATATGTCTATGGTTAACAACGACTGTTGTCTTTCTCTCTGTGCCATAAGCCGCTGCGAGCGTTTGGTGCTAGATTCTCTGGTCCGCGATTGCGACGCGCACTCCCTCTCACTTGCGAGATGGATTTCGACGCACACTCCCTCTCACTTACGAGACAATCTGAATTATTAGAAGAATATTCTCCAATACGACATATTTTTGCTAACCTCCATTTGGAACCATAATTAGGTAGCCGTGACTTTTTTTCCTAGACATATTATTTGGAAGTTTTCTTTTTCAAATCAGAGAAAAGAAGAATAAACAGTGTACATAATGCATAACAAATAGATTTAAACAACAACTGGCAGATAAGATCTCCATGTCATTGGATTTAAAGTTGAAACTACTGAGCTAGTGTGCCCATGTGTGAAAAAATAGCGTTTTACTAAATCTAATATCGAAGTGTTGGTGTATGTGGTCACACTGATCTATTACCACTAGCACCCATTTACAAACAAACAATTCCATCGTAAATCTCAAAATCGTTGTTTGAGCACCTCCCTGGGTCAGACCTCTAATTCACCTTTTTTTAATTAGTCTATGAAGCTCACGAATAATATGGCTTTTTATTGGTAAAATAATTTTCAAAATCGGTTCATTCAAATCAGAGATTACCCCCTACAACCTTACAAACTTTACCTACTTATAATTATAGTATAGATAAAGAAATAAGGCTTAGGCGCATGCAACAGATGACAAGACCGCTAATTTTATATATTTTATTCATATTATTTGTATTGTATTGCTTAGAAGATAGTAGTTTGGGAACGCCATGTAAGTAATTTAATTTTAATCAATGTTCTATGATGAGTATTGTTTAAAATATTGTTTTTCAATAAAATAAATTATAAATTGTCAATAATTCATGTATATTTATTACTGTGCATCTAAATTAAAAATGTTTAGCTAAAGTAACAATAAATACCTACCTGAAACTAATGCATATTGTTTCAGATTATGTGGGAAAAATTAAACATTACCGTCAACAGGGTAATTTGACAAACACTTAACATTTACTATTTTTTTTAAATAGGTGCTGTTTATGAATACTTAAACACCAATGTTATGCTCAATTATATCTTCATACAGACATAATGATAGAATACAATTAATAGTTAAGACTGAAGGTTATTTTTAATTTTTAAAGTGTTAAAACATCAAAAAAAAATTTAATTTAAAATTCGTTAAATTGGCTAGTCCATGGGTAAGCTGATATTTATATTGGGGTAAGTTGACATAATAACGATACGCCTAGGTATAATAAGTTTAGATACACGTAATTAATACAAAATATGTTGTGTTAACTTTTAATACATTTTAATAACTTTTAAAAAACAAATTGTACTTGGTATAATGAAATATTGAACATTGCCTACCAATATGATAGAGTTGCACACCCAAAAAGAGTTGAACAATCATATATTTTTTAAAGAGTAGCGATAATTACGGGCAACGATGTGCATGGGAACATCTAGTATTACATATTTAGCTAGTCTCGATTTCGTTTTTTGTAATTAAAATTGTAATAAAACATATTGTATCAAAATAATTTGAAACTTGATAAATTAAATGTTACTAACTTCACTATATTAGTCTTATTAAATTATTGAGTATTTTGATATTGTTAATTCGTCATCTTACCCAAACTCGTCAACTTACCCTGAGTTCCCCCAATTATTAAACTGGTTACAATTCATACATCTGACACATTATATAATATTTTGTAATTAATTAAAATACGCACTGAGTACCAATAATTTGTTCTATAATAATATTAAATCTAAAAAAAAATTAATGCAAGTCTAACTGATTTTTATTTACCAGGTGAATTTCCGACTGAATTTTGTATTAGGTATCCTCAGTTACCACATAACTGAAAAATACACGAACGATGTTTATTTTTTATTATAAACTTGTCATGACGTGAATTAAGATGGTTAAATATAAGAAAAATCCTAAATTATTCTATAAAACGGTTTTATATTGTTATGATTTTTATAATAAAATATAATTATTTAAAATAATAATTCTTATTAGATAATATACAAATAACATCGTTTTATTTGATAAAGCATATTAATTTTTTGATAATATTATATTATGTATTAATAAAGTCTCACTAACTTTATAAAATATTATTTTTTTTTGTTAATACCTGCACATGTAATTAATGTATTTTGTATAACTTTAAATTTCACAATTTATAAATAAATAAAATTACATTATATACTTATCAGTTATTTTTTTGTGGACACAGTAATAAGTTAGGGAACTTGGAAAAAAAATTGAAGCATAAAAACAATATTATTAGTCTAAAGATATATTATCCATGCCAAAGCAACTTCTTAGAAGACCTCTTTATTTACACAGAATCAACCCAACACACACATTAGTATAGCACTTCCACCTATAATAAATAATTATTTAAAGATTGTGCATTAAAAAACTTAAATTTAAAAAAAATTTGGAATAAGTGCGTACCGCTCTGCTGTACAGTAGTTGTCGAGTATGTTATTGTAATAGTTTGGTCTGACTGTAACAAATAAGTGGATGTTGCTCTGCTGTACAATAGGTTACAAGAAAGTCACTATAGAATGGATGGTATTAAATTTTAATTCAATGATATAATAATATCATTATATACGAAAAACGATTCTGAGCAGTGATGGTTTGTCAATTGTCAGTGTGGATATTTTATATTATATTTATATTGTTATTAATTATTATTAAAACGGTAGCCGGTAAGTTGAATTAATATTAAAAAATTACAACAAAATAACTAAAATCGTTATCCTTGGTTATTTAATATGTAATTTCCTCAAAATTTGAACATAAAATAACTATAGTTTTATATTTTTGAGATTTTTTATTACAGAATAATCTACTTGTTGTAAGTTTTCAATCCTTAGCTATAAAAGTTGAACATTTAATACATTTTTTACTACAAAATCATTTTAAAATTTAAAATTTGATAAATCTTGTTAAAAATCAAACTTTAAATGCTCATCAAAAAAAATATTGTGCCTATGTATTTTTACACTGCTATTTGAGCAATATATCAGGAGCTTTGTAATACATTTTAACGCTTTTTGGCCCAACAAATAAAATTTTGTTGAAATTTAAATAAAAAAAATTTTAATTTTAAATTGCTCGTAAATAACTCAAAATAGGTCAAAATATTTTGAAAATTTTATCAAGTATAGGAATTCATAAAATAAACATATGATCTAAATTTCAAAAATCTACAGCAGTTCGGTTTTGAATTACAATGAAATAAGAAAACCGCTACATGAAATGTAGAGTGAATATCAAATGTTGTAAAAAATATGAATTTCAAACGCTCATAAAAACTTAATTTGATTTGCTTGTAGTCATTTTTTTGTTTGATAATGGTAGGAATTCTAATGAGGAATCTTATATTATATTTTAAAATCTTAGACTTAAAAAGAAAATGCACATTTTCGTGATATTTACGCCTTTGTCAAAATTTAAACTTTAAATGCTTATAAAAAAAAATCGTGACTATGGATTTTTAATATTTTACAAATGCTATTGTAACAATCTATTAAGAGTCTTGTATTGTATTAAATTTCCAAGTTTTTTTACCCAACAAATACAACTTTATTGACATTAATAGAAAAGAAAAACTAAAAAAATTGGAAACTGAAAATGTCCGTAAACAGTTCAAAACAACTAAATATTTTTTGAAAATGTTATCGTGTATAGACAATGCTAATATAAACAACCAGTGAAAATCGCATGTATCTACGGTCATTTGTTTTAGAGTTATACCAAAAACCAAAATCGATTTTGCGTAAAAATTCCCGTTTACCTTAATTGTTCAATTGTTCTTTTCTTTTTCCCGGCTCTTTCGAAAAGATAAAAAATCTAAGCATTTTTACTGTCCTAAAAGGTGATAACAGATACAAAAAAAAATTTGTAAAATTAAAAAAAAACACACACATCATTGTAAAATCAATACATTCATCGCTCCACTCAGAATCTAAAATGAGAATTTTTACGCAAAGCCAATTTTCAACAAAATCGATTAATAATGAAATAATAACCGTGGATTCATAAATTGTCTTACCGAATATTGGCAAAAGATTTTGAATTATTGATAGCTAGGTATATAAGCAATTTTTTTTAATTACTGTGGGTAAAAAATTTTTTGGTACGGCAATAAACTTGAAAATGTAATAGGTATAGTTTCGCAAAATTTGTTAATAGTGAAATAAAAAAAAAGTTGAGTGGAAGTCCAACATCATTTTTTACGACTGTCTAAAGTTCGAATTTTGACAAAATTCATTAGTCTCGAAAATTTGCAAATTACTTTTCAGCTAGAAATTAATAAAACATTTTAAAAAATAAGTGTTAAAAAGAAAATGACGAAAAATTGTAAATTATATTGCAGTTAAAAATGTATAAAATGATAATTTTTTTAGTTAAAGATTGAAAAATTAAAACAAAGTTATTCATAAGTAGTCGATATTGTAAATTTTTAACCCAAATCTCTAAAAATATATTCACACAGTTTTTTTTAAAAACATTTTAAGTTCAAATTTGAACAAAATTAGATATTTACCTAAACGAAAAATAACGTTTTTAGTTATTTTTTTGTAATTTAAAAATATTATTCGTGGGTACATAAAACTTTTAAAGTATAACAAATTAAATGTTTTCGACAAAGTAAATTTAGCATACTGTCACCTGTCAGTATAAATTACTTTAATAGCAATATTATAAAATATACTTATAGACTATAGTAATACTTATAGGCAGACCATCTTCGTTCAGTTTTGGTTTTCGTGTACAATGATTTTATATCATTAAATTGAAATTTAACACTTCCATTAAAATAACCCATTTGACATCTAATGAACAGCAGAATGGTACCCACTGTATTGTCACCCTATTTTTACAATATTACTTCTTTAATTCTATAGTATATTATGTACATATGTATGCTAAAAATTAATACCCATTACCCAATACCCACCCACTCACCCACCCAAAATTTGGAGGAGCAGTTGCTCCTCTAGACCCCCTTTACCACGCCACTGTATATAGGTACACATCAATAAGTCATCTACATAATATAGGCATACACATATATTACTTACATAGTAAGCACACACTTGTATACCTATATCCTTACATATTTGATATTCTTATATATTTAAACAGTATTCATGCGTGCATACATACATACATACATACATACATACATACATACATACATACATACATACATACATACATACATACATACATACATACATACATACATACATACATACATATAGACTCGATTATTTCAAATAATAATTCACATAAAATATTTTCGGTATGTAATTTATTCAATACCTGGATTCTTTAAGATATATTAATTATTATATATTTACAGTAGATAGGTACATGAAATATATCACAACGTCGTCGTGCGCACTGATACAACGATATCCAATATACAACAATTAAGTACAATATAGTACCTGATCATATTATATTATTATAATTTACTCTTTTTTTCGTTAAATACGTAGGTAGAATTTATGCTGAAACCTAAAAATATACTCAACATTGTGAATATACATTAAAATGTACTGATTTTGATAAAAAAAAAAAACATAGCTGTCTGTGTGTAAATACAGAAATCTTGCTAAAATAAGTAAAAATATCATAATTTCATTAAATATATGTAATATTATAAAAAATATCATACCCATGTCTAATTACCATCAAAGGCATATATATAGTTTAGTTATTAAATGTATCTAAATGCATGAACATCACTATAACGAGTCATTATTACAAGCCTCAACATCCGAAACATATCGTTGCAATATAATATAATAGTTAATACATACATACATACACACACATACACACGTACATACATTTGCATACATATTTACTTAAACAGCATTCATGCATACATATAGACTCGATTGATTATTTCAAATATTATAAAAACATATATTAATTATTATATATTTACAGTAGATACATGAAATATATCACAACGTCGCTGTGCACACTAATACAACAATTAAATGCAATATAATACCTACAAAATCATATTTAAATTCCATGGTTTCGATAATAAAAAACATAATATTATATAGTTATTTTCATCCCATATTAACAAAAACAAAATAAAATGTACCTACGTCAAGCTGTGATAATCTTTCACTTATGAATAGAAAATTCTTATCATATAGAAAACCATATAAAATTTCAATTATTTTTAACGCATATCTTACACAGATGGCCCAGCATTTATTTTATACAATATAATAGAAATTTATTATTTATACAGTTATACCTATACTACATAGATACTTATCCCGGATACTTTTCATGTATTATTATTCTATATGCATACTTTGTAAAATAATCATGAAATCGCTTGTATATTACTATCACAAGCTTGGAAATATATTTATTTTTTTTTAGTGAAAATTGATAAAAATATCTTAATTTCTGCCAAATCATTATATTAGGTATATTAATGTCAATAAAATCTTATACAAATATAGTTACTATGTCAAGGACATGTCTAAAATATCGAAAATCTTAATAATTACATATAACTATAGTCTGCAAATCATTCCATCAATCATATCGCATTAGATATATATATCAAGTTTTATGACACATACATTATATTATGTTAAGACATGTAAACATTTCATAAGTTCAATAAAAACGTGTTCAATTATCATAATCTCACTGTAAAAATAGGTATATATATAACTAATACATTACCTCTAAAAACCGGTATTTTCATAGATACTTTTGCTAAAAGTTATTATTTTTAATTAAACATCATAAAAACTGTATTCATAGAGCCTCACTCGTCAGCTATATAATATAATATACCTATACGCTCATTACAATCTTCACTGATTTACATCATTATACCTGTCTCGAAATACACAAATCTATAACACGTCGGTCAAGACCACTATAGTCTTATGATTATCCATCAATGTAACATAGAAATCATATATTTGTCTCCAATTATCGTTAAATACATTAGGGTATTTATGCTGAAACCATACCCGTTCACCTATTTACTTCACACATAATGTACAATACATGTATATTACCATCACAAGTTAGGATATATCTTGCCATCTCTAGTAGATATTAAATAATTAGTCATAGTTTGGTTTTATATAGGTATAATATATATATTCATAATATTATATTTCTATATTCAATCGTAAATATCAACATACTGATCATAAATATAAATATATTTATACTCCAACACATATACAAACACACTATTCAGATCTTGATAAAACTATCTGAATAAGACGATACGTAAACATTAAAAATCTCGCAAAAATGTATAATTTCAACAGTCTACAATGCTGATATAAATATAGCATATCAACGGGAATATCGTATACGTATGTGATACATTGGCTCAACCCGTGGGTTGAGCAGAAGGTGTACATGGGTTGAGCAGCGGGTATAGGGATGAGCCTGCAGGTTGACGTGCCAGAAATCTCTTTTTTATCCTACTAGTCTTCATTAAAGTTACGGCATTACGATGTTACCGACTGTTACTCTCAATGTATAGTACAGTACATAACACATACCCGTGTCGGCTTAACATGTTTGGATTTAAAGGCAAATTGACTTAATTTTAGTCCAAAAATGTATTTAGATGAAAATGGAATCTAACCTTTTTGTGGTTGAAAATGGACAATGGAGGAAAACGGTACCTATCTCATTTCTGGAAGAAGATAAAGCTACACGATAATTTTATAAATTGATGGTAACCAGGGCTCGTATTTTATAGCATTAAAAATAACTGGAATATACGCTATAATTTGACCAAAAAAATTTTTAAATAAGCTCTGTATATGCACTAAAGACATGAAAAATAGCAAAAATGAAAATGTATTCTGTTCACAATTTTCAAAAAAAAAAAAAATAATGAATCTTATAGATTCAAATAAAATATAATTAAAATAAATTACAAACTTTTTTTTTTCTTGCTATATAATTTTAGGTATATAATACTAGTTTTATGAAAATACAAAATAAAACGTTATAATACGCAAATTAGCAAAAAAATAGTACTAAAAACCTAAAATACTTCAAATGTGGTTAGGTATACCCTCTACTAATAAAAATTAAAAGTACAGTTCTACGATAGCCACTTCAAAAATTGAACGTCAAGTGTTAAGAGAAAATTGTAAAAGGAAAGCAGTGGAATCAGTTTTGACTAGACCAGTCAAAAATATTCGTACGTAACTCATGAAAGGCATTGACACTTCTGTCCTTCAACATAAAGATTTAAAATCTGTGCAAAAAGCAATTTATAGCGAAAAAAGAAAAATATATCCTGCTTTACCCAAGAATCTTATTGAGGCTGTTACTGAACTTCGAAATATGAAGACTAATGATGTTTTTAAATACAGAGATCAAAAATTCATTTATGTACACGACGAAAAGAATTTAATTTGCATTACGACTAAAGATAATCTAAATTTTATGGTGAATTGCACAACTTTTTTGGCTGACCAAACTTTTGATTTTGCACCAAATCATTTTTTACAAATGTATACTATACACCGTTATCAAAATAGATATTATATTCACTAGTTTTCTTTTTCTTGGAAAATAAATCAAAATCTACTTACATCGACATGTGGAATTATTTAAAGGATTTGTGGCTAATAACTACGTCTAAAGTTTTAGAAATTAAATATCTACATTTAGATTTTGAAATCGGTGCACATGAAACTGTACGTTTTACGGTGTTACGATAAATGGTTGCCGTTTTCATTTAACTCAAGCTTGGTGGCGTATAGTAAGATTTATTTACTATTTTAGATTCTAAGCGCAGCGATGAATGTATTAATTTTACAATGTGTGTTTTTTTTTAAATTTTTTTTTTTAAATTATCCTCGAAATTTTAGTGAAAAAATATTAAAGTTAGAATTTTAACAAATTATAAATTAAGGGTTGAACGTTTTTTTTTTAATAACGTGTTTTTAGATTAATGAAGACAAAATTTTAAAGAATGCTTACAAAGACAAGAATAGTGATTTTGGTAATTGGCTGAAAATGTTTTTCGTACTCCCATTTCTGCAACATACAGAAGTAGAAGATGGTCTTATACAGCTAATGGCGTTATGTCCAAATGAATTATATATGGTCATAGATTTACTGATTATATTTTAAAAACATATGTTGAACCAGATTGTTTATTTTCTCCAGTTTTATGGGAAAAAGAACCATCTCAACATCCTAGGTAAATTTGTACAACAAATATTGAACATTTCAGAAAATATATTATGCATAATTTTCATTTTAAGGACTACTAATGCCGCAGAAAGTTTTCATCGGACTTTTAACAGACAGTTTTATTGCACACGTCCACCTATATACGCTGTCATACATACTTTACTTGAAACCCAGGAAGAAACGTCTTTAAAACTCAATACCATTCAACATGGTACTGTTCAAAAGGCTTTGAAAGCAGAAGAAGAAAAATTTCAAAAACAATACAGTCATATAGTAACTACTGTCAAAATAAATCTTCTGAAGGATTAATAAAATATTTAATGCATCTAGGAAATCTATAAAGGGGAATTAAATTGTAAATTATTTTTAAATTTTTGTATTATTGATAGGTACCTATGTGTATTGACATGAAATTTTGCTTATGTTTTTAAATTTCTAAGCTTTTGTATTATAGGTAGTTTTATATGTATATTGACATGACATTTTTAAAATTTATAATTTTTATTATTTTATTCAATGTTTTATTTCATTTTTATTTTGACTTGAATATAGTTCGGCAACGTTGCACTTAATTTCGTTCTCAATAATACCTACTGTTTTTTGGGGTCTGCGGTTATTTCATTGTTCCATTTCGAGTGATCTCAATCGTACGCTTAAAAAGGTCGAACGTTCTCAATCGTATTGCAGCCGAATTTTTATTCCGGGCAACAGAAAAGTTAAGATAAATCTAGAACATCATACACCGAATATTAAATAAGGCATTGAACAAAGGTTTAGTCATATACAGTTTGTACATTTAATGGGTAACGAAGTGCACGGGATCAGCTAGTATCCTATAATATAGTATTTCTTTATTCAAATTAAATAAATCTATAATAATCATATAATTTGATAAATGTATAGTGTAATATACTTAGGCTAGAAAATTTCCCGTTATTTCTGTTACACTATGTATACGCATATGTTTTCTATTATACTGTGTTCCGCCGTTTGTGTAAAATATTTATTAAAAGCAAGGAGCATAGGTAGAACTACAGATGAAGGCAATCTGGTCAATAAAACCTCTAGTTTTGTCTATAGTATCGTGTGTTATTTAAACAATAAAATAATAATAAATATCTAGTCAGGGATTGGTCACAATATTCCTTACCTCTTGTTTACATTAATTTTTTTTTTAAGGGTTAATTAAAAATTTAATTTTTTTTTATGTTTCTAGTAATTTAGTGGCAGGTCAGTTGTAGTTTTGTTGTACTTTATAAAGGTAATTTTGGTTATTATTTGTATAACATTTATTATTATTATTATTATTATTATTATTATTTTTGTTCCATAATTTTAAACTATATTTGTTTGTTTTTTTAGGTTGACAGAAGTATTGCATTCATTCCTAGTAGAAGTAGTTTTTAAGTACTTTAGTGAGGTTATTATTTTATATTGTATTCTATTTGTATTTTTTTTTCCATATTTTGTATTGTTCTTTTTTTTATCAAAATGGGACGTCCATCAAAACGTGCACTAAAAAATAAAGAGGCTAAGACACAATCCCGTGAAAATGAAAGTGTTCGTGTACAAGAACTTAGAAGAAGGATAAATTAAGAAAAACATTATGTCTTGTCTTTCAAGATATTACAAATCAAAGAAAAATTTTTAATTTAAAGTGTACAAAAAAAAACTGTTAGATCCAGTGAATAAAGAAAAAAACAGATCACCAGTCGTAAGACCATGTTAAAATGACTGCAAGATCCAGTGGATAAAAGAAAACACCAGATCATCAGTCATAAAAACATTGATGAACGACTGCAAGATCCGGCGAATAAAATAAAAAACCAGATCACCAGTCGTAAAAACATGGACAAACGACTGCAAGATTCGGCGAATAAAAGAAAACACCAGATCACCAGTCGTAAGACCATGTTAAAATGACTGCAAGATCCGGCGAATAAAATAAAAACCAGATCACCAGTCGTAAAAACATGGACAAACGACTGCAATATCTGGTGAATAAAGAAAAACACCAAATCACCTGTCGAAAAAACATGCACATATGACTGCAAGATAATTTTAATAGAAAATCAAACCAGATTGCCAGTGAAATAAACAGATGAAAAAGACCGGAAAATCCAGTTTTCGAAAACACATATCTAATAAAGAACGCTCAAAACATGAAAAAGAGAAGAATACCGTCTGATAGTAGTCTACGTCAAAATATATCTAGTAAAAGAAAAACACCAAATTCTACATCATATAAAAGAAGAGAACGGTAAAAATTAAATGAAACCAGGCAGAGGGAAAATATTTTAATTTCTGAATATATTTTGAAAAGGTCACAAGGTTTATCAGAAAAATGTTATTCGTGTCATCGATTACGTTTCCCTTCCAATGTCAATAAGTGCAGCTCCGATTTCCTCAGGTGATTAGGGATTTCAATTCCAAGTGATGCCAAGAGTAGTATATACAGATATCTGTACACTAGAACAGATCTGCACAAGTTGTCATCCGCATATGAAGAAATCAAAAATTCCTCCATTGTACATAGGAAATGGTTTTGAGTTGAACAGTGTTCCACCTTCAGTTACTCAACTACATCAAATTAAAAAGAAGATGGTCTCACTTAGATTAGCCTTTATGAAAATATTCAAATGTCTCCGCAGTGATGGACAGCTAAAAATCAAAGACAATGTTATCAATGTTCCGATAGATCTCACTAAGACTACATCAATTTTGCCCAGACGTGCTGAAAATTTAGCTGCAGCTAAGATGATGAAAGTTAAATTAAAAAGAAAATCATGTTTTAAACATTATCTTTATCAAAATGTTAGACCATCGTTAGTAGTAGCAGTATTCAGTATTGCAAGATTTGATTGAAAAACCACTATATAAAGATGCTGAAATAGACAGAGATTGGTTGGCTCTTGTCACAGAAACCACCAAGAGTATGAAACATTTTTTGGATCTCAAAAGCGGAGGAACTGATGATGAAAATACAAATATTGAACAAACATTGATCGAATAAAAAATTTGTACCAACAGTTTAATAAAGTCGAAGAAAACCAATTAGACAATGATGAAAATCAAATAGAAGCGGAGCAAGGCCATAACAATAATCTGGTTCAAGACGATGAAGATTGGGTGCCAGGCGATGTACTACTAAATTATATTGGAGATTATGTAGAAACTACAAATACTCCAGATGTTTATAAACATAAAGAAGGTGGAAAAATAAGAGTGCACTTCATTGACAATGAACAGTACCATAACCTAATCAGATGTTTAAACGACGGCCAACGCCAACTCTTATATCATACCACTCATATCATAAGAAATATGGGGCAGAGACAATCTTGCGATAAAAGCGTTTGTAACTGGACCAGCGGGAGCTGATGAGTCAATGCTTATACGAGCATTAGCACAGTCTGTATTTCGCATACCAAATCATAGACCACACATCGATGATCTATCACTTCTATTAGTATAACTCACAGCACTGACAGGCAAAGCTGCCTATGGAATAAGAGGTCTAACACTACCTTCTACGTTCAAACTCCCATTGAATCAATTTGCCGGATCGCTACAAAAATTGAGTTCAGATATTTCAAATACACTACGTTGTCAATTTTCCAATGTTAAGCTTTTGATAATTGATGAAATTTCCATGGTCAGCATAAAAATTCTGGGATATATTATTCAGCAATTGACGTCTATTCTAAGAATAAATAAACCGTTTGGTGACATAAATATAATAGTGATTGGTGATTTCTTTCAATTAGCACCGGTATTATCAACACCTTTGTACGACAGCTTTGAAGAAATAGTGTCTAAATATCCAAGTGCAGATTTCTATCTTATCAATTAAATCTATTTGGGAAACATTCAAGTTTTACAAATTGACTGAAGTAATGCTCCAAAAAGACGACAAACAATTTACAATAATGTTAACAAAGTTGGCCAGAGGACTGTTGGGGGAAGCTGATGTGAAATATTTCCAAAATCTCGTAACCCAGTTAGACGTTACTTCTCAACCACAAGTAATGCACCTCTGTGCTACAAACAACGAAGTCAACAAAATTAACAGAAGTGTGCTTAGCTCTATGAATCAAGTTGGTTTCATTCCTGAAGCAATTGATACGTCCGCAAAACGACAGAATATTGCCACGAAAAAAGACTATGGAATTACCTTTAATATTAGTTTTAAAAGAAACAGCCTAGTATATGGCGATAGCAAACATTTCAACCGAAGACGGCATAGTCAACGGTGCTATCGGAGATCTCATGCAAATAAACAAAGGGCAAACTGTAGTAGGAGGTAATGAAGTTGCTAAAAGAGTTTAGATCAAGTTCGATGAACCAGAAACGGGGCCACTGACTAGACAGTAGATTAAAAACAAATTTAAACCTGAAGGTGAACACACAAACGATATGTGTCAGTGGACACCAATTTAAATCACAAAATTAGAATTTTAATTGGGTAATGCGGAGCACCATAAAGTAACCAGAATACAATTGCCCTTGGTGAAAGCTTTGGCATTGACAGTACACAAAAGTCAATGCGCCACATATCAATCCGTGGCATTTCATATACCCAAAAAATACTTGAAATGCAATATGTTGTACGTTGGATGTAGTCGAGCAACTTCAGTACAAGGTTTGCGTGTAGACAACTTTCCTGCAAATCCACCATAACCTTCATTAAAAGTTGAATATAAGATTTCCAGACTTAGGACACCAAGTTGTGCACAAAATCCACGGTTTTCTAGAACTATGAAAGACAACAAGCCACTATCATGTATGTCAGATAATAATATAAGATCATTAAAAAATATGAAGGTCATATTAATGCGGACAACGTTCTTTTGTGATCTCAAATAATGTTTTTCCAAGAAATCATTTCAAAATCAACAGACACATATAACATTAAGAACCATATTGAATGCTGTAGAATAGATAGTATACATTCCAATGGCAAAAGTGGTACAATTTGTTTTATTGGAGAATCTGTTCAAAATAAGGAAATAACTAGCAATTCAACATTAATCCAAGACAAAAACACATGCACACACCTAGAATCGATTAAAGTATTCGTTGAAAATATAACTTAAATTGGGATATATTCATCGCCTAAGTTTCCGGTACAGAAACTTTGTGAGTTCATCGAAGAAGTAGCTTCAACCCAAACAAACTTTGTGTTCATCAGTGATTTCAATACAAACTTCAATAAACCACCAAAAAAACTAGTTGAAATATTAAAGCAATTCAATCACAAAGTATAAATGGACGATATGACTACAGATAACGGAACAAGCATAGACAATGTCATATCAAATTTTGAAATTGCAGCTTTGGTGTACGAGTCGCTCATAAGTGATCACAGGCCTATTCTCCTTATGGACAGAAAAACATGCTTTGAAATTGAAAAAAATGATGTGACAGCTGATGATCAAATTGTAAAAGTTGTTGAAAACAATTCGATCAAACTAAACGTAAGCATAGCTAATAGAGATATTCTGGGAAATTCAACTAAGGTCAGGAATAATAATAACTTGGATGATATTGAATTCTTTCAAGTTGATAGTGGCATTGTAAAGGTAGTTGAAACTAAAACTAAATCAACTGAGGTCGTCAATAATGTTAACTTTGATGATATTGAATTCATTCATGCCGATAGTTGTACTATCATGGTTCCAGAAAATTGTAACAGAAGTTTAAATATATTATTAGAATCAAGTGATAATATAACTACATCGAGAGTTCAAAAAATAATACCAAAGATCGAAAATCCAGTAGGCATAATATCGAGTGGTATTTGTGGCTTTATAAATATTGACAATGTCTCATGTTATGCTAATACAGGTACTTTGGTACTTTTTCATTGTGAACCACTTAAAACCAAATTCGCAATAATGAACTTGGACCAACACTTCAACAATGCTTGGACGATTATAGTAGCAACAGTATCTCACTCGAACAATCAGAGATTATTTGGACGACGAAACAATATTTTATACTCTGCAAGAACAACTAGATTGTATACAATTTTTAGAAGCACTTATGAACCATACAGACATTCATTTGATTCATTATTTGGATTTCAAGAATTGTATAGCAGTAGTTGCAATTTGTGTAGTCATACAACAACCAGTGATGCACCGACGACCAGTTTGATCCTACATTTGGATATTCCACAAGACAGATTACAAACTTTGCAAACATTATTATTGTCAACTGATCAAAATGTATGGTCTAGCATATCAGGCTACAGATGCAATAATAATTATTATGTTATTATAATTATTGTAATAGCAGTGTACCGTCCAGTACTTTAGAAATTGCTGGATCGCGTTACAAAACTCAAGCCGCCATATTATATATTGGACAAAACACGAGCTCTGGTCATTATATAGGATATCTGAAACCAGCACATTCTAATTGGGTTTCCGCCAATGACACAACAATCGCTGAAAAAAGGTGGCCGAAAAACAGCAAAGACGTATGTGTTATCATTCTACAAAAAATATAACAAGTATTTTTTAAATTTAGACGAAAGTATTGGAATATAGTTGGAACATTGTCATTTTCAGCTTTCAAATCTAAACTGATTAGCTCTTATTTTTTTAAATTCAATATTGATTCTTTCAATCAATTTGGTTTTTTTTATTGAATATTCTAATTTTTATTCAATTTTAAGAAAGTTGAAGTATCGGAAGTATTGGAATTTAGACAGAAATCTTGGATTCTAACAGGCCAGAGGGTAAACCATTTGGTTATACATTTATTTCTGAATTATTATGTTCAAAGTCTAATATACAATATTGAATAAAGTATCTCGTCTAAATGAAAAATAAATAGTATCGTTGCTTTTAGGCCATAGCAACATTATCAATCTTATTCTATAAAATCGCAAGAAAAACAGCTGATCTATAGGGAATTCATGGAGGATCTCATGGTGGATAAAACTAAACACCGCTCCGTTTCCCCAGTCCGCCGGACCGATCCCGTCGATTCCCTATAGCGCGACCAATCGCGTACCTTCGCAGCGGCGGCGGCGGTCGGTTTTTAAACGTTTTCGAAAAATGTTACGCTTTTTACGCTGTTTTTCGACTTTTATACATTTTCACATATAGTTCGTTTCTTTTAAAAGCAGCGTGGTTTGTACGCGATATCGGTCCATAGCCATCGCAATCGACGCCAGCGTAGGTCGTTATTATCGCTTTTCGTTTCGTCTTTTCAATTGCCGTTTGTGCTCTATTTGTTAAGTTTATTTCTTTTGAACCCCGTGAATATGCGGTTTGTACACTTAAAAATTCGCGTTCACGAAATGTCAGTCGGTCTTCGTTTCAACGCACAAGTGCATAATTAATATATACTGTTTTTTTTGTTTTGTTTTTGATTCAATAAATATTGCATTATATGATTGTAGACGTATTGTTTGGTCCTTAATAACGTAGCTGGTATATTGCTTAACGTAAACACAATTAAATGTATTATTAAACACAAATAAATGTCTTATTCCAGCATACATATTAACGGTCAGATAAGTGAATAAAATACAATTAAAGTTTAAACTGTGTGTAGAATTATGATACATAGAATTATATACGATTACATCGATGTATATCGAATATATTGGTTTACGTCGCTCCGTAGACACACAGCTTAATTGTTGAAGTTTTGACCGTGATTTGCATCACAAACTGTGGTTCGATAGGTTAGGCGTAGGTTCCCCAAACGTAGGATGATAGGTAGGTCTGGGTTCGAAACCGTCGTAGCTCTCTTCGGGCGGCTACCGACTGTACCGTGTATTCTAAGGCACGGCCGCCCATTAATTGACTTTTTTGCATTTTTTTTCACGTTATATTTCATAAATAATATAATAATATACATGTTAATTTTACATTATATGACTGTATATTATATATTATGTTATTTAAATTATTAGGAATTTAACACATATTATTTTCTTTAAATTGTCTTTGTTTTATTTTTCGTAAGTTATTTCGAATGTTGTGTGATTGGGTTTTTGGAAAATACTATTTTTTCTCTTCACTTATAGCAGCTATACATACTAGACTTATTTTCTGCAGCACATTGTTCGCTATCCGACTAAGTCGGATAGCCTACCTAGCTGACGAACTTTAAAGTTGATAGATTTTGACTTGATATGGCTGACTTTCTAGACACTCCAACACGGTTTTTGACTTAACACTTTTTACATAAGAAAAAGTACCGGACATGCGACGGCACATACCTACCATTCAATCCGCCGTAGACGGATTGCTCATTTTGGTTTCGTCTTAGACGGTGATGACTGACTTGCTTAACACTTAAACATGCAGGTTTTTGCATTTTTTTTTTTTGATATAATTATATATACATTACAGCTACATATGTATTGTATTGGTTAATATAATATTATGTATATATATGTTTTTTTTTTATGAATTATAATAAATAGGTACAATATATTATATTTGTTTGTATTTATATTGTATAGTTATAGTTTCTATTTTTCGTAAGTTGTGTGATAGGGTTTTCACTTTTAGCCGCCCAATGTCGGGTCTGAAATCCACCGCAGGTGGATTGCCTACTTGATATGGTGTAGCACATTGTCCGCGATCCGACGAATTCGAATTGCCTACCTAGGTGGCTAATTGGATGTTAATCGATTTTGACTTGAGATGACTGACTTGCTAGACAATCTAGCGAAACCACAGCCAAGGAGGTGGGGCCTGTGTGTTTCGCTGGGCGTCACGGGGTTGCAAACCGGTGGTTTAGAACACGCTAAGCCACAAAAGGATTGAGATGGATAGGAAGGCGGGGGGGGGGGGGGCGCTCGAACAAGGCTACACCCTCGAGCGCCCTCACGAAAAGCTCACTCATGATTGTGCAGAATCGTGCGGAGCAAAAAGAGCCGCGGGATTGAGGCCGCGGCTGACGATGTCCTGCCCGGGTACAGGTCTGGGCGGATGACGAACGGCCGGAAGGCGTCTTCGCACCCCCGGGCCACTTGAGGTCCCCGTCCCGATCTCAACGCCAGTGGAGGGCGCATCTCCAAACCGAGCTTCCCGGGGTAATAGGAAGCACCTGGACGGGGAAGGGTCATCAATGAAGGAAAAGAGGACTGGCTAGGCAGTTTTCAGCAGACCAGCCATTCCAACAGTATACCCCAGAGATGGGCAGCTTGCAAAATGCAGGTCCTCAAGGATCGCAGAGCATCTGCTTACACATACGACTGCCCGACCGTCAGCTACGAAAAAAGCTCCGTGCTCAAGGTGCAAGCGATCGGAGCGGACCGAAACGCAGAGCGCGGACTCACGGGAAAAACCAATAACCGTGTTCCAGGCGTATCAACGCACTGAGGAAGGGAAGACCTGATAAGCACGTCAAAAGACCCTGATGTGGGTCCCCGTACAAGGACGACCGAGGTGATGGAGGGCACCTTCCTTTTCCGCACGGGAACCATCTACCCAAGTGGGGGAATTATACCACCTGCGACAAACCAGTGGGCTTGGGCGAGAAGCGCCAGAGCATGACGAGGGAAGCAGACGCGGACCTCCGTCAGCGCGCTGGTGCTTCTAGCACGAACCTGACTGAGAGCACACGGGCCCGACCAACTCGTGTGCAAACACGTGCAAGGTGGAAGTCCGGCTGGGGGACACCCACCGTCAAGCACTCAAACCCGAGCATTCGGTACGGACACGGCACCCGGCAAAAGAAAACCGTACCACTCAAAAAAGGTCGCATCGCGTCAGCGTAAGAACTGCCCCGGTGTCGATGCTAGTGGGAAAAGAGTCGTTGTGAGTACTCTGATAACAAATCCTTCAATCTCATCCCGCGGGCGACGAGGACAGCCCCACTGAAAACCCGACTTAGCTAACGCCCGAACGGTAACAGTGCCCGTCGAGCTGTGTGGCGTGCGTCCGGCCGACGCGCGCGTGTACCTCGCGTGCTCGCGCTCGCCGGCCGCGCGTTCGCGACATATGTGGATGGCCTCGCGGGGGCTGTTGGGAGTAGCACCTTAGTAGAAGGGGAGCTATTTGACTGGGTCGAATTCAGCGCTCGCCGACGCGGTTATACGAAACCCACCGATCTATCTCGAACGAGAGCAGCCGGCGGGGGACCGTCAGCCTGGCGCCAGGGTGCCCTGACGTAACCCGTCGGAGGGATGTTTCCGCGTCACCCAAAGGCGTGAAGGAGCCGCCCTCTCGACATATGGCTAAAGGTGTAAAAACCCCCGAGGGAATGGTCTTATAACTCCCCGTCACACAGTGGTTAGTAATGACTTGCTAGACAATCCAACTCGGGTTTTGACTCAACACTTTTTACATAAGAAAGAGCACCGGACATGCGACGGCACATACCACACTATCCGCCGCAGGTGGATTGCTTATTTTAGTTTTGTCTTAGATGGGTAATGACTGTTTTGCTGGACACTCTAACATGCAGATTTTCGAATTAACATTTTCTTACACGTACGAAAAAAGCACCGGACATACGCTGGGGGATAGTATCATCATTGAATTGCCGGTTTTCTTGGGCCATGGGAGATTTCTAGACACTGAATCTTGACTTTCAAACGTTCCCCACCTTCGAAACGAGACCGCCAAAGATCCAGTCCATATCAGAAATTCTTATCACCTTCTACATGTATAAGTGCGATATTTATAATTCGAATGTGTCTCCAAAATCGGTACTCACTTACCTAACTGCAGGTGGATTGCATACCTGGTGATATACGCTTAGATATAGTCCGCGATCCAACGCAGTCGGATCGCCTACCTATGTGATTTTATGACTGATAGCTAGACAATCAAATAAACCTATCGACTCTACACTTTTTAACAATTTTAACAACCAAAAGCAGCGGAGAAACGGGAGATGATCCTGGAGATCGTATCCAGCCTATCCATTTACAATGTTCGTGACGGATTGCTAGACGCTCAAACTTTTAAACATTCCCGCCAAAGCAACAAACCTCATCTCCAATCCATATCACTAATTCTTATCACAAATCCTAAATTTTCGTCTTACAGCTTTTGCGACTTTTATAATTCCAACGACATTGTCTCCAAAATTGGTACCCACTCTCAGCGAGTCCAACTCTCCCAGAGTTTCACTTAGAGCTAGTTATTCAATAAAACTGTAAGTGTAATAAATTGCAATAATAAGTATACAAATTTAGAAATTAATTTGTTTATTTTTATCAAATTAGGTTTTTGTTAATATTAGCAACGGCTTGAAACCAATATTGGAAACCTATTTTAATTACCGTTTAGAATCAAAATCGATATCGAAATTGAAAACGAAATTGAAAAGAAATACCAGTCATTAAAAATGAAATTGAAATCGGAAAAAATAAACAGTCGACTGGTACACACACACACACACGAACGAATACACTAACGCTGTCCACAATAAGTTAATTTATGTTATTGTAATCTATTATATAGTATGTTAATTTTGTATACGGCAGCACGATAAGCGGTCGCTCCATCTTATTATTAAGTTACTCCAACGGAATTCGAAGTCGCAAAAATAATTTTAATATCAAATATATTATTGTGGAGGTAAATCGTCATTATTTTGTATATTATTACAATGTTAATCATTTGAAGTGTTGAGGGCGCCAATCGTTCTTGTCGTATTATTATTATTGTTAATTATTTGAATTATTGTGGGCGTAAATCGTCCTTTGTCGTATTATTATTGTTTACGATTATCGGCACTGTTTATATAATTTTTGTAGGCGCATATCGCCGTTACTTTTATATTATCTTCCGTATATTATATTCTGTATTTCGGTGTATTGTGTGTACAATTATTATTATTATAGGATAGGGACCAGAATGGAGAGCTGCGCTCCACTACCACTTGTTCAAAACGTGAGTAATGATCACTTGTTTTATATTTCAGTGTTGCTGTGAATTACAATATTATTATTATATTTTTTTGCCTATTGTTACCCGCAACACAGGGCATATTATTATATTATTTTTCTGTTGGGCCAGAAGGGCCATTTTATATTTCCTATATATTTTATGTTGTTGAGCCAAAAGTGCTAAATTTTATATAATTATTTGTCGTGACAGAAAAGCACCATATTATTATTATCATTATATTTTTTGTCACTTATTATAGATAATTTTAGTGCATTACACAATTTTAGTTACCATTTTCTATTTGTTTTACCTTCTGTTATTATTTTTAAGCACACGCATACATATATTCACACCTACACACTTCACCTGCACACTAGTACTCACAGGTCTTGCTCGGCGAACTTGTCCAAGTCCTGTTGAGTGCTAAAAACATATAATATTACCTACACATAACACACAGGTCAACCGGTGAGTAGGTAGTGGTGTACAAAGTATTTTGGTGACCGGGCGACATGGCCTCTTATTGTTCGTACCCGTCCCGTACACCTATAAAAATCGAAAAACCGAAATAGATTTCTTTTATGATCACTTTTTTACTAAGTGTACAAAATTGTTTCCCAAACTTAAAAACTATCCAATATATATAAATCATAGATACATGTTTTATGCATTTTAATAGAGCCAAGAAAAAAAATAATTGATAAGGGAATGCAGTCCTTTTACCGCTGATATACATGGTGTCCCGTGAGATTCTACCCATTAATCGTAGAGGGCGGTGAAACACGATTGCATATGGTTTTTATCGACATACGCAATTGTGAACATTTAATGTTCATGGTTGCATACCTACGATTTTTATTTGCAACTTTGAAGCACTGTTGCCATTTGCTTTGAACATACAGTTTAAATTAATTGAGAGGCGATAGGTGATATTTGATAGGTGATAACGAAATCGGGTACTTTACTAGGATATTTTAGGATACTCGCACTCGATAAAATATGTATACTGCAGTATACCTATCGTTTTATTAAAAATGGAAAATGCTGATTTATTTCGTATAAAAGAAGCCATGAATGAATATAACAAGTACAAAATTCATAAAAATATTATAACATATTTGTCAAAAAATTGTTATATAAGTGGTACCAAGATATAACATTTTTTATTATATTTTTTTAACCTTTTATTATTTTTAATTATTTATTTTGTATAGGTACTATATTATAAGTTATGACATATTTGTCAACAATTGAGTTTCTAAGTGGTACCATAACTTAAGTAATTTTTCAAAATTTAAATTTAATGATTACACAAAAAACATAAATTTGGCAACGTTGCACAGTAAATCATACGCAACCGTTTGACTTTTGGGGTAAATATAAAGGTAATGGTTTAATGTATGCAATCGTATTCTTAAAAAAGTACATCGTACGCAATCGTGTGGTACCCTGTGTCGTTAAAATCCCGTCCCGTTTCGGCAATAACTAATATTTTTTTGCTAATTTTATTTTTAGTCGATAGGATCCAATCTACTTTAGTTTTGGTATAAATCATTATTTACTTAGTTACCGCCGGTTTCATCTACAATTTAGACTACATTTCAGCAGCTGCCACAGTTGTAAGTACATATTATATACCCGCATGAAAAATACATTGTTTACCTAATATTTCTAGGTTAGTTTACTCAATTGTTTATGCATACACATGTTTTGTTTTGTACATGCTAAATAACCATTCAAATATAAAAATAACAAAAAATTTTTCTTTCATTATTCTTATATTCAACGCTGAAAATATTATTAATTTTTTGTGCTTACGAACATGGTCAAAAAAATTAATATTCTATTAGCTATATTTGTTATGATAAATTGTATTGGATGTATATACGCTGGTGAGTACATAATATATATATATTTATATTTATATTTTACATTACATGATACGTCACATATTGTTGGTTATGGCAATAATTTATAGACTGTTATTCTAAAGATATAATAATTGAGTCATAGTACTAAAATATTAAATAGAATACGATTTCCAAAAAAAAAAATTATGTTTAACACAATAGTCAACAATCCTTTTAAATCTATAAGCAAGCACAATATTATTATAATAATTTTTATTTTTAACAACAATGTTTTAGATAAAATTAATAATAATTGTATCAGCATAAGTTATTATATTTTACTTTACAATAAACTTTGAGAATGATTCACATAAATGTTTTCTTGTACAACAAGTCACACCCAATACGCCAGAAACTTTAATTTAGCAGAACTAATTCTGTATTGTAAATTTGAATTGATTTTTTTATCAAACTTTGAAGTAAAAATATTATCAAGGCATCTCAAAAGGATTTCATTGGTATTTTAATGTTGATGTTAGTTATAAAAATTGCAATACATCAAAACTCTCATAACTCACATTAATATTTAAATATCAATAAAACCGAATAAGTTGACTTCGATAAAAGTATTATATTTAAGTTTCATAATAAAGGTCAATTCAATCTGATATTATAAAAGGACATCACAAAATTAGTTTTGCTAAACAAAAATGTTTGTACCTATATTAGGCATACCTAACACATTTTAAAGCAATTTTGACTTCCTCTTCAAAGTCAACCATATAACAATTAACAACCACCTCATTATTTTTAAAATAAAACATATTTTTTACTAACTAATGAATAACTATTTTAAAACTAAGCAATTGGTTGTTTCAGTAAGTATTATTATAATGTTTTCTTACTAATCATAATGTTATCACTTATCTACTATACCTTTAATTTTATTTATATAAAAGTAAGATGGATAGGTATTTAATTTTTGTTCTATGGTGAAAAATAAATTACGTATCGGTAATTTTAGATTCTGAGCGAAGCGATGAATGTATTGATTTTACAATGATGTGTGTTTTTTTTTATTTTTGTGTCGGTCATCACCTTTTAGGACAGTAAAAGTGCTTGGATTTTCTTCAATAGTAACTTTTCTGATAGGAAAGTGAATCTAGTTGGTACTTTGGGGGGTCGTGAAAAACAAAAGAAAAATTAATAAAAAACGGGAATTTATACACAAAATCTGTTTTCGAGAAAATCGATTTTGGTTTTTGGTCTAACTCTAAAAAAAATGACCGTAGAGACATGACATTTTGACTGAATGTTTATAATTGCATTTTCTATACACCATACAATTTTGAAAATATTTCGACTCTTTTTGAGCTGTTTACGGACATTGTCAGTTTTCAATTTTTTTAGTTTTTTTTTCTATAAATATCAATAAAAATTTATCTGTTGAGTAAAAAAGCTTGAAAATTTAATAGAAGGCTCCTAGGTTATTGTTTCAAAGGCAGATGAAAAAAATTAAAAATCCTTAGTCACAGTTTTTAATAATAAGCATTTAAAGTTCAAATTTTGACAAAATACGGAAAAATCACGAAAAATAGCAAATTATTTTGATGAGAATTCATAAAAATTTTTCTTTTTAAATCTAAAATTTGAAAATGTAATATAAGATTACTCATAAGTTTGTCTACCTTTATCAAAAAAAAAAATGTCTAGAAGAAACTTAAATTAAATTTTTATGAGCGTCTGAAATTTATATTTTTACAACATTTTATATTTACTCGATTTCTCATGTAACAATTTTCTTATTTTATTGTAATTAAAAAATGAATGACCGTAGATACTTGAAAATTTCACTGAATGTTTATATTAGCATTTTCTATACACCATAAAACGTTGAAAATATTTTGACTCTTTTTGAGCTGTTTACGGACATTGTCAGTTTTCAATTTTTTTAGTTTTTTTTTTTCTATAAATATCAATAAATTTTTATTTGTTGGGTAAAAAAGCGTGAAAATTTAATATAAGGCTCCTGATATATCGTTCTAATAGCAGTTGAAAAATATTAAAAATACATAGACACAATTTTTTTTTATAAGCATTTAAAGTTCAAATTTTGACAACATTTATCAAATTTATAATTTATTAATTATTTTGTGGTTAAAAATTTATAAATTTTTAACTTTTATGGCTAAGGATTGAAAATTTAAAACAAGGCTCCACGTAAATAGGTTATATATAAATTACTTTATTCACAATAATATCATCAAATATACTTGGTAAAATCATAGGCTGACTGACCGTTTTCGCTCAGAATCGTTTTTCTTATACAATGATATTATATCATTGAATTCAAATTTAACACCATCCATTACAGTGACCCACTTGTAACCTACTGTACAGCAGAGTGACATCCACTTATCCATCTTTTTAAATTGTATTCGAATAGTTTTATAAATAGCTGCAAATTAATGAATGAATGTACATATGTTTTCTTCCATAAACATATACCTACATAGTATATTAAAATTAACATCACAAAATAGGTTTTGCTAAATAAAAATGTTAGCATATTAGGCATACCAAATACCTTTTAAAGCAAGTTTGTCTTCCTCTTCAAAGTCAACCATATTACAACCTCGTTATCTTTGAAATAAAACATATTTATTTCTAATCTTTAAATGTTATTCGAATAGTTTTATCAATATCTGCAAATTAATGAATGTACATAATTTTATTTTTTGGTAGAACATACCTAGTTTCTACTGTAGTTTTCTTTTATTCAATTAGTAATCATAATCATAATGAAGCAAAGAATAAGTAGGAGAGTAGGGAACTGCACTGAAAAATAAGAAAAATATAGAATTTGTTGATTAATAGTTATGCATAGAAATTCCCGTTTAATTACCATTATATCACGACATTTTAGTGCTCAATTAGTGATTTCGGGATATAGGTACAAACATAAAAATTAGAGCTCCTATCTACGATCGATTATCCACGATCGTAAAAACGTCCCGCTAACTTCACGCTGCGGGAATATGAAAATCACTAACTAACGCCATGCTATCAACTTTCTGTGATTTTAGATCTTAAGAGAAGTGATGGATGTATTGATTTTATAATGATGAGTGTTTTTTTTGTGTGTGAAAATCCATTTTTATCTTTTGAAGCAGTAAAAATGCTTTGATTTTCTACTTCAGCATTGTTTTTAGTAGGAAAGTGAATCTAGTTGGTCCTAAAATAATTCAAGTACTTTTCTAAAGCATCATGAAAAACAAAATAGAATTTCCGTTTATATGTATTCACTATTTAATAAATTATGATTAACAATATTATTCAATTATTATTTATTTTTTTTAAATATCCATGTTATATAATATGTTTGATAACAAAGTATAAAAATAGAATAAATTAAATTCCAGTGCACTGCCTCGACATAAAACAACAATAATATTATGAATTTCACGATTTTGTATAAGTATTTAAACGATTTATAAAAATAAAATAAAACAATTTAAATGAACAATCAAATGATCTCATATATTTTTCAAAGAACGTGAACGTGAACAAATTCTATTTTTTAGTGAACTTTCCGAACACTGTTTACGATTTATTTTTTTAGGAATCAAATTATACATATTATATGAATATTTTTAATAATGGTATTTATACTTGTGATAATAATTGTTATAATATATTCTTAATAATAACATAACTCGATCTTAACATAACTCACCAATTATAAGTATAGTAGGTACATATTTAATGCTACCTATTTATATTTATTTAGAAATATATTATAAAATTGTAATTGTTTGATAATTTTATATTTTTAATTTTTAGTTAGTAATAATATAATTGCTTACTCAAATGCTACCTCAATATTTTTGAAACATAAAATGTTTTTTTTAATAACCATTAACATTATTGGAGATACAATTAATAATAATTGTATCAGTTTAAGTTACCTATTATATTTTACTTTACAACGTACTTTGAAAATGACTCACCCACATGTGGTTTATTGTCTTACAAGTCATGCATATGTATACGACAGAAACTTTGAATTCAGCTGAACTAATTTTTTATTGTTAACTTTAATTGGTTCATTAGCAAACTTTGAGGTAGAAGTACTAAAAGGGTATCTCCAATGAATTTCGTTGGTATTTAAATATTTATGTTAGGTATAAAAATTGCAAAATATTACTACCTATAACACATTTTAGTGCGAGTTTGACTTCCTCATCAATCATATTACAACCTCATTATCTTGCAATACAACATATTTTTACTAACCATTAATCATTTTAAAACTAGATCCAAAAGTAAAGGATGATCTAGAAGTTGATCTCGGCAAGTTTTATTATATTGTTTTCTCTCTAATCATAATGTAATCGCTTTTCTACTGTATAATTGTTATTTATATGTAAGTAAACTGGATAAGTATTTTAATTTTATTCAATGATGAAAAATAAATTACTTATCTCTAATTTTTAAATTTTAATCGAATAATTTTATTAATAGTTGCAAATTAATGAATGTACATAATTTTATTTTTTGGTTGAACATACCTAGTTTCTACTGTAGTTATAATATATTCTTAATAATAACATAACTCGATCTAAACATAAGTCACTAATTATAAGTATAGTACCTATTTATTACTACCCGAGTAACAATTTAGTTTCATACACGGTTTACAATCATATATAAAATAGCGGTGCTGCACTGCGTTCAAATCTCGTTCCAAACATGGTCTAATCAGTGATTTGCATACCGGATTTAACATGGAGTGCACTGAGTTCCACAAAAATGCGAATTCAGTGTTGGGACGGTTGTAAGGTTTATTTATTGACGGTTCCACTAAAGTGCAAATTCGGTGTTGAGACGGTTGTACCAACATTTTATTAACCGTTCTACTAAAGTGAAAATTCGGTGTTGAGATGGTTGTACGACTATTTTTTACGGTTCCACAAAAGTTAAAATGTAGTGACCAGAACGAACGTCTCTCCAGCACCACCCATTCAAAAATTTTACAATTTTTTTTTACAGGAAATTAGCATATAATTAGCATGAATTTGCATGACTATCGCCAAAATTTGTATGACAAAATATACAACTCTATGACAAAAAATGATGTGCGGTGCTGGAGAGACGTCTCATCAGCACCACCCAACGTGAAAAATTAAAAATAATAACAAACTCGATATACCAAAATGTAGCACGTGATTAGCACGAATTTGCACGATATACCCCGAAATTCGCACGTGTCTGGTTCGCGAACAAACCACGTTCGACTATTTCGCGCGTCTCGCCAGCACTGCCCAAAATGGAAATTTTGCGAAAATCAAAAAACTGTTTATGCCAATATTTAGCACGTGATTAGCACGAATTTGCACGATATACCCCGAAATTCGCACGTGTCTGGTTTGCGAACAAACCCCGATCGCCTATTTTGTGCATCTCGCCAGCAGCCCCGTAAATCTAAAAATTGTTATGTCGAAATTCACTGCACTATATGCATATCGTGGCATACGAATTTTCGGGCGAATGTAAGTTCCCACACAAGAAAAAAATCACATAATTATAATACCTACACATTGATAATTAAATAATTATATGTTCAATGTTGGTTATAAAATCTAATATAAATCGCATAGGTAGGTACTTAATGTATTTTCACAAAGAAATATTAAATTATAATTATAAAATCTAACATAGGTACTATCCAGTACTCACCTTTTTTTTACTGTGTAGGAATTTTGACATCTCATTTTTTTGACTTAAAAATAAAAATAAAAAAATAATAATTGATTGAGTTTAAAAGGCAATAGAAATCTATATTTGTTTTATGTAATAGTATAATATATTATGCCGGGTGATTCTTTTATCATTGAACACTTATTATTTCAAAAAGTATTAATGTTTTTGAAAATATTTTTTTACATAGTTTCAAGTTGTTAATAAACCAATGTTTTTATTAAAAAATTATATTTTTAAATATTTTTTATGCTTATAGGTTTTAAGGTTTTTACTTTTTTGAATGACAACACATAGATTTCATTACATATTCCAAAGAAAAATTTTTACGAATTCTCAACTCAAAATAATTTGCTAACTTTCGTGATTTATGAACTTTAAATGCTTATAAAAAAAAAAACTGTGACTAAATATTTTTAATATTTTTCATCTACCTTTGAAACAATATACTAGGAGCCTTTTATTATATTTTCAAGCTTTTTTAACCAACAAATAAAATTTTATTGACATTTCTAAAAATAAAACTAAAAAATAATGGAAAATGAAAATTTAATAAATAAAAAAGTTTAGATGGTGCCGATGGTGGAGTGAAGTGGTACGCGGGGTTATCCCACAAAATGTTTGTCCACTACTCCGCTTGTCTATACTTATAACTCATAAAATACTCGTTCTAAATTCAATTTTTATGAATCAAAAAAAAGTATAAATCAAATAGTCTTTCATTAAATATTGATAAAAGCCAAATTGTTACTTACTCCAAAAAGCACAATCCCTTGCATTTTAATTACCATATATGTGACATTAACTTACATCGTTCGTCATTGTTTAAAGATTTAGGGATTTTATTTGATTCCAAGCTATTATTCAATGCTCATGTATCAGCGATTAAAAATAAAGCTTTAGCAGTATTTGGTATGATAAAAAGAAACTGTTCCGATTTTCGTGATCCAGTTACTTTAAAATGTCTATATACCTCACTAGTCCGCTCTTTATTAGAATACGCTCCATTAATTTGGGACCACAACAATGTAGGACATAATGATCAACTTGAAAAAGTTCAAAATAAAGCTCTCAGATTTATAGGTCATAAATGTAATATTCAAAGAACTCCTCACTCTGGTTACGAAAATATTTTAAAATTATTAAACTTAGAACCTTTAAATGTACGTAGACACTTATCATACAACACCTTCCTCACCAAATTGCTAAATAACAAGATTGATGATTCATTTTTATTAAGTCAATTAAATTTCAAAGTCAAAAACCACTACACTCGCAACAATTATTTATTTTATATTCCTCATTCATCTAAAAAGTATACGTCATACGACCCCATAAATATTTTAATGTCTTCGGAAAATAGTAAATTATTTTAACAAACATTGAATGTATTTTAGATTCTGAGCGAAGCGATGAATGTATTGATTTTACAATGATGTGTCTTTTTTTTTTTATTTTTTTTTTTATTTTTTTTTTTAGTTTTGTGTCTGTCATCACCTTTTAGGACAGTAAAAGTGCTTGGATTTTCTTCAATAGTAACTTTTCTGATAGGAAAGTGAATCTAGTTGGTACTTTGGGGGGTCAAAAGTAAAAATACATCAAAAGTAGTTTTCAAACGCGACATGAAAAACAAAAGAAAAATTAATAAAAAACGGGAATTTATACACAAAATCTGTTTTCGAGAAAATCGATTTTGGTTTTTGGTGTAACTCTAAAAAAAATGACCGTAGAGACATGACATTTTGACTGAATGTTTATAATTGCATTTTCTATACACCATACAATTTTGAAAATATTTCGACTCTTTTTGAGCTGTTTACGGACATTGTCAGTTTTCAATTTTTTTAGTTTTTTTTTCTATAAATATCAATAAAAATTTATCTGTTGAGTAAAAAAGCTTGAAAATTTAATAGAAGGCTCCTAGGTTATTGTTTCAAAGGCAGATGAAAAAAATTAAAAATCCTTAGTCACAGTTTTTAATAATAAGCATTTAAAGTTCAAATTTTGACAAAATACGGAAAAATCACGAAAAATAGCAAATTATTTTGATGAGAATTCATAAAAATTTTTCTTTTTAAATCTAAAATTTGAAAATGTAATATAAGATTACTCATAAGTTTGTCTACCTTTATCAAAAAAAAAATGTCTAGAAGAAACTTAAATTAAATTTTTATGAGCGTCTGAAATTTATATTTTTACAACATTTTATATTTACTCGATTTCTCATGTAACAATTTTCTTATTTTATTGTAATTAAAAAATGAATGACCGTAGATACTTGAAAATTTCACTGAATGTTTATATTAGCATTTTCTATACACCATAAAACGTTGAAAATATTTTGACTCTTTTTGAGCTGTTTACGGACATTGTCAGTTTTCAATTTTTTTAGTTTTTTTTTTTCTATAAATATCAATAAATTTTTATTTGTTGGGTAAAAAGCGTGAAAATTTAATATAAGGCTCCTGATATATCGTTCTAATAGCAGTTGAAAAATATTAAAAATACATAGACACAATTTTTTTTTATAAGCATATAAAGTTCAAATTTTGACAACATTTATCAAATTTATAATTTATTAATTATTTTGTGGTTAAAAATTTATAAATTTTTAACTTTTATGGCTAAGGATTGAAAATTTAAAACAAGTTCCACGTAAATAGGTTATATTATATAAATTACTTTATTCACAATAATATCATCAAATATACTTGGTAAAATCATAGGCTGACTGACCGTTTTCGCTCAGAATCGTTTTTCTTATACAATGATATTATATCATTGAATTCAAATTTAACACCATCCATTACAGTGACCCACTTGTAACCTACTGTACAGCAGAGCGACATCCACTTATCCACCTTTTTATACTTGGGCCCAATAAATATACGAATTTTCTAGATTATATAATATATAGACTCAGCCTTTGAAGTGTTAGTGAAATAAAAAAAAAAATCTATCTAATTATTGTGGTAGGAATCTGTTCATTAAAAATATTGATAATAAATTTTAAAAAAAAGTCTATATGTTTAGAAATACTTTTAATATAAGGGATTGCATGCCAAAAAATGAACTAGGTACCTATGATTAAACATTAAAATAAATTGCAATTTTATTTAAGTCTAAATATTAAATAAACATTCATCCGGTTTGTCCTAATGATCAATACAATGTAAAATTAAAGTATTATAATATAATATTTAAAATAATTACCTAATAAATAAAGTTATTAGGCATAAGTTAAACCAAATAAACCATGAATAGTAATTAGTAATTACAATTTAATTTTTAATTACTATAATGTTTAGTAGAAAATATACTGCTGTTATTAGAATAATAAATTTTATATACCAGAATAAAAGTCAAATTAAATGTAATTTAACATCAATTATTAAAGGTAAATATTTTAACTTATTAAAAATTAAATATATTATGAGTTATTTTACTTAGTGCTAATTTTATTTACTTATCACTTTAATATAACATACAATATACAGTACATTTTAAAATGTGTACTTGTATTTAAACCTTCTTAGCAATACAACCATTTAGGTAAAAATATTACTTATATCTATATAATGCTACTTCAATAAAATTAAATAAATATTTTTTCTTTTCATATTTATATCGGTGCTCTAATTCGATATAATATATACTTGTAAGATACTTATAAGATATACTAATGTTTGTTCTGTAATTGTTTTATAGCCTGGGATTATTGGATTACCTATAATATTGTATAATTTATAAATATGATAATAACTGAAAAAAACTAAATATACAAACAATTTAAATGTAAGAAGGCATCTATATTGATATAAAAGGGATAATATTGTTATAAGTTAGACTAGTTAAAATATATGTTTAGGTATCAGTGGTGGCTATCCTATACAATAGTTCCTCATTATATTGGTTGGTAGGTGGGTGCAGTGTGTTTGATTGGCTGTGTAAAATTATATGATATTATGTAGTTACAAATAACACAATGAAAATAATTATTTTCTGTAGACTGGGTAATGTTGTGAAATGTGTGGGTGTCCACAGATTTTAGAATTTTCAGTCAATAATTTTTTTCGTGAACCGTCCAAACACGGTTCAGTCTATTGCACGGACCTAACACCAGAATATTATTTCCCACGGTCAATTATATACCTCATGAACGGTCCAGACACGGTACAGTCAATCGAACGGACCAGGAACCAAACAAAGTTTAAAAACAGTTCAAAATAAAATTGACACTCTCCAATCTCCATGCACCTATCGATCTGTTTAGCCGACCTCACCCCATGAAATTGTTACTCGGGTACCTATTTATAATTATTTCAAAATATATTTTAAAATTGTAATTGTTTGAGAATTTTATATTTCTACTTTTTGATAGCGGTGTTGTATGCTATCTACGCATTAAATACTATTGTCATATGCTATCTACAATTAATACTATTTATCGTCTTATGTTATCTATACACTCGTGACAATATTTATATACATTTTACAAGGTTAGACCCGGGGGTTTTCAATGATTAGTTATGTCTGTGAACTATTCGTGTGTGTTTGTCATTTGTATTTGTGTTCAAAATGAGTTTAATTTGTGATTTATAGAGATATTTTATTTATACTGATGAAACTTGTGTGAATTTTTTAAAACAAAAAGAATTTTGTGAAAAAAATCAATAATGTCAACAATGAAGTGTGTGGGGTAGAGTTCTCAAGGAATTTTATAAAAATAGCCGTAAACGATCACAAGATTGGTTTAGATAAACAACAATGTTTGTATATCAGTCATACTTAACACATTTTAGTGCGAGTTTGACTTCCTCATCAACCATATTACAGCCTCATTATATTTGCAATACAACATATTTTTACTAACCATTAATTATTTTAGAACAAGATTCAAAAGTATATGATGATCCAGAAGATAATCTCGGTAAGTTTATTTTATTTTTTCTTACTTATCATAATATGCTTTTTTTTCTACTGTATAATTGTTATTTATATAAATGTATGATGAAAATTGTATTATGAATATTTTTATTAATAGTATTTATACTTACGTTAGTTGTAATAATGTGTTCGTAATAATCACCCAATCTAAACTATATTCATTAATTATAACTATACTATAATATTATTATCATTTAAAAATATATATTTAAATCTAAATTGTTTGAGTATTTTATATTTTTAGAGAATTGCAAAAACATTGGTGTCAGTAATGGTAAGTTAATATATTATTTTACTTTACAACATACTTTGAGAATAACTCACCACCCACCCACATGTGTTTCCTTGTCTTACGAACGTAATGCCAGAAAATTTCAGTCTATTCGACCTAATTATTTATTGTTTATTTTAATTGACTCATCATTAAACATCGTGATCGGAATATTGTCCATTATCTAGGTATAATGATCACATAATAATTTCATTGGTATTTGAATTTTTAAGTTTTCATTAAGATTTCAAAATATTACAATATCGAAATGCTAAAAAAGTCGTAATTCACGTCATTAATATTCAAATATTAATCAAATAGTATATGTTGGATTGTATAATATTAGTATATTTAAATTATGTAGGTAAATAGGTAAATTCAATCTAATATTAAAATGGACGTTAACTACTACATTGGTTTTTCCAAAAATAAATTAAAGTACTTTAAATGTGTTTAAAAGATATTTTGACTTCCTATTCATAATCAGCCATATTACAACATCAGTATCTTTGAAATACAACATTTTATTTACTAACTTTAATTATTTTAGATGGCCTGAGTGACAGTAATTATTATTTATTATTATATTTTACTTTTCAGCACGTCTATATATTACACATGTACATACATTGAGTTCCACTTATTATAATGTGATACATTTTCATTAAATTTTAGTCATACCTATTACGTTTTAAAACGAGTTTGACTTCATCTTCAAAGTCAACCATATATCCATATTACAATTGTAAACCACTGTGTGACGGGGAGTATAAGACCATTCCCTCGGGGGTTGTTACACCTTTAGCCATATTTCTCGAGGGCGGCTACTTCACGCCTTTGGGTGACGCGGAAACATCCCTTCGACGGGTTACGGCAGGGCGCCCTGGCGCCAGACTGACGGTCCCCCGCCGGCTACTCTCGTACGAGGTAGAACGTTGGGTCTCGCTGATCCACGTCGGCGAGCGCTGGATTCGACCCAGGCAAATTCCTCCCCTTCTACTAAGGCGCTACTCCCGACAGCCCCCGCGAGGCCATCCACATATGTCGCGAACGCGCGGCCGGCGAGCGCGAGCACGCGAGGTACACGCGCGCGTCGGCCGGACGCACGCCACACAGCTCGACGGGCACTGTTACCGTTCGAGCGTTAGCTAAGTCGGGTTTTCAGTGGGGCTGTCCTCGTCGCCCGCGGGATGAGATTGAAGGATTCGTTATCAGAGTACTCACAACGACTCTTTTCCCACTAGCATCGACACCGGGGCAGTTCTTACACTGACGCGATGCGACCTTTTTTGAGTGGTACGGTTTTCTTTTGCCGGGTGCCGTGTCCGTACCGAATGCTCGGGTTTGAGTGCTTGACGGTGGGTGTCCCCCAGCCGGACTTCCACCTTGCACGTGTTCGCACACGAGTTGGTCGGGCCCGTGTGCTCTCAGTCAGGTTCGTGCTAGAAGCACCAGCGCGCTGACGGAGGTCCGCGTCTGCTTCCCTCGTCATGCTCTGGCGCTTCTCGCCCAAGCCCACTGGTTTGTCGCAGGTGGTATAATTCCCCCACTTGGGTAGATGGTTCCCGTGCGGAAAAGGAAGGTGCCCTCCATCACCTCGGTCGTCCTTGTACGGGGACCCACATCAGGGTCTTTTGACGTGCCTATCAGGTCTTCCCTTCCTCAGTGCGTTGATACGCCTGGAACACGGTTATTGGTTTTTCCCGTGAGTCCGCGCTCTGCGTTTCGGTCCGCTCCGATCGCTTGCACCTTGAGCACGGAGCTTTTTTCGTAGCTGACGGTCGGGCAGTCGTATGTGTAAGCAGATGCTCTGCGATCCTTGAGGACCTGTATTTGGCAAGCTGCCCATCTCTGGGGTATACTGTTGGAATGGCTGGTCTGCTGAAAACTGCCTAGCCAGTCCTCTTTTCCTTCATTGATGACCCTTCCCCGTCGCCACCGGTAAGTCTCTGAGACCACCTCCAGGTGCTTCCTATTACCCCGGGAAGCTCGGTTTGGAGATGCGCCCTCCACTGGCGTTGAGATCGGGACGGGGACCTCAAGTAGCCCGGGGGTGCGAAGACGCCTTCCGGCCGTTCGTCATCCGCCCAGACCTGTACCCGGGCAGGACATCGTCAGCCGCGGCCTCAATCCCGCGGCTCTTTTTGCTCCGCACGATTCTGCACAATCATGAGTGAGCTTTTCGTGAGGGCGCTCGAGGGTGTAGCCTTGTTCAAGCGCCCCCCATCACCTTCCTACCCATTTAAAACCTTTTGTGACTTAGCGTGTTCTAAACCACCGGGTTGCCACCCTGGAAGGTACAGGTGGCCCAGGAAACTCGGAGGTCCTTGGTCAATTCGCTAGCACCAAGCATGGCCTGCCCCGAGCCCTTGTGATTACAGTTCAGTTAACTCGATGCTCTAGGTCTAGCTTCGTTAAGACCGTACCCCGCCTGACCCTTTCCCGGACCAGATTAGTCAGCCAGTTTCTCAACGTGACTCGTCTTGGCGCGGTCGGTAGCAGGTGTGTACTTGTACTGGTCAGTCTATCCGCCTGACTCGTCATGACCTGGTTGGGCCGTCCTTGCCAGGCGGGTGAGCGCCAGTAAGTATTCACGGGGTTACCTCGATGCCCTTTCAGCAACCTAGGTCAGACCGTTCCGGGGGCCCGCCAGCCCCCCCCCCGAACGGCGGGCGCTTCACCCGTGGGGGCGCGGGAACACCGGCCCGGTGTAGCCGGCGGTCCCCCAGACCTGTCCTCGCTCTGCCGCCTTCAGAGTTCTGGTGGCCTCATGTTGTTTGTAGCGGTCGGTTTCCGCTCAGCAGCGGGGGATCCGAGCCCGCCGTCGCCGTCGTCACCGCAGTTTCTTTAGCCGTTCTTACGGCAGCGATGGGCCTTAGCTCCCGCTTCCTCGCTTCCGCCTAATGTTACTAAGATGTTACCTGCCCGTAGGTCAGGCATGTGGTTCCTGACTCCGCCCACTCTTCGGTGATTTCAGTCTTACGGTAACAAATTGTGCTTATTTTGACGACAAACTGTGTTTGCCGGCCCTCGGGCTGGTGCGTTCAAGGTTTTGCCACTGGTGGCACCCAGCCGTCGAGGTTGGTTCCGGCGCACAACATCGGAGTCCTCCCCCCAGAGCTGGGTCATTTGTAAACGATTGACTGAATCCAAATCACCGTCCCTCCGCCGACCGAGTCGCCAGTGCGCCTTCCCATCCACTCGGTTTGATCTCTCCCGCCAGGGACGCATCTTTGCTCATAGCTAATGCGAACTATCTATCGGTCAAGGTACTTATGGGGGATGTTCGGAGAAGTAATCACCCGACGCGACGCCTTAAGCATATAGGAGCTAGCGTCGGCCTTCTGTGATTCTCATCTCACGCACCTCAGCGAGACGTTCGTCAGAGACGCCATGATTGGATCTCGTGTCACCGGTTGATTCACGTAATCGACCGTAAATGGGACGATTGGCTCGGTGTTAGCAAACTTTCTAAGTCAGTATCCATCGGCCGGCGACGTGGACGCCCCGGCCATCGGCAAGCGCCGCGGTCCGTCAACCCCGCGACGCCCAGCGAAACACACAGGCCCCACTTCCTTGGCTGTGGTTTCGCTAGATATCCATATTACAATTGTAAACCACTGTGTGACGGGGAGTATAAGACCATTCCCCCGGGGGTTTTTACACCTTTAGCCATTTTTCCCGAGGGCGGCTACTTCACGCCTTTGTGACGCGGTCACATCCCTCCGACAGGTTAAGTTCAGGGCGCCCTGGCGCCAGGCTGACGTTCCCCCGCCGGCTACTCTCGTCCGAGGTAGATGGTTGAGTCTCGCTGATCCGCGTCGGCGAGCGCTGGATTCGACCCAGTCAAATTCCTCCCCTTCTACTAAGGCGTTACTCCCACAGTCTTCGCGAGGCCATCCACATAAGTCGCGAACGCGAGCAGGCGGGGTACCCGCGCGCGTCGGCCGGACGCACGCCACAAAGCTCACTGGGCACTGATACCGTTCGGGCGTTAGCTAAGTCGGGTTCTCAGTAGGGCTCTCCCAGTGACCCGCGAAATGAGATTTAAGGATCCGTTATCCAGAGTACTCACAACGACTCTTTTCCCACTAGCATCGGCGTCGGGACAGTTGTTTACGCTGCCGCGACGCGACCTTTTATGAGTGGTACGGTTTTCTTTTGCCGGGTGCCGTGTCCGTACCGAATGCTCGGGTTTGGGTGCCTGTCGGGTGGGTGTTCCCCAGCCGGACTTCCGCCTTGCACGTGTTCATTCACGAGTTGGCCGGGCCCGTGAACTCTCGGCCGGAGTTGGGCGGGGAACGTGCCGGCGTGTGGCTGGAGGTCCGCGGACAGGAAAAATTCGAGGTGCCTGCCCGCGGTTGCTTTGGTCCAGCCCTTCCGTCACATCCCCTCGCTTAATTGCCTCCGCCGGTGTGTCGCAACATTTTTCCACGCCGCTTTTAGCGCTGATATGTCACTCGGACGGGTGAGCCCCGTGCGGATTAGAGAGGTATCCCTCTTCCCTCTGGCCTCCGGCTACTGTATTTCCAGAGGCCCCGGGTCGGAATCTTACTTTAACGCCAAATCACGTCTAACGGGCACGTCCTTCCTCAGAGCGGCTCAGTGTTGCGTGTGCAAACTGTTTCACCGCCTGGAACAAGACCTCGGATCTTGTCATGAACTCGGGCTCACACGGCCAGTCCGCACCGGCCGCTCGCACCGTGAGCTCGAGTTTGTTTCTTTCCTGGTCAGTCAGTGGGCATTCATACAGCAGATGCTCGGCGGTCTGGTTTGGTGACCCGCATCCGCAAACTGCATCGCCTCTCAGGTTGAACATGTAGAGTTTCGCGTTTAAGTCCCCGTGTCCCGTCATCAGTTGTGACGTGTAATAGTCCATGACGCACCAAGTGCGCTCCAACCGATGACGGATGCTTGGGAACCAGGCGTAAGTCCACCTTCCCTTGTCTATAGCGACCCATCTCTGCTGCCAGAGGTCGATGGTCTCGCTTGTATAATGTGACAGATTGCGACCAGCCTCTACGGCCGTCATTGCGCCTTTCCTTACGAGGATCTTGTCCTTCTCGACCCTGGCCATCTCTTTTAGCTTCAAGTCCAAGGGGGGTGTCCCCGCTAGTACTTGCAGCGCCACCGTCGACGTCGTTTTATAGGCACCTGTTATCGCCCGCAACGGTAGTCTCTGGGCTGAGTTCGCTCTGCCCCGATGGTGCGCCTGGGACATGCAGTCCATGGCCCACACCGAGGCCGCGTAGCTCATTTGTGGTATGAATACTGATTTATAGATCTGGAGCGGCGCTCCAGATTTCAGTCCCCAGTTGGTCTTAGCAACTCCGTGCAGGCGACCAAACAGTGCCTTCGTGTTTTTCGCTTTTTCCGTCAGGTGGGCGCTGAATTTTCGGCCTTTGTCGAACGTTATACCGAGGTATTTCGCCGTCTCGGTCGGCTTTATTCTATCGTTGCCGAGACGGAGGACCAGTGGCTTGGAGAGTGAACCTTTTATCCACAATGTTTGTGATTTGGCTGCCGAGAAGGTAAGCTTGCGCTGATTCGCCCACAGCGATGCTCTCTCGAGAAGGGTGTTTGCCCTTGCGGTTAGTTCGGCCCTGTTTTTGCCCGAGATTAGCAGTGCAAGATCATCTGCGTACGCGACTAGTTCAGTACCTATGGGCAGCACCTCTGACAGAAGTGGATTCACAGCGTATTTCCACAGGTCAGGGCCGTACTCCCTGCCCTGCGGGCACCCCTTGGTGAGGGTTTTCCGTATGACTTGGTCGCTAATTTTCATTTCCGTTTGGCGACCGTCGAGGTAACTCTTAGTGAGCTCTACGAGGCCGTCTCTGCAGCCTGCGGCCTTCATGTCCATTACCAGTTGCGGCCACCAGAGGCAGTCGAACGCGCCCGAGATGTCCAGGAAGATTGCGTGGACGTACTTTTCCGTTCTTGCCTTAGACCAGTCGAGTACGTGTTGGATAGCGTCGACGGTCGAGAGGTTCCTAGTGAATCCGAACTGTCTTTTCGACATGTGCGAATCTGTGTCGCACCGGATTCTCTCCACTATGACGTGCTCTAGCGCCTTAGAGAGTACTAGGAGGAGGCTTATGGGACGGTAAGGCTTGGCTTCAGAAGGGTCCTTGCCCGGTGCCTTTCTGATCACGACCAACTTGGCCGTCTTCCATGTGCTCGGGAACCTCTTTGCTCGTAGGCAGTTATTAAATGCGTGTGTTATGTTCTCCGCGAGCACTGGCCAGGCCTGTCGCAGGATTTTAGCCGTTATACCGTCCATTCCTGGAGACTTTCTTGGTGCCATCCGCCATATGGCCCTTTTAACCTCCTCGACTTCGCAGGGTTCGATATGCCCGGGGTCCTCAGACCATTTACTGAAGAAGCCGACCCTCACTCCCGTCTCCATCCTGGCCGCTATTTGCTCAGGACTTTCGTTATCGTAGCTGTCTTCAGGGACCAGGGTTTCCATAAGTCTTTCCCCTGTTTCCCTTAGAGACGTGGTGAACGTGCCGTCGCTTTTGCGAACGGCTGTTGGAAGGTTCTCCGAGGGTCTAGCGTCGCCAGTTTTCAGCCATTTGAAGACGGGGCCCCAGGGTTCTTTGTTCCCCGTTTCCGTTACGAACTCACGCCAGGCCCTTCGCCTGGCTTGGAAACAATGTTTCTTGTGGGCCGCCTTCAGCTTTCTAAACTTGGCGCGCGTAGCCCGACGCACCAATGCGCTGGTAGCGTTCCTGAGTCTCGCATTCCAACGGCCGAGGGTGCTCAGTTCTCGACCCAGTGTATCGTTCCACAGTGCCCGTAACAATGCCCATCGAGCTGTGTGGCGTGCGTCCGGCCGACGCGCGCGTGTACCTCGCGTGCTCGCGCTCGCCGGCCGCGCGTTCGCGACATATGTGGATGTCCTCGCGGGGGCTGTCGGGAGTAGCGCCTTAGTAGAAGGGGAGTTACTTGACTGGGTCGAATCCAGCGCTCGCCGACGCGGTTATACGAAACCCACCGATCTATCTCGTACGAGAGCAGCCTGGCGCCAGGGCGCCCTGACGTAACCCGTCGGAGGGATGTTTCCGCGTCATCCAAAGGCGTGAAGGAGCCGCCCTCGCGACATATGTATAAACCCCCGAGGGAATGGTCTTATAACTCCCCGTCACACAGTGGTTAGAAATGTATCGTTCCACCACGGAGGGGGTCTGTGCCTGCTTTCCTTCAGTTTTCTCATGTGCTTATCGCACGCTTCCCTCAGTACGTCCGAAAGCGCTATCGTACAACTTTCGACGTCCGGGCATTCGAGGTCCCTTATCCTCGTATCTCTCAGGTCTCCTAAGGTCTTACAGAATCTGGTCCAGTTCGTCTGGCTGTAGTTATAGCCTCGAGCGTTCTCTTCTGGACAGACGTGCGCGTTTTTCCGCGTGATGATGTCGAAACGGATTAGGGCGTGGTCGCTCAACGTTAGGTCGTGAGTGGCAGACCAGTTCACGACTCTGACGTTGTTTGACAACAGAGTCACGTCCAGGCTCGCCGACCCGCGGTTCCTGAACGTCGGTACGCCCGGCCGGTTATGAACTCTTAGGTTCCTTTGGCTAATAAAGTCTACCACTATGTCACCTCGCTTGTCCGGCCTGTCGTCGTGCCAAACCGTGGACCTCGCGTTCACGTCAGCCCCCACAAGTATGCCGCCGTCCAGTCCGTCCATCACAGAGTTCAGGGCGTTGACACACCTCTGGGTGGGCTTCGAGAACTGGAAGTAGGACGATATCAGCGTGAGCTGAATACCGTCCCTTGCGATTGTGGCCACGGCATTATGCGAGGTACTTAACTGCCTTTGGCCCAAGACACATATGGCTTGGTTCACTATAACGACCGCGGACTTGGGTTCGCAGCCGCTAGCTATCACCTTGAAGGGGCGCCTGTCTAGCAGGTAGACCCATTTACCATCGGTTGCGGGCTCTTGTATCAAACAGATATCTATGGTCTTGCTTACCAATAATTGTTCGATTTCATGCATTACGATCTTCGATCTAGCTGCGTTTATCTGAACTGCTTTAATTAGCGTCTCGTCTTCCCTTAGGACCGCAAGCCTGCCAATGTCCGCGTTGATTATGCAGTCAACTGACATAGCCGTTCCTTGCATTTCACCATTCTCAGTTCGAGCTTGCCGATCTTCGGGGCTGTCTGTTATATTATCGCGTTCGAGGACCAAGCGACCTATGCCAGGGTCGACCCTTTCTTTTTGAGGTCTGACTCGCGCTGGCCTTTTCCGCCCTCTCCTCCACTTGCCATTCTTTTTGCGTGGCGGTGGGGTCAGCACGGTGGCGTCGACTGGAGTGACGCCAGCGTCCCGGCCCGAGAGGGGGTTATCTGTCGACGGGCTGCTCGGCTCCGCCTCTAAAGAACTAAGTCTTATACACGTTGGTGGTGGGACCCCGCAATCCGAATTCCCACCTACCGGGCCTTAACCCGACGGGGTGTCTTTATTCTGTACCATCGTGTTTCATAAGATTAGTAGTCTGCATTAAACGGCGCGCGACCAGGGCGCCGAGTTCTCGCCATATCACCAGGCGAGTCGGTTCGGAGATGCGCCCTCCGCTGGCGTCGAGAGATTGGAACGGTTTGATCTCTTCCGCCAGGAACGCATCTTTGCTCATAGCTAATGCGAACCATCTATCGGTCAAGGTACTCATGAGGGATGTTCGGAGAAGTAATCACCCGACGCGACGCCTTAAGCATGTAGGAGCTAGCGTCGGCCTTCTGTGATTCTCATCTCACGCACTCCAGCGAGTCACTCGTCGGAGACGCCGTGATTGGATCTCGTGTCACCGGTTGATTCACGTAATCAACCGTAAATGGGACGATTGGCTCGGTGTTAGCAAACTTTATAAGTCAGTATCCATCCGCCGGCGACGTGGACGCCCCGGCCTCCGGCAAGCGCCGCGGTCCGTCAACCCCGCGGCGCCCAGCGAAACACACATGCCCCACCTCCTTGGCTGTGGTTTCGCTAGATATCCATATTACAATATAATTATCTTTGAAATATAACATATTTTTGTCACACCTGCACCGAAAGTTTGGTTTTTGATAGCGGTTGAAGCGTTGAAAAGCGTCCTTTTTCCGGCCTTGTGGAAATCCCCAAAAGTGCTGCTCCGCTCATTTATTGACGTACGACGCACGTATACCCTGCACAAACAGTCACTGAAATCTATACCACGGTTGTCGGTTCTCCACAAATTATAAACTTTTGGTAACATTTCATAGGTAATTGTATTATAACCTCTATGCGTCACGCTTAAAATAAATAAAACCAAATCGTTTCTTTAATGAAATATATTATTGTCGTATAATTATAGTCTAGTTGTTGCATAGATCCTTGCATTACCTTTGCCGTTATCGATGAAAGCAGAGACGTGACAAAAAATAGTATGTGTGGCTCGTGCGGGAAGGAAATTTCGGTCTTGGGCGCCCGCGACTGAAATAGCTCACTTCCCGCCCTTGCCACACAATATACTATTTTGTTACACCTGCACCGAAAGTTTGGTTTTCGATAGTGTTTGAAGCGTTGGAAAGCGTCCTTTTTCCGTCCAGCGGGCGGTAAAGTGAGAATCCCTAAAAATTACGGGCGGCAAAGTGGGTATCCCAATTAATGTCAGACGGTAAAATAAAAATCCCCAACAGTGCCGGGCGATAAAATAGAAATCCCCAAAAATTCTGAGCGCACAAATCACGCGCGTATCCCAGACACTGCACAACCAGACACTGAAATCTATATCACGGTCCTTATAAAACATAACATTTTGGATACATCGTATAGTCATATTATAACCACCATGCATGACGTTTGAAATGAATAAAACCAAATCGTTTCTTTCATAAAATATTGTTGCCGTCTGGTTGTTGCATAGATCCCTGCATACCCTTTGCCATGATCAATGAACACAGATGCGTGACAAAAATAGTACGGGTAGCTCGTGCGGGAAGGCAATTTCAGTCTTTGGCGAAATGCGGCCCTCGCCTGCGGCTAGTGGTGCACACGTCGCCCGTGACTGAAATATCTTACTTCCCGCCTTCGCCACACAATGTACTATTTTACTAACCATTAATTATTTCATAACAAGAACAACGTCAATGTTTCTGTAAGTATCATTATAATAATTGTTTTCTTACTAATCATAATGTGATCAATTTCCTACTGTAAAATTATTATGTATATAAAAGTTAGTTGGATAGATATTTTAATTATATGCAAATATAAAAAATTAATTACGTTTCACTAATTTTTAAATTGTATTGGAATAGTTATTATAATAGACAATAGTTGCAATTATTAATTGTAATTGTAATTAATGTTTATCTAATGGCTGGGCTCCTTCTATAATTTTGTTCGAGAATAGGAGATGAAAGTTACCGTGATGTCATCGTGTTGAGGCTTGGAGCCTAAAATATTATTGTATTTTTCTGACTGATAACACGTTGCAGTTACTATGCCAACAAAACCAAATAATAACGAAGATGAAACTTATGTTATTAAATTTATAGGTTGCCCCTAATAACCGATGGTTAATAATAATAGGTGGACATCATTATACTTTTTTATATTATGTATTAAATTTACAAAATATATACATAAACATGTACGGTGCACCGATATATTTATATGCAGTGTGTGGATTCTCCGTTTATTTTCAATCATGTATTGTATAGCATTTTACTTTTATTCAATTAGTAATTATTTACTTTTATTCAATTAGTAAGCATAACAATAATGAATCATTGAATAAGGGGGAGAGCAGTGAATTAAATAAGAGAATAGAAGTTGTTGAAACTGCTTTTGCTTGCATATTCCCATTTTTTCTGATTTGTTTTTTTTTTTTGTGATCATTATTAGTGACTGTACATAAAATAATTCATGACTATGAGTGACTGTACATAAAATAAATGGCGGAGCGCTCCTGCATATGCACATATAAATGACAATTACGCGGCATTTTACACGATGATTAGGTACACATATGCTTTTTAGTGAAACACTGATACTTAGTTTCATATTTCCAATAATATACGTACATTTCCCCACTTTTACCAATTTCAATTTTTCAATAATATAGCTTAACGAGTGACATTGTAGTATGACCACTCATTATACAAATCTAAGAGAAGAAGTTTATCTAGGCCTTTATATGAGTCGATTTTCGATATTTTATATTAATTTCAATGCCCAATATTAATTAGCTCTAAATCTTGTGATATTTAAATTTTTGAATTTGAATTATTGAGTTTAGTAATTAAAATATCGAACATGTACTTGTATATAGGCACAGATTATCTTATCTTCTAGAATGTTGATGTAGAGGGACAGATGATGTCCTACTACCTATTTATGTATTGTGCAAATGGTTCACCACAATGACGTGGGGATAACACATGAGGGAAATAAAAAAATGGTTTCTAGTTCTTACATATTTTGGAATCCCGTATTTTAGTTTCACTTCTCTAAATATTTTAACAAATTAAATATATAGTTAAATCATACAACAGAAGACTTATTGGTGTAAATTATAAGATATAATTACTGAAGACTTTAACTTATATAATTATATAATATGTACCTATTACAAATATATCTTTTACACTCATTTAATATTATAGTTGTATAAACATTAAATGCATTCTATATTTATTATCTATAATATTGGTTGATAATATTTTTAAATATTACAAAAAGTCGATGTTTTTACTTTTTTGAAACATCATCATATGATATATATTAATATAATAAATTGCAGCGCAATTTGGAAATAATGGTATGATAGATTGGGGCAAAAAAACCAAAAGTAAGTATTTAAGAATGATGTTTGAATAACATAATCATTTTTGATAGTATGTATTTCATTCATTTGCTCTTCATTTTTAATAGGTTTTCTTATAATATATTATTAGACATTTTGTGTATACCTAAGATATAAATTTCATAGATTGATTGAAAAACTAACAAATTCAGTATAATGCAAGTAACACATCATGAATTTCACGGTTAATCATTTTTATTGGTCCTATTTATTGTAAAAGACCCAAAAATATGGATGAGCGATTTCTATTTTTGTAAACTTTTAGTATCGTCTTCCTTAATTTTTTCACCAACATAATTTACATTCTAATATAAATAGTAATTGTTGCGCCATCAAACTCCTACCTTGAGGCGGTTAATTTGACGACTCGCGTCGGTTAGTAAACTCATGTGTGTGGAACAAAAAAGTCAAGACAAATTTTGACTGTAGTGATAGGAACCCGTATTTTGGTTTATTACATAACAATATAATCTAACAACAAACACAAGAGAAATTATGTACTAAGTTCCTACGCGCAATACAGATAATCAGAAAGAAAAACAATAAAATAATATACAATATTGAGTAGGTACAGAAAATAACAACAACACAAAAAATGATACGACCGTGAGATTGATTACGGCTATTGACGGCGGCTCTCGTACAATTACTAGTGTACAGCGTACGGTGATCCGACGGAGTGGTATCAACAGGCTTGGCGACGGTGATAACGGCAACGAGGCAATAAACCCACCGTTTAACGTGATAGGACGGCAGGTAACAACGGCACGTACGATGTTCGCTCGCGGCGGCCCACAATTACGTAACTTTCGTTACCGACAGCGGCGGTCGACGCGACGTTCAAGAATAACTCGTAGTACACGGCAGCGGAACAACGAACAACAAATTGACGATCGTCAACAGTGAGGGACAGCAAGAAGACGGGTCCACACGACGAACGGCAACAACAGCGTTAAAACTTTAAGACGTAATTAATGACGCGTTTTAACAGACGACAGACGCGTACACCAGTCGTGCAGGTCCGGAGCATACTAGAGTGGTGGCGGGACATTGTACGCCACACAAAAACTGGCGGCACAGATAGCTGATAGCGATAATCGCCGTTGACCGGTGCGATTTGCCACCGGGACCAAAGTCCACAGGTAATCGCGGACTTGTGCACACGCACGCAAAAACCGGTCAAAGCGGCTGCGACGTTGATAGTCTAAGTCTTCAACATTCTCCCCCATGGGAGGGTGCGATGATCCAGCCTCACATCTTTTGGTCACAAGGTCTCTTTCGCTGATTGATGGCGTATTTCCTGGAACGGCATGTGGTGGAATTGCGGCATAACAGAGGCCACCGTCATATGGGACCGTAATCAAGCACACAGAAGTTAACAGGTTTTTTCGTTTCTTACTTACAGTACACACCCCACAAAGTTCTAACCAAACGACTTATCGTAGCAACATTTGGGTTACAGATTTAAAAAAAATTTTTTTTTTTTTATAAACTAACATCAAGGAACAGAAAAGAAATAGAGAAGTGTTTAAATATGTTTATGTAGGTTCATTGTTTAAGGAAAAGGATTGCAGCCATCTAACCTAACCTTTAATCCGTGGGCAACAACACCAACTTAACGACCGGACGAGTTAACTCCCCCGTGGACGTTAGTATCTTGGCGACTCGTATCACGCCGTCTTGACCAGGATTCACTTCCAGAATGCGACCCAGTCGCCACGATGTTGGAGGACTTTGGTTATCCTTGATCACGACCATTTGTCCAACCTGAATGTTGGGCACATCCGTTGTCCACTTGACCCAAACTTGAAGAGAAGCCAAATATTCCGTAGACCAACGACGCCAGAATGATTGGTGACATTGATGTAGCAACATCCATCGTGTCAGCACATTGGAGCGTCCTTCAGGAATGTTCAAATCAGGAACCGCCAAAAGTGGTTGCCCGATAAGAAAATGACCAGGTGATAAATAGTCCAAATCTAAGGGAGAGGCAGTCATTGGAGTCAGAGGTCTGGAATTTAATACAGCCTCGATCCGACACAGTAAGGTTGACATGTCCTCCATGGTAAGGGTATGATCACCGACGGTTCGTACGAGGAGCGTTTTAAAAGAACGCACAGCCGCTTCCCATAGGCCGCCAAAGTGCGGTGCTGCGGGTGGATTGAAGTGCCACGTGCAGAAAGAATGAGATGACAGTAGATGGTGATTAGCTGGATCGTTGATGACCTCAAACAGATATTTTGACGCACCTTTGAAGTTGGTTCCACAGTCGGAGTACACGTCTGTTGGAAGACCACGTCTGGCAACAAAACGATCAAAGCCGGCTAAAAAGGCTGCTGTAGATAGCTCTGTTACAATTTCCAAATGCACAGCCTTGGTGACCATACAGACAAAAACAGAAACGTAAATTTTATACTGTCGGGATTTTCGCAACTTACTCTCACGCATTGGCAGTGGGCCAGCATAATCTACTCCAACTTTTGAAAAGGGTCGACATGCTTGGACTCGTGAACTGGGAAGATTACCCATCACGGGATGTGGCGATTGGGCAATAGCTCTGACACATGGAGTACATTGACCGATCGCCTTTCGAATTATCGATCTCATCGATAAGATCCAAAATTGACGTATGATTAAAGACGTGATGACTCGGGGACCTGAGTGGCACGTAACTAAGTGCCAGTGGCGTGCAATTAACAAAGAAAGATGTGACTCCTTGGACAGCAGCATCGGATGTTTTTCCGCATCATCTAAATCGGACTTCAGTAATCGGCCACCAACACACACAATATTTTGCGAATTCAAAAATGGCCGTAGACTAGATAATGGGCGAGCTGCACCACGGCCACGTGACAGATCCAAAATCAGCTCAGGAAACCAACGTTGTTGAGAAGATTGTACAATTACCATTAACGATTGATTTATCTCTTCACGTGACAAGAAATTACACAAGCCGATAAACCTGCGCATCCAAGCGACGACCTTGATCATATTGAGGAAAGACGAGAAGCGACAGAACCATTCTTTATTTGAGGTAACTTGAACGGCCAGCGACACGGGTTTGAACTCTGGTAGTTGTTCAACAGGAACCGAAGGGACCAGCATGCTCCAAGTTTCACTTGGGTTTTTTAGGAACGTAGGGCCGGACCAATACAATGCATGTACGGATAGCTCCGAAGGAAGTATTCCTCTTGAAGCACAGTCCGCAGGATTTTCAGATGAGCGTACATAGAGCCAGCGGCATGACGGAATAAGTTTACGCACCTGATGTACATGGTTTGAAATAAACACCTTAAAGGAAACATGCGAGTTCATTAACCAGGCCAAAGCGACTTGGGAATCGGACCAGGCGTAAAGTCCGTTAATCATGAGTTTCCCATCGAACATTTTTAATATGCGCGCCATCCATCGAGCGAGCAAAACTGAAGCACATAATTCAAGTCTCGGGATGGATACGGTTTTCATCGGTGCCATCTTTGTTTTGGATCCAAGCAGGAACACAGACACGTCGTCGTCTGAAACTGTTACCCGAAGGTATACCACTGCAGCGAATCCGCGTTCGGAGGCGTCACAGAATCCACACAATTCGACGTATGATTGACGTTGAGTAGCGACATAGCGTGGAATCTTGATCGCAGATAAAACCGGTAGCTCATCCGTAAATGTTTTCCAATTTTGACATAATCTCGGAGGTAAAGGGTCGTCCCATGCCAATTCCTCTTCCCAGATTTCATGTAGGATATGTTTAGCATAGAAGGTCACCGGCGCTAAAAACCCAATAGGATCAAAAATGCGCGCGATAGTCGATAGAATTGCCCGCTTTGTGACGACGGTGGTGGTAGAATGGCCGTTGAATTTAAAAATGTCTTTGGCCGGATCCCACTGCAGCCCCAGGACCTTGGTGGTTTCACAGACGTCTTCATCGAAGCTTAGACTTTCCATGACACGATCCTCCGGCGATACAGCTTCTAACACAGATACGGTGTTACTCGACCACTTCTTCAACTCAAGACCAGCACGTTTCAGGACGGAGCACAGATTTGACTGTAAAGTCAACAATTCATCCTCGGTGTCGGCACCAAGACAAATGTCATCCACATAGGTTTGTTCCCTCAGCCCCAATTGTACTTCAGGAAATCCTGTACAATCATTTTCAGCAATATCCTTTAAGACTCTCAACGCCAAAAAGGGGGCACTATTGATGCCGTATGTCACGGTATTGAGCTGATACTCTTTCAACTCGTCTAGTGGAGAAGGCCTCCATAGGATGTGCTGAAAGCGACGGTATTCTGGCAGAACGAGAATTTGCCTGTACATCTTGCAAACATCTGCAGTAAAGACGAACTGGTGAAGTCGGAATCGAAATAGAATGTCCACGATATCCAGCTGTAACTTCGGACCGGCGTATAGACATTGATTTAATGACAACAGAGAGGCAGCCTTCGCCGATCCATCGAATACCACTCGGATTTTACTCGATGGACAGTTGGACTTGAAAACAGGGTGATGCGGAATGAAGTAGGCACCAGGTTCAGTAGCAACTGACATATGACCTAAGGTTTCATATTCGCTCATAAAATGTTTGTATGCGGTATATAGCACATCGTCGTTTTAAAGTTTCCGCTCCAGGTTTTGAAAACGACGTTCGGCAATATTGCGAGAACCAGGAAATGTTTCATCGCGGTGTTTCGGTATGAATGGCAAAGGAACTAGGAATCGACCAGAGTTGTCTCGACGGCTTTCAGAAGCATAAATGGACTCACATTGTCCATCACTAGTAAACGTAGTAGGAGCTTCATCCGGTTCTTCGAGTTGCCAAAAACGTTGGACCAGCCCTTCCAGTGATACTGACAGGGATACAGCGGTGTTACAATGGTACTGTTGAACAGGGAGTTCGCCTATCAAGACCCAACCAAAGACTGATCCGTATGCGACAGGTAAAGAATCATCAATTGACACCCGTTTTCCATCCATGATTCGAGCAAACACGTCTGCTCCCAGTAGCATATCAATAGGATGATAATTAAGATTAAGCAAGATGGGAATACTTGTCCTTGATAAGCTTCGGTAGATGTTGAGATGGCATATTTGAAACTATAGTTGGCATGACCCAAGCAGTTAAGGAAAATGTTGGGTCCGTAGTATGTCTGGGCGTCATATAACAATCGACTTTTCCTGATATTGCTGGTATCGATACGCCAGTCAAGCCAGTTATCGGTGCGGTCCATCTACTTCTTTTTAGTCCCAGACGATCCACATAGGCGATGGACATGGCGGAGATCTGAGAGGCAGAGTCAATAAGAACTCGAACAGATTGCATATAACCAGAGCGATCACGCACGTGAACTAAGGCTGTTCCCAAAAGTACAGTTGTTTTGTTTAGTGAGTTCGTAATTGAAGAGGTTGTTGACGCTGTGACAACCGGAGTCGAGTCAGAAGACGACGAGGGCTTACTTACGGGGTGTAATAAAGTGTGATGACGACCAGAACACTTAGTACACGGTTTGGCTGTTTTACAATGATTAGACCAATGAGTTGAATTAAGACACCGAAAACAGATCCTAGTCTTACGGGCGACGTCATACCTCTCATCCAGAGACATTTTTGAAAACTCATTACACGCGACTGATGCATGGCTTCCCGAACAGAACAGACACTTTGATGAGGCCGAATCATCAGTCTTTGAAGACAGCAACGAAACCTTCGAACCTTTTGATCCAAACCTAGTTGGAACTGGTTTCGAATGACTATGAGTGTGAGTAGGATGTTTTGGAACATTAGAACAGTGGACTGCCTCCAGAAGCGATACACGGGCCTTGACGTATGCAGCAATATCCGAAAACTCAGGAAATTCAGCATTATTCGTCTCTTCAAATGCCTTGCGAGTGAACAACGGTAAACAGCGCGCAGACAATGCGAACAGGAGAAATTCACCGAGGTGCGGAATATTCAACGATTTAAGCACTGACACGTGGTCCGAAAACAAACTTATAAAATCTTTTAAACTTTCTACTGTTTCTTGTGAATGGACAGGGGCAGTTATAAGTTTGTCGACGATAATTGTCGCTAACTGCCTTGGCTTGTCAAAACGCTCAACCAAAGTTGACCAAGCAAGGTCATAGGTGCTCTCAGATACCAGGATGTTTCTTACGGCATAAAGAGCTTTACCGGTAAGACACCCTAAGAGGTAATAGAACCGTTCTATATTTGTAAGCTCGGTATCTTTCACAACACGTACGGTAAAACGATCATGAAAAACCGGCCACCCTGACAATTCTCCGTCAAACGACGGCAATGGAATTTCCGGTAGACGTGATGACCGTTGAATTTTGGGTGGAACGGCATCCGGAGTCTCAGTCGGTGCTAAAGCTTCAGCAACAGAAATAGATTCGTCGACAAGAGCACGAATTTCCGACGGAAGTACTTCACTATATTTCGCGTATGTGCCCAACGCGATCATACACTCAAGCGCCATGCTATCCTCCAATTCAAATTGCGTCCACAAGCTATTTAAGCTGCGAGCGGCGACTAAGAATTTTGGAACTACATCACTATTAGTGGATGCTTTCACGGACAATGAATGAATCGCGCGAATACTTGCTATAGCACTATCCCGTTTAAATGTCGCTTTGATTCGACGTCGGTCTACTCGCTCCTGTTCTTTAGATTCTTTATCTTCAGGGTCCGGCATTATGGTAAGGATAGGAAACGAAATACTAAGCTGGAGGAGTACCTATACAATTACCTAACTAACGTGTGTATTCAACTCAGATGTGAATGAGAAAAAATCTACAATATTTTTTTTTTTAACAAGTTATACTACAGAATAGCTATAAGTACTACAGAGTTATACTATTTATACTAGTTATACTACAGACACATCAAATAATATTGCATTACACTGAATACAATGCAGTAACAAGTTTATTAACAGAACGCTACTAATTTTTGTGGTAAAACCACGCTCTCTGCTACCAAATGCTGCGCCATCAAACTCCTACCTTGAGGTGGTTAATTTGACGACTCGCGTCGGTTATTAAACTCATGTGTGTGGAACAAAAAAGTCAAGACAAATTTTGACTGTAGTGATAGGAACCCGTATTTTGGTTTATTACATAACAATATAATCTAACAACAAACACAAGAGAAATTATGTACTAAGTTCCTACGCGCAATACAGATAATCAGAAAGAAAAACAATAAAATAATATACAATATTGAGTAGGTACAGAAAATAACAACAACACAAAAAATGATACGACCGTGAGATTGATTACGGCTATTGACGGCGGCTCTCGTACAATTACTAGTGTACAGCGTACGGTGATCCGACGGAGTGGTATCAACAGGCTTGGCGACGGTGATAACGGCAACGAGGCAATAAACCCACCGTTTAACGTGATAGGACGGCAGGTAACAACGGCACGTACGATGTTCGCTCGCGGCGGCCCACAATTACGTAACTTTCGTTACCGACAGCGGCGGTCGACGCGACGTTCAAGAATAACTCGTAGTACACGGCAGCGGAACAACGAACAACAAATTGACGATCGTCAACAGTGAGGGACAGCAAGAAGACGGGTCCACACGACGAACGGCAACAACAGCGTTAAAACTTTAAGACGTAATTAATGACGCGTTTTAACAGACGACAGACGCGTACACCAGTCGTGCAGGTCCGGAGCATACTAGAGTGGTGGCGGGACATTGTACGCCACACAAAAACTGGCGGCACAGATAGCTGATAGCGATAATCGCCGTTGACCGGTGCGATTTGCCACCGGGACCAAAGTCCACAGGTAATCGCGGACTTGTGCACACGCACGCAAAAACCGGTCAAAGCGGCTGCGACGTTGATAGTCTAAGTCTTCAACAGTAATAGACACAGATATTTAGGTGAATTATGTAGGTTGTCCAATAAAAATTGTAATAAGTTATCTAAAATCTAAATGATAACTCATAAACACATTTAGTGAAACTAATATAATCAATTTATAATTTATTGGTTAGATTTATATAATATGTTTAATATTATACTCTCTCATGTATTGTTAATTTAATTTAATGTTGCACAAAAATAATAAAAATATATATATATTAAAAACACAACAATCTTTAATTAATAGTTGTGTTTAATAAATATAAGTTTTTTTAAATTGTATACAGAATACATTTTTATTTTTGCTATTTTTCGTGTTTTAGGGCATATTTTAGCGCTTATTTTAAGATTTTTTAGGTCATTTTTTATTTTTTTTTTTTTGATCTTGAGCCAGGTAACTAAAGCCATTAGCTATTTTTTTGTTTGTAGGATTTTATGTTATAGTAGGAGCCCTCCTCCACACATGTGTGTTTGTTTTGGCAGAATTCTTGATTTGGGCACCCGTAGGTATCTGCCATGCCCGGGTGAGGGATAGCGGCACTTGTTCTCCGGATACTGAGTCTTGCCGAAAAAAATTCTGCCCATGACTGAGGAATTGAACCAGCGTCGGCCACTCCGACCCTCCTTTTTAGGTCATATTATGGCGCATATTGCAGTTATTTTTAGTGCTATAAAATCCGAGCCCTGGTCATGGGTGTTTCTGATTATTATATAATGTTGATTACATATTTATATATCTAACGAGTGCCTACACATCGTATAATCTTATAGTGTGTAAAAATGGCGAATTTTTCGTTGTCTTGACTTATTGCCAGATATTCATTTGATAGTGAAATAAAAATTTAATTATTATTTGTTATGGGTACCTACTGGGAAGGGAGTTATGTGATATATAATATAAGTATCTAACTTACACAAAGGAATATAATATAATATATAGTATAAATTAAGTAGTATGGAAGTTATTTATTTTTTATAGATTTTGTGGGATAGATAGCTGCTTAGGAAGTAATTTTTCGATTTGTTTTGGCTGCTTTATTATTGTTTTGGGATTAATTATTGAAGAATGTGGTTGTCCGTTCGATTCCAAATTATTGACTCAATGAGTTCCCCAGTCCCCTGATTAAATTTGATCAATATCAAATATGTTATGTTAATGTCTGCGAAATGTTTATCGTTTGTATATTATATTCTGTATGTTATCATTAACATTACGTACCAACTGGTCTAACGTTGTTTTTAATACGTACAATTCTCCAGCCCCACCCATTCCTAATTTTCAAAACTTTTCTATGCCAATATTTAGCACGTGATTTGCATATATTTGTACGACAGTATCCGAAATTTGTACGGCACCGGTTCGTATGCAATAGTCAATTTTCAATAAGCGTGGCGGCGGAAACGTTTTTCCAGCCCCACCCACGCGGAAAAACTACTTTCCAAATCTTTTCTACGCCAATAGAAAATTGACTTTATCGGGTGAACCGGTGCCTTACAAATTTCGGAAAATATCGTACAAATTCATGCAAATGACGTGCTAAATATTGGCGTAGAAAAGTTTGGTAAATTAGGAATGAGTAAGGCTGGAGAAATGTACGTGTTTTTAACTTAATAGTATTTGAATCTATTGTTTTAGTTACATTGTTCAAAATTATATTTATTGTGCTTACTGCTCTAATCAGCTTGACTATTTCTATTTACTACTCCCAGGAAATCGATTAAAGTAGACTTGTTTCGAAGTATAATACTATTTTAAAACAGTTATTTGAAGAAGCAGCCCACCGGGAAAACTTCCAAATTCTCAGTGGCCCAATCCATCCCTGGCTTTGATTACAAGTGTTAAATATATTTTATTTAGTTAAGCAATTGTGTTATATATCAGATCGTTAAACTGTTGATAAACTTCCGAGATGTTTCCTATAGATTTGCTTTACAAAATGACATTGTATGACTTTATTAATTTCGATTAAATCCTCATATTTAATTTTATAGTTTGTTGTGTAGACGAAGGTTATTAACTTACCTAAAGTATCTGCGGTTAAATTTATTTTTGAACTGTACTCGTACACAGTACTTTTCAATTTTATAGTCCGTGTATTTATTATTTCCTTATTAAACAATGACAAGTAAGTATTAAAAAAGTAAAAACATTCTCGTAAAGTTGGAAAACATACACATTTGTGTAATTTCATTATATTTTATGAAACAGTGAATTTTTGTGTTTTTGTTGGTATGTTATTTGTAAAAATGTCCAGTTGATTTATATTGAAATGTCTTAGGAAGTTTATAGTTGGCTTCTGTTAAAGGATTCTAATTCTTTATTAGTGGAATGTTGTTTGTTAGGTATTATGTTATCCAATATAATAAATAGTTAATTTTCTCTTTGAAATTAGTCCATTAAAATATAATTTACACTATAAAACTGGACCAATGTCAACTATTATCGTCCTTTTTCTTTAATTTTTTTACCAATATTGTTTATTTTCTAAGGTGAAAATTAATAGACACATAGACATATAATAATAGGTGCTTCATACTTAAATTTACCTTACATTGGCAATCATATGTATTCCTTGAAATGGGCTGAAGCCTGAAATCGTGAGTTTTACACTAATTTAAATATTTTATATAGAATATTATAATAAACGCGGATGGAAGACCAAACTTGCACAATATGGTTAGTGTACATTGATTATTTATAGCATTGTGTTTTAATATTTATTAATATACATTGTACAAACAGGATGATAAAATATTTTACATACTATACATTGGTAATCACTAATCAGTGTCATGGAGTAGCAACTAGCATTCATTGTGGACTAGTTGAAACTAAAAAAAAAAATTTAAATACTACCACCCGTCGTCTTTCCTGGTATCTTATTGGCTGGTTATGTTTGGCGTTGACCAATTTCCCATACCCTGGTACCAATTATAAGCGTGGTGCCTGCGGTCAGGTCCTGGATCGACCCCTGTGAACGGGCGAGGCACGTTTGGGCCAGGGACGTTTAGGTCACTAATAAAAATACAACCCGTTTGGACCAGAATCCGTGAACCCGTTTGGGCCAATTTTTTTTAGGCCGTAAGCGCGCGCTTTTAGTTTACACTGGTTAAGTTCATACGCGCCGTATCGGCCATCGCCATCGTCAGTTAAACTGTGAAAACTAATTTGTAATTTGTAGATTATGTACAGAACAAAATTATTAATAATTGATAACTGACCAAAAACCCACAGTTATATTATACATACGTATAATACCAATATAAAAAAAAAATATATATATATATATATATATATACAAATATATAATAGATATCTCTTACAAAACGGCCTTATCGGCCGGTGCGATAATACTAATTGGCAATATTGTGGTTACTTATACATTATTATCAAAAATTCAAAACACTATGTTCTACGTATGCACAGTGGTGGTGGTGACATCGAGGCCCTGTTCCTATAGCTCATACCATACTAGGTTAGTATAAGTATTTTCAATTTTAGTTAGTGCACTCTTAATATTCGTGTAGTTAAAATGGATATCCAAATCGAAAATGTTTTCCAAACAAAACGAGGTAATACGTGTATAACTGTTGATAATTTTAAACTCAGTAAATGTAATATTTTAATGAATAGTAATATTCGTTTTCGGTGTACAAATCGTTCGTGCAACGTGACTATTATCGTTAATGATAAGTTAAATGAAATAATTGAAACCAAAAATTTTCCTCACAAGCATTCTCCTCTAAAAGATAATTCGATCAAATTGGACATCATTAGAACAGCTGTAAAAAGAAAGGGGACAGAAGACCTGCATACCAAACCAAACAAAATTATTTTAAAAGAAATACGTCAAAGTGGATTTGATACCGATATTGAATATTCTAATTTAAGGTTAGTGCGTAAATCATTATATTGTGCCCGTAAAAAATTATTTCCGACGTTACCACAAACATTAGAAAATACAATTGATATACTTTCGGCAGAAGGAGACAATATTACAAAATTTAACAATGAAAAATGTTGTCATATTTCTTCGGATAAAAATTTTATTTTATTCACCTGCAAAGCAAATCTAAATCTGCTGAGTGATAGCACACATGTTTTTGGAGATGGTACATTTCGTTATGCACCTAAATTCTTTCTTCAGCTATATACAATTCATGTGTATGTAAATAAATTTTACATTCCTGTAATTTATTGTTTACTTCCATTCAAAAACTTAGAAATGTACCAATATATGTGGAATGAAATAAAATTATTATGTAAACATTTAACTGGCAAAGAACTAGATGTAAAAAATTTCCATGCAGATTTTGAAAAACCTGCACATTGTGCTGTTTTAAATACATTTCCTAATTGTAAAATTGTGTGCTGCTTTTTTCATTTAAGCCAAAGTTTTTATCGCAAAATTCAAAAACATTATTATTTACATAATAAATACAAAGAAGAAAACTCAGAAGTTGGAAATTGGTTAAGATATTTTTATGGGTTAGCTTTTTTACCACCATCTGAAGTTGGAGATGGGTATGCTCAATTGATGTCTATTGCTCCCAATATAGAACACGTTACTCACTTTGCTGACTATGTTTTAAATTATTACGTATCAGAAGATGCAGATTGTAATCCTTATATTTGGGCAACAGAACCTTCCGATTCACCACGTACAACAAATGGTCCTGAATCGTTTCACTCTCATTACAATTCACAATTTTATACACCCCATTCAAACATTTTCCAAGTAATTGACGTTCTTAAAGATTTCCAAGTTCAAACTATGCTGAAAATATCATCAATTTCAAATAATAAAATTAATGTTCAAAGAAATGACACACTTAAAAAACACAACATACCTACTACATGCACGATAGGCACAATATCAAAATGGTGAGATATCTCAATTGACGTATCTGAAGATTATTGTACGAATGTTTCAAGCAGCTCGAATTTAAAAAAATATATTTTCGTAATTCAGTCGACTGAAAAAATTAATAATTTTTACCTAATGTACCTATTTATTTTTTAATATTTTTATCTTTAAGACGAAGTAATCATACATTCTTGATATTATTATTTATTATATAAAAAAACAATAACAATAATAAAAATAAAAACGAGTTGTATAAAAGTAATATTTTTTAGTCCAAACGGGTCTTCAAAATTGGTCCAAACGAGCTGTGTTTTAGAAAAATTGGTCCAAACGGGTCCTGCCCCTGTGAACTAGGCAGTGCAACATTATCAGACATCTTACAAATTTGTTGGATTGATTGGATCGATGTCTGCTGATGTTGCGCTGCCAAGTTCACAAGGGTGGTGTTTACAGCTTATTTTTCCAACCCCTATAATATGTATCATTGTAGCTGCAGTGTAGCTTACATATGATTTTATTTCAGTTCACAAAAAAAGAATATTGTTTTTAGTTTATTTAAATGGCTTCTATTGGTTACATACTCTAATTATTATTAGAAATATGGCATATATTTGTTTACAAATCTATAAAGTTATCCTAACTGACTGCTTGATTTATCTGGCTAGACTGATATGCAGTTTGTTTAGTAATTTCGTTTTATTATGCAAGGACCTACTAAAAAAGGATTTTCCAAAATTCGCATGTAGAAAGGTCCTGAAACAAAGATTTTGAGGTTCACGGTGGAAATTGAAACTTATTTTGTTTTTAAAAGGCTATCGTATCTATGTACGTTATTCAAAAATCACGGGGATGATGTGTGATTATTAGCCAAAAGGATTTTCATTGGTTCTGGTGGTTTCAATATTAGGAAGAATAACTTTTTCAGACGCGCAGCACATAATAATTTTCAAAATCGGTTCATTCAAATCAGAGATTACCCCCTACAACCTCACAAACTTTACATCTTTATAATAATAGTATAGATAAAGAAACAAGTCTTTGGCGCATGCAACGGATGACGGGACCGCTAATATTATATATTTTTATAATATTCATATTATATTTTATTGTATTGCTTAGAAGATAAAAGTGTCAAAACGCCATGTAAGTAATTTTATTGTTGTCAATGTTCTATGATGATTATTGTTTAAAATATTGTTTTTCGATGAAATAAATTATAAATTGTCAATAATTCATGTATATTTATTACTGTGCATCTAAATTAAAAATGTTTTGCTAATAAAGTAACAATAAATACCTACCTGAAACTAATGTATATTGTTTCAGATTATGTGGGAAAATGTAAACATTACCGTGAACAGGGTAATTTGACAAACACTTAACATTTACTATTTTTTTTAAATAGGTGCTGTTTATGAATACTTAAACACCAATATTATGCTCGATTATATCTTCAGACAGATGTAATGATAGAATAAAATTATTAGTTAAGACTGAAGCTTATTTTTAATTTTTAAAGTGTTAAAACTTTAAAAAAAAAAATGTAATTTAAAATTCGTCAAATTGGCTAACTCATGGGTAATCTGACATTTGTATCGGGGTAAGTTGACATAATAACGATACGTCTAGGTATAATACATTTAGATACAAATAATTAACACAAAATATATTGTGTTAACTTTTAATACATTTTAATAACTTTTAAAAACAAATTGTACTGGGTATAATAAAACTATTGAACATTGCCTACCAATATGAAAGAGTTGCACACCCCAAAGGAGTTGAACGTTTATTTTTTTAAGAGTTGCGATAATTACGGGCAACGAAGTGCCTATTACATATTTGGCTAGTCTCGATTTCGTTTTCTGTAATTAAAATTGTAAAAGACATATTGTATCAAAATAATTTGAAACTTGATAAATTAAATGTTACTAACTTATTAGTCTTATCAAATTATTGAGTATTTTGATATTGTTAATTCGTCATCTTACCCAAACTCGTCAACTTACCCTGAGTTCCCCCAACTATTAAACTGGTTACAATACATACATCTGACACATTATATAATATTTTGTAATTAATTAAAATACACACTGAGTACCAATAATTTTTTCTATAATAATATTAAATCTAAAAAAAAATTAATGCAAGTCTAACTGATTTTTATTTTTATTTACCAGGTGAATTTCCGACTGAATTTTGTATTAGGTATCCTCAGTTACCACTTAACTGAAAAATACACGAAAGATGTTTATTTTTTACTATAACTTGTCATCACGTGAATTATGATGGTTAAATATAAGAAAAATCCCAAATTATTCTATAAAACGATTTTATATTGTTATGATTTTTATAATAAAATATATTTATTTAAAATAATAATTCTTATTAGATAATATAAAAATAACATTGTTTTATTTGATAAAGCATATTCATTTTTTGATAATATTATATTATGTATTAATAAAGTCTCACTAACTTTATAAAATATTATTTTTTTTTTGTTAATACCTACACATGTAATTAATGTATTTTGTATAACTTTAAATTTCACAGTTTATAAATAAATAAAATGACATTATAATATATATATATACTTATCAGTTAATTTTTTATGGACACAGTAATAGGTTAGAGAACTTGGAAAAAGTTTAAGTATTGATGTTTTGACCGTATTCCACAGCACAAACTGTGGCACGGTATGTTGGTCGTAGGTTCCCCAAACGTAGGTTGCTAGGTAGGTCCGAGTTCCAATCCGTCGTACGCTCTCCGGGCGGCGCGCTTTAATTACACACGGCCGCCCAACGTCTGAACTTTTTTGCATTTTTTTTTTCGATTTTTATCTACAGTTACCTACAGTTATCTACAGTTATCTACTTGCATACTTGGTGATATACGCTTCGCATATTGTCCGTGATCTGACGCAGTCGGATCACCTACCTATGGGTCTATGTGATTTGATGTCTGATAGCAAGATAATCAAATACACCTATCGACTTTACACTTTTTAACAATTTTAACAACCAAAAGCAGCGGACAAACACCAGGAGATTCTGGAGATCGTATCCATTTACAATGTTCGTGACGGATTGCTAGACACTCAAACTTTTAAACATTCCCGCTGAAGCGCCAAGACTTATCTCCAATCCATATCACGAATCCTTATCACAAATCCTAAGCTTTCGTCTTACAACCTTTGCGACTTTTATAATTCCAAAGACATTGCCACCAAAATCGGTACCCACTCTCAGCGAGTCAAACGGGCACCGAGTTTCACTTAGAGGCTAGAGCTAGTTTTATTAATACAAAAGTAAGATGGATAGGTATTTAATTTTTATTCTATGGTGAAAAAAAAATTAGGTATCGCTAATTTTTAAATTGCATTTGAATAGTTTTATAAATAGCTGCAAATTAATGAATGAATGTACATATGTTTTTTACCATATACATATACATACCTAGAATACTTACAGTATTTTTCTATTATTCAAATAATAAGCATAATAATAATGAACCACTGAATAATGAGAAGAGTATCCCGTTTTCTCTGATCTTAGATTTTGAGCATAGTGATGTATGTATTGTGTTTACAATGGCGTGTGTGTGTGTGTAAGTCTACACAATGGGGCACCAAAAATGCTTTGATTTTCCACATCAGCATTCAACATATTTTCTGATAAAAAAGTAAATCTAGTTGGTCCTAAAATATTCTCAGTACTTTTCTAAAGCGTCATGAAAAACCAACGAGAATTTCTAACGACAATCTTTCAATAATAAAGCTTACTAAGAAATAAAAATTTAATTATTATTTGTTATGGGTACCTACTGGGAAGGGAGTTATGTGATATATAATATAAGTATCTAACTTACACAAAGGAATATAATATAGTATATAGTATAAATTAAGTAGTATGGAAGTTATTTATTTTTTATAGATTTTGTGGGATAGATAGCTGCTTAGGAAGTATTTTTTCTATTTGTTTTAGCTGCTTTATTATTGTTTTGGGATTATTTATTGAAGAATGTGGTTGTCCTTTCGATTCCAAATTATTGACTGAATGAGTTCCCCAGTTCCTTGATTAAATTTGATCAATATTAAATGTTATGTTAATGTCTGCGAAATGTTTATCGTTGTATATATTCTGTATGTTATTATTAACATTACGTACCAACTGGTCTAACGTTGTTTTTAACACGTACATTTCTCCAGTCCCACCCATTCCTAATTTTCCAAATTTTCTATTCCAATATTAAGCACGTGATTTGCATGCATTTTTACGACAGTTTCCGAAATTTGTACGGCACCGGTTCGCATGGTAAAGTCAATTTTCAATGGGCTTAGCGGGGTAAACGTTTTAGCTTGATGTGTCACAGTTTATAATGTATTGTAGAGGTTGTTCATCTAACGATGTGACGATACATTTTTGAGCCTTATTATCTGCCCAGTTGCATATTGAAAAATCAACGTTATGCCTTTTTCTCGCTTCATCTTCAGTTTCATTACCGATTTTTGCTAAAATTGGTTTCTTTGATTTTCCTGTTACTACATCAAATAATTATATTATGTAATCTATACATATAAAATCAAAATACCACTTAGTCACTGATCGCTGTAACTCAATAACTACGAACGTACGAACTTGCAATTTGGAATAGAGGTTCTTCTTATATTTTCACCGTGCAATAAGATAGGATTTTCAAAAATGTTGCGTTTTAGTGGAGAAATTAACAATTATAAATTTTAACTCCTAGGATAATATAAAAAAAAAATAATAATAAATATAACTCGAACTTGCAAATTATCTGTTGCGATGGTAACAAAATGTGTTTTATTATATTGGAATTATAAACAAAACACCCTATATAATGTAGTGTATAAGTAATATATTCACACTGTAGTTCAGCTGACGCTGACTATACATTTTTATAATACTATAGCATATATGTCTTGTATAGTGTAGCCGGGTATACATAGTTAGTCGTTGATTTATATTACGCCTCGTAACACTATTGTACATCGTATCATTATACTTATTATTATATTATATATATCCGATCTTATTATTATTTACCTTTAACTTCTGTATATCTGTGTACTTCAACTTATTAAAGACAGTCTGAAACAGTTTCATTGAGATGGATACACATAGATACAAATTCTATTTATGAGTTATCTCTCTATTATTGCCACGGTGTCTATACAATATACATTCTCATGTACTCGCGAACAAATATTCATTTCATTTACCAGCAGTTCAGACACAAGTGACATATTCAAACATCACAAATATTTACAAGTATAATTTTATATATTATTTTATTATAATAGTTATTATAATATACGATGCCCCTAAACATGGAGCTCATCGATGTTTGCGGTGTCATGGTACCTCACCGTGCTCTGCCTGTGGAGTTAGACGGTTCATGTTTTTTTTATTCACTGTCCTATCACATGTATGGCACCATGTATGTCTCACATGAGCCTCAATTACGGGCAAGTGTCGTACAATACGTTTGTAACAACTGGCAACGGTTTGAACTGTAAAGCATGATGCCGTGTGGTAATATTTACAGAAATATTACCGAATATCATGCTCATATGTCCCTTCATACCACGTATGTCACACCTTGGGAAATTCACGCTGCTTCTGAAATATACACCTAACCATTTAGTGCTATACAGAGATGGCGATGTTATTTTACACTTGGAAGAAAGATTAATATTTCGTTTTAAGTGTACTGGTACTATGATGAACGCACAATGCACATTTTGAACCACTTATTCCTCCTTCAAGTGTTTCTGATATTTCCCTCTGTAATTCATTCGTCTCAGGCAGTACTGTCAAACCACATGCACAATCTGAACTTTACTCTTTATCAGACAACAGTTCTATAGTAATTAATAAAAAAAAGAAGAAAGAGAAAACGCCACTCAAGGGTAAATGACAGAATCAAGATACAAAAACATAGAGAAGTCGTGAAAAATTATACAGATAAAAATCCTGAAGATAATAGGAAGACTGTTGTTAAAAGATATACAATCGCAAATCCTGATGTACAGAGAGCTTCTGTTTCTAGATATTCAAAAAAAAATCCTAAGGTCAATCGAGATGCTGTTCAAATGTACAGTAAAAAAAGACCAATGATTCCATGGAAATCAAAGTGTTTATCAGGTTTTAAATACAACAACACAATAGACTACTGTAATGACAAAGTTATTTCTATAGGACAGCCAACAGAATGCAAGTAGTGTTCTGCAAAGAAATGGAAGGAAGAAAGCAAGGTATTTGTTGTAGTACCTAATGGTAAAGTTGTTCTTCCTCCAACTGAAACACTCCCTGACCTACTACACAGCCTACTTCTAAACAATCATCCTGAATCTCAACATTTTTTAACAAACATTAAAAAATACAACGGCTGTTTCCAGATGACGTCATTTTGGGCTAAAACTGTAAATTTATGTGGCTTTATGCCAATCTTTAAAATTCAAGGCCAAGTTTACCATAGAATAGGAAGTGTTTTACCTTCATATGCAAACAAACAAAGAGCAAGGACAGTCTTTGAAGGTGGCAGGAGAGGATTTATGGAATGACTGTTTCTCTTATGGCCAATTATACGTTGCCTGTTCACGTGTAAGCTCTTCTGATAGTCTGGTAATACTGCTTCCCGAAGGAAGAATCAAAAATATTGTATACAAGGAGTCTTATACTACTCATATCTATATCTATAATAATATAAAAAGCAAAAACGATTTACTAAGCATAAAAATATATATTGCACTCAACAATATTACAGCTCAATGTCCCCAGCATCCCCGCCTCCAAATTTTGATTCAAAACCTATACCAATCGTTTGTAAAAATTAAGTACGCTAGCGTTATATAAATAAATTAACTTTTTTTTAACTTAATAAAAAGTTAACAAAAAGTGTGTAGTAACTTTTAACTTTTTGTTATGGGTGCATATTAACTTAACTTAACTGAGTTAAAAAAAAATCATTAACTTGCCCAGCCTTGATATTTTTTAATATTGGTTGCCTAAAGTTGCAAATTAGTCGCAAAATATTTGTATGACTTCGTTGTAATTATCATAACGTGGTGGGGCCAAATTCACACACGTAGCGCCCCCACCTAAAAAATTTGGAATAACTGGAAAACCATTGAGGTACAAACGATTAGTATGTGCTTAAACTCAAAATTCAAAAGTGGGGGTGCAGCGTTTCCTTGGAACCCCCACTTTAAAACTTGGAATAACTGGAAAACCGTTGAGGTACAAACAGGTACAAACGAGGTAAAATCGATTGGTAAGTGTTTAAACTCGAAATTCAAAGGTGGGTGTCTCAGCGTTGTCTCGGCACCCCCAAAATCAAAGTAGGGACCATTGGAAAACCATTGAGGTACAAACGATTTTACTTAAGGTACAAACAGGTACAAACGAGGTACAAACGATTGGTATAGGTTTTGAATCAAAATTTGGATATGAGGGTGCTGGGGGCATAGACTTCAATATTACCCATAATATTCTAAAATCTATACATATAAAATGTAATATTAGTGTTATAATATTGTAAATATGAAAAAATACACATGTTGCTACTGTTACGGATCTCCCTGGAGGTACAAACAGGTACAAACGAGGTACAAACGATTGGTATAGGTTTTGAATCAACATTTGGATATGAGGGTGCTGGGGGCATAGACTTCAATATTACCCATAATATTCTAAAATCTATACATATAAAATGTAATATTAGTGTTATAATATTGTAAATATGAAAAAATACACATGTTGCTACTGTTACGGATCTCCCTGGAGGTCCGTGCACAAATAAAAACAACGAACACTTTCGAACTAATTACTACTCTCTATATTTAACTTGAAAAGAAAAACTTACAATTCACTTAATGAATTATTTAATGTTTTATAAAAAATGGTCTGACAAATATAATGTTCTGGTGCGAATCACAATGTTCCGTCTACTGCTCTGAAATGCCACTGGCACGGCTTGCTATACGAGCCGTGCCTGTACCCAGCGCTTGCCTGGAATTGCTGTCGCAGCAATTCCAGACAGTCGCCGTCGTACAATATTATATTATACACTATTATATACATATACTAGTTAATATAGCCAGGGGTTCTTAACATCCCCCAACTTAAATGGAACTTCGGGACCTAAAGGTTCCCTAATGTTCTGTACAATATGTTTTCACAACTAAATTTTTGATTATAATGTTTACTTATCGATTATTTAGTGATAAAATATCCGGTAAATCCAGAGATTAGATAGAAATTAGAGAATCTGTTGTTACCTTTGGTATCTTACTTATTTCTATTAGCCTTTTGGATAAAGAATTAAAATCGTGTACGATACTTATGTCTTTTAGGTTCTGGGGAATTATATTTTTAAGACTCTCTGATAATACTGATTCATATTTTTTGCTTTCTGGAATTAAATCAGTAGAGATACCTCTATTAGATCTACTTGTCGGAAATATAATGGAATTTTCTGTATGGATTTCACAATCTTGGGAGGTGGTCAACCTTCCTACGCCTGAGATCTGAAATGTTACTATTTGTGGAGGTTCCGCACATTTGATGGTCACTAAAGTTGGTTGTGTGTAAAATAACCATGCATTGGAATCCAATAACTTATCCCAAATGGATGTTGTTAATGTTACCAGTTTTATTTTGCAAGTTTCTGGGATTGGTTGATATGTTAGAAGTACTACTTCGCAAACGTTCGATCTCGAGTGGCGGTGAAATGTTTGACCACCTTTACATAATTTGTATGTTCCTAAATTTACACATGATTCCCACTGTTTCCCTGTCATAGTGAAAAATTCCTCATTATCATTGTTAATTACCAAATATTCGACTTCGGGTTCAATTAAAATTAATGTATTGGTAGAATATATCATTGGTAATGAAACAACTCGATACACATTTAATACTTTACTTGAAATCAAGGGTATTTCAATAGAAAATATTAAGTACTCGTTTTGCACGAAAATCGTTATTTCAGAGATTTTGAAAAGGTTTGGCATGGACTCGGGTATTACTTCTATAGGGAGGTCGTTTCCTATGGGTAAGTTGATTTTAATTTCTTTTAACTCCCGTAATAATTTTCTGGGGGTGATTACGCTGGTGTGGATCTGACCATCCAGTGCTGCATTTATAATGGCAACAAGGTTTTGTGTTTCGTAAGCATACTGATTGAGAGTTACCTCGAATAAAAAAGCTTGCTCTAACAGTTTATTTTTAAATTCTAATTTGTTGATTTTAACGATACTTTCTTTGGTCAGTCTTTGTAAATACTACAAGTTATTTTCGAGTTTCTGATGATGTTCTGTGACTTCCTGTGAAGTATGATTTGCATCCAGTATTTCTGCTTGTACAACTCTTGTTTTTTCTTTGACTAAATTAATATTCTGAGTTTTGTTTTTGGTTAATTCTACGATCTGTTTAAATATGAATTCGGTGTCGATTTTCGAGTATGCACCATACAAAACATTGATCAGGCGCTTGAAGGTACCTCCCAATCCTCGGCGATTTCGAATTTCATTATTTGAGTTATGCTCTATCGATAACATCGCGTTACGACGATTTAACTGAATTTCATATAAATATGGACGGGTTGTAGTAGAAAATTGGTTTACGAATTGATTACAAATGTTTTCTATTTCTGAATTACCAAAGTTTGCTATCATTTGCTTACAAATTGTCTCCATTTCGCTATACTGGGTCATCAACTTTTCATATTTTGTGGTCAAGATTCCAATATCCACATACGTAACCAAGTTCCATTTAGTGTGAGAAGTTTTGATCATTCCGTGAGATTCATAATAGAATCCTTTGTGATCCGGGAAGGTAGCAATGTTATAATTCTCTTGAGCTTCTGATGTACTATCCCATATCCACATTATCAGGATTACCATTTTCGGGAATGACGGATTTTTCTTGGAAATTCCAAAGAATGCCATGATGAGTTTCCTGGAACAAATTAATTTTTCTTGTTTCATTTTTCGTGAAATAACTTTAGTAAATTTTGGTGTATGGTCTGATTCTTCTTGTTACTTTTTTTTATGGTTATATTTTTATTTGTCGGATTTACATCTAAAATTTCATACGGACCCAACCACTTCGGGGCCAGTTTGTTTTTCGCGGCTTTTTCTTGTAGTAAAACCTTCTGACCAACTTCAAAAATTTGATGTTTTGCTGTTTTGTCGTACTCTTCCTTTGACTTACTCTTTGCTTCCAGCAAATTGCTTCTTGCAAAAGCCTGAGCTTCTTGCATTTGTCTTTTGACTTCGAATTGGTAGTCATTATAATTGTACTGAGGTTCTGGTTCGTTAGTGAAAGATGTGGGGATTTTTACAGAATTTCCATAAACCAAATGGTATGGCTGGAATTTTGTGGCTGAATGAACAGTGGAGTTATGGCAAAACATCGCATATGGAATTTTGGTATCCCAGTTTAGTTGATCTTTTCCGATAAAATTTCGTAAATATTCTGCAAAAGAACGATGACTTCTTTCGAGACTGCCATTGCTCTGAGGGTGGTAAGGTGTGGTCGACGTCTGTCGAATTTTAAGGAGTTTACACACCTCTTTAAAAACGTTGCTTAAAAATTCCGTACCACAGTCTGTCACCAGACTTTGTGGTATTCCGTGTAAGCACACGAATTTGGTCACAAAATGTTGTGCTACCGTATTCGCTTCATGATTCTCCATGGGGGAAGCCCATGCGAATTTAGTGAGGTCATCTTGTAAAGTTAAGATGAAAGAATTTCCACTATGTGAACGAGGTAGTGGTCCTACGACATCTAGGAATATCTTTTCGAAGGCTCTGGTAGCTGTGCTGGTAATCACCATAGGCTCTTTTGGTGTTCTTGTCGCTGTTTTATTCTTTTGACAATCTGGACATTTTTTTATGAATTGTTTGATTTGTTTTCTCATGCCCTTCCAGTTATGTTCTTCATACATCTTATTGAACGTTCTAGTTAATCCATGATGTCCTCCTAGCGGGTTTTCATGCAATTCTTTTTTTTTCTGTATTTTCTGATCTTCTGTTAATTCATCTCTGGTGTAGATACAGACTTTGATGTTTCAAATTTCCAAAGGTGTTTCGATACATGTTTCGGATGATTTCCCATTGTAGTCCATCTGCTTCACTTCCAATCCTTGGACAAGCTAGACTGGTTATTTTTAATTGCATACACAATTCTTTAAGTTTCTGTAAACAACTATAGATTGCTTGATACGTCGACTTTTGCCAGTGATGCTCTTTTGTTAATAAATAAAATATTGTTCGTTGTTCTGACTGAATAACGGTTACATCAGTAACTGATTTTTGTTCTTTTCGCAATTGGTCCACCTGCCCGAATTTCCGTCTCATTTGAAGGGCGATACCTCGAGACATATTAAAATCAGCGGAAACGCTATGTGCTATTGATATAGTAGGTTCTGAGTCGAAAATATTACCTGGTAACTCAATTACATTGGTAGTAGGTTTAGCTTCGGTATTTAAAAAAAATTGGTATTCATCGGAAGGCTCTGTATTGTATAGAGGTTCTGAAGTGTTCGAGACTTCCGGTAAATCTATAATGTTTATTCTGTCGGAACCATTTTTAGACGTTACCCTATCTTCTAGTCTTGAAGGTTCTGACTTGATTTTGGATCTAGTCGTGACAGTTCTGATTCAACTTAATGCATCAGAGTTGGTGTTAGCAACACCTGGCTTATAGTGGATTTCATACTCATATTCTTCTAGTTTCAACCTCCATCGGATTAATCGGGACCCCGGGTCCTTTACGTTGAAAAGCCAGCCTAACGCTCGATGATCTGTAATAATTTTGAATTTCTGACCATATAGATACGGTCGGTATTGTTTGACTCCCCATACTATTGCACAAAGTTCCTTCTCCGTTGTATTATAATTTTGCTCTGCTTTGTTTGGAGTGCGCGATGCATATGCAATTGGTAGATCTTTCCCAATTGGTCCTTGAGATAATATGCAGCCAATTGCAAAATTGCTGGCGTCACATGTGAGATTGAATGGTTGCTCAAAATCAGGGTATTGTAGGAGAGGTTCTTTGGTGAGAATAGCTTTTAATTTGTCAAACGATTCTTGGCAAAGATCCGACCAATAAAATGGAACATCCTTCTTTAATAACGACGTGAGCGGTTTTGCAATTTGTCCATAATTCGGAACGAAACGTCGGTAATAGCCTGACAGACCCAAGAATGATTTGATTTCCTTAGCACTTGTTGGCGTTGGAAATTTTACTACGCAATCAATCTTTTGTGGGTTAGGCCTTACTCCTTTGTCGGTTATAACATGTCCTAAATAGTTCACTTCTTTTCGCATGAATGAACATTTTGACGGTTGGAGTTTGAGGTTTGCTTCTAGTAATCTGGCGAATACTTCTTTTAATTTCCTTGAATGATCTTCAAGGTCTAGGGCATAAAAAATGATGTCGTCCAAATACACAAATGCTTTGATCCCATTCAATCCCGTTAATACGGAATTCATTAGACGTTGGAAAGTGGCTGGAGCTCCCTTCAACCCGAATGGAACTCTTAAAAATTCGAAATGACCTTTGTCCGTAGAAAAGGCGGTTTTATTGCAATGATCTGGGTGCATTTTGACTTGATGGTACCCTTGGGCCAAATTCAACGTAGTGTAGTACTTGAATTTTCCCAATTGGTCCAGAATTTCTGTAATGGTCGGTAGAGGATACGCGTCTCCTGTTGATATCTGGTTTAACTTTCTGAAGTCCACGCACACGCGATACTTCACGACTCCGTTTTCATCAGACTTCTTGGTAACTACGAGTAATGGCGCATTCCAAGGGCTTTTGCTCGGGGCAATAATGTTGTCCTCCTCAAGCTTCTGAATTTGTCTGTCAATTTCTTGTCTATGCTTAAAAGGCAACCGATATGGACGTACATTAATCGGTTGTGTGGCCTCACTTGTTTTGATCTCATGATAAATCTGGTCAGTGCAAGATAGTTTATCTCCGTCTAGATGGAAGATATTTGAGTATTCCTCACATATTGGCATAAGAGATTCTCTTTCTTCTTGGTTTAGATGATCCAAATTTAATTTTTCCCTTAGGGTTTCTAAACGGCCTTGTCCGCTGATCTTTTCTGGTATGTTCTGAGTTGCATAAACATTAACTTCATCAAACTTATAGATAGTAATTGATTTCGTTTGTGCTTGGGTAAGTTCCACTGAAGATTCCGTGGGATTAATCACCGCTATGAGTATCTGATTCTGGTGCACTTGGTTAACCGTATTGCTACATAGGATATTCTCTGAAACCTTTTGAGCTGGGATTAAAAGTGTTTCACCCTCTTGATATTCTGTGATAGGTATTGCGATTAAAGTTTCTGTTCGAGCTTGGATTTTCATGTTATCGGTATCTGGTACTATTAATTCATTAGTTTGATAATTAATGATCGTATGGTTCCCTATTATAAAGGGTTTCCCTAAAATTACATCTTGTGTAATGGGAAAGTTGGAATGTACTAATTGAAATTCTACTTGCATCATACGCTCGCCAATTTGAATACTTATAGTTGTCCGTCCTAATGTTGGGACTAACCTGTTCGTTGATGCCCTTTAAATAGTAAATGGTATCTTCGTATACCATTACCTGATCCAAAAGTGAACAAATTTTAATTAGATTGAGATCACTTCCTGAATCCAGTAAAAATTTAGCATTGGGGTTAATTGTCTGAGATGTTCTGCATGTAAACGTATTATCTGTTCAATTTGACTTTAATGTGAAGATTCTGGAAATGATATGGCGGCGCTTTTTATGCTCCCTACCGGACGTCCGCCGGAAGCGCCCAGTTGATTTTGGTTTTCCGAAGTCTCTGCTTGAGCTGCTTCATTCCTTTTCCCGGTAACATATTTTAATTTCCGGCATACATCTTTTGTGTGCCCCGGATGTTTTACAGTACTGGCACGTGACAGTGTTCACTGTAGCTTTGGAGGTTCCGTGTGGCGTGCTGGAATTTTTTGATTGATTTGTGTTGTTACCTCGGTTGGATCTACAATCGCGGGCCCAATGTCCTGGTTTATTGCAAATGTTGCAAGAACCATTTGGATTTTTCGTTGCCACCGAGTTTCCTTTGTACAGTTTCTTGGATTCTTTGGATGACAATATGACATCCTAATCCGTTCTTCCTCTCGGGGGCTTGTATTGCCTTATCTAAAGTAAGCGGGTTTCTTGCCTTAATGTAGTCCTTTAGGTTCCCCAAGCCTTCCATAAAGATTTGAATTACCTGTCTCTTAATAGAAATTTCCATCGCTTGAGCAATTTCTGGTGAAAAGTCTGCAGTTTCCTGTTCAATGATAAGATTTTGTAAAGCTTCTACTCTCATGGAGTAGGTCAGAATATCTTCACCATTTTTTTGTTTGATGGCGTACAATTCTAAAAATAGATGTTGTGTGGTTCGCCGAGGTTCTAGACTTGTTTTAAGTGTTTCTCGTAATTCTTCCCATGTGTCGAATGTTTTAAACTTTGTTGCCTGCCTCGCTTTCCTGGTTAACCTGGTTTGGAATTGCCGGTTCCACTACACATGACACAACAAATTCGCATTTTTCAAGGAAAATCTCTAAATTTTCGGTGTCTTTTCCATCAAATGACTTTGGTAGTGGCCTAATCGCATCTTGAAGTCCTATTTGATTATTTGATATCGATTCTCCATGTCTCGAACTGGTGCTATCTCTTGTCTTCATGATTTCCTGAATCTTTAGATCAATTAATTGGCTTAAATCTGGATTATTTGAAATGTCTGTGTTCAACTGTGGTCCTAGTGCACCACTCTCTGTTGGTTGATTTTTATCTCCCATTATTTCCAATGGTTTTTGATTTACAAAAAGCTTAATTCCTTGGTTTGTCGATTCAACTGTGTCGTTTGAAGACCAGTCTAATAGTTTTTCTTGATTGGTCTGTAGAATTTTTGTGTTTTGGGAATTTTCTGAATTTTCTGTTGAAGTGGTTTCGAAGGCGACGTGAATTAAACTTTTGTCTATTTCCCTAAGTTCTTCGTTAACTTCGGTTAAAAGACTATTTGTTGCTACAGACAAATCCGCCTCCTTAATAAGTAAATGGTCGACGGAAAGTTCGTGTATTTGACGCTCGGAATTTGGATTGTCGGGATTGGAGCACCTTACAGGTAAACTTACTCTTGGTGTAGGGGTAGGGGTATCAATAACGGACGTGTTAGCCCCCTTGGTGGTTGAATCCTCCCCCGAATTTGCGCTCATTAAAGTTTGCCTAAGAGTTTCCTAAAATGTTTATTCTCTAATCGTAAAGAGATATAAAAAAAGAGAATTCGGAATAAGAAACACTAAGAACATGTGTTTACAAAGAAATACCTTTTTTCTACCATAGGTTTATGTTAATATACGATGTATAATAATTTATTATCCTATGTTTGTAAAAAAAAATTATTTAACTATAAACAGAGCTGAAAACTTAATGCTAAATACTCACGACCACCACAATTGTTCGACTATAATGGATTGAAATGTTCAGTGTTCGTCTGCGTCTGGTCGTTGTGATTGATGCTGAATGCTCTGGTATATGACGTCGAATTGATCTCGGAACAATAACACGTCGAATTTCCTCTTCGACACCTTAACCACTTCGGAACGATGTTCTACGCCCCGAAACTGCTGGCGCGGGGACCAATAATTAATTATTGGGTTTGGCTTTGATGATTAAATAACGTAAATATATCGTTATATTTTGATATAAATTCGTTACGGCGGCGCTATCGTGTTTATAAACAACGAGGGCGGCGCGCGGCGGCTCTGATATCGTATTATCGTAACAGCTGTGTTGTCGTCAGTTTTCAAACGTCGGCGGCGGCGACACGGATGTCGTCACAACCACGACGGCGGCGGCAACACGTACGCCAGGCCCACACACACACGGCAGCTGTCTGTCGTCAATTTTTTTTTTTTTTCTCGACGGCGTATGTATGTTTTACACCACGCCGGGAATTTGCTGATCGCGCGTTTATAGAGACACGTTCACACGCAACCGTTTGCATGTATATATACACACCATATAGATGTATATAAAATATATAAAATATTATAAAATAATAATATCTTATACTATTAGTGTTACCTTACGCAACTTGTGTACAATGTTCTGTTTCGGATGGATACGCTTTTGTTCGTTTCCTTTTCTTCTAATATATTGTTGAAAGTCTAGTTCGGCTATTGCTCGTGGTAACGGGATACTGATATTTGTCATGATCCCACCGCTGCCACCAAAAATGTTACGGATCTCCCTGGATGTCCGTGCACAAATAAAAACAACGAACACTTTCGAACTAATTACTACTCTCTATATTTAACTTGAAAAGAAAAACTTACAATTCACTTAATGAATTATTTAATGTTTTATAAAAAATGGTCTGACAAATATAATGTTCTGGTGCGAATCACAATGTTCCGTCTACTGCTCTGAAATGCCATTGGCACGGCTTGCTATACGAGCCGTGCCTGTACCCAGCGCTTGCCTGGAATTGCTGTCGCAGCAATTCCAGACAGTCGCCGTCATACAATATTATATTATACACTATGATATACATATACTAACTAATATAACCAGGGGTTCTTAACACTACACATTAAAAAATGATATAATTTATACTTAAAAAGACTGCTTACAACTTTTTAAACTGATTAAACAGCATTATATATATATTATGTAATATAATGAATAATTATTTATCGAGTGGCAATATTAATAAGTGTACGTTTTTAAACTACCTAAACAAATAGTTTCAAACATAAAGACGTGTCTATAATATATCTGAAAAATGAATGAACTATGAACCCTCAAAAATGTGTCAACTGTTATCATCAAATTGTGATCAACTACCTGGAGTGAGTTAAGTACCAACAACTGGCCTTTAACGATCTGTTCATCAGTGGCGTATAATCCGAGTATCACTTTCGTCTGAACAATGACTTCCGATGGAAACATCGAAGTCATTTGAGTCAGCGCTTTAGTGTCAATAGTATAAGAAAGACAATTCCAAAACCAGATCCTGCTGTCATATTCCTATGCTCTCTAGCAGATCCATGACACCGGACAGCAGATTCCAGCAGATCCTGCCGCCGACGGCTGAACCCACCACGGTCGCGTACGTGCGCGAGATACCCCTCACCTACCAGGCGCCGCCGCTAAGTTATAACTTGCCCTATTTAACTTTTGTTTTGTTTAATGATATATAACATATTTTGTTAATCGTTATGTTTTGTTTTGCGGTATTTAATTTTTTGTGATTATCGCTTTTCGTTATATTTACGTTTAAAAATTTCAATCGTTTTTAGTAAAATTTAACGTTATAATCATAGTGTTATTATAACGTTTGTAAGCCCTGAATTAAACACAAATATTTTTTACATAATTACTGATTGTGCCGGGGACGGAACAATAGTTAGCCCGTACGGCCCGATCGCTTTTACTTCGCGCGCTGTACTCACACACTGACCGACCTGTGTATAGATGTGTATGTGTGTGTAGCGACTCAAAGGAAGTGGACGGGGTCGCCGAGCAAGACCTGTGAGTGCTAGTGTGTGGGTGGGTGTGTAAATGTGTGTGTAATGTGATGTGTATATAATTAAAAGAAAATTGTAACACGTTTTAGGTGAAATGCGTTTCTGTATAATTCACAAATTTAATTTAATAATATTGATAATACACAATATAGTATATAATAATACCACAGCGGTACAAATGTATAAATTATAATTATAAACGGCGCTGGTTGTACCAAACCGATAATACAAAAAGATATTTATAAAAGTATATATATATAAGAAAAACTTACAATACGACGGTGATCAGCTGGCCAGCTATCCTATGGTTTTTAATAATAATTATAATAATAATGACGGCACACACAATGCGTCGTAACAATAATTAAATACAATAATAATAGCGCCGGCGATTCGCGCCCGACCAAAAACAATAATAATAGCGCCGGCGATTCGTGCCCGACCAAAAACAATAATAATAACGCTGGCGATTTGCGCCACGACAACTAGGTACGGTATAAAAAACGACGGCGATTCGCGCCTATAAAAAGGTAGCTACGTGTCGACTGTTTGCGACGAGCGAACGAACTGATTGCTGCACCGCGCCTGTTCCTTGTTGGACAGTACCTGGTTGCGGTCTAATCTACATATTACATAATAATTAATAATCTTAATAATAACTGTGTGTGGTCGGTCGGTGGATACATTGCTATTGTCGCGGCGGCGACAATTACTTTTCATTTTAACCATATCCACTAGTCTATAATATTATAATTACTTAAACTCGCCTTATATTATATATTAAGGAATTATTATTTCCAAAATATTCACTTTGAAGTATAGAGTTGTTGCATAGTATATATTAGATATTACACCATATAACCGATTGTAGTACAGTTTTCCCAATCTGTTTTTCCCGATTTATTTTTTCCAATTAATTTTTCCCAATTTTTACTATTCCCAAATGTTATATGACCAATCCATTTTTTCCAATTTCAATATTTACCATAAAAACATTTTCCCAATATATTTTTAAATCGGCAATTTGATTTATTTGATTTATATTTATCGTGCTGATCGGCATTACCACATCGTTATTTTTATTACTTATATGATGATAGACGCTATGATACGTATACGCATTTTAGGTAGGAGCCTATCACTGCTTAATCGGACTATATACATCCATGATCCATATATCTAACAATCCCTAAACCTATATCGTACATCCCTAAATGGTACACATTTCATCTTTATCTTTATTACCGTTTGCCGTTCAACTATACATTTTTTATTCCTATACAGTATCTATAGATTATAAGTATCATAAACTTCAAAATACCTATTGTATGCGTCGAAATAACGCATGCGCCCAATTGCCGTTCGATCCATTTGTTGCGTGATTAAGTTTATCCGTTCAATATTGATTATCGAATGTCTTATTTATACCTTGTTTAGTTTCATTTTAACAGTTGTTGCCAAACGTGTAATTTTTCGTAGATTAACTTGAATTTTTTGTACATTAAATCGTATTTATACAACCAAGCGTATTCATTAGAATTATGGCCGAAATTATAAATTCTAATTCAAGAGGAAAGCTTCTTCATGTTGATGGATATCTCTACTACAAACATTCGGAAAACGAAGGTCGATTTTATTGGTGTTGTCGTAAAAAAGTGAATGCTCTGCTCGGGCTATAACGAGTAATTCTGGACAAAATATAATAATCCATAAAGGCCCTCAAAGTTCTATACATGACCACGCACCGAATTTAGAAGAAGTTTATGCCTTAAAAGTTATGACAGATATAAAAAGAAAAGCAAGTGAACATCCTGAAGCACCCCCTGCACAAATCTTGAGAACAGAATTGCAACAATTACCAGTAGTATACATTTGTATGTTCACAGTCTACTTTTTGTGTCACCACGGTAATTTCACACCGTTCAAGGGAGGATGTCCCCCTTAGACACAATAATTTTACCGTGTAAAAATTATGAAGAATTTGTACACTTTTTACACGGTAATTTCACACCGTTCAAGTGAGGATGTCCCCCTTGGACACAATAATTTTACCGTGTAAAAATTATGAAGAGTTTGCACACTCAAAGTCAGTTTTGTCCAAATATTTACAGTGTACATGCTAAATGGTTTTTTTCTCAACAAACCTTATTACTAAAATGGAATAATTATTTAAAATACAGAACACAAGCCTTATTATAAAACTGAAATTATAATTACTAAATATTACTATATATTCACATTTTTTTTTTCATTTAGGTTGGTTTCACTGTAATTTATCTAATTAATGAATGTCTATATTTTTTTTTTAATTTATATACTTTTGAGTTATAAGCTAATCGTTTTTTATATTCAGTCGTCAATGATCCGCCGTTTACTCAAGTTGTGTCTCATTTTACTTTATTTTCTTAAAATTTCATTAAATTGTTTTACAATTTATAAATTTTTTTCAAAAATGAACTTTCAAAAATGTTCAAATGATTTTCAATCATTAGTTTATCGTATACGAAATAATCCGGCTGCAGTTCATCCAGAATTTTCTTCGTTTTCATCAAGATTTAAAACATTTAAATTATTCCCAAAAAATACTTTTCAAAATAAATATACATTGTCTGAATGTGGCTTAAAATATTCAGGAGTGGATGATGTTGTAGAATGCTTTTGTTGCGGACTTATTCTTCATAACTGGGAAAGGCTGGACGATCCATGGATTGAACATTGCAGATTCAGCCCAAGGTGTTTATATGTGTTATTAATGAAAGGTAATCAATATGTTCAAAACATATTAAGTAAATATTGTAAAACCGAACCTATTTGTAATTGTGAAACTGGGTCATACGATACCGTTTGTTAATCATGTTTTTTTATTATATTATGTTATAGTAAATGAAAATAAATGTTGATTTTTTAAAACAACTTATATGTGTTAATATTTGATTTAATATCTCGTGAACGTATAGCCTAGTGGGTTAGCGCGTGTAGCAATAATTTAAATGTTTTCAGGTAACAGGTAAGTATATGTAATTCTCCCCTCTACTACATGCAGTAGCCGACTATGCTATACGTTCACATTTTTTGCATTTTTTTTTTTTTTTTTTTATCTATCAAGTTTAGTATATAATACGCTTGCAAAGTAAAAACGCTTTCAGTTCAAAGTATATCCCTCATCGGTTATATTACATCAAATTTTTAAAAAAAATAATTACGTTTATAGTTTAAAGGTTTTTTAATTATTAAAAAGAAAAGAACTTTAATTTGTTATGGGTCTACCGGTAATTGTGTCAAAATCGGTATTTGACATACGTCCATTTGGTAAGAAGAGTGTTACGGTTGGACTATTAATCAGCAAACAAATTTCAATTATTGTGTTATTAGAGTGCAAGTTAACGAAAAAAATTATTACATTAAATTTAGAGCAATGGTGTACGCTCATGTCTGAATCTAATTACATTTCAATTACTAACAACTTACATACCAGGTGTAGACGTGTAAAAATTACTGAGAACTTTACATATTCAATTAATGTGAAGCAGAGTTCAATAACCTTGCATATAAATGATGATTATATTACACTCTCGCATATAGATTTCTGCAGACTAAAACAACTTCAACATTGTGTCGACCTTTATATCGCAGAAAAACAGAAACGTCTACCGATTTTTCAAGCAACATTCGATGCAGCTTACGAACTGATTAAAAACGATGTCCGTGGTTTACCCATCAGTTGCCAGAGAAACGAATTCACAAACCAGTATATACAGAACTATGATTTTAGTTATTATTCTCATCTACAAAACGATGACACTTCATTTTTGTATGAGATTTTACAATTTCATTTTAATGTAATGTCTGACATGATTTTACAGGACTTAATAGTATGATATAATACAAATTCATTTATATTTATGTATTGTTTTTTTTTATTAAATAAATAAAAATATTTTTATACTACATTTTTTTTTTTTCATGCGGCTAATTTATTTCTTATTGTACGACGTTCAGGGTCTTTTAAAATTACATCAAATATAACCTGCATGGTCTCGTTTAAACTTGTATTGAGAGTCTGATCTTTTGACTTGTCCGATGTCGTCACCTTGACAGATGCCTCAGAGTGTCGCCACCTGCAACATAAATTAATTATTCAATCAGTTTAGCAGTGAATAAAAACTAATGATTTTTTTCATTTAGCAATAGTTTTTTAATTAAAAAATAAACCAAAGTCTAGTCTTTACCTTTCCTTTGTTGGGACGTTGTGTATATTCGCACACTTGTAATGCGTTATCGTCCAATAATCCGTCGGCTTTTCGTCTGGATTAAATTGGCTTTTGATGGTAGCCAAACCATCTCCCTGACGAAAAGTGACAGAATTAAAAATCTCTTCATCAAATTCTTCCGCCCGCAATTTCTCTTCGAGAATTTCTCTGTATGATGAACTCTAAAAAAAAAAACAAATAAATAAATTCATACCATAATTCATAACCTTAGAATATTAGATAAAGTATTAATATGATAAATTATTATTTATCTTACTGTTTTCATCTGTTTTTTTTGTTTTTTTTCTCTACTGTTTTTTCAGCCCCTCTTTTTAACGATGTTTTGACCTGCTTTGAAGTAGAAGGCTTCATTTTTGTGTCCAGGGACTCAAATTCGTTCTATAAAACATAAACTAAGGTGAATAACTATAAATGTATGAGTGGCTTACAGCCGATCTCTAAAACAATATTGAGCAACGTTACAGTCACACTCTAATTATTATTTAATTTTAATATTATGTTTAAAATAAATTTATAATCAACCACGAATTTATTATAACCATAGCGTTGAGTAGTTTTACGACTGACCTCCAATTTGCTTTAGTTATTAAAGTGATTCAATTACTAACCTCTGATCCGGAATCGATGATCGAAGTTCTGTAAGACATCTTGAAGCTGAATTGTTATAGATGATGAAGAAGTTCTAGTTGCTGAATGTTGACTGTAATATTGATGTTAATACGCTAGCCTTATATACTGTAATGTTTCCACTACCATAGATACTTTGAAATGTGGAATATTCATAGCAATGTTCATTAAACCAGCCAACGCCCTTAATTTGTCCTCTTATTAATATCAGTTTTATTCCGCCAACGGTCTTATACGACCTCCTATCGATACTAGTTTTTATTCGGACAACGCCCAGTTTTATTCCGCCAACGGTCTTATACGACCTCCTATCGATACTAGTTTTTATTCGGACAACGCCCTAAAATTTGACCTAGCTATTTTTAAATGAATATTCCGGACTACGGTCAACACCAATACATACATTATATATTATAATTACTATTACTACAAAATAACTTAGTTGTTTTTAAAATTAATATTACATGAACAGGTCATACGATTTCTTCGAATAGAATGTAAGTTTTAAACGATAACTAGGAAAGTAGGAGACGATTCTCGACTATATAACGCAGCATTTGATAGTCAAACGATATCAGTCCAGCTTGTGTTCTCTACCAGCAACAACAAGCGGCAGTCATTCACCATCGAATATTGAAAATACTTCAATCCTACCAAGTTTACCAGTCCAGCATCGACATCATCAATAAGGATTCATCACTCAACATTGGAAAATACTTCAAACCTACATAGTTTACCAGTCCAACACCGTCATCATCAACAGTCATTCGTCTCTAAACATTAGAAAATACTTTAATGTAAGTACCTATTTATTTCATTATTTATATATTTTTAAAAAAAAAAAATCATCTTATCGAATCTAAAACTCCACATCTTTACTAGTTTTTAAACGAAAAAATAATACACGATAGCAAAAAACATAACATAACATAAGCGTTTAGGGAAGTGGTTATAAGTGGTTATAATGAACCGATATTCAATAGTTTTATTAGTAATTTTAATATTAAATGTACAAGGTTTTTATAATTAATTTTTTTTTTTAAATTTAAAAGATTGATTAATTAAAATATCTATGTTTATCATGTTGTATATTAAATGGTTAAAAAAATGTTAGAAAGTTGAAATAAGTTGAAAAAAAAAACAAGTGTATACAGTATGTATATGATTATAATTATATGAATAACATAATATAAAAACTTGATTATTATAATATATAAAATATAGACATATTAGCTTACATTAAATTATTCACTATGCTGACTGATATATTATAGTCATTTTAACTACCATAATGTATATTTAATGATTAAAAAATGCTAAAAAGTAGGGATACGTTTAAAAACAAGTTTGTATTCCGTATACAGTATGTAAATGATTATATTTATTGAATAACATGATATAAAACTTGATTATCAGCTAACTTTAAATTATACGCAATGCTAGTTGATATAGGAACCAGTTTCTAATTATCAGATTTTTTTTTTAACATATTTCTTTATATATATTAGTTCTAACATTTTTTTAACCATTTTAGATAATGAATTCTCACAATGATATTTTAAACGAAATAGACTATTATAAACAAATGATTGAAAGTTATACAGAAACGGATGAAAAAGACCATTTCATGAGAAGATGGAGACTTAAACAGAATAAAAAAAATATTAAAAATATAAAATATCAATTGTTTTTAACTAGAATAAGTCCTTCTCCTTCTCTCAATGTAACTTATATTAACGAATATTATATACATACATGTGTATTAAAAGAAAAATTGCTTTTTTTAAAAGAAGAGAAAGAAAAGATCCTTATATTTTATCGTTCTAGATGTACTGACTATTGGCAATGTATAAATAATTTTAATATGCAGATACAAAATCTTAATTATCAGTTACAGGAATTGAGTACAATCTGTTAAAAACAAAATAAGATTATATTTTTTTAATATAAAGTATTGTATTTATTATGTTTATGTTTAAAAAATAATTTGATGATAGACACATGTAAATAAATAAACATTCTAAACTAAAAGTTTTTTGTTCAATTATTTAATTGTAAATAAGCTAAATATACCAACCATACAAAAAAATGTTTTATTTATTAATTGAAGTAAACTTGACACAATAATCACAAACTAATGTTTATAGATGATGTATAACCATAATTTATTTTAATTTGTTGATAATATTTATACATATGTGTGAATACATAAGCTAGTCTATTATTATAAGTATTATTCACTAATTAATATACACTATTTTATTTTTTTTATTACTATCAGTTAGTGTATAAAAAAAACTATGACATTTTCAGAATAAAAAAAAAAAAAATAAAAAATAAAAAATGGAATCAAAATCATTTATTATGGATGAAATTAACGATGTTATCCGAAAGGCCGAGCAAATTGATCAAGCAATGGATGAGGCAGCAGTAGAATTTAAAAAAAAAATTAAAATTATTGATATAAAAATAAAAAAAGCGGGTTTAAAACAAAAAAAAATAATGAATGAAAAAAAAAAGATTGCAAATGATTATTTACATTTGCTACATACAGATAAGAAACGTGAAAAAAATATTCGAAAAGAATTATCTATATTATATGCACAGTACAATTATATGAACAATGGTTAATAGTAATTCATAATTTTCTTGTTTTCATTCATTATTTTTTTACCTCAAAACAGCTTTTTTTATTTTTTATGTCTTGTAAATATATTCTAAATGTACTAATTTATTTGAATGATATTTTAAATAAAATGATCTTTCTACATTATTATATATTTTTTTTTTTTATATATTCTATTACAGTTTCATCATGAAAAGACAAACGGTGAGAAAATGCCAGCGGACAATTTCTACTGATAAAGAATTATTCGAAATTGAACGATTTAAAAAATGCTCGAAAACTTTTATCATTAAAAATACATTAGATTTTATAGATTACACGCTTTTTTTTAACTATATTTCAGAGAAATTAATTTTTAAGTTAAAAGAATCGTGTAAAAATACATCTATAAAATTTAATTTAGTCGTGGATAGTGTTTACGAAAGAATTATTACGCAAGAAGTACAGGATATTGCATTCAAAACTTTTAATGTTCTTGCATGTAATTCATCTAATTTAAAAAAAATACTAAACGATATGTTCAATAAATTGTTGCGGGAAGAGGCAGATTTTACACAGAAAGGTTCTGGATGGACGCTTAAGGTAATAGAAACATTACAGTTGAGAATCAATATAGTGAATCCTCTTAAAGGAGGAACATATATTGATTTACCTAAGCATATTAAAGATAAAAGAGCGATTATTAATGTGAAAAATAGTGATAATAAATGTTTTAAATATGCATTATTATCCAAGTTTGATAATCGCTCTAATAAAACTAATTTTCATGAAAAATATTTTAAGATGTTAGAGTTAAAAAGTAGTTTAAATTTTAAATGTGTTGATTTTCCAACACCAATCAGTCAGATACCTAAATTTGAACGTATAAACAATATTTCAATAAATATTTATAGTTTGAATGACAAAAAAACTATTTTTCCCTTGTATGTATGTAATACCGAAAGAAATGATCATTTTGACCTATTTTTGTATAATAATGATGAAACATCACATTATTGTTATATTCATAATTTTTCAAGATTAATCAGAAGTCAGAAAACGAAAAATTGTTCGAAGCTAATTATTTGTAAGAGATGTTTCACAACTTTTGGTACTCAACCGTGCAAAAGTAAGCTTTGGGGTGTAGAAGGATTAAATGAACATCGACGCAATTGTGGAAAGAATCCGTTGGGGAGGCCTATAATGTTTGAAGAGGGGGATGATGATTTCATCTATTTCAAAGGTTATAAAAAAACGCAGAGGATTCCATTTGTCATTTATGCAGATTTCGAATGTATATTAACTCCTAAACAACCTAATAAATTCATTAATAGACGTAAAAAACAAAAAAATCAGAAAACTCATGTTACACATTTACATGAAATTATGAGTTATGGGTTTTATGTAAAAGTTGACTATAGTATTATATCGAAAGAGCTGGTAAAACAGTTTGAAATTCCGACGAAAGTAATTATTTATAGAGGTGAGAAAGCTGCAAAAAAATTTATGAAAAATATGATCGATATTGGAAATGAAATTAATAAAATTTATCAAATTAATACACCGATGGACAAATTAACTGATAAAGAGGAACAACGTTTTCAAAGAACCAAGTTCTGTCAAAAATGTTCAAAACATTTTAAAAACAATAATTTGGTTAAAGTTCGAGATCACTGTCATTTTACTGGCAAATATAGGCAATGTCTCTGTCTTCAATGTAATTTCGAAATAACTAGTCCATCGTTCGTTCCAATATTCTTTCATAATTTATCTTATGATAGTCACTTCATAATTCGGGAACTAGGTTGCGATGATAAAGATATTCATATTATTCCTAATTCATCGGAAAAATATATATCCTTTAGCAAGGAAATCGCACCTAGATTTAGTATTAAATTTGTCGATACATTCCGTTTTATGAGTGAGTCGCTAAGTAAACTTGCAGCCAATTTATCTGAAGATAAGTTGAGGTTTAGAGAAACCCTAAAAATATTTTCAATCAAATCATTAGATTTAGTTACACGGAAAGGAGTCTTCCCTTACGAATATGTCGATAGTTGGAGTAAATTAGACAATGCTTTTTTACCATCAAAGCTTGAATTTTATAACTCGTTAACAGATGAACAAATTAGTGATGAAGATTATAGACATGCAAAAAATGTATGGAATACATTTGACGTAAAGACTTTGGGTGAATATAGCGATCTTTATTTAAAAACTGATGTTACCATACTAGCTGACGTGTTCGAAAATTTTAGAGACATATGTTTATCTACTCTCAGAATAGATCCTGCTCATTATTTGACTGCCCCTGGATTTGCTTTTGATTGTATGCTTAAGTATACAAAGGTTAAATTAGAGAGGTTAAAGGATTATAATATGTTACTCTACTTCGAAAAATCAATCCGAGGCGGTATTTGTCAATCAACTAAAAGATATGCTAAAGCAAACATACCAAATATTGAAGGATTGGACTATAATTCGAATGAACCGATTACTTGGATTACATATCTCGACTGTGTAAATTTATATGGAAAGTCTATGTTGACAGAACTACCTTTTAAAGATTTTGAATGGGTTGATGATCTCGACATAGATGTAACTAAAATTTCTGAAGATTCTGAAGTAGGATATATATTAGAAGTTGATATCGAGTACCCTAAACATTTACATAAAACCCATAATGATTTTCCGTTTTTACCGTTTAACGAATGCCCACCAAATTCGAAAGTTGAGAAATTGTTAACTACTCTATCACCGAAAAAAAACTATATTGTACATTACAAAAATTTAAAACAAGCGATTTCTCACGGTCTTAAATTAGTAAAAATTCATCGAGCTATCCGCTTTTCGCAAAAAAAATGGATGGCATCATACATTGAGTTCTGTACAAAAATGAGAGCAGAAGCAAAAAATGAGTTTGAAAAAAATTTCTGGAAGTTGTTAATTATTAGCGTTTTTGGTAAATGTATGAAGAATGTCCGAGCAAGAACTTCTATAAAACTGGTTTCATCAGAAAAAAAAGCGTATAAACTAATGACAAAAACTAGTTTTAAAGACAGAACGATATACTCTAAAAATCTCATGGCTATTCACCAACATAAGGAAACTATTAAATTCGATAAGGCAATTTATGTGGGATTTGCAATTTTAGACGTTTCGAAAACATTTATGTACGATTTTCACTATAATGTCATGAAGAAAAGGTATGGTACTAAAATTAGTTCTTTATATTCGGATACTGATTCCTTGATATACGCTATTCAAACTACAAATTTTTTCAATGATTTAAAAAATGATTTATTACCATATTTTGATACATCTAACTATCCCAAAGACCATTATTGTTTTAGCGAATTACATAAAAGTCAGCCAGGCTTTTTCAAGGATGAATTGAAAGGAATTATACTTAAAGAATTCGTTTCATTAAGACCGAAATTATATGCGTACAAAACTGTAGACGGTACTGAGGAAAAAAAAGCAAAAGGCGTAAAGAAATATATTATTAAAAAACATATGCAATTCGAAAATTATAAGGATATACTACACGCTTTTATAAACCATTTATCTGTTAAGGATAAATTAACTCACAGGGTCATGAATTTTATCCAATCAAACAAACATGTTGTTCAATCGAAAACAATGAACAAACTTGTTCTAAGCGCTAATGACGATAAACGTTATATAAATGACGACGGGATAAATACTTTGGCTTATGGTCACTACAAACTAGATAAATTATATTATAATTAAAGAAAAAAAAGACTTGATAAATCTCCAATCGGTATAAACAGAAAGCGCTATCAAACGGTAGTGAAGTAAATTTTTTTTTTTTTTTTTTGTTTTTAAAAAAATTACAAACTGAAAACAAATAATTATTTCAACTTTTTTCTGGCATTTATTATAAAAGTATTACATGTTATACATAAAAAATTATTATTTAAAAATATCTGATGATGTTATCCACGAATTTTGACTTGAATCAAAACCCAACCATTTAACAAACATTTTATTCCCAACTTTTTTCACAATACGTTCAATAAGAAAGGTGTTTGGAAAATTAGTTAATTTAATTTCCTGTTCATAAAAACCACCTAAGATTATATTGTTTGATTCATCCTTTAGTTGATAAGTTACTGGATTTGTCTGTAAAACTTTTGAAACTGTAAATATTTCCGTTGTCCAATTCGGGGTATATCCTTTACTAAATATATGTTTATACTTAGATATTCGTACTTTATCGCTAACTTTAAATTTTGGTTTATACAATGTTTGTAAATTTTTATATGTACTAAATTTAATTCTGTTTGTATCCATTCGAGCTTCATTAGGTGTGCATTTGATTGTTCTATGTTTTGTATTATTATAGTTATGTATAATTTTTGATATTGTATTATACCAATTCCATGTACCTGTTGCAGTGAAATGTTTATATATATTATTTTTAAGTGTTTGTATCACACGTTCTGCGATTGAACATTTAATAACACTGTATGAACTGTAATGTTTAATTTTATATTTTTTCATTAAATCTTGAAATTGAGTATTATAAAATTCTGTACCATTATCTGTCTGTAAAAATTTTGGATTAGCTTTTTTCAATATATTAACCATTCCTTTTGTACATTCTTTTGCTGATTTATTTTTCAGCGGTTCCACAAATACATATTTGCTATATGTATCTATAACAACTAATATAAATTTAAAACCGTAATTTTTTTTAGAATGAGATTGCATATCCATTAAATCAGCTTGCCATAGGTCGTCAATAAACCGTGTAACCACACTACGTCTAGGAAATATTTTTCTCGCTGGTCGATGTAGCTCATTAGCTATACCCTCTAAGGTCGTCATTATGCTATAATATTTCTCTCACGCAGTTCTTCTAAAATAGATATGATTTCGTTATTAACACCAGTATTACCAACACTTTGCGATGATGTCAAAAGATTTAATCTAGTTACTAGCTCATTCGGATCGTCATAATAAACTAATTGGGTTTGAGGTAAGACATCTTTATATAAACCACTACCTGTCTTAGGATCAGGTGATGAAGTAAAATTAATCATATCTGTAGACATACGATCTGAAGGTGAAAAACTGCTTGCTGATTGATTAAAATCAAATGGATCATTTTCTTGTGTTATTTTTCTACGTTTAGCGTTTAATAAGCCAAAAGGACTAGAAGGTAAAGTATTGTTAAATGATTTTAAGTTAATTCGTGGAGTTGTATTCTCATTAATTTTATCTATTTCTTCATTAAACTGTTTTTCCTCCATTTTCATTCGATCATACAACGGTTTTACAACAGTCGCCCATTTATGATACCTTGAGGTTCTAGGTTTTCCATCTGCTTTTAAATGGACTCCAGAAGTTTTCAAAATATTGTAATAAGATTCTATATCTTCTATAGTTGTTTTTTTTGGTTCCTTCTCACATAATAAAGACCATAAACCTGGTGTGAATTTATAATATTTATTAAGCAGCAGTAATTTACCGTGACTAAAAGTTACAGAATGTTTTCCTATTTTATATGAATCACTATTTTTATCATAATGCATACCATAGGATTTATCATAACGTATTGATTTAGGACGGTTATTTAAAAAATTTTCAAATGGTGAATTTAATTCGTTATCATCATCATCTTCACTAGTGCATGAGGTTTCTGATTTATTTTCTAGTACAGTTGACTGTGTGTTACATATTTCATTTTGTTTTGCATGTGTACTCAATGGTTCAATTATTGGTTTAAATGCCTCACGGAAATAGTTTTCAGAATCTATAACACCACGTTTCATTTCCATTATTTTTCGTTTAATATTTTTTTTTGATGTTATTAAATTTTCCAATAAAACTTTTTGTTTGTTCATTGTAAATAATAAAAGTACTATACCTGTATCGTATGACTGTCGATAACACTATGTAGATAATAACTGTGTGACGGTATATTTATATAGGTATAAATATATAAAATTATTTTATTTTAATGAACGTATGAAACCCACATCTATACCTTCCTTCATTCATTTCCCGAGTTTTATCGATGACCATAAACCCATAATCACTATGATTCCAACATAAATGAGAAATTTTACGAAATTCTGAGAAATCCATATCTGTAGACGAATGATCGTTGAATATATGTCGTAAATTTGTATCATCTTGTTTAAGTATCATTAAGAAGTTTGCGTTATCTCTTACTAGCTGTTTTGATATTTTAGAATATGTCTGTGCTAAATAAAATACAGAGCTAGCACCTGAATGTCTGCCCATGCTAAAGTATTCTCTGATTACGGATTGTGGACCACATATCACATCATCAAAAATGATAATTGAATTTTTTTTGGTTAAGTTTGGTTTTATAACCTTATCAGCGCTTGTAAATATGAAAAAATTAGCACCTTTTATATCATCTATTATTTTTTTCAGTAAGACATATTTTTCCTGATTAGAGGTTTTCGAGTATAAATAAATATTTTCAAATCTTAACCCGTTTGCATGTGTGATCAGATTATACATTATATTTGTTTTTCCTGAGCCACTAGTATAGCACGTATAGTATCAGGTAATAACGAACCATGTCTTGATGGTTTTTTTACTACCTGAACATCTACATTTATTACATCTAATTTATCTTTCTGTTCAATCAAATTCATATTATTTTCGTATAAATACTCTAGATTTTTTAAATTTATAACCAGTTATAGATGGAGTGTTCAACTCGTAAGTACAATTCAAACAAGACTGGTAAAGGATTTGTAAACTCCCTTATAAATAGTCTCCCGTTCGAAGCTCATATTTCAGGATATCAGTATTGTGGTCCTGGTACGAAATTAAAAAAGAGACTAGATCGTGGTGATAAAGGAATAAACCTATTGGATGCTGCTTGTCGTGACCACGATATTGTGTATGCAACAAGTAAAAATTTAGACGATAGACATAAAGCTGATAAAGTGTTAGAAAATCGAGCTTGGGAAAGATTTAAAGCAAAAGATACACCTAGAAAAGAGAAATTAGTTGCGTACGCAGTAACAAACGCAATGAAAGCTAAAAGAAAAATAGGTATGGGTTGCAAACGGAAACGTGCTATAAAAACAAATTGTATACTAGCAGCGAAAAAAAAAAGAATCTCAAAAAAAAAGAATGGTGGTAAAAGGTTGATTTTAGTACCGAGACAATCAGGAGGTGCGATTCCCTTAATACCTATATTTGCAGGATTGTCAGCACTTGGTAGTTTGATGTCTGGAGGTGCTAGTGTGTATAATGCGGTTCAAAATTCAAAAAGAAAAAAAGGCAGTGGTTTGAAATCAAACAAGAATAGGTTAAGGAAAAAAAACTGATGATCACGCTACCTGATAGACCGCTTTCGTCTCAAGATATTATAAAATATATCGGAAAGTTGAAAATCAATCATTTCCGTGGTGTCTTTTCACGTGATAACTTACCTAAAAAACCACATACGATTGAATGTGGTATATTAAACTTGGATACATCTTCAGGCGACGGAAGCCATTGGGTAGCGTTTTATAAAAATAAGGACAAAGTTGTATATTTTGATAGCTTTGGTGATTTACCAGCACCAATTGAATTACAACATTATTTCAGACAGTTCAAAATAGTATACAACTATTCCAACTATCAAGACTTCAATACATTTAACTGTGGTCATTTATGTCTTGAATTCTTGCAATGCATGAATCTATTACATTAAATCTAACTGGAAATTCAACTGTATTGTCGGTAAATTATTTTCCATCTCTAAACGTTTACGAGGATTCAGAAATAGCTTTGTTATCTTTGCAAACGTGCAATTCATTTACAAATATTATAAATCCAACTAATAACCGGCTGAGAATAAAATCAATTCCTCCAGATAGAATAGCAAAAATTCAATTTTTTGTACCAGTCGAATGCCGTGACATAGAAGATATTAACAAATATATGGTAGAAGAGTTATCTCAAGTTAATAAAGTCTACGGAACAAAGCTGACATTCAGTGTACGTATTGATCCTGTCGATTTTAGAACGTATATAAAATGTAATGGAATACTAAACTTTGAGCATCCGTATAGTATAGCACCTGTTTTTGGGTATAGAAAGAAAGTTTGTGGACCGTTTCATGAAGAACATCGATCGGATAAAGCTGCAAATTTAAACACAATTAATTCTATAAAAGTAATGTGTAATATAGCACATGGGTCATTTAACAACCAACTTCAAAGCCATTCGATATATGAGTTTTTCCCAAGTGGGAGAAGAGGAACAAAGGTTGTTCAATCTCCGGTAAACCTTATATATTACAGATTAAACAAAACAGATATTAATTCAATTACTGTTCAGTTAGTTGACCAAAACAATAATCCAATTGACAATTTTAACGAAACGTTAACAGTTGTTCTGCATATTAAACGTCACGGATCTCATCATTAAATTTATATCTTAGATTTTGTAATGTATGAGTCAGTTACTTTAAGTTTAACTGGGAATGCTACCATATTATCTGTAAATTATTTTCCGCCTATAAACCTTTACGAGGACTCAGAAATAGCTTTGTTATGTTTACAGTCATTTAATTCGTTTCCAAATATTAATGATAATAATAATAAATTTTCTATACAAGTAGCTGAGAATGAAAACAATAATGATCCTATGATATGTTTTATTACATTGGAAGAGGGTTGTTATGAAATTGAAGATATTAAGCAACGAGTTAAGAAGCAAATAGATGACTATAATAGTAAAAACTTAACCAATTTAACATTCGACATTACAGTTGATCCTAACGATTTCAGATCGTATATAAAATGTAATGGGATACTACACTTTGAGCATCCGTATAGTATAGCACCTGTATTCGGTTTTGAAAAACGAGTATATAAGCCACACAATGAAATTCTTCGATCGGAAAAAGCTGTAAATTTAAACACAATTAATTCTATAAAAGTAATGTGTAATATAGCTCAAGGATCATTCAACAACCATCTTCAGAGTCATTCGATTTATGAGTTTTTCCCAAGTGAGAGGACAGGGTTGAAAGTAATTCAGTCACCACCAAATTTAATATATTACAAATTGAATAAAACAAATATTGATTCGATAACCGTTCAGTTAGTTGATCAAGATCATAATCCGATTGATAATTTTGGTGAGGCATTGACAATTGTGTTACATATTAAACGTTACGGATCTTGAGATGGGTTTAAAATTCAATATAAACCCACTACTTCGGATCAGTACAACTAGTCATAAGACTAAAGTGCTACCAGCAACATCAAATCAAATAAAAAAATTGACGGTGAAGAATAAAAAAATTTTACAAGCTTTGGGTTATCAATTAAAGCAGAATGCCTGAAAGTGATATTTTGGATATAACTTCACAGTACGAAACGGATTCTAAAATTACAAAAATTGAATATCATTCATACGCACCGTATACAACATCATTTAATAATAATGATGAAATACGTATATCGATCCAGCAAACGGATGTCTATCCATATCTACACGAAAGCTTTATTTTTTTGGAAGGAATAATTACTGATGCTACCAAAGTGAAACTAACTAATAACGGTTACTCTTACCTTTTTGAGCAAATACGGTTGGAAATCAATGGGATAGAAGTAGATAGCACGCGTGTTCTTGGAATCACTAGCTCGTTGAAAGGTTACTTATCCGGTACGCCAGACAACTACAATTGCTATGAAAATGCTGGCTGGAATTTTAAAAACGCAACGCAATCAGAAAATGATAAAGGTGAATTTACCGCTTGTATTCCATTAAAATATTGGTTAGGATTGTTTGAAGACTACAAAAGAATATTAGTGAATTCTAGATTGGAATTAATATTAACCCGAAGTCATAGTGATTTAAATGCTTTACAAGTTAAAAGTGGTGCAACTACCACTGAAGGTAAAGTCACCTTAAATAAAATAGTCTGGAAGGTCCCACATATAACGGTCGATGATGAAGAAAGGTTGAAATTATTGAAACTTATAGAAAAAGAAAAAAGTTTGTTTATCCCTTTTAGATCTTTTGAAACTTTTGAATATCCTGAACTCGGGACCACTAAAAAAGTTGTGTGGAATTTGAAAACTGCTTCAAAATTAGAAAAACCACGATTCGTCGTAATTGGATTACAGAAAGGACGCAAAAATGTGTTATCAAAAGATTGTAGTATATTCGATCATTGTAATCTAACAAACGTTAAAGTATTTCTGAACTCAATAGCTTATCCATACGATAATTTGAATTTAGATTTTTCGAAAAATAATTTCACCTTATTGTATAATATGTATACATCGTTTCAAGAATCGTACTATGAAAAAAGTATTCGTAACCCGATATTGAGTCCTTCTACTTTTGTAGCAAACGCGCCAATTATAGTTATCGATACTTCAAAACAGAACGATTCAACCACAGCCTCAGCAGTGGATGTTCAATTGGAAATCGAAGCTTCAGATTCGCTTACAGGTGTAACTGCTTATTGTTTATTAATTCATGATCGTATTGTAGAATATGTACCTTTTACTAGAAAAGTAAGAAAACTTGTGTAAATATATTTTAGAATTAATTTACAATAATAAAAAATCTGTTATTACATAACTTGTGTTCTGTATTTTAAATAATTATTCCATTTTAGTAATAAGGTTTGTTGAGAAAAAAACCATTTAGCATGTACACTGTAAATATTTGGACAAAACTGACTTTGAGTGTGCAAACTCTTCATAATTTTTACACGGTAAAATTATTGTGTCCAAGCTTGAACGGTGTGAAATTACCGTGTAAAAAGTGTACAAATTCTTCATAATTTTTACACGGTAAAATTATTGTGTCTAAGGGGGGCATCCTCCCTTGAACGGTGTGAAATTACCGTGGTGACACAAAAAGTAGACTGTGAACATACAAATGTATACTACTATTACCAGCTGGAATTTTAGCAGAACTTCCTGAGCGTCAAAATATAAGAAAGGCAATAACACGACAACGTGTAATCAATATGCCGTCGAACCCTCGAAGTATGAACGAACTGCATAAATTACCAATTCAGTTTAGACAAACTATAGCAGGAGAGCAATTTTTGTTATACGATTCATTTGAAGATATTGATTATCAGTTAACATGTGGAAGAATAATAATTTTTGCAACAAAAGAAAATTTGAAAATGTTAATGAACAGCCCTACCTGGTTTGTTGACGGAACATTTAAAGTTGTTCCAACAATATTTTTTCAATTATTTACCATACTAGGACCAACCACACAGACAACAAATGGAACTGATCAAGTTATTGGACTTCTGTTGGTGTACGCGTTACTAGAGTCAAAAGAAGAAGCAGCGTATTCAAAAGTATATGAAGTTATACTTTCAGAGGCACAACAATTTGGAATAAATATTGTAAAACCACAATTTGTGATGACTGATTTTGAACAATCAATTATAAATGCGACGATTAAAATAATTGGAGTTGAAATACATACTTGTTTATTTCATCTTTGTCAAAGTCTTTATCGTCGTATACAGGCAGAAGGGTTACAAAGTCAATATAATGATCCAGAAAATCGCAACATTAAGATCACAGCTCAGATGACCGGTGCTTTAGCGTTTGTGCCGCCAGAAAAAGTTGTCGAAACGTTTGATGTTTTATTAGAACAAGTACCAGACGAGTATATGCCAATTGCAGAATATTTTGAGGTAAATTATTTTTTAATATACATAATATAATATTCAAATTTCAAATTTTAAGTATAACTTAAATATTTAATGTAGATAAATTACATCCGTGGGAGGCAAGCCAGAGGTCGGAGAAAAGGAACTGAACCCAGATTCCCCCCAAAACTGTGGAACCAGTACCATACAGTACTCCAACGATTGGCAAGAACAAATAATTTGTCAGAAGGCTGGCATAATCGGTTCCAAGTGGTTGTTGGACGACAACATCCTAGCGTATACACATTTTTTAATGAACTTGGAAAAGAACAAGCTGACACTGAGTGCATGTTACGACAACTGAATCTAGGACAAAAAATAAGGAAATGTCGTAATAAGGTACAACTAAAAACAGAGGAACGAATTTATAATATTGTTTCTAAATATGACGAATTTGTTAATAACAATGATATTATTGCATACCTCACGGCCATTGGTCATAATTTAAAATTTTAATACTTTTATTTGTTTATAATAATTTTTTTTTTACTTATACATTTTAAAATTAACGATAAATTATTTTTTTTTGTATTGAATTTTGTATTGTGAAAAATATAATTAATAAATATAATTTTTGGGAAAAATAGTATTGTGAAAAAGAAGTTTTGGGAAAAATGGTATTGAGAAAAAGAAGTTTTGGGAAAAAAAAAATGTGAAAAACAGATTGGAAATAGTGTCTCCCTACCCATATAACCACAGAATAGATGGAATCTATTTCATCTATTCTGTAATATAACATTTACATTGTACGACATTAATTCTTAGAATCCCTGGATAATACATACAAAATACAAACATTGTATAAGTGTTACGTCCCAACCGACGTCGATATATACATCAACGCGGAAATAAAATACGTGATGTACTAGGTATGATGAATGTTTATTAACGTAGTACAAAAATACAATGTTATAATTTATGGTGTAAAAGAGTGGTGTTACGACTCTTTAAGATAAAATATAAACTGTGAGTGGTGTTACGACCTGACTCTGAATGTCCCTAACCGTCTGAAGAGCTCTTGTCCTGGGCTTCTATATATATGATTGTGTCCTTTGGAGTGGGTGGGTCATGAGACAGAGTTCGGGTCTCGTATTTGGTATGCTGGTCGACTCGTATCCTGCGTAAGGGCGTTGGCTTTCCAGGAAAGATACGTATGTGACGGCACCTTCTATAGTTTAATTGTTTTCTCTACGATTTTGCAACGACCTCCGCATGTTATACTATACTAATTGCCTTATTAGTTATAGTGTCAAATATTATTAGAAACGTGCGGCGCGCTGTACATAGTTAATATATGACTACTTAATACGTGGGTACGTAACATAAGGTACATAATTCGTTTGTAGAAACAGACGTCATTTATAAACATAGATCACTGTAAATATTTATATTCAAGTCTACTATACTGAAACGATAAACCCTCATTTATTATGGTAAAAGTTTTTGCTTAAAAAATATACATTGACAATCTTACGAATTTTGAAACTAGTTCAAATGTATACGCTGTTCCATATTATTTTCTTATTTTATAGTAGGGTTTCATACCAATATACCATCATACCAATCAAGTAAATTACTATGAATTGAACAACACTTGATGCGTAAGTATTTTTATGAAAGGTATTATAATTTTAGTCTTCATAAATCATAACTCAATACCTGATTAAATAATACAACAACTTACATATCAATACCGACATATATATATATATATATATATATATATATATATATTATAATTCATGAATGTGCATGGGAAAAACACATGCGTTACCAGTCACCGTCACCACCAACAAAACCCATCCGACTCGAGTAAAATGTTTTGTTTCACACTTATGTATGAGAAAACGCATACGCGTATGCACATACATATCACTAAAGTGACTGACACATATTATATTTTATCAGCACATACTTACAACAGTTATATCACATGTATAATATTTTTATTTTACCATGTGTATACACTATACACACAGGCATATCACCTCCGCCATATATCATTGTATAAGTTATAATATCGGAAAAGAGAGATACTTCATTAGATACTTCTTTCTTTTTTTTTATTATTATTACAATAAGGTACTCCTAGCTTTCGCTATCTATACCTAGAGATGAAAGATAAAATACATTTTGGCGTAATAAGTGCGATGAATAAATTACAATTTTACGTTAGATGATAACAGTAGTTAGAGACTTAAGTTAGATAGTGTCTTGAGGAATTAGGTCATGCGGGCGACCTCGTTTGAGACGGCGCTGTAAAGGTGGTCTGATGTTAATGTGGTAGTGTATTGACTATTGAGCCTGTTGACTTATGGATGGATTCGAAGAAGCTCAGAGCCGTGAGCTTGATGTGGTCTTGAAGAGTTGAAATTTTGAGGTCTTTGTGTATGTTTGAGTTCCTTACGAACCATGGAGCGTTTGTTGTCGTTCTTAAAGCTTTGTTTTGAAATATTTGCAGTTTTTTAAGATGGATTTGTGCGCAGTTACCCCAAATAGGGCAGGCGTAAGTGATTAATGGACGTAGTACTTGCTTATAAATAAGAAGGGAAAGTTTTTTTTTGTAGCGAAGACTTTCTGCTTTTAGATAGGGAAGAGCATCCCTAGACGTTAATAGGCCTGTTGAAGTTTAGAAGAGAGGTGTGGCCATGCAATTGGTTCGTGGTTAAAAGTTAGCAGTGGTGGAGTAGGATTACGGCGTAGACTGAATAATACACTTACGCTTTTTGATGGGTTAATTGATATTTTCCAGTTCTTGCACCAGACAGATAATGTATTTAAGTAGTTTTGTAGGTGTACAGATATTGCTTCTGGGTTGCGAGATTCAGAGTAGATGACAGTATCGTCCGCGAAGAGGGCTATGTTTATGTGCGGTGATTGCGGGATGTCGGATGTGTAGATGTTAAATAATGTTGGGCCAAGTATAGATCCTTGTGGGACGCCAGCTAAGATTGGTTGAAAAGAAGAAAGATTAGATACTTTATGCGGTTTATTACCAAAATCTCGAATTACACAATAATTAATGTTACATCTGTCGTACCAGTAACGTTTCCTCTTCGCCTGTCGCACTTACCACTCTTTCGGTGTCGTTCTGTTTATATTAACGAGGTCTCGGAGACTCGACCTCGGTATGTGCTATTATTACTAGGGATCAGGGTTACCTTATGTGATGCAAAGTACTCAACGTATATATATATATATATATATATATGTATCTATTATTAAACATGAATTTATTATTATATTATTAGGTAATACTTATAAATTATAACTCAGGGTTACTAATCGGGCCATGGTGTGTCGTGGGTGCCGACGTCCAAATGTGGGTTGAGCTGGTCGTCCGCAGGTCCTCTTCAGGTCGTTGTCAGTCCTCAACTTCAACTATCGACCATCCACTCAAACTATTAACTCTCAACCATAAAACTATTGACTGCTTACTACTAATACTTGTGTGACTTTATATAGAAGTTACATGGTTAAATTATTAATCATTTATCTCTCTGATAAGTTGCAAATATACATCACAAAAACCGATTATTCTACTCTGAATACACTACAATACAATTGTGATAGTATCTCAGTAGCGTGTCCCAATTGGTTAGGCGTAGGTCAAATAATTTAGGGGATCAGGTTCAAATCTGATGAAATTGGTATTTCCTGTTTTTTTCTGGATATTCACTATGCATGTGCACTCTATGCGAAGTCAGTATGATGAAAATGGGTAGTCCCATGAATCTCAACCTGATTGCGCATGGCAGTTACAATGCGACATCGCATGCAGTACCTTCGCGAGACTGGGCATTAAGCGTGCCAGTGACATCTCTGGGTGGTCATTAAGCACAAAAACACAACCTCTTATGACTCAATGGGATCTCTATGTTACATCTCAGAGATTGAATTTCGCACAGAGGGGAGAATTATAGTTAATCATCTAAACAAATTAATTTTAAAAAAAATTTAAATATTGATGATGTTGTTTTGATTGTGGGCTTCATCGAGTGATTTTATTTGTATTTTATTTTAGCATACAATACGGGCGTGAGCCCTATTTACATTTAATATTAATACAAATAATTACAATAGTGGGATATAACAGTGCAGTTTAAAGATACAGTTTATAGATTGATTAGGTTTGTGAGATGGTAAAGGAGGGGTCTGAATTGTTGATAGACATACAGCGCTCCAGTGATTCGTTTAAACCATAGTTAGTGGAGGAAGTAGGTAAATAAATAGTGGTGTGTTGACGGGTGAAGCAAGGAGGGACATTTAAAGGAATGAGAGAGAGAAGGTGTGGTGAGTCAATCTGTCCATTTAATAATTTGGATAGAAATGTAAGGTTAGAAGCACGTCTACGATCAGCTAGTGAATCTAGTTTGAGATACTCACGTACTGGTAAATAATTATGAGGAAGACATTCAATACTGAAGTACATGACTGGTATATTTTAAGAATTTATTTAAGATCAGTGACAGATTTATCGAATGATTGCAGAATAGTCCCATTAATTGTGTATTTAAAATTAATTGGGGATTTAAGATGTGTAAAGGTCATATGATGACATTTAGCAATATTGAAATCCAATCCTAGTTTATTGGCCCATGCAACAATTGCGTTCAGTTCATCTTGTAGGATAAGACAGTCGTTTAGAGAGTGGACACGATAGAACACTTTTACATCATCCACAAACGCGTCAGAAGAGACTCCATGAATTTTAACAAGTGGTTTCATACCATCAATAAAGGAACGAAACCATAGTGCTGTAGGATATTTGAGGAGATAGCGTGAAGATTCGAATTAGGGGTAGTTGATGATTATGTGTTCAATTTATTGTAAAGGGCAAGTTACATAAGTTGCACATTGGTCTGAGTTCCTTGGTGATTAAGTAGGAGTGGGTAATATTGGAGTGACCTATTCTAGTTCTGTTTATTATTATTTGTTCTCTCCATGATGCATTTTCAGGGTATAACCATTTTGAAACAGTTTTTTTGACGTTCCTTAGTTTGTTACTTGTTGGAATGTCATCCCAGTGGTTTTTCCATGATGTGAGGATACGTTTTTGGGCTTCATTTATCAGGTCTTTGGTGATGGTTTTGGTTATGAAGGGGGTAGGTCCAGAGGTGACCGCTTCATCCGCCATTGCATCCGCTTTCTCGTTCCCAGGGATACCTACATGTGATGGGACCCACATGAAATTAATTTTGTTTTTCGATGATGAGATACATTCTTTGGTGCGCTGAATAAGTTCGTTCTGAGGGTATTGGTCTTGAAGTGATATGAGGGCACTAAGAGAATCACTCATTATGAGGGTGGAATGGTTGTGAGATGGGACTATAAGTTGTACTGCCATGTATATCGCATATACTTCCGCTGTGTAAATGCTGGTGAATGATGGGAGTAGGAATTTTTGACTTCGGTGCCATCAACTATTGCAAAACCTGTTACTTTTGAGCTTTTTGACGCGTATGTCTAAATTAGCGCGTGGTCGTGGAAATGTAAGTAAATTAATTCATGGAAATGGGATACTATGATTGAGTTTTCAGTTATGTTTTTATTGAACTTGAGTAGTTCAGTTTTTATATTAGGGGACCAATTCCAAGGTGCACGTGAGGGAGTGGGGATTTTGTTGATTGTGTCTATATTCAGATTGATATTCTTTTTGATTCGGGTGAAGTTTTCGTAGATCGTAATGGGTGTTTTTGCTTTAGAGTTTGGGAAAGGATGATGGAAATTGGAGGCAGTATATAGTTTGGCAGGTTTGACGACTTGATCATATATTTGACCGTATTGCTGTCACGGATAATCTGAAGTGGAGGTTCACCTGCGTTACATAAGACACTGTCTACTGGGCTAGTTCTAAAAGTTCCTGTAGCTAATCTAATTCCTTGATTGCAAATCGGGTCTAGAGTGTTTAGTAGATTTCTTTTGGTAGTGCCATAAATAACAGAGCCATAGTTAATGAGTGAGAGAATAAGTGATTTGTAAATTAAAATGAGGCTGTATTGGTCTGATCCACATAAGAGATTTGACAAAATTTTGATAATTTTCATTCTTGCAGCAAGACTTAAGATTTCTTATGTGAGATTTCCAAGATAGTTTGTGGTCAAAGATAAGCCCTAGAATACGTAAATTGTTGGAGAAGAGTAGAGGTGTTTCGTCTAAAGTGATTTGAGCAATGAGAAGTTTTTTTTTGTTGAATATGATGCTTTGAATTTTGGACTGGGAGAAAATGAACCCTGTTTTTGCGGACTACTGAGATAAAATGTTAAGAGATTATTGCATCAGTAGGGTTTAAGTTGTTAGATTGGTCCCGCTGCAGTAAATGTTGCAATCATCTGTGAAGAGTTTGTGTTTAACCGGAAAGGGCAGATTTTTGCCAATGTAATTTATTGCAACCAGGAAGAGAGTGACGCTGAGAGCTGAACCTTGCAGGAGACCATTCTCAATATGGAGATGGTTAGATAATGTGTTTTCGGTTTTACTCTGATAGAATGATTGGTTAAAAATTTAGTCAGAAACTTTATCATGTGTCCGTTTGTGTCCCATTTCATGAGAATCGATAAAACTCTGTCTCTCCAGACCATGTCATACGCTTTTTGTAAGTCAAAGGAGACAAGTATGAGGTGATGATTTCTTTTGAAAGCTGTGCTGATGTCAGTGTGTAGTGTAGAGAGATTATCTATGGTGAAGTGGTTGCGCCTGAAGCTACACGCTGATGTTTGGAGATAAAGTTGTTCAATTCGAGGTACCAGATGAGTCTTTTGTTAATTCTTGCTCATAATGTTTATAAGAGATATGGGCCTGTAATTGTTTATTTCGAATTTGTTTTTATTTGGTTTAGGAATAGGAATCACCGTTGAATTCCACCATTGATTTGGGAATACTCCCTATGACCATATTGAATTGTAGATTTGGAGCAGAGTTGCAACTCCCTTTTCAGGGAAGTTTTGAATGATTGCATTTACGATGTTGTCTGGTCCTGGGCTTTTGCTCTTACTGTTTTGTAGGACAATGATTAGTTCTTTAAGGATCAGAGGTTGATTGAAGCTATGTTCATTGGAGGATGGAATGATATCTGAATATCTGATATAGGAGTATAAGCATTTCTGAATAACAGAAATTTTTCTGAATAATTTAGGTTTCTGTTGTTGGTCTTGAAAAATTGTACAAACGCTTGCGCGATGTTATCCGAAGAGTCATAAATTGTATTTTGGTTACCTCTAATTTGATCAGGACAAAAATTGGATTTGTCTCCTTTTAGGGACCGAATTTTGTTCCATTGTGTTGAGGAGTCAATGCTGTAATTGATAGAAGAGGTGAAATCTTTCCATAATAGAGTTTTATTTGTTTTGGTTATGCATCTAGTTTCCGCTCTTGCTTTTTTGAGTAGTATGTGATCATTAAGGTCTTTTGATTTTTTAAAACGATTAAGAGATTTTTTGTATTTTTTAATGGCATTGCTGCAATCTTCATTCCACTAAGGAGCTGCTTTGTTTTTATTGTTGTATTGCATTTACCCAATCGCTATGTTCGCGGTTTTGATTATAATATTGGAGAAATTGTTGACACTAGAGTCAATTTGTTCTTCTTTTGTTAGAGCCTTCGGGTTTAATATCAGCTCATCTTCAATTAACTCAGCAAATAATTTCCAGTTTGGTTTTGCAAGGTTCTATTTGGGAGGGAGATATCGTACAGAGTATTTTAACTTTGGATCTGAATTTCTATTATTTTTAGTGGTCACTTCCAGAATATCCCACTATATTGAAGGAGTTAAGGAAAAGACGTACGTTACCCCAGCCCCCCCCCCAATTTGACATTAACAATTTTTTTTGCGCCAATAATTAGTACTCGATTCCTGTGGATTCCTGAGCACACTTTTATAATTCCTGCTCTGACGGTTTTCCCGGAAAGTCAAATTTTCCTCGGGTGGGGCCGGGGTAACGTTACTCCAGCCCCGCCCACCTTTCAAATTTAACTTTTCCCAATTTTTTTTGCGCCAATAATTAGTACTCGATTCCTGTGGATTCCTGAGCACACTTTTATAATTCCTGCTCTGACGGTTTTCCCGGAAAGTCAAATTTTCCTCGGGTGGGGCCGGGGTAACGTTACTCCAGCCCCACCCACCTTCTAAATTTAACTTTTTGCAATTTTTTTTGTGCCAATAATTAGTACTCGATTCCTGTGGATTCCTGAGCACACTTTTATAATTCCTGCTCTGACGGTTTTCCCGGAAAGTCAAATTTTCCTCGGGTGGGGCCGGGGTAACGTTACTCCAGCCCCACACACCTTCTAAATTTAACTTTTTGCAATTTTTTTTGTGCCAATAATTAGTACTCGATTCCTGTGGATTCCTGAGCATACTTTTATAATTCCTGCTCTGACGGTTTTCCCGGAAAGTCAAATTTTCCTCGGGTGGGGCCGGGGTAACGTTACTCCAGCCCCGCCCACCTTTCAAATTTAACTTTTCCCAATTTTTTTTGCGCCAATAATTAGTACTCGATTCCTGTGGATTCCTGAGCACACTTTTATAATTCCTGCTCTGACGGTTTTCCCGGAAAGTCAAATTTTCCTCGGTTGGGGCCGGGGTAACGTTACTCCAGCCCTACCCACCTTTCAAATTTAACTTTTCCCAATTTTTTTTGCGCCAATAATTAGTACTCGATTCCTGTGGATTCCTGACCACACTTTTATAATGACTCCTTGAAAATATGTTGAAGACCAAAAGTTTTGCATTGTCACTCTACATATTACAACTACAATAATGCTTAAAAACGTTGTTATTTTGTAGGGATGTGATTAAATGGTATTATATATGTACATAATATGTATTAATATATATTATATATTCTATAGAGCACAGATTTTTATTTTATTGTTAAAGATTAATATTTTGATACATCTAAACAATGGCATATAATTAATACAGTTAGTTATTATTTATTCCGATATCGTAATAATTAATATTTTTTATTATACCCAAATAGTTCGATAATTCAAGTAATACGGCTTATTGAAGCGGTTTACAGCAAAACTAACTATTATAAAAATTGTAGACGAGAACTTTTTTAACAATCGTAGGAAATCCGATTTTTGATATCGTATTCCAATCGTCCAATATCACATAGTAAATTAACACGGTTTTTAACTTTTTATCGATTAATTATTCAACTAATTAATAAAAATATCGAAATTCAGGCTTCTTACGATTGTTAAAAAATTCTTCTCTATAATTGTTATAATAGGTAGTTTTGCTGTAAACCGCTTCAATAAGCCGTATTACAGGAATTACGAAACCGTGTTTTTATGCCATATTTTGTTCAATAGTGCGGCCTCTTCGTATCCGAATTTTATACAAATAAAAACTATACTTTTGTTCTTCATGTAATACGGCTTATTGAAGCGGTTTACAGTAAAAATACCTTTTATAAATATTGTAGAGGAGAACTTTTTTAATAATCGTAAGGAATTCGATTTTTGATATCGTATTCCAATAGTCTAATATATCGCATGGTAAATTAACAAGTTATCTTCTTACTTTTGATCAATTAATTATTTAACTAATTAATTAAAATATCATAACGTGCTTCTTAAAATTGTTAGAAAAAATTCTGCTCTACAATTTTTATTATAGTTAGTTTTGCTGTAAACCGCTTCAATAAGCCGTATTACTTGAATTATCGAACTATTTGGGTATAATAAAAAATATTAATTATTACGATATCGGAATAAATAATAACTATAGGTATATAAGAAACAAATCAAAATTAAATCAAATGTTATTCCATTTAGTGTACATTATAGTATATTGTATACAAATATGTAACGATTATTACAAATTAAATTTCATATAATAATTATATTATAATCGTTTGAATAAATTATTATTACAATAAAAATTAAAATAACAATTATGATATCGGAATAATTATGTAAGAAAAAAACGAAAAAAAAACAAAATAAATCAAGTGTTATAACTAGAATTAGGATGTTGAAAACCTAAATAACACACACAAATTCAACTGCTAAAGTAACAATATATCAGACTTTGTATTAAATTTTCAAACTTTTTTACTCAACAAATAACATTTTATTGACATTCAAATAAAAAAGATAAAAATTTGGAAACTGAAAATGTCCGGAAACAGTTAAAAACAAATCAATATTTTTTAAAAATGTATTGTGTATAGAAAACGCTAGTATAAACAACCAGTGAAAATTGCATGAATCTATGCAGGTCATTTGTTATAGAGTAACACCAAAAACCAAAATCGATTTTGTCAAAAATTGATTTTGCGTAAAAACTCCGGGTTTTCCTTCATTTTTTTTGTTTTTCACCGTGCTCATGAATTTTAACTGATAATTAAATTATATTTAAAAAAATTCTCATGGCTATAAATAGCTCAAAATGTGTCAAAATAAATTGAAAATTTTAAAATTAAGCTGTGTGACATCCCAAAACTAATAAAAGTAAAATCCACAGTATATGAACTAAGAGGTGTTTTGGCATTTCAACGCTCTAAAAGTTCATTGAGAAATTCGGTTGGACACTATCTAACATACGCAAAAAGGGGATCTAAAAATTGGAAAAAACTAATTAGATTTAAGATTTTTAAAAGTTGTACTTTAATCAATATAGACATCTAAAAATTTATTTTTTGCATAAAATTAATTAACATACTGTTTTTTAACAACTATTGCAATTATTTACGGAAGCAATAAAAAAAGATATTAACCTATAAATTATATATTATAAAAAAAATACGTAAATTTGGGGTACACGTAACTGTATTAATTATATTCCATTGTTTAGATGTATCAAAATATTAATCTTTAACAATAAAATAAAAATCTGTGCTCTATAGAATATATAATATATATTAATACATATTATGTACATATATAATACCATTTAATCACATCCCTACAAAATAACAACGTTTTTAAGCATTATTGTAGTTGTAATATGTAGAGTGACAATGCAAAACTTTTGGTCTTCAACATATTTTCAAGGAGTCATTATAAAAGTGTGGTCAGGAATCCACAGGAATCGAGTACTAATTATTGGCGCAAAAAAAATTGGGAAAAGTTAAATTTGAAAGGTGGGCGGGGCTGGAGTAACGTTACCCCGGCCCCAACCGAGGACAATTTGACTTTCCGGGAAAACCGTCAGAGCAGGAATTATAAAAGTGTGCTCAGGAATCCACAGGAATCGAGTACTAATTATTGGCGCAAAAAAAATTGGGAAAAGTTAAATTTGAAAGGTGGGCGGGGCTGGAGTAACGTTACCCCGGCCCCACCCGAGGAAAATTTGACTTTCCGGGAAAACCGTCAGAGCAGGAATTATAAAAGTGTGCTCAGGAATCCACAGGAATCGAGTACTAATTATTGGCACAAAAAAAATTGCAAAAAGTTAAATTTAGAAGGTGGGTGGGGCTGGAGTAACGTTACCCCGGCCCCACCCGAGGAAAATTTGACTTTCCGGGAAAACCGTCAGAGCAGGAATTATAAAAGTGTGCTCAGGAATCCACAGGAATCGAGTACTAATTATTGGCGCAAAAAAAATTGTTAATGTCAAATTGGGGGGGGGCTGGGGTAACGTACGTAAGGAAAAGGTTGTTAAGGTCTATAGCAGATAGTGATCCGTTAAAATATTATACCTGGTAGGGTCTCCGTTGTTCAATAAAATTAGGGATTGGTCGTTTTCAATTACTTGTTCTATTGACTTGTCATGGGGGCAGACAAAGTACATCCCCAAGATGAATTTCGATTATTGAAGTCTCCCAAGATTATGACGGGTTTTAGGAGTTGGTCTATTATATTTTCAACCTCCACTGTCGTTAACAGTGTACTATCTGGGATGTAGATGTTGCAGATGCATATTCGTTTATAAAATTCAACTAACGTGGCTAACGTTTGCTTCTAGGTGGGTTCGGATACTAATTTCTTTATTCCTCTTCTCTTCTCTTCTCTTCTCTTTTCTTCTCTTCTCTTCTCTTCTCTCCTTTCTCCTATTTACAAATTACCAGAAGAGCAGATGAAGAAAAGTGAAGAGAAGAGAAGATGAAGAGGAAGAGAATAGGAAGAAAAAATCAAGAATTACAGGAGTTATACAACGGATCAAGTATTATATCATACATAAAAAGCAAACAACTAGAATGGTTTGTTAATGTCTGGAGAGCGAATAGACAAGTTAAAAAAGGTGGATAAGTGGATGTCGCTCTGCTGTACGGTAGGTTACAAGTGGGTCACTGTAATGGATGGTGTTAAATTTGAATTCAATGATATAATATCATTGTATAAGAAAAACGATTCTGAGCGAAAACGGTCAGTCAGCCTATGATTTTACCAAGTATATTTGATGATATTATTGTGAATAAAGTAATTTATATATAACCTATTTACTCGGAGCCTTGTTTTAAATTTTCAATCTTTAGCCATAAAAGTTAAAAATTTATAAATTGTTAACTACAAAATAATTAATAAATTATAAATTTGATAAATGTTGTCAAAATTTGAACTTTAAATGCTTATAAAAAAAAATTGTGCCTATGTATTTTTAATATTTTTCAACTGCTATTAGAACGATAAATCAGGAGCCTTATATTAAATTTTCACGCTTTTTTACCCAACAAATAAAAATTTATTGATATTTATAGAAAAAAAAACTAAAAAAATTGAAAACTGACAATGTCCGTAAACAGCTCAAAAAGAGTCAAAATATTTTCAACATTTTATGGTGTATAGAAAATGCTAATATAAACATTCAGTGAAATTTTCAAGTATCTACAGTCATTCGTTTTTTAATTACAATAAAATAAGAAAATTGTTACATGAGAAATCGAGTAAATATCAAATGTTGTAAAAAAATAAATTTCAGACGCTCATAAAAATTTAATTTAAGTTTCTTCTAGACATTTTTTTTTTGATAAAGGTAGACAAACTTATGAGTAATCTTATATTACATTTTCAAATCTTAGATTTAAAAAGAAAAATTTTTATGAATTCTCAACTCAAAATAATTTGCAATTTTTCGTGATTTTTCCGTATTTTGTCAAAATTTGAACTTTAAATGCTTATAAATAAAAACTGTGACTAAGGATTTTTAATTTTTTTCATCTGCCTTTGAAACAATAACCTAGGAGCCTTCTATTAAATTTTCAAGCTTTTTTACTCAACAGATAAAATTTTATTGATATTTATAGAAACAAAAAACTAAAAAAATTGAAAACTGACAATGGCCGTAAACAGCTCAAAAAGAGTCAAAATATTTTGTAAATTTTATGGTGTATAGAAAATGCTAATATAAACATTCAGTCAAAATTTCATGCCCCTACGGTCATTTGTTTTAGAGTTACACCGAAAACCAAAATCGATTTTCTCGAAAACAGATTTTGCGTAAAAATTCCCGTTTTTCCTTAATTTTTCTTTTGTTTTTTACGTCGCTTGTGAAAACTACTGGGAACTTTTGACCCCCCAAAGTACCAACTAGATTCACTTTCCTATCAGAAAAGTTACTATTGAAGAAAATCCAAGCACTTTTACTGTCCTAAAAGGTGATGACAGACACAAAAATAAAAAATAAAATAAAAAATAAAAAATTAAAAAATAAAAAAATAAAAAAAAAAACACACATCATTGTAGAATCAATACATTCATCGCTTCGCTCAGAATCTAAAATGTTTCTATCTTAGTCAATTTTGTTATTGGAAAATTCATCCTCTATAAATCCTTTATTTCTTACAACAGAACTAAAAAATTACTCGTGGGTTTACTTGGGATAGATTTAATGGCTTTTTAGTTTTGATATTTTAGCTCCAAATTTTATTTTAAGATTCTTAAATATCAGTCGTTTAAAAAATGATAAAATAAAATAGGGTAATAAAATATTTGAATGAATATGAATGAAAAACGTGGGATAGACTTTGTTATGATAAAATTAAACGTCGATTTAAAATCAATTTGTTTAAGTGATATCCTAGAAATAATTCAATATTGTAATGACTGGTACAATACCTAGATATACCTACCTACTTCAAATCAAAAATAAAAACGTTCTTGCGTGCGGCATGTGTATTAGTTACGTGGTTTTATGATTGTCGCACACATCTATATTATACACTTATAAAACATAATATTATGCTCATCTGTGGATAAATATAATCTCGAATTGATACGATATGTGTTGAATCCCGTATTTAAACGAGTTGATAATATATTATATTATATGATATATTTTACTATCAACAAAATATAATTTTACAATTTCTCTTCTCTTCTCTACTCTTCTCTTCTCTTCTCTTCCCTTCTCTTTTGTTCTCTTCCGCTTTTCGGAAGTCGGGGATTTGTCCCCGGGCGTATAATTTTCGTGGGCGTATTTTTAAAGTCTTAAATTTGTAAATTGAAAATTAAAGATGGACATTAAAACAAAAGTTAAAACTAGGTACAAAATAATAAAAGTAAAAACTAATAACATTGATTTAATAATTAAAAAGGACAAAATAAATATGAAAATATAGGTACGCAGTGTCGTGGATATAGGAAATACCCGTCCGTAACTGTCAGCGGGAGTGTACGCGCCTTAGTCCATCATAGATTAATGTACTCTCTGATTAGTGACATAATAAAGTCTGGTAAAGATACTGTTGAAGAAAATCCAAGCACTTTTACTGACCTAAAAGGTGATGACATAACAGACACAAAAAAAATAATAAAAAAACAACACATCATTGTAAAATCAATAAATTCATCGTTTCACTCAGAATCTAAAAACTATCCTATTGATAAGTAGCCCAAGTCAAATTGAAAATTATGTTTTACATATCATATTAAAATAATTTAAAAAGAAATTTATATTCTATTTTGTTAGGTTTTTTTATTACAAACTGTTTTTTTTATATAATTTATTTTTATAGTTCAAGATATCAAATAAACAACCGGGTTCTTATTATTTTGGAAATATATAAAATGTAGAATGTAAAATGTAGATATTTTAGTATATACATTTAATCCTTAAGTTAAAATCTATGATAAAGTAAATTTCTTTATCATTTTATAATCATTATATTACAATTTTCAGTACATTATCACATTTGATCCATTGTATTTTTTCCGTACATGATATTAAGTTTTGATTGTAACAAATATTAAAAATTAAAATTGTATAATATTGTTAGGTAGTTTTAGTATATTGTAAATTAAATATTGTTCTTTTACACTTGTTCTAACCTAATTTAGATTTGTGAATAAATAATTCATACATGTTATTATTATCAATATATTATTTATTCTAAACCTGAAACTTAGAAATATTGACCACAGATTTTAGTTTTAAATACATCATTAAGAAGTGCATCTAAAACTATTACCTACTTGAATAGTTTAAAATTTAAAATGTTTTATTTTTTAAGTTAAAATCATTTAAATTATTTGTGGTAAATAAATTATTGGTCCAGTATATTGCAAAAGATTTTATAAATGTTGGTCCTTACAATACAATAATTTTTCGTAAAAAAAAATACTAATTCTGGTAATCTCCCTGAGATGGCCATATTTTTTTAATTTTCCCCGGGTGTTAAAAAGCTAAGATCCGGCCCTGCTACTCACTTACCATAAATTCGGTTTTTTAACACATCGTAAAAATTTTTTTGTGTCACCTTTTCAGTTATCAGTCCTTCTTATCGCCCTCCAAAACTGCTATATAAAATATATTTTTAAAATATATCAGTTAATATATCAGTAAATATAATCAGTTATGTTTTTACAGCGATTTAAAAAAACACTATGTTATTCACTCGTTTTGCCATGATGAAAATAATATATATTGTATACATTTTTAATTAATATTCGTTAAGAATAGAGAATACTAAGTAGAGGTTTTTAAGAATAGTTATATAGATCCAAATAACTTATAGGTATCACTAAAAAATTTTAATTTATTTTTTAAGCCATTAATGCTGTAGCAAAACGTGATATTGTTTTAAACTTAAGAATTAAACATTTCATTCAGTAAAATACAACAAAGTGATTTTGTCAAATAACAATATACATACTTATATACTCATATACAATGGTAATATAATGTAATTACCTAGCTACTACCATTCATGTGTAAGGAGGAACATTTAGGTAAACCGAAAAACAAAGATTTTTAAAAACACCAAGCACTGCGCATCCAATAGTCTTTATTGTGCCAGTATGACCGGTTTACAGCACACTGACAGGGGATTTGATTTTGCGTAAAAGGGAGAGGGGTACAAATTTTTTTATGGAGGGTTCAAATGGGTACACATCGGGTACAAAAAAATGAGATAGGTCCGAAATCGATCGGTTGACTTCTGGTGGTTCCGGGTGCCAGGACGACGTCGTTACAGCACCCGGACGGGATATTTGATTTTGCGTAAAAGGGAGAGGGGTACAAATTTTTTTATGGAGGGTTCAAATGGGTACAAATCGGGTACAAAAAAATGAGATAGGTCCGAAATCGATCGGTTGACTTCTGGTGGTTCCGGGTGCCAGGACGACGTCGTTACAGCACCCGGACGGGATATTTGATTTTGCGTAAAAGGGAGAGGGGTACAAATTTTTTTATGAAGGGTTCAAATGGGTACAAATCGGGTACAAAAAAATGAGATATGTTAGGGAGGGTTTTGACGATTTACGGGTGCCAGGACGACGCACCTCAACAAAACTTGGTCCGTTGTATGACTCCTGTAACTCTTGATTTTTCTTTCACATATCTTCTTTTCCTCTCCTCTCCTCTCCTCACTCCTATTTATGTAAATAAAAAGTTTCAATTGAAAAAATAAATACAAATTACCAGAAGAGAAGAGGAAGAGAAGTGAAGAGAAGATGAATAGGGAGAGAAAAGGTAGAAAAAATCAAGAATTACAGAAGTTATATAACGGATCAAAAAAGCAAACAACTAGAATGGTTTGTTAATGTCTGGAGAGCGAATAGACAAGTTAAAAAAAGTTTCTATCTCAGTCAATGTGGTTATTGGAAAATTCATCCTCTATAAATCCTTTATTTCTTACAACAGAACTAAAAAATTACTCGTGGGTTTACTTGGGATAGATTTAATGGCTTTTTAGTTTTGATATTTTAGCTCCAAATTTTATTTTAAGATTCTTAAATATCAGTCGTTTAAAAAATGATAAAATAAAATGGGGTAATAAAATATTTGAATGAATATGAATGAAAAACGTGGGATAGACTTTGTTATGATAAAAATAAACGTCGATTTAAAATCAATTTGTTTAAGTGATATCATAGAAATAATTCAATATTGTAAAGACTGGTACAATACCTAGATATACCTACCTACTTCAAATCAAAAATAAAAACGTTCTTGCGTGCGGCATGTGTATTAGTTACGTGGTTTTATGATTGTCGCACACATCTATATTATACACTTATAAAACATAATATTATGCTCATCTGTGGATAAATATAATCTCGAATTGATACGATATGTGTTGAATCCCGTATTTAAACGAGTTGATAATATATTATTGTAATAATAACGTGTTGGGAAATTAATTCTCAATAATGTCCATAATTATGTCCTACGTATTGTAGGTACTCCGTCTACCGATACAATATATAAATATATTGCTGTTGATCTATTACCTAGGTAATTAGTAGCGGCAAGTGAATGTCGCCCCTTAATATTATTAACTATTTTATTACAATAGGTTGTTGCAATCTAATATTGGTTTATTTGAATACTATAGTAGAGTATAATAATTAATAATATATTAGTATAATGCCGGTCCAAACTCCTGGCATTAAAAATTAATTAATTTCATTATTTACTATACAAATATTAATGAACCAATCGTGGGCCAGAAAATCACGCTTAAGGGAGCATTTACAAGGAGCTATCACTATTTATTCATTATATGTTTAGAGATTGTTTATTAGAAAACGAGAATTTAAATGAAAATGAACGCTATATATTATCTTGATAATATAAATCAGGGGTTTTCATTGCTAATAATGCTAATATTTTGTATTGAGTTACCAATCTGAAATTATTAACTATTGCTATCGATGAATTTTATTTATCACGTCTAATCCAACTCTCGAAGAAATATTACTATTATAGTATCAACACAAGTCTGCGAGAGATCTATGTTTTGTCACGTCATTTATTTAATATCATAATTCTCGAGTTACATAAAATCCTAAAGTATTTCATGTTACGTAGAATATGCTTTTATTATAAACAAGTTATATATTACTGATATGCATTAATGTGATTACATTGTAATATACAGAGATATTCACGATGCATACTCACCCCCGATTTTTCATATATTAAATGCATTTATTCAAAATGTAATTTTTGATGCTACTGAGGAGTGCTTGTAGCAATGCCCACTTCTATTTTTCACACTTTTGACTATAATTTTCAAGGAACTGATATTTTTTTTAAAGTTTTTGATGTTTCTAAAACGAACATTAAACATATACATTGTACCTACTTTTTGAGTTATTAAACTTTGTCAAACTATAAGGATAATAATAAGTTGAGAAAACAATATTTGATATAATATTATTGAACGATTTCAAAAATTATAGAAGGTACCTAATTAATATACATTTATTAATATTTTATAATTTATGAAAATTTTCCAAATATAATAAATACTATGTTTTACTATACCTACCGGTATACTTTATGTCGCCGCCGCGACAATACTTATAATATATCCCACCACCGACCGGCTCACACACACACCTATATTATTTACCTTGTCTAATTTTATATTAATTACGTAAGAATTATATTATAATATGTAGATTACGCGTATCGACACAATAGCGGCGACCGCCGCCGAATCGCCGGTCCGCAAAATAACACAGCCGCCCAAAAATTATTAGTACTGTTCGCAGAGCCAAAGACCATCACGCGTCGAATTTATTCTTATACACGTGCGCAAATCGCTGTCTTTTATATTACACGTATATTGCTTAGGCACGAATTGCCAATACTTTATGTTTTATGTAAACCTATTATTTATTATAACCTATCCTTAATACATGTTATCATTAAATGATTATTAACTTAGAAACTACTCGTTCAAATTTTTATTTAAATTTTAAACTTATCAAAATGTTTTAAACAAATTATCTGAGTAACGATTCATTGTAAAACAAAAAATGTTTGGATTCTCCAAAAATGGTATAAAAGATCTTAGTATTTAAAATATGGTATCTTAGAGTTATTCAAATATCAAAAAATCAGGATTAGAATAAATGCATTATTAAAGGATAAAAGAGGACGGTGAGTCACTCACTAGTCACTACCAATAACCATACTATAGGCGTACCTACCTACGGGTTGTAACGCGTGAGGTCAACTGACACCGAACCGATAACGATTATTCAGTTATTTTTCAAGGCCTAAACTCTCAATCGTACACTGTAACATACAGTATAGGTAAACCTACGATCAACTACCCACATCCAAATTGTGGGCCCTTCTACTAAATGTTTTTGCGAGCACTATACAAAACTTTCAATAAAATACAACCTGCGATATGAGTGTCTAGGGTTCTAAATTTGAAATATTTCACTTAATATTTTTCTATTGAAATATTTCAAAATTGAAAATTTCACTGTTCTTGAAATATTTCAATGAAATTATGAAAAATATTTTTCTTCTTTTAAACGTGTTCGGTTATTGATGATTGGAAACAATAAATTGATTACACACTTAGAAAAACATATTATTTTTATTGATTTATTATTTCATATTTGTATATTCTATATTTTATAGTGCTGAAAAATATTCCTGGCATTATTATGAGAATAAAAACATTTTTTTACATGAGTTTTAAAATATTGTTGTATATCAGCGATCCAAAAGATAATGGTTTGAAATAAAGTCAATTCCAACAATGAATGAAATAATAGTGTATTTTTAGTAACTATAAAGTGTACAAAAGTCGTATAATATGTGTGTATATGTGGCTGAGTGATGTGAAGGTGCTCTGCGCTCATTATTTAATACTTAGATCATATAGTTTGTTATAACTATTATAGAGTAAATTGATGATAATAATATACACCCTAACTTAACCGAAAAAAAACTAAAATATATTACTGCATAATTACTCGTGGGCCATGATGGGATATAAGTATATAACCGTATACCTAGGTAATTACAATTTATAAAAAATTATATACAACGAAGTGATCCTATTATATTTTTCAATGCTGTCATAACATTCCTTATGCACTTACGGCACAGTCTCTAGAATCTAAAATCTAAACACAGAAGTGTCGTATAAAAATTGTTAGTAATCGGGATACATCACAAGTGTTAATGTATTGTATATACAAATATTTTAAAATATTACATAATACGTCAAAGGTAAGTATACTGCAGGCTGCAGTAGCTTGTGATAATAATATACTGACGAGATCGACATTTCTTAATATTGTTTTATTATCCGATTATTACAATTGTATTTTATAATTTCAGTTAGCCGCGTTTATCACATATTATACAAAAATATTCAAAGGGAAGTGCAAACTTACGGTCCAGTCTCAGCATATTTCTCTCTATGCGATGAGGTTTTTTTTTTACAAAAGTGGTACGTGTATTGTCTTACTGGCTAACCAACGACTACGACAAAGACAAAACGCGTTTACGCAGTCTGAGTAGAACTCACTCAATTATGGTTCTAGAGTAAAAATACTGAAAAATATTATAAAATTGAATTATGGCTATATTTCTGAGGAACGTTTTTTCCATTATTTCTAATATAACGCAGTGGTGACGCGTCATAAGAGACAAAGAGACAAAGTCTCTCCACTTAAAAAGTTTCAGTAATCACAACTTATGAGGAGCTTTGTATTAAATATAAAGCTTTTTGACAAAGCGAACAATTTTTTATTGACAATTATAAAAAATAAAAATAAAATCGAAAAATGCTCATACATACAAATACTTAAATAGAGTCAAAATATTAAGAATATTTTATCATGATTATAGAATATACTAATATAAACATTTTATGAAAATTGCGTGTGTGGATTTTGAAAGAATTCATAACCTACGTCAAACTGGTACTACAAAGTTAGCACAATAATCTAAAACCATTCCAACAAACTCTACTTGGACTTGTTGGATGTTGTTCGACGATTGTTGGAATTTGTTAGAAGTTACATTAAAAGTTATGCAATTTCAAAGTTTGTAGTGCCGACCACATGACTAGCACTACATTTATAAAAAAAAAAACTTTAATATTCTACCAACAATACTCATATAACATTGTTGGACACTTGTTGGAATTTGTTAGAACGTTATTCAAGTTATTCAAGCTCAAAATTGGTAGTGCCAACTTCACCAAAAATATCCAAAATATACTAATACAGTTTTGAGACATTGTTAGACTTTTGTTAGACATCGACTAAAAAAATATTCAGAATTTAAACAGTGTTAAGTAGTAAAGTTTAGTTCATATAAAAAATGATATCCCAATTAAAAATTTTTAATTATCGTTATATTGAGATGTTTGGTGCCCAACAACATAAAAACATAGTCTAACAAACTTGTTTACATATCAGAGAACAAGAAAATTCCTTCCAACAACTTTCCTAAGTTTTTAAATCACTTTTTTTTCTAGCACTACATTTTTCATTTTTTAAACCTAATATTCATATTAAAAACTTTTAACGGTCGTTCTGGTGTCATACATCTCTATATTTTAAGACCTATGCATTTCTACTATATGGAAATAATGGGGGATGTATATCAAATCATAATTAAATAATGATAATCCAAGATATTCGATTCATTACATATTACGCGGAATGGGTCTTAAGCCTCACAGACGCATTTTACTAATATAAATATTGTTGTATTTTAAGTAAATAGGTCATGCATGATATATTGTGTATGCTAAAAACTGCTAAAAACAACTTAAAAACAAACAAAATAATATTACTTACCTAAATCCACAGCTGGGCAAGTTAATAAAACTATTATGAGAGGGAACTAGTGCCGGCACTAGGTATTGCGGGGCCCTGGACATAGGTAATAGGTACCCAGAGGAAGGCAAAATTCTAGCTTTTTTTAAATCAGGAATTTTTTTAATTAATGCAGTTTTTATTTGAATTTCAAACATTAAAAATAATAATATCAAGTTATTCTTTTTTTAATTATAATATGTTAACAACAAATTATTTACAAATAATAAAATAATATGCATGTTTTGAAAATTATAAGTTAGTAAATTTGTGGGGGGCCTATTATTTTATTCATTTATATTTATCTTAATAATTACAACTTATATAAACATCAATAAAAAATAAATAAAATCATCAAAATGTTTGAATGATATAAAAAATTGTTTAATATCTAAGTACGCGGCGGCGGTAGACAATAAACTACATTAAAACTAATCCTGATACACTAGATACGCACGCAGTAGGTACATTTTATTTAATACAGCTATACCTACTATACCTAAACTAAATTGTAATAATAATTTCTTAAATAAAAACTTAATTTAAAGTTTTCGGAGAGCTTTTCCAAACGAAGAACAGAAAAAACAATAACTCTAGAGATAATAAATATTTATATTATTAATTATAGTATACTCCTACAATACTCGAGTATCCTCAAAATATTACTCCTTCGTCGTATCAATAACGATTTACTTTGTACTATGGCTAAATTTAGATATAATTTTCCAAATAACTAATGATAGAAATAATATTAATATTATACATGTGTAGTATATAACAATAAGTCAATAAATGTATAGATTTATAATTTGTTAATATGAAATATCAATGTGTTTCGCGGTATTTAGATGATAATTAAAAATCGCGGGGCCCTTTAACAAGCGCGAGGCCCTGGACATATTATGTCCCATTTGTCCTCCCCTAGCGCCGTCGAATACAAATTCCAGAAATTATCATACAAATTCTTTCAAAGGGCGTTTAATTGTTTCACGTAGGAAAAACTAGAATATTCCAAATAAGAGGAGCAGGGGGGCATGGGAAAATTGGTTTTTCTATTATAACTTAGTAGGGGGTGGCATATAAATTCCAAAAATTGTCATACAAATTCATACAAATAGCGTTTAATTGTTTCGCGTAGGAAAAAGTAGAAAATTCTGATTCAGGGGGCGGGGGACACGGGAAAATTGGTTTTTCAATTATAACTCGGGAGGGGGTCGCATACAAATTCCAAAAATGGTCATACAAATTTATACAAATAGCGTTTAATTGTTTCGCGTAGGAAAAACGTCGCGAACGTCGCAAGCTCGAGGTCGCCGACACACGAGACCCTTTGGACTCGCGGCGGGCCCCGGCTACTACGGTCCGAGAGCGACGACGACGACACAATGACGAAGGTACCACTGACGATGACTGCTGCAGCGTTTCACGAAGACGACTCGCGACGGTGGCGACGGAAACCACAGAGCACACGTCGGATGAGTGATGGACGACTATAATTATTATTTGATGGTTGCTAGGAACGCGGATGTCAGCAGCGCCAGATCCGCGGAAACGAAAAGTTTCAGGATTTGGCGGTGCGCGACTCCACGGCGAGGACTTCGGATGCGGCTGCAGACACGGCGACGACGGGATGCCAGGCTAGGTTGAAAACTTCGTAGAGTTTCCAGGACAGCGGCGCTTTGCGGTGCTGTCCGCCTAGATCCTCTCTCTTTTTCGCCCATTGATCTGAGTGGTCCCGTCGGCCGAGTCGCAACGCATCCGAGTCGCCGCTGGTTCTGCAGCACCCATATAATAATATTATAGTCTTCGTCGCTAGCTCCGATGAGCTTAGGTCACCGTCGTCGCCGTCGCCATAGTCGCCTTCGTCACCTGTGCAGTACCGTCTAGCGCACAACATCGCGCCCTAAACAATCGTCGCCAACCGTCATCGTTGCTCTCTCGCAGCCGTCGTGGTCGGGTTCCGCCCACTTCCACGGTCGTCTTCGCGTCTCCGAGCAAACGCGCCCGCGACTCTCATCCCCCCGCAGGACCGGCCGCAAGAACGATGTAGAGGTGACCAGTGGCCATACGCTGTTCAACCATTAACATCTGTACCACCACCCACTCGCCATCACGTACCCCCCACCTCACCTCGTCTTGACTGATGCCTTTTTTTTTTTACAATTATATTCATTGTAATTTATTCTGCCACTTTAAGCACTTTTTTTTTGTTTAAATTATTATTTCTGTTTTATTTTTGCCACATTGAGCAATTATCCTCTGTGTTACTTATTTATTTTCCGGCATAAATGTTTCAAAATTGTAAAGCACTCGTTAAGTATATATCAAATATATCATTTATGATATTATTGAATTATCATTCATCTCACACCTCTTGTGTTTTTTGTTTATTTTTTTTCAAAATTATAAACCACGGTGTTTGACAATGATATTATTTTTATACTTGATATTATTTATTGCTGTATTCAAATTATTATTATAACTTATATAATAAAATTGTTTTTATATTATAATTTATTATTGCTATATTATATATTCAATAATATTTTTTTTTTTTATACAGTAAAATGCTATTTCTTATTTTTGTATTAAACAATAGGTACGATTTTATTTATTACAACAGAATAATGATTGATGAACATGATCGTGGTCAATGGTCATGTGGGATCTATGAAGAATATTAATCAACAACTTTTTTGATACGTACCAAACCTCAATAAAATATTATATTGAAGGCTTTGGCCTCGTGAAAGTATAGTTAGTGCAAAATATTGTCATGCACCATGCACATTGCACACATCATTGTAAAATCAATAAATTCATCGCCCGGCTCAGAATCTAAAACAATAATAAAAAAAACTATTGTTTTCGTTGTTGTTGAAAGAACACCAGTACAGTAGTACACCCACATTATGTTTACGTAAAATTAGGTACTGCGTTGATCCGTCCATCGTCCACAAGAGGTCTGATGCTGTCGATTATGTTGATGATGACGACGATTCCTATTATGTACACAATCATAAGTTCAAACGTCCAGAACTATATAAACTAATATATTAATGCATAATATTTAAACATATTATAAACAAATAAAAATTGTAATTAAAAAAATAAACCCCATTTCTACACACTAGTTACATATTTTGTTGAAGAGGTGAATTGATCGATTAGTAAAAAAAAAAACAATATTTTAGGTGTGTACTGAATATTTATATTGCCGAAGATATAGACGTCATAGACCAGTGGTTCTTAAACTGTGGTCAGCAGCGGTTCTATCTAAATCTAAAATTAAAATACTATATTTTTATGAAAAATTAGTAAGAAAAACAATTATAAATATGTAGGTATTTACCTACTTGATAATTAATTTGTAATAAAAAATAAGTATTAAAATATTAATTATGATAATATGAGATATTTCTTAAAAAAAGGTAGGTAGGTATTCGAAAGAAAATTGGTAGAAGGTCCGTGATTTTTAAAAGTCTTACATCGAGGGTCCGTGTTCACCAAAAGTTTAAAAAAAAACGAACCACTTTCGTGGTCGTAGAAAATTTACCGAGTACCTACCTATGTGTAATATAATATCTGATAATTCTGTAAGAGTTGATCAATTAATAAAGCCTAAGTAAAGTAAAATGTTAATGACCATAGAGTATTTACCAACGATATTGTATACACAGAATTAATTATTGTAAAATGATCAACATTATCAGAAATTTACTTGGAATTAATGCGCAACAATTAGAAAAAGTTACCATAAGTATTTATTTTAGATTTAATTATCATACTTATTTGTCATTGTCATATTTTGTCTCCGTCATAATGTCTCGCTCCAATCCTATCATATTAAAAACACACAACTTAGGTGTAAAATGAACCATGTAGTGCTATAGCGAAAATTGTGATTTAAATATTTTTAAAATATTTTTAAAAATTGTTGGAGTATTTTTTCTTCTTCTACAATGTGTAAACAAGTTTGTTGGACCATGACTTAAAGTTGTTGGACACCAGAACTTAATATAACGACAGTTAAACATTTTTCAACATGAATAATAGGTGAAAATACGAAAAATGTAGTGCTAGAAGAAAATGGTGATTTAAAAACTTAGGAAAGTTGTTGGAGTAACTTTTCTTCTTCTACGATGTGTTAACAAGTTTGTTGGACCACTTTTTAAAATTGTTGGACACCAGAACTCAATATAACGACGTTAACCATTTTTCAACATGGATAATAGGTGTAAAATGAATCATGTATTGCAATAGAGAAAATTGTGGTTTAAACATTTTTAAAAATTGTTTGAGTATTTTTTCTTCTTCTACGATGTGTAAACAAGTTTTTTGAACCCCGTTTTAAAGTTGTTAGACACCAGAACTCAATATAATGACAGTTAAAAATTTTTATTATGAATATTAGGTGTAAAATGAAAATTGTAGTGCTAGAAGAAAGTGGTGATTTAAAAACTTAGGAAATTTGTTGGGGTAATTTTTCTTCTTCTACGATGTGTTAACAAGTTTGTTGGACCATGTTTTATGTTTCGGGCACCAGATCTCAATATAACGATAGTTAAACATTTTTAATTGGAATATCATTTTTTATATGAACCAAACTTAACTACTTAAAACTGTTTAAATTCAGAATATTTTTTTAGTCGATGTCTCACAAAAGTCCAACGTTGTCTCAAAACTGTATTAGTATATTTTTGGATCTGTTTTTAGCGTATAATTTTGATTTGTAGTGCTGTATGTGAAGTTAGCACTACAAACTTTGAACTTGAATAACTTTTGAAATACGTTCCAACAAATTCCAACAAGTGTCCAACAATGTCCAACAATGTTATATGAGTATTGTTGGTAGAGTTTTAAAGTTTTTGTTTGCAAATGTAGTGCTGGTCATGCGGTTGGCACTACAGACTTTGAAATTACATAACTTTTAATGTAGCTTCCAACAAATTCCAAGAATTGTCCAACAACGTCCAACAAGTCCGAGTAGAGTTTATTGAAATGGTTTTAGATTAACGTGCCAACTTTGTTATGCCAGTTTCACGTAGGTGAATTCATGTTTTTTTTTTAATTATTAAGAAAAGTATTGGGTAATTTTTAGTTTTAAGCTCTCTAATTATTGACAATTTGACATGAAGTATTGACGTAGTCAAACATTTTCAAAAAAATAAAGACATAATGTTTACGACATTATATTATTAAAATAAGATTCGTGTGTTTGTTTTTATCAAATCTTTTATTTATCAATTTCCAAAATGTAATGAGTTGCATTTATTATACTATTTATAATATTTTACCAAACCAATTGAATTGATCACAATAACGTAATAAGTAATGATATTGTTTTTTTTCCTTTTGTACATGCAACTCATTATACACGAATATCGAACAGTATAACAATCATTATTTTTGGTGAGAACGACATTACCACTTCGCAGATATCTATATACTAACTAGATAAGGTACTCCTATATAATTTACATTGTTATCAAGTGAAGCTCAGCTGTCAACGGCTGCCATTTTCTAGGGGGCAAAACATTTCATTCATTATACAAAATATATTAGGAAAAACATCGTTTTTAATGGTATAATAAAATAGTAAATGTAAATTTACTTAAATAAAATATTTTTTTTTGTTTTTAAAACTACAGATTTAGAAATAATAAAATACAATACAAAATAAATCGTAATTAATGTTCTATTTTGTCATATGAAATACCATGCAATTGCCCCCCGACCTTGATGTTCGCAGTGGGAATTCGCTATCTAGTACTAGATAGATGTCTGTGTGCTACTTATTCAAACATTTTATCTGAACAACAAAGATCTGTCATTGTTTTAAATGAGCCACAGGTATGACAGATCATTTTGTATTATTGTGGTACCTACATTTACAATCTCCGCATTTAAAAATACCGATAATTCTGAATTGTACTCGTCTATAAAATGAATAAATTAAGTATAGTAAAATTAAAGTGTTTATCAAAATAATATTGCCAATTTATTTATCATACTATGTTAGTGGTGTTTGTGCTACAATATCGATTCCTCAAAATTAAATGTTTTTATTTTATATAGAATTAATAAAACGAAATAAATTATTATTGTATAATATGTTTTGTAACCTTATACAATTAAAAATTCGCAACCATTTTTTTTAACGTTTATCTATTGCTTACATAAAATCGCATTTTCCCCTGAAATCAAAAATATTTAATTTTGTAATTGAAGATTAATAATTACTTATCTAAAGCCTAAAAATAACATTTACCGTCATAAATAAGAGAATAAAAAACATTGTTTGAAAAATTAAAATTATTATATACTCTAAAAAAAATAACCGTATATACGTTAAATTTCCACTGAATTCTAATTTTAGCGATTCCAATGCATTATAGAAGTTTTGAAATATTGTAACTTGTTTGAGCTATTTATAGGTATGAGTAAATTTTGAGTTTCATTAGTTTTTTTTAAAATTATTGTCGACAAAAACCTTTTGTACTGTCAAAAATACTTGAAAATGTAATACAACGTTCCTCATAAGTTTTTGTTAGTGGAAATTAAAAAAATAGTTGAGTATAAATTCACAATAATTTTTATGAGTGTCTGATTTCTTATTACTACATTACTTATTGTTCTTATAGATACTTGTATCGAAGTTACTGTCCAATCCTGTGTATACGGCAATAATATTAGTGTTCGGCGACAAAATTTGATGTTAATAAAACATGCATCATTTTCTTCGTTGTCATATGAGTCGTGACCGAGATGTTCAGATATCTTACGGGCGGATATATTTACTATATTATGGCCTGGTAGGTCATTTCATATTAGATTTTATTTACAAAATTAGTAAGACGTACGTCAACCACACGGACCACAAATATATTACATTTATTTATTAGTGTTAAACAACCACATCATACCATAATATATACAATACTAGCTGTCCCGCCCGACGTTAGGCCTAACGTTGTCCAGGCCAAAGATTTGTATTTTTAATAAATATATTTTTACAAAACGTAGGTATATACCACATTAATTCTTCTAATTATAATATTAATGTAATATGTAACAAATTGAAACCATTTAAATTGACAAAAAAAAAATTATTTTTTTGTATGCTAAAAAAAATCATGTGTGAGCTACCCTTTACCTATCTATAGTCTATATGAGTTAAAATATCAAGCCGTATACACCCTCCAATTTGCATGTAATAATCTATTGAAATAACTTTATTGAAAACGGTCCAGTCATTTGTTGAGGCTATTAACTTCTTTTAAACCAACATCCAATTTTAGTTGTAACTATAACCCGATTCCACCCGCCAAAAAATGTAGATTATATAAGTGTATCTTGGGTTTAGTGTACCTATACCTAGGTACCTCAGTTCACAGATAAATTTGCGGAACTTTGCGAACTAATTCGACCAAGGTGAACAATTATTATTTGTGGTGGATTGGGTATAGCACTTGGTACAAATCGAACGTGGTTCAAACTACTCTGATATCTCCAAGAACAATTCGAAATTTTCACAAAATCAGTCAAGTAATTTTTGAGACCCTATATAATATCTACAAACTCAACTCTCATATTTGTTTCAAGATGTAATTTCTTTATTCGAAACCATACGCGTGCGACCATTTGATGGATGCTTTTACCTCATCTGCCAGAGTAACTAATGGCAAACATTTAAAATACTAATTTTTACTAATTATTTCTCCTATAGCCAAAAGCAACCAGTTATAAACAAAAATTTCTATCGTAAATCTCAAAATACCTGTTTGAGCACCTCTCCGGGTTGAACCAATACCGGATCTAATTGTGAATCCAAACCTTTCAGGGACTCACTCAAAAACACACCAAAAATGTCATGTGGTTTATGAGGAGTTCAATGATAGGCAGACACACATGTATTTTTATATACATAAACATAGATTGTTATTATTTTCGGCCACACAATTAATTTCACCAAGGAAAATTATATTACACATTAAAACCTTTCCCGTGATTTATTAGTGAAAACCGTACAAAAAAGGGGCAGTGTTCCTCTACTATATTATGCATATTATATACCAGAGACGAAAACCAAAAAAAATTTCGCGGTTTCGGTTATGGTTTTTAAAACTGGTGTTTTATATTAAATGTTTGCTCACCGGTTTTAATAACCAAAATAAAAGTCATAGGTTTTGGTGTCGGTTTTTAAAACCGGTTTTCTACTACTAATGTTTTGGTCTTTGATTAACCACACATATATACAGGTTTAAAATTTAAAAAAAAATAAATAATTACTCAAGTATTTTTAATACATTGAAGCAGTCCAAATTCAAATCACAAAATACGGAATCGCAAATCATATAACAGAAAATTATTAAGCTCAATATCTTTATCAGCTGTAAGATATATAATTATTTAAGTTATAACTTTCACTACCCATAGAAAACCTTATGTTATTGAAATAAAATTACAAATACCAATAATTTAAATAAATTAATATACGACTATTACGATCTATTATTTATTTGTACGTATAATTTTTTTACAAAAACAAGTTATTACGACTGGTCGATGTCGGACACTATATTATTTTTTAAGAATTAATAAGTAACCAATATTGATACATTCAATCAATCTAATCACTATTAATTAGGTAGGTATTAAATATTCTGGGAAATTCAAAATCTTAATCTAGCGGCTAGTACCTGCATAAATGCATAACAGACAGTGTTCACAAGACACGAAAAAAAATATACAATATACTAGGTATATTATAGTATAATATATACCTACTAGTATATAAATAACAAAATATAAGTGGAATTCAATTTATATTTATTATATCTACAAAGAATTTTATTGTCTAACCATTATATTATAACTGAATATCAACTCTCATTTCATGTTGGGATATTTCTAAAATATTAAATAACATAATTATCATTAATCGTTCAATTTAAAAACCGGTTGATCACTAGGCAAAAAAACTGTTTCGGTTTTGGTTACCGTTCAAATAATGATGGGCTTCAATCTCGGACATGAAAACCGCTCTCTTGTTTTATTGCTCTCACTTTGGTTTCGGTTAAGATAAATCATCAAAACCGATTATTAATTCGTGCCTGTTATATACACAATATACATTTAAACTTTCATCTCGAATCCCTCTATCAATTAAAAATAAACCGCATCAAAATCCGTTGCGTAGTTTTAAAGATCTAAGCATACAGACAGAAAAAGGGACTTTGTTTTATAATAATATGTTAAAAATAAGACTAAGATTATACTATACCTATAATCAGGCCCGTACTGGCCACCTCTAAGGGGTGCGGGAAAAAATGTATTTATAGAACACCAACTATATTTTTATACATCAACTTCAAATTAAAAAATTGGTGTCTACCCATGTTTGTTTTATTTAAAAACTACCGCCGAAGATGTTAAACACAGATCATGATTTATTCTGCGATTTTAACAAAATACCAATCAAAATAATATGTTTCATGGTAAAATGGCTAAGAAAATAAATTGTGCACTTACTTTTAAAATTTAATTTGGTTTATATTTTATACAAAAACATAAACCGTAAAAGTTTATTTTTTTAAAGTATTTAAAAAAAGTATACAAACAACTTATAACTTAATATTTGACTATGTGAGTAGACGTTGCGTTTATTTGCTGATCAAAGGTTCAAACACAGAGCATTTATGATTTGATCTCCATCTACTTGCTTTACTATGTCTCGTTCACATAGTGCATTAAGAATAATGATTGTCTTGTACAATTGTGGACCTTAATCGTGTTTTTAACAATTTTAGTTTCGAAAATGACCTTTCACGCGTCACTTGTGTCAGAGGCAGAGTCAGTAAATATTATAATATTACTTATAATATTATTATATATTACAATGATATAAAAAAAAAAGGGAGAGGGTCGCTTATTTATCAATTGATCATGGGGCGCACCGGAAAAATTTCTAGTGTCCCGATGGGCTAGTACGGCTAAACTAGTATAAATACAAGCACAAACATAGATTCAAACACAAATGTGTAATATTATTATAGTTATAGGTGTCAAGATATTTACACGCTTATTATAATATAACATAATGTTATAAATTATTTATTTAATAATATTTCATTAATAGTATTACGGAAGCCGAAGATTTTTCGACATTATCATAATATTATGTGACCGGCAGCTACAATATATCGACTATAATATTATAGTTGTTGACCGGATCTGGCTCGATCGATCGTGATACGTCCCGACCCTTAGCCGGAACAGAATTTTTTTTACGTTTACACGCACAGTGACGCATGGCATCGCTGTCCTCGATGATCTGTGCGTCGGATACGTAGTTCTGAGTTCGTCTTGTTCTCTGCGTGCAGTGTGCACCGTTCTCGACAATGACAGAGGACAGAGGCTTCAACAGTACATCCGACTAGCCACTAGCGTATGCGGTAAATCGTGCATTGTTTCTTCAGATTGATTGACAGTGTTCGAATGCGGTTGATGTTCAACACATTTACAATACGTCATCATATTAATATTTTGCTCTTCCCCCCCCCCCCCCACAGCCCCCTATACTATAGTAAACTGCATTGCAATAATTTTACATTTTTATACATTTAAATAGCATTGAATCAAATCTCTGTATGATTATTGACTGTGGTAACTACCTAAAATAGTACAAACTGTCCGTGGTTTTAATTTTTTTTAGGTGACCGTAAAAAGTGTCCTACAACCCTTACTAACGCATAACATGGCAAATTATTGTACGTAAATTAGACGTTACATCCGCATGCGATGTCTCCGCGGTCTTACAAATGCACAAAATAGCAAAAACTGGTTTGCGCAGGTCAACTATGCTCCCTCTGTATTTATAATAGAATTCTTTTAATTATTAAAAATTATTGGTAAGTGCTATCAAAAATCAAATACGCTACAATACTTTTTTATAAGCAGTCAAAGATAGAAAAATTCATCAAAATCGATAAAATTTGAAAATTATTGTTATGAAGTTGGTCGTTGGATATTCATAAAATATTTCACTATAGATAATAATATAATTGTGTTGGCTGTATATTATTATATTCCATTGCCATAAAATTCGATCGCCTCATAAATTTGTTACTATAGGTTTGGTTACATTCAAATATATTTGTCATAATTCGATAATATTACAATTTGCGATTTTTCGTGAAATTGTATAATATTTTATATTTTCGCTTCAAGTTATTTTGCAATGTTGAGTCAAAACTAAGTTCCACAGCGGCCGACGGAGAGAAAGTCGACTTGAATATCTTGCGGTTAAATCCGAATCAGATAGAATTTTTAGAAATCGTGAGGGACTCAGCGGTAATGCGAAGCAACGAGTACTTTGTGCCAAGAAAACCTGCAGATATAGTAACTGGAGAAAATTTAACGGCCTGTAATGAACAAGTCCCAACAGCTTCTCAGGTGCAAACGCAGCCAGTCACTTACAGACGACGCAAGAATACTTTCAAGTCGTCGGTTAACATCGCCCTGTTGGAAGCATTAGGGAAATCATTAAGATCAGCGGCTATTCGACGTTCCCTAAACTTCGTGCTGTCTGTTCCGACTTTTACTCGGGCCACGAGGTTCGTCATAACGGCCGAGCAGACAAAAATCATTGCTGCGACAATTCTGAGTCCCGTCCCGGAGCCTACGACGATGATATGTTCACGACTAGTCGACATCAACGTCGTTGATGAAAATGTGTCTGCTGGACAGATCGACGACCGGAGGATCGCAAGCCAAAACCAAAGGCACGTCGCCGCACGCTCTGGCACCTGACAACGCGGATTGTCGGCCGTATGTTTTGTTGCGGCGCCTGGTGTGTCAAAGCGTCCGAAGTGTCTTGACGTGATGTACTGATAATATGGCCGTCAGTTTTCGCTCATTTCCAAGACGCTTCGCACGTCAGCAGCAAGTGAGCTGTCGTCTGGCCACCTGCAAAGTGTAGAACAGCCGCAAGTACCGCTGCGTCTGATGAATATCATATTTTTCATGTTCTAACAATACATTTTGTAAATCATTGGATATATTATGTTTTTGTACCCCCTCGTTAATTTCCACAATATTATAATGTATAACCAAATGTATAATGTGTAACATATTTTATTGTAAATTGTTAGAAATATGTTTTTGTATCCGCTTATAAACTATTCTGTAGTCAAACCTTCAATATTATAATGTATCCCCTAATGTAAAATGTATAAAAATATATTATGTACTATTATATTGTTGTAAATAAATTGTTAGAATTATTATTTTATATGTACATGTTAATTATTATTTAAGGCGTCAAGCCTATAATATTATTATGTATCACCTTATGTAAAATGTATAAAATATATGATGTACTATAATCGTATGCGTTTGGCAAGACGTTTCAAACAATACACAGACGAAGTATCCCAGATTCGATAATCTGTGAATGCCACGAGGCAGAAATTCTGATTCATATGCCTAAACGACATGGTACAGTTGTATTGTTGTTCAATTTGCCGTCACGTCACACGGAATGCTGCCACCTGTTCGCCTGTAAGTTGTGAAGATCACAGATTGTCTGTGGGGTGCAGGAGCCGTCATACATCAGCTGTTTGTCATGGTCCTTTTTAGTATTATAATTGAATCAGCACGCATCAGTTTTTCTCCAAATATATGTCCCAGATTCGAAACTCTGAATGCCACGTGCCGGAAATTCTGATTCATATGCCTAGATTACTTGATACAGTTGTAAAATTACCGTTCAATTCGCCGTAACGTCACATGGAACACGGCCACCTGTTCGGCTGTAAGTTGTGAAGACCACAGATTGTCTGTGGTGTGCAGAAGTTCACACGCGTCAGCGGTTTGTCACCGCCGTTTTGATGTAATTAAATCGGCACATAATATACGAAGGACAAAGTAGAGGCGAGCTGATTGCTTGAAGGTTGAAGAAAGTACGCTTTCCTTACCGCAAAAGTTATTTTTTATTTATTTGTTTTGTATAAATAAACGTTTTTGTAATATTATACCTAATTTGTTTTTATTTGAAATAGTACTATATTAATTATTAGGTAGGTACTTTTAAACGCGTCAACACGCTATACCTAGTGTAAAATTAATTTACGTGTCTTGTGAAAACGTTAACTATATTGCTTTCAGTTTATTAAGTACAGTGAAACCTCTAAATACCGGACAATCTCCGTCACTGACATTTTGTCCACTATTTAATGTAGAGGTATCCGCTAGTTTGTTAGTTAAAAACCAGATTTAATTTCATTAAAAACACACGAAAATTACAAGTTGAAAATGTGTATAATTATTAATTACTAAAAATCCTTAAATACTTCAAAATAAATTTAAATCTAAAACTTCAAAGTTATGCAAAAAAATTAATATGATAAAATCACTAAATACAAAATAATATAATAAAGTTACGTTTTTGTATTAATAATGATAATTAAATAGCTTTCCAAAATATTATGTTCTTTAAAACTATAGTTAGGTATTTTCTATTACTTAAAATATATGTTCACATAAAGAAAAAAGGTGGATAAGTGGATGTCGCTCTGCTGTACAGTAGGTTACAAGTGGGTCACTGTAATGGATGGTGTTAAATTTGAATTCAATGATATAATATCATTGTATAAGAAAAACGATTCTGAGCGAAAACGGTCAGTCAGCCTATGATTTTACCAAGTATATTTGATGATATTATTGTGAATAAAGTAATTTATATATAACCTATTTACTCGGAGCCTTGTTTTAAATTTTCAATCTTTAGCCATAAAAGTTAAACATTTTATACATTTTTAACCACAAAATAATTAATAAATTATAAATTTGATAAATATTGTCAAAATTTGAACTTTAAATGCTTATAAAAAAAAATTGTGCCTATGTATTTTTAATATTTTTCAACTGCTATTAGAACGATATATCCTATATATAGCCTTATATTAAATTTTCACGCTTTTTTACCCAACAAATAAAAATTTATTGATATTTATAGAAAAAAAAACTAAAAAAATTGAAAACTGACAATGTCCGTAAACAGCTCAAAAAGAGTCAAAATATTTTCAACATTTTATGGTGTATAGAAAATGCTAATATGAACATTCAGTGAAATTTTCAAGTATCTACAGTCATTCGTTTTTTAATTGCAATAAAATAAGAAAATTGTTACATGAGAAATCGAGTAAATATCAAATGTTGTAAAAATATAAATTTCAGACGCTCATAAAAATTTAATTTAAGTTTCTTCTAGACATTTTTTTTTTTGATAAAGGTAGACAAACTTATGAGTAATCTTATATTACATTTTCAAATCTTAGATTTAAAAAGAAAAATTTTTATGAATTCTCAACTCAAAATAATTTGCTATTTTTCGTGATTTTTCCGTATTTTGTCAAAATTTGAACTTTAAATGCTTATAATTAAAAACTGTGACTAAGGATTTTTAATTTTTTTCATCCACCTTTGAAACAATAACCTAGGAGCCTTCTATTAAATTTTCAAGCTTTTTTAATCAACAGATAAAATTTTATTGATATTTATAGAAAAAAAAACTAAAAAAATTGAAAACTGACAGTGGCCGTAAACAGCTCAAAAAGAGTCAAAATATTTTGTAAATTTTATGGTGTATAGAAAATGCTAATATAAACATTCAGTCAAAATTGCATGTCCTTACGGTCATTTGTTTTAGAGTTACACCAAAAACCAAAATCGATTTTCTCGAAATCAGATTTTGCGTAAAAATTCCCGTTTTTCCTTAATTTTTCTTTTGTTTTTCACGTCTCTTGTGAAAACTACTGGGAACTTTTGACCCCCCAAAGTACCAACTAGATTCACTTTCCTATCAGAAAAGTTACTATTGAAAAAAATCCAAGCACTTTTACTGTCCTAAAAGGTGATGACGACACAAAAATAAAAAAAAAAATAAAAAAAAAAACACACATCATTGTAGAATCAATACATTCATCGCTTCGCTCAGAATCTAAGATACGTTCTACATCTTTACACTATAGTTATTGGTACATGTTTTTAAAATTAAATTAAAATTAATTCGATAAAAGGTAAGCGTTTAAGCTGAATTTATATTTTCTTTCCCAAAATATGACTTCATAGTATAAGTGCTTTAAAAATATGATAAAATATTATAGCTAGGATACAATTATATTCTATGAAATATTTACGATAAATAGGTAGGTACCTACCCACTGATTATGGAATGATAAATGAATAATATTGTCACCTTAATAATGGTGTTATAATATGACCATATATATATCTGCTCGTGCCAAACTAATTATGTATGTATAATAATAGCATTATTATATTATTATTGCAAAAAAAGGTTAGAATAAAATTAAAGGTCGTCATAACCACACCCTTTCAAAAAAAGGTCGTCGATCAAAACCGCACATTTTTATAAGTCAATTCTGTAGAGCTTTCTCAAAATTATTTTAAACTGAATTATTTTAAAATTGTAGTTTGTACATCTTAAAATACTCGTAACTTGCTTTAAAAAAAGAAAGTAATGAGTAACATAATTTTATTACTTTTCAAAAGTAATTTTCCCAACACTGCCTAGTGCCTATACTCGAAAGTTACCTACTCGTATGGAGTTAACACTAATTTGCATCAGACGTCACAACTGCAAATATATTGTTAAGTTTCTCATGTGTAGGTAAATTCTCTGTTACTCAGTGAAACATAATAATATAACACTTACCAACACCTTCGAAAAGTGCTCCAGATAGTGCCACCACAGTGGTGACGGAACTCCGCGGAGCAATAAATCTAGCATAAGCTAACAAGACAGCGTGACACAGTCCAAATGTAATGCCGTTGGTGAACTTGAAAAGGCAGTATCCAAATAGAGTTTCTTATCACAGAGTACAGATAGAACCTAAGAGCAAAATCGATAAGACCTAATAAGGCCATGCCAATACATATGGCCGATTCGTTTGATCAACCAACCGGAAAAAAATAATAAAGGCAATTTACCGCCGATACATTGCATTCCTATGGCCAAACCCTGTAAAGTTTTCGTCCACGATTGTTTTTTACTGTGGTACTTTTGGGTCAAGTCTTCCATGTACCTGAAAGAAAAACAATAAGCTGCTTTTAAAAATCTCGAAGCATTTGATAATTTTTAGTTTTTTTTTCTATTAAAATTTGATAATTAGATAGGAACATCTTTTTTTCTCCTCATACTTTCTTTTTAATTATTTTTCTTCTTTGCTTTTCGTTCTTTCAATCCTTATTTATTGAACTATTTATTTATTATATCATTCCTTTATCCTTTATTTTTTCTACCTCTTTCCTGCTTATTATTTAATATATTTTAACAGTAATATTGATTAGAATTTAACTAATAATCACATAATAATAGTGTTTACATTAAATTTGTCTATTGAACAAAGTACTTGTTCAGCGGTTGACTTTTCCGAGAAAAATAGTCTTGGTTTTCCAAAATGAATACCGAACATTCCCGTGTACGAAAATACAGGAGAAGTAATCATAAATCTGTTTTCAATAGGTTCTTCCATCAATGATCTTAAAACATTGTATGTCATACAATTATACCAAATTACCTAATCACAGTAAATTTTAACATTTTTTTTTAATTCATTCACCGACTTATAAACTATATTATACAGACACTCACTGCTTGGACGAAATCAATGCCGATTTCATAGCATCGTCCGATAAATATATTCCTTTCAGAGTTCCTGTAGTACCACTCGAATACTATAATAATAGCACAATATGGACCAATCGGGCTTTTTGATTTTATCGGACGGACCAACAAAGTTTCGTCCACCGTAATAACGACGATATCCGAATAAGCAATAAAGCCATCACGGATCATAGTAAAAATCTTCAATATCGGTTGATGCGTGATAGTACCTATTTAAAATGTATGTCATTATATTTATACTAAAAGGCTTGGATTCATTAGTAAGCGCTGCCAAGACAACTATAAAATATCGTTTATGATAAATGAAACAAATCAAGCTATATCATGAAATCATTAATATTACTTTAACTGTGATTCAATGCAGCTATAGTTGTTCCGACCAAAATCCCAACTAACAGAACTATCTGTTCTTCGTACGAACCATAGTCTAACAACGTCTCCGTGTCCAAGATCATGTTTTTTAAATGCAGTAGCCATTGCCAAAACGTCTCTTTTCAATTTTGGATAACTGTACTCTTTACCGGTAGAACAGTCGATCTGTATAAATTAATACAATCAACACATTAATACTAGCAAACATAATATATATATATATGTTAGCGGTAATGTATGTAATACGTTATTTTATTAAATAACTAGTTATTCTATAAAATTCCTAAATATGTTCGTTAATATATAAATTACACGGTTTTACTAGTTAATATATAAAATACCGATTGGGTTTTCGTTAATGTATGAAATTTATATCATTAGGTAGATATGACCGGGACTGGATTAGATAACATACAAAATTTGTTACCGTTGTTGTTATTAATAAAAATAATAAGATAAGATAGTATTGAACCGCACCATTTGGCATAGACTAGACTTATTCGTGTGACAGTGTACTGCGAGTTTACTTACTAGTTAGTTTAATCATTTTTAGTGTTGTATAGTGTAATAACTAATAAGTGTGCTTTAAAATGAAAACCAAATTTGATACAATTATAAAAAATACAACAACAGAACGTAATAACAGCACGTTTTTGCTGAAAGAAAAATATGATTCCTTAATAAGTGAAGTGAAACGTATTAAAACAGGAAAAAAAGAATCGCCACGTGATTATTGGTTAGTACAACGGTATGATGTGATAGAAGTGCAAGGTAATGAAAAACTTATACGTCCAATGAAAGAAAATTCTGATATTATATTTTACGTCCATGACGAAGAATTATATGATATTTTACTTAACATTCACCTATCTATTGGACATGGTGGTAGAGACAGAATGATGTATGAACTGAAAAAAAAATATAAAAATATTACTCAATCAAACGTCAAAATTTTTTTAAATTTATGTGAATCATGTGTAAAAAAACAAAAAAGTGAAAAAAAAGGTATCGTGACAAATCCTATGATTTTTTCTGAATTAAATAGTAGATGTCAATTAGATCTTATTGATTATCAAAGTCAAGCTGATGGTGAATATAAATTTGTGTTGGTGTATCAAGATCATTTGACTAAATTTTGTATTTTAAAACCATTAAAATCGGAAAGAGCTGAAGAAGTAGCATATTGTCTCATAGATATTTTTACGGTGTTCGGTGCTCCAAGTGTACTACAAAGTGACAACGGTCGTGAATTCAGAAACCAAACAATAGATTCATTAAAAGAAATGTGGCCTGAATTATCTATTATTCATGGCAAACCTCGCCACAGTCAGTCCCAAGGATCAGTGGAGAGGGCAAATCAAGATATAGAGAATATGATAATTACCTGGATGAAGGACAACAACACAACAAAATGGAGTGAAGGGCTAAGGTTTATTCAATTTATGAAAAATAAAGCTTTTCATAGGGGGATAGGACGAAGTCCTTATGAAGCTATGTTCGGATGTTCCCCAAAAGTAGGAATTTCTTCAAATACTCCAGACAATATTTTGAAAGTTTTGAATACAGACAAAAGTTTAAATATTAAAATTAACAAAGATTTAGAGAAAAATAACTGTAAAATATGCAAACATATATTTATGGAAAATGAAGGGAATACCGAGGAAGAATTGTGTCAACTTTGCATAAATAAAGAAAATATTTCCAATAAAAGAGAAGAAGCAAAAGAATGCTTAGAACGTCAAGCTAAAAGAATGAAACTACAATCAGATATGTCTCATCCACCTGCTCTTCAAGGATGTAACGTACGAGTCAAAATTCCAGATGTTGACAGGTCAAAATGTGATCCACAATCTATAATTGCAATTGTATTAGAAAAAACAACCGACGGATTTTATCGCTTAGGTAATTTTTTTTATTTATAATTTTTTTTATTTTTTTATTAATAATTCAAATCATTTTGTTTTAGGAACTAAATACGGTATACTAAAACAACTTTACGCGAGGTCACAATTTAGTTTATGCACAGAAAAGTTTATTACGCTTAGTGACGTTCCAGATGTAGATATTTGCCTTCGAAAAGCATCCGAATCCCAATCACTTGGTAATGGACAAGGGTTTTTTAAATGTACATGCCAACAAAAGTGCACCACAAAACGGTGCATATGTTTAAAAAATAATTTACTTTGTAATTCTAAATGCCACCCAAAAAGTTCCTGTACTAATAAATAAATTGTAAATTTAAAAAAAAAATTAATATTAATATTTTATATAATATTGTAAGGCTTGTTTGACTTAATACTATAACATTTGATTTTGTTTGTAATTTGTAATTTGATTAAAACTTTTATTCAATAATAGTTTTAAATACATTAACTAAACCATTATTGTTAGTTTATAAAATATCTAGTTGGTATGTAGAATAACTAGTTGAAGTATATATTTATGGATTCATTCAATACATTAACTGAAAGTACCCGTAATTCTATAAAATAACTAGTTTAGATTGTAACTAGTTATTTTATAGAATTACGGAATTTCATACATTAACGCTAACATATATATGTATAGCATATAATTGGTAAGTATGTACATAGAACTGTATACACATAATAATAAATTGTTCAATATCAAATATCTTACACCAAAAAGACCTTGATTGTTATTCAATTGATTTACAAACATGTCTGCTATTGCTTTATCGTGCAGAATCATTTTCGGTCCAGATATGTGTAGTTTGAATGCCATTTTCGCGAACGTACAGAAAGCTTCCAAGTGACTGTCGCAAATTGTGGAACAACCCTCATATGTGTAGACAAACTGATCGCGACACTATACTACAATTAAATACAATTAAACTTTAGTAGGTATAGTCTATTTTTAGAACGCTGAAATTTAAAATTAATTTAATTTTGTTCCGTCGTTATTACCTAGGCATTAAATAAGTTTTTAATAATCGTTAATAATATAACAATATGCTACTATAATATACATACCAATAAATCTAGCTAGTATCAGTCATGTGTGAAGGTTTTAACCTAATGGGCCAGTGTTGGACACTTCAAAATTGTATGAATATGTGCTATAATATTACCTTAAATAACGCTAAATATATGTTAAAAACATTGAAATTTTAAAACAAAGTTAGGTACAAGTTAGGACACAAAAAATAATAACCACAACATTTTCAACAAAAAACGCAACCGGTTATAAATACTTAGGCACAATTTTTTTTTGTATGCATTTAAATTTAAATTTTTGACTGCATTTATCATATTTTAAATTTTAAAATAGTTTTGTAGGTAAAAATGTATAAAATGTTTAACTTTCATAGTTAAGGATTGAACATTAATTAAAACAAGGTTTCACATCAGTTGGTTATTTTGTAACCAAAAAATCCCAAAAATATATTTTTATAGTTATTTAATGTTCAAATTTGAACGAAATTACATATTAAATAACCAAGAACAACGATTTTAGTTATTTTATTGTAATTTTATAATATTAATTCAACTTACCGGCTACTGCATAAATAATAATTAATAACAATAGGTATAAACATAATATAAAATATCCACACTGCCAAACAGTCTCCGTTATACCGTCTGTATGGATATGCAAAAAGAACGATAGTATAGTATAGTATAGAATAGTATAGTTGAAAATCTGATTATACGAACAATTGGTACGGTAAAACCTCGGGTTTTGATTAACCACTCACATACTGGTTTTTTTTATAAATAAAACAAGTACTGGCTTAAAGACCGGGTTACGTCAATAAATTGTAATCGATCATAACCTCAATAGCATGGAAACCAAATAATTGTATGAAAACAATTAAGTCTTAAACAAATTGTTCACTGACAAAAGTAAAGTCTATACAAATCAGCGGAAACATGGAGAATTATAATCCTTACCCGTGCGATGTATGCGACAAATCGTTCAGTAAATGTAGCAGTTTGACAACACACCGGCGAAAACCCGTACCCTTGCGATTTCTGTGATAAGTCGTTCAGTCAAAACGGCAGTTTAAAGAGACATCGAGGCACGCACACGGTCGAAAAACCTTTTGCGTGCGATGTGTGTGACAAGTTGTTTGGTCAAAGCATCAGTTTGACGGAGCATCGGCGCACGCACACTGGGGAAAAACCGTACGCGTGTGATGTATGTGAAAAATCGTTTGGTCAAAGCAGCAGTTTGACGAAGCATCGGCGAACGCACACCGGCGATAAGTCGCGAGCCGTACGCATATGATATGTGTGACAAGTCGTTCGGTGTGAACGGCAGTCTGACAAGACATCGGCGCACGCACACCGGCGAATGACCGTACGTGTGTGATTTGTGCGACGAGTCGTTCATTGAATGTGGCCATTTGATGACACATCGACGCACGCACACTGGCGAAAGACCGCACGCTTGCGAAGTATGTGACAAGTCGTTCGGGCAAAGAAGCAGTTTGACAAAGCATCGGCGCACGCACACCGGCGATAAACCATACGCATGTGATATGTGTGACAAGTCGTTCGGCGAGAGCGTCAGTCTGATAAGACATCAGCGGCGCATACATTCCGGCGAAAAATCGAAAGTGTGTCTTGGTGTACAACTCGTCGTACTCTGTATGGATCAAATAATATGCAGTATGATCCAAGTGACTTAATACTAAAACAGGATACATCATGTTAACATATTAATTTGGTGACACGGTTCCGCCGTTAATTATTTCTTGTAGTTGTTTGTTAATTTTAAGTTGTTGATTTGTCATGTGCAAAAAAAAAATATACTCATTTCATAAGGTTTTCAATATTTCAAAATGTCTATAAATAATAAATATCTAATATTAGTCAAAATGGATTTACGGTATATCTATGACGTGATGAAAAAAAATCTGTTATTACCTAACATAAACAAATCGGTTTGCATGCCAATAGTTACTATACGTACACAACTTGTATAATATAACTTTATTATAATACATACATTTGGAACTGGTATGGCAAATTTCACTTGTAAACCAACTAAAATGGTATTATCATTCAAATATTTAGGAGTGACAATAGATTTTAACCTGAAATGGTCATAATACATAAAGAATATTAAAAATAAAATGAAGAGCTTATAACTGTATTATTTTACAAAATTCGATTTCTTGATAAATCAATTATAAGACAAATATTTATGGCACTGTGTAGTTAAATTCTATTATACAGCATAACATTTTGGGGAGGCACTAATAAAACATACATTAATACATAATACATTGCATATTATCCCAAAAAAATATTGTAAAAGTAAAGTACCTACTCCCTACCATTATAATACCCATCAGAGGAAATAGGAATTATTCAACCATAAATATATATTATCTGTTTATAAATTATACACTAGACAAATTTTAGTAAAATCCATTCAAAACACGCTCATTGCTACAGAAATAATAGACAGAAGAACATAAAAATGCATTAAGCCGTTATATACATTATTAACAAGTTTATAAAACTCAAAATTTCACGGGGAAAACCATATTAAAAAATTTAAATAACGAAGTAAAGAGTCTAATAAAAAGTTTATGTGAAAGTTAATCCGGTAATACCAATGATATAATTAATAAAAAAGGCAATAAATAAAATAATTAGTAATTTTGATGATAATGTGTGTACTTTGTATCAATAAAATTATAAAATGTATGTATGTAAATTGTAAGTATTTAACGCTGATGTTAATTGTGTTTTAAAATAGGTAGGTACCTATCTATTTTTTTTTTTTATTAATTAACCCGCTGCAACTTAGGCTATTGGGTGGTTTTTTAACTGTAGGGGAGGCTTTAACTGTAGGTTAAAACACGTGTGTTTGTTAGTTTGGCAGATTTTTTAGTGGGCATCCGTAGGTATCTGCTATGCCCAGGTGGGGGATGGCGGCACTTCTCTCTAGACACCGTGACTTGCCTGAAGAAAAATGCCGCCCACGGTCCTTAGACCGCTCGGCCACTCCGTTTTCCGTACCTATATAATATTTTGTATGAACTAATAACAGATAATATATTTATGATGAATAAAGAAAAAATGTTAATGGCTGGGAATATTGATTTAAATAATTTACACATTTACTAATTTCCTAATTTATACTAACTATTTAACTACAATTCAAAAACAAATAATAACTACTATAAAATAATAATTAATTATTACACTAGTAGAGATACTATTATAACATTTAACATTTATTAAAATTAAACTAGGCCAGTAAGTATTTTATTTATAAATTAATACCTAAGACAGCTGCAATTTATATTTTATTGATAAACAACTAAACCTTAATTCTGAACTAGAAAATTAAAAATAGCATGTTAATATGTTATCACTTTATCAGCTACTAATCTTATATTTACTATTTAAATTCTATCTTAAATGCTTATAAAAAAAAATTGTGACTTTGCATATTCGATATTATTTAATTCTGGAACTTAACTTTCATTTGACTGGAACTTAACTTTAATAAAACTTATATGGAACTTAGCTTTAATATGACTGGAAATTAACTTTAATAGAACGTATATGGAACTGGAACTTAACTTTAATTTGATTTGAATGAAACTTAACTTATAACTTCACTGGAACTTTAGTTAACTTTAGTATATTATTATAGTTTAAATACACAATGACTATCATTTATTCCGAATAATGCTGAATACGAAATTAATAATAATGATTTAATATGTTAATTTTAAATGTATCGGATATATTTTAGATTTTAGATTTTGAGCGGATCGATGACAGTATTAATTTTACAATGATGTATTTTTTAATTTTAGATTTTCTTCAACAGTATTTTTCTGATAGGAAAGTGAATCTAGTTGGTACTTTGGGGGTCAATGGTAAAAATTTCCCGGTAGTTTTCAAAAGCGCCGTGAAAAACAAAAGAAAAATTAAGGAAAAACGGGAATTTATACGCAAAATCTGTTTTTGAGAAAATCGATTTTACTTTTTGATGTAACTCTAAAACATTTTAGTTTCCAATTTTATAAGTATTTTTTTCTATGAATGTCAATAAAACTTTATTTGTTGGGTAAAAAAGCTTGAAAATTTAATACAAGGCTCCTTCTATATTATTTAATGATATTTAAATTATTTTTCCTATGGTCTGTGTAAACGATAAGTATTCGTAATAAAGATTCAATTTTCATATATAATATTATATTATAGGCACTCAGAATGGATTCATATGTTTGTTTTTAGTTTAGTTGTAGGTATTTAGTAAATAATAATTTATTGTTTGTATTATTCACAATAAATATATATGACAATTAGTTTATATTCTGAAGCTGTTATGCAGTACCAGTATAAATAGTAGGTACGATGAGGTACCTATCATAATATTTAAACATTGTACAATACATTATTTATTCATCAATAGGCTCATATATACGAAAAGTGGAGAAAAAGTTAAACCAGAAATATGATATTATTTATAATACCTAATCAACTATAAATAAGATTTAAAAAGGTGGACAAGTGGGTACCGCTCTGCTGTACAGTAGTTGTAATGGATGTGTTATATTTGAATACAGTGATAAATTAAAGTTAGTCGGAATGCATATCTAATTTATTATCCTAATTAATTTCTAACGTGTCGAAAGCATTTAGCCAGCATTATGTAAATAATTAAAAAATAGATAAATATAAAATGTAAGCTAATAATTATTTTAAAAAAATGTATAAAACGCATTTCAACGAAATAGTAGAAAGAAAGTACATAATATCTTGAGTGTATACCATGGTTACAGTGGTGTATTTACCGGGGGGGGGGGGTCCAAGGGGTCTCCCCATTGACTCATATCTCGTACATGTTAAATGCTGTGTTTTCACATGATTAAGAAAAACAAATGTTATCATAATATACGAAGGATTTTGTAAAAAATTTCGAAGCTTCAGTTATTAACATTTTATTAATTAATATCGTGATTTTTTTTGTTATGAGTTTGGTGACGAAAATGGTTTTAAAATACCGAGATTATTTTTTAATTCAAATATTTTATAATTTTGAACATTGCCAGTATGTACCCGAGAGATCTTTTTCAACCGTAAAATCCTCAAACCTTTAGGAAATATTACCTTATATTTCAGCAAATTGAATCAGGATGGTACTTAAGGGAAGTCATTTTTTGATTTTCTCAATAGTTATTTAATGTCATGGGAAAACCACCTAAAAATGGGATTTTAATTTCTAACACTTTGTTTGTCACCAAACGAATAAAAAAAAAATATATTTAAATATTAATTTAACTTACAAGCCATAATAAATAATAACAATATAAAATATCCAGACTGACAAACCGTCTGCACTCAGATTCGTTTTTCTCATACAATGATATTATATCATTGAATTCAAGTTTGATACAATCCATTATACATTGACCCACTTGTAACCTACTGTACAGCAGAGCAATATCCACTTACCCGCTTTTAGATTCTGAGCGAAGCGATGAATGTATTGATTTTACAATGTTGTATTTTTTTTTTTTAATTTTTTTTTTGTGTCTGTTGTCACCTTTTAGAACAGTAAAAGTGCTTTGATTTTCTTCAACAGTAACTTTTCTGATAAGAAAGTGAATCTAGTTGGTACTATAGGTCAAAAGTAAAAATTTTTCAGTAGTTTTCAAAAGCGACATGAAAAACAAAAGAAAAATTAAGGAAAAACGAGAATTTTTACGCAAAATCTGTTTTTGAGAAAATCGATTTTGGTTTTTGGTGCAACTCTAAAACAAATGACCGTAATTTTGACTGAATGTTTATATTAGAATTTTCTATACACCATAACAATTTTCCAAATATTTTGATTTATTTTGAGCTGTTTACGGACATTTTCAGTTTCCATTTTTTTTTTAGTTTTTTTTTCTATAAATATCAATAAAAATGTATTTGTTGGGTAAAAAAGCTTGAAAATTTAATACAAGGCTCCTACTATATTGTTACGATGACATTTGAAAAATATTAAAAATCCTTAGTCACAGTTTTTATTTATAAACATTTAAAGTTCAAATATTGACAAAATACGAAAAAATTACAAAAATTAGAAAATTATTTTGAGTTAAGAATTCATAAAATTTTTTCTTTTTCAATCTAAGATTTTAAAATATAATACAAGATAATCCATAAGTTTTTCTACCTTTATCAAAAAAAAAATGTCTACAAGAAAGTCAAATTAAATTTTTATGAGCGTTTGAAATTCATATTTTTACAACATTTGATATTCACTCGATTTCTCGTGTAACGATTTTCTTAGTTTGTTGTAATTAAAAAACGTATGACTGTAGATACTTGAAAATTTCACTGAATGTTTATATTTACATTTTCTATACACGATAAAATTTTAAAAATAATTTGACTCTTTTTGAGCTGTTTACGGACATTGTCAGTTTTCATTTTTTTTAGTTTTTTTTTCTATAAATATCAATACAATTTTATTTGTTGTGTAGAAAAGCATGAAAAATTAATGCAGGGCTCCTGATATATTGTTACAACAGCAGTTGAAAAATATTAAAAGTACAAAGGCACAATTTTTTTTTATTAGCATTTAAAGTTCAAATTTTGACAAAATTTATCAAATTTAAAATTTAATAATTATTTTGTAGTTAAAATTTATAAAATGTTCAACTTTTGTAGCTAAGGATTGAAAATTTAAAACAAGGTTCCACGTAAATAAGTAAATATATAAATTACTTTATTCACAATAATATCATCAAATATACTTGGTAATATCATAGGCTGACTGACCGTTTTCGCTCAGAATCGTTTTTCTTATACAATGATATTATATCATTGAATTCAAATTTAATTAACCTTATAACCTACTGTACAGCAGATCGACTTCCGCTAACCCACCTTTTTTTTTAAATTTGTTTTGTACATATAATTATTTAATAATTAAAAACTCAAACTTTTTTTTTTTTTTTTATTGGGTAACCTGCGGCAACAGGCCATTGGGTGTCAAACATTTTATATCGTCTTATACATATGGTATATTTATTTAATAAAGAGTAATTGGGTGGTATGGGGGGCTTTGTCCCCGTGGCTCTGTTTTCTGAAAATTATCTGGACCCTCCCCATGACAAATTCCTAAATACGCCACTGCATGGTTACAACTTGGGAGAGAATAATACGGCTGGGGCTAGGTCTCATTTTATATTCTAAGTGGAGCGATGATGTGTGTCTTTCTTTTTTTTAGTCTGACAGTAAAAATGCTTGGATTTTCTCCAACACCATATTTTCTGATAGGAAAGTGAATGTAGTTGGTACGTATTGCGGGGCAAAAGTAAACAATTCGCAGTAGTTTTCAAAAGCGCCGGGAAAAAATTACACTGGCATTTTTACGCAAAATCGGTTTTTGACAAAATCGATTTTGGTTTTTGGTATAACTCTAAAACAAATGTCCACGCATGAAATTTTCACTGAATGGTTATATTAAGATCTTCTATATACACCATCGAATTTTCAAACAATTTGACTTGTATTGAGCTGTTTACGGACATAAATAACTATGTAGTTTCCTTCTTTTTTTTTTTCAAACGATGGATATGATCAGCCGTGGTTGTTCTGAATTTTATGAACAGCTCTTTTGATCTCGGAGATGGCAGATAGTAAATAAATAAAAAAAAAAAAAAAACACGTAGATAATTAATTTTAAATTCCCCGCGTTATTCACGCGCCGCTTTCGGAAACATTTACGAAAAATCTCCAACCGACACCATAGAATAAGGTTATGTTCTGTTTTATGTTATAATATTGCGGTTATATTCTATCTCTGTCCTCCGTGGTAGGTATTTGACAATAATATGAATTGTATACATTTGACATATTTTATCATTTATGATATTATAATGTTGTAGTGACTTGTTAAAAGTTAAACGCACTTTTTACTTTTTAGTTATTTTATAGCAATAGCCATTAATCATAAATCATAAGTTGACAACGTACATCGTAATAATTAACCGTAATTAACTAATATTATATTATAAATTTATACTCCGCCTCTTACGCTGTGTGGCTTGTGTCTGTTTCTTTAATTTTTTTGTTAGTGTACAATAATATTATTGTTAGTGTTCAATTAAATTATTACAATGTTTGTGTCTTATTGTGTTAGTTATTCTTCACATTTTCACAGTCCAGAGTAAAATTGTTTCGTTTCCAATGCCTATATTTAGTATATTCGACCATTTGGCTACATAAAATATTATATACTTTAGACTTGCAGACTGCATTATTATTAACAAAACATTAGTGACTATTAAAGTGTGAATTAACCTAACGCTAATCAGTAATCTACCCGAGTGTTGATAGTGTACAGTGTACGGATATCTCGTAATATTTATTTAAACATCATTCATTAAATATATCTTGGTCACTCGAGGAACGGCAGGACCATTTGTCGACATTTGTGTATGGTGTATGGTGTATCAACATTTAATTAGGTATTTCAATGTCATAAAAGGTATTAAATTTGAGTGAGATAAATTCAATTGAATAAAAACATTTTAATTCTCAAAATTATTATTTATAGGTATATAAATAATTATTGAATTATACCTGCAGAACCATCACTAATTTGGTCCATTTGTCGATAATTACTGTCAAAGATTTGAAGTAGACTATAACAATATACCTAATATAACAATTGGTAAGTAAATAGAACTATATTGAATAAAATTTGTTTTACATTATAATATAATATGTAGGCAGGTAGGTACCGTCAAATCTAAATAATATTGTGATGGTGATTTTATGATACAAAACATATTCCAAAGGTTAGATATTTTTAACTAATCTTTAGTGCATAAGTACCTATATTTATGTTGATGGCAAAATTTTAAAATATTCAGAAAAAATTATTTTCAGTGTTATGATTTCCAATCCCCGTGTTTATTATTTTGCAACTTTAATTTCTGATTTTAATCTGTTAATTTTTTAATAATTGTCTACATTCTTCTAACTCAATACCATACACATGTATTATGCAATCAATTTAATAAAAAAAGTTATTTATAATAACTAGTTTAGTTACGTTATACCTATTTCATAACAGTTAAGTTTTTATACTAAGAATTTTACGAGTCTTTAGTCTTTAATCCTTTTAAACTTAAATTAAGTATTCACCGTTGGCGTGCACAGACCTGCATTTTAAGGGTTGCTCACAATATTTTTGGGCATTTGTCTTAATCAGTTAATCAACTTTAATAAATTGTTATGTATGGATAATACATTACTTTAATTTTGGGTACTCGTACAATATACCATCCAACTTAAATATTCTAACTACCTTTATTTTATTTTAGTTTAATATGTTATCTAATAACTTTTAGGCTTTATAATATAATAATAAGTTTTTATACGCCAGTTTAAAAAATTTTGCTCTTTACCTATATTATTTTTTTTTATGAATAAATTATATGATATTACAGATATGAACATGATTATTTTTTTATTACTTATTTTATTAAAACTTATTGCCTTTTATTTGGTAATATCAGATCAAATAGTGCTCCTGGATACTGAGACTTAATAGTTTTAGAGACCCTATAACAAAATGTCAGAAGATGCTCAGGCACACCCAACATCACTGCAAATGCCTATGGAATCCACACAATAAATATACCTAAGTTATGCACCATTTTTAACGTATTTTTAAAGGTATCATGTCCGTTACCGAGATGGATGCTGTACAAAATCAAGCTCCGCCATTTAAAAGAACTGAGCCAAAAAAATATATAAATGACTCTCACATGGTTGGAGTATTTGAAATCCTACAGTCTTTACGCAAGTATGTTATGGGTGAATGATTTTTAGTTACCAGAAAAATCAATATTATTAACAAATTTTTGTTTTTGTTTAGAAATGAAGTGTTATGTGATATTAAATTGAAAACAGATGATGGGACAATAGTATTTGGACATAAAGTTGTTTTAGTGTCAGCTAGTCCTTATTTCCATAAAATGTTAACTAGTTTTTATGAAAGCGATACTGCAGGTCTTGTTCATATATCAGAATTAGATTCCACTGCTTTACAACTCTTAGTAAATTATATTTATACTGGCGAAATTGTGGTAACCGAAGAAAATGTAAAGGTATAAATACTCTCGTAAATACTTATTCAATTTTGTACTGACTCTACCTAAATTCTCACCTCCCACACAAGCTTTTGCTTATAGGAAGTACCTCAGCAAACTTATGATAAATGTTATTAAAAAAAAATTGTTATAATTTGGTTGCAAAATATATTATATTATTATATTATAGGTATATTTTTAAATGCATTAATTTTGATTGTTCAAGGTATTGTTAGCAGCTGCAAATATCCTACTGTTAGACTATGTAAAAAGTGCATGTGCTGAGTTTTTACTATCACAAATGGATCCTTCAAATTGTCTTAGCATCAAATCATTTGCTAACTTACATGACTGTATTGAATTGTTGTCAAGTTCTGAAGCATATATTAAAAAAAAGTTTTTGTATGATATTGTTAACTTAATTTTCCAGTTTTATCAGTAACATTATGATTATTATTTTCAGAGAAGTTGTTAAATATGAAGAGTTTTTATCTCTATCTTCTGTTGAAGTAATAAAGCTTATTTCCTGTGATGACATTTATGTTCCAAAAGAAGAAAAAGTAAGCAAACAAAATTAATAATTATTGTCATGGATATAATAACTAGATATTATGTGTATGATTAATGTATTTTAAATTTTAATATTTTGGGTGAGATCAATTTATACTACCATAAAATACTACATTACTTTATAAAATGTCAGTTGGAATAAAAATCTAATAAATGTGTGGCTGTCTTAAATCGGAGTAGGAGATTGACCAAAATATTTTTTTTCTAATATGTACAATAAAATAATTATTGACGTTAATTCAATTGAGTTTTAGAATCTTTAAAAAATCCAATGTAATGACGACAAAGTTGTAGAATATTAGGCCACACAGCTACAGCCGGAAATACTTAAGTATTAAATCTCTATTTACTAATGTGTAATATTTATATTTTTACAAATAGGCTGGTCTGTCTTTTACAAATAATTAAATTACTTAACAAATTATTTTAAAAATAGTATTATAATTTATATTAATATAAGATGTTAGTGAATTATTATACATTTAATTTTATTATAGAACATAACATTGTAATGACTCGCTATAAAAGAGGAACCTGAGAGCTCTATAAGAGCTCTGTGATAAAATAATGGTAGCTATTAATTTGTGAGATCCAGCTATGCAAAGCATTCTTTAAATATGAGTAAAGTAATATTATTTTTTTGTGGGTGCTTGGTGGTATAACCAATAAACATTATTACAGGTTAGGTTTATAATATAATCTGTGATATTATTATTTACTAAAATTGAGGTATTTACTGATCTTTTATAATGACATTTTATTATAAATTAAATACATTTTATTTATTTTTTGTAGGTATATGAATGTGTTATTAATTGGGTAAAACATGAATTGGGTTGTAGAAAAGATTTTTTTCCTGAATTAATGGAAAATGTACGTTTGTCATTAACATCAAAACAGTATTTATTAGAAAAAGTTGTTGATGAACCTCTTCTTAAAAATAGTCCTAAATGTATGTATTCCATAAAATATATGCCGGTATAGTTTATTATGAATTTATTTATATCTATTAGTATTATAATGATTAATGTTTTAGGTAAAGATTATGTCAATGAAGCATTACATTTTCATCTACTTAAGTCAGTACATCCTTTCACCAATCCACAGACAATCTGGAGTAAACCTAGACAGTTTGGTGATTTACGAGAAGTATGATTCTGTTTTCATTGATGTATCTTTAAAATTTATTGAATATTTCTTTCAGGTTATTCTTGTATCGTGTTGGACAGAGTCCACAAAAAAGGGTTCTATATACTGGTATGACCCTGCAACCAACATAGTACAGAGAGCACTAGATATGAGAAAAGGATGTAAGCCAGTTTGTCTTGCATTAATAGCAGATAAATTTGTATTTGCTGTAGGAAGTAATACATTAAATTCTCGGTCCGTTCAAATGCTTGATTTATCTTCACAATCCTCTTGTTGGGTACACTTGGATGATATGATAAATGGTCGAAAAAACTTAGGTGTTGGTGCGATAGATAACTGTTTATATGCTGTAAGTTCTATCAATATATTAGTTTTATTTTATATTATAAATAATAATTATTATATATTACTTAGGTTGGCGGATTTGATGGTTCTAGCAGTTTAAACAGTGTGGAGGTTTTTGATGTCAGTGTTCAAGAATGGCGAATGGTTTCTGGTATGTCCTGTAAAAGAAGTAGATTTGGTGTTGGAGTACTCAATAATCATTTATATGCGGTCAATAAATATTAAATTTGTTATTTTAAGTTTGTTAAACATTAGTTCATTACATTATGTTAAACTGTATAGGTAGGTGGTCATGATAGTTCATCAAAGCAAATTTTGAGATCTGTAGAATGTTATGATCCCAATCTTGATACTTGGACATTAGTTGCTGAAATGTCTATTTGCCGCTATAATTTTGGTATAGGAGTCATAGACGGTGTTATGTATGTTGTTGGAGGTCATGATGGATTAAAAACTTGTAAAAGTGTCGAAGCGTATATATTAGCTGATAAAGTTTGGACCACTATTCCTGATATGCATGTTGCCCGTCATTGCCATGGTAACTATAATAATTATTTTTTCAAAGAAAGTGTATTGAACTAAAATCAAATTTTTAATATAGGAGTATTCACTTTACATGGTCTATTGTATGTTATGGGTGGAGTAGATGATGATAAAACTGTTTTGGATTCGGTAGAAATGTATAACCCCTTTACCAATACATGGAAGATAATGGAATCCAAATTCAAATATATGAATCTAATTAATGCTGGAATAGTTGTTAATGAGCAACCACATTTTAAAACAGACTACTGATTAGCATAAGCCATAATAATGGTTTGATGGTTGGTAGTTAAAATACAATCAAGTGTATTTATTAATTTATGGTAAAACATTGTATTATTCTATAAATTTAAATTTTTGTGAATGCTGAATAAATGTTTTTTTTTATAATTTAAAATTACTATTATTGAATCAAATGAACAATGCAGTGATCTCTCACTAACGCTTGTTTATATAAAATCTATGTGACTTAACAGATACACGGTAGAGTCTAGGAGGTGGATAGTAGGTACTGGTATAGGTGTTGTTATTGCCAAAATGTAAATGCGTGACATTTGGCAATTATGATATATAATTTTGTTTTCGCACTTTTTGGCGAAAGGATTTTATCGGACACAGATAAATCTTATCATCTTCACGGTCCGCGAATAATAGTTGGTTTTCGAATAATTATGTGATTTATTGCAATGTTTATTGCTATATCATAACAATATACTTATGATATTTAAAAAAAGTATTTTTTGTGATACCGTCGGTTTACTACAACAATCAATAAAGTTAATAAACTTCTTACTAAATCAACAATATAATTTTAATTAAAGTTTTAGTGCAATGTGCAAATTAATTTTGTTTAAAATGTTTTAAATAGTTTTTAATGTTTTTATATATTGATAAAGCATGATCATAATATTATATATATATTAATATCTAATTTTGTATTCCTGTCTATCCAACTAGAAACTTCTCACCGTACAAACTAAAACTATAACTATCCTATACTTAGAATGGTTTGCATCCTTAACACCACCTAAAACTATTATTTCATGTATACTAACACTATTTCTTATCTTAGTTTTATTACCACACTTTACCATTTGATATCGCTGTATATAAATAACAACTAGAATGCTGTATGCTATGATTTTTATAAATTGTTGTTATGTATATCATGTATGTTATTGAATTTATATAATACCAACTTTGTAATTATTTGGCATTAATTAATTAATTAGATAAAAATAAATAAAAATAAAAATAAATTATTATTTTACAGTATTTTTTATAACTCCTTCCTTCTTATGGTACATTAATCAAATGTAATATTGTCATTTCAACCCTCTAATTATTGTTTTTTTCCCGTGCTTCTTTAGATTTATAATTATAATTTCACTAATAGCTAAACTTGTTTAGCATGTGCAATATTGTTCTGATTTATACAATCGATTCACATCAAACTGTTTTAATATATAGTTTTATCATCAATAAATGACTGTCACTTACTCCAGTCTAGTTTGGACAATCTGGTCTTCTACTTAAATTCACTAGGTCTAAGCCTCAATGTGGAGAAGTGGCAAACTATGTCGTTTACCAGATATCAATCTTTCATTCCATTCCCATACATGATCAATGATTCTATCCTTGTTTCTGTGTTGAATGTTATAGACCTAGGTACCTAGGTATTCTCTACACCCCTACACGTCTTGATTTTCAACCACACATTGAATTATCATCTTGCAGGACTCTCAAAGTACTGGGATTTGTTAAGAGAATAGCGTCTGAATTTGAGCTATCTAAATTAAAGTTTAATATTCTTACTTCTAAATTTGATAGTTGGTACTTTCGCTTCAATATTAATCATAACAGGGTCCCGATGCCAGTTTTTCAAATTTTCCACAATTCTATAGAATTTGAAAATAAAATTTTATATTTTAGTTACCACTTCAATTATAAGACTTTTCCATTAATCTACTACCCGAAACCTATGTAGGTGGGGGGGGGATGGTTGACAGGGGGTAATGTATCGAAAAAAATGACTTTACGGGAATAACTCTCAAGCTTTGTAGAATCGTCGGATTTTGATGACCATTTTTTTATCTGAAAGAAGAAGACTTCCTACAGCACGCATCGATCTCTGATTTCGTATTTTATTTCAAATAATTGAATTTAAAAATTTGTAAAAAAATGGTTTTTATCTTGTATTTTATTAGACATATTATAAAGTTTGAGAATAAAATATTGAAAAACAGAGATCGATGTGGGCTGTAGAATATTTCCCTCTTGCAATTAAAAAAAATTTATGAAATTTGGTTGATTCTACAAGGCGGTATCGTTATTCCCGCCAGAGTGTATTTTTGAGGACACAATGGCATCGGCACCGGGCGCCTTAAATGGATTGTTCAGAACGTACAATTCGCTGCGTTACGCGTTTGTAAGACGGATACAACGCATGTGGGTAGTGGGTGTAGCGTCCTCTTAAGGTCTAGGTCTATGCACTAAACAAAAAGAATATCGTTCATATCAACATGTATGGACCTTTTTTAATACACAATTTATTGATAATTGACTAATTTTATGTTTTTAAAAAATAAATAGTAAAATTATAAATTTTTTTTTAGCTATATATTTGTAAATCAACTTTAATATTGTTTTGGTGTGATTGTTGCCGGAGGGAGGTGTTGGGCAAAGCCCCCATGGTAATGTGACGGTTAATTTTGTGTCGAACGCTCTTTCGTCCAACATCCGCTGAGTCCCCGTTCTAATTTTTTTTCGAAATCAATCTGGGTATAAGTGTACAAAAATTTGAGCAAGCTTCATTGCGAGTTCGTGCAGTATTAATAACTTCGTAAAGTGAGCGTCGCTTAATATTTATTACACTAGATTTTTCATTGACTCGAATATTAATACTATTTAACTAGGTATTCAGGTTATTAACTCTAAAAACGCATCTTCGGCTTTTTCATGACTTAAAAAATGTAAACCAAACAAACGTCTTGAGCCACTTTTCTAGGTATTTTGAAGTTAATTTTCGCCATTTGTCTATACCAGCAGGTAACAAATACCGTGCTTTCATCGTTTTTTCATTGCTCGATTAACAATATACCTATGACATTATGACACCTAGGAAAAATAAAATATAAATTGAGCATTCTTATTACCAGCTATAGTAAGTATTAGATACTAAAAGTTTCGTTCTTTGTTGTATTTTCCGGATGTAAGTATGGCCAAAAGAAATTTGACGTTAGATCAATTTTATTGATATTTATGGAAAATAAACTAAAAAAATGGAAAACTGACAATGTTTTCAACATTATTACAATATTCAGTAAAATGTTCATGTATCTACAGTTATTCGTTTTTGAATAAAAATAAAATAACAAAACCATTACCTACATGAGAAATCGAGTGAATATCCAATATTGTAAAAATATGAATTTCAAACGCACATTAGTTTGATTTGGTTGTAGACATTTTTTTTTTTTTGATAAAGGTAGACAAACTTATGAGGAATCTTGTCTTACATTTTCAAATATTAGATTTAAAAACAAACATTTTTACAAACTCTCAACTCAAAATAATTTGCTAATTTTCGTGATTTTTCCGTGTTTTGTCAAGATTTGAACTTTAAATGCGTATTAATAAAAACTGTGACTAAGGATTTTTAATATTTTTCAAACGTCCTTGTAACAATATAGTAGGAGCCTTGTATTAAATTGTCAAGTTTTTTTACCCAACAAATAAAGTTTTATTGACATTCATAGACAGTAATATAAACAACCTGTAAAAATTTCATGTATATACGTTCATTTTTTTTAGAGTTACACCAAAAACCAAAATCGATTTTGTGGAAAACCTATTTTGCGTAAAAATTCCCGTTTTCCTTAATTTTTATGTTGTTTTTCCTGTCATTTTTGAAAACTATTGGAATTTTAATTTTTGACCTCCTCAATGCACCAACAATATTCGCTTTCCCATCGAACAAGATACTAAAGTTGTAAATGGAAGCATTATTTCGATTACTTATCGTGTACACAGACACAAAAATAAAAAAATAAATAAACCCACATCATTGTAAAATCAATACATTCATCGTTTCACTCAGAATCTAAAATCTATTTTTATATATTTTTAGATTATTGGTTACAGTATTCACAACTTACTTCGACCCTTGTTAGTCGAAATATGAACTTAATGTTTATAAGAAAAAATCTTGCCTATGTAGTTTTATATTTTTAAACTAATATTGTAACTATATGTGTGAGGAGCCTTGTATTAAATTTTCAAGTTTTTGACCCATCAAATAAAATTGTATAGATATTTATAGATAAAAAAAACTAAAAAAATCGAAAATGTATTATGTCAGCAAACAGCTCAAAACGAGTCAAAATATTTTGAAAATTGTATCAAGTATAGAAAATGATAAAATAAATATATAATGGTATAATTTTTCAAGTACCTAGTAATTCGTTTTTGAATTACAACAAAATAAGAAAATCGCTCCATCTGAAATCGAGTGAATATCCAATGTTGTACAAATTTGAACTTAAAGTTACACCAAAAACCAAAAATAGATCCATGAAATATTCACTGATTGTTTATATTAATATTTTATAATATAAAAGGTAAAAAAAAAGTTCTCTGGAAATAGTAACATTAGTTTTTAACGAACGTTTGGATTTTATATATGTTTACGAAATTTGATATTCATCTGTAAACGAACTCTCATCAACCAATTTTTGATATTTTTTTGTAATTCAAAAACGAATATTTATATTATCATTTTCCATACATAGTAACAATTTCAAACTATTTGCCATTTCAACTCTTTTTGAGCTATTATGATACCAATAAAAATTTTCAAATTTTGTAAAATGTTTTAAATTACTGTCGATAAAAACTTATGGATTTCACCTGGAAAAAATCTTGAAAATTTAACGCAAGGTTCGTCATAAGTTGCTTTAATAGTTCATCAAATATTAAAGATACAGGCACAATTATTTTGTATATGCATTTAAAAATGAAAAACTTAAAAAAAATAACAACTAACAGACTAGGTAATTACATATATTTTAAATAACTCACTAACTAATAAAAGTAACATGCATAATGCATTAATACCTACCTACCTACCTTAAATATCCAAAACTTAGATCAACTTTTTAAAAAGCGTTTAAAAAGTAGAGTTAATAAATGTAATAATGTATAAAAGTTTTTCGATATAGACATTTATTTCCGCCTAACAAACATGATTATCATACAAGATATAAAAAAAATGTTGATTTGACTAAACATAAATGTAACTCCAATTTAATTGATAGATAGAAATATTCTACAGCCCGCATCGATCTCTGTTTTTCAATATTTTATCCTCAAACTTTATAATATGTCTAAAAAAATACAAGATAAAAAACATTTTTTTACAATTTTTTGAAATAAAATACAAAATCAGAATTCGATGCGGGCTGTAGGAAATCTTCTTCAGATAAAAAAATAATCATCAAAATCCGACAATTCTACAAAGCTTGAGAGTTATTCCCGTTAAGTCATTTTTCGCGATATAATACACCCTATCAACTCCCCCCCTCCACCTGAATAGGTATCGGGTAGTAGATTAGAGGAAGAGTCTTATAATTGAGGTGGCAACAAAAATATAAAATTTAATTTTCAAATTTTATAGAATTGTGGACAATTTGAAAAACTGGCACCTTGACCCTTAATATAAATATATTAAGTTTTCATAATATTATTGTATATAAAAACTATATACCTAAATAGATTAGTAATGTAAAAGTATAACTTTTATCTAGTTTTAGGTAGTATATTAATCTATACCTTTTATTATCTATCAAAACTATACATTATTTATTATTTCTTCTTATTATTGTATGACTTATTGGAAACTAGTTTAACTCTTAAGTCTAAACCACAATACAAGCATTAGCTTATAATTACATAACATCTATACAATATAAACAACTAAGTTATTGTAACCTAGTAACTATTAGGTACCTACATTGTTTGTTATTGATTCTATTTATATCATTGTTTCTTATTGTCCGTACATTTTGGTACGTACATTTTGTTAATTCAACTGAAATCAAAGTCTTAGAATACTTCTAGTCCCCAAAACTTTAAAGCTATTAAAAAAAGTCAGTTATATTAATATTTTTTGTGTATGAATTATATTAAAATATATTTTTAAATATTATATATGTATTAATGAGTTAATTCAATTAATTGTTTTTAAATATTAATCATATTAATCATTTTTAAATATTAGTTCTATCAATTATTAACAAATTTAAGTTTTATTAATTACGTTTAGTAATTACCTAACTATTTTTATTAATAATCTTAATTAGTTGTTTTAATTAATTATTTTTATTTATGTTATTCATACAATTTTTTATATAATTTGAATTAATTGTATACCTGTTAATCATTATTATAAATTTAAATTTACGATATTTTAATTAATTATTTTTATAAATATTTTTTGATAATTTATATTAGCTTTTTTTGAGAAAAAGGGTGAATTTGGCTCCCCTCCTCAGTTCTAAAAACTTGTAAGATTAAATTAATTAACGAAAATAATTATTGAACACAATCAATATCTGATTATGGATTTAAGAATGAATATATTTAAAAAAATGAGGGGGCTTAAATTAAACTAGGGTGTATTTCCCTGGCACCCCACGGTTAATTGGCTATAAGTCGGAAACGGTGATGGAATAAACGACGAAATTTTCGGAACAAACAAGAACAATCGAATGCCCTGGGTTCGGTTCCGAAATTCAAAATTTGGGGTGCCAGGGAAATGAACCTTAAACGTCCGATCGAGGTTATCATTTGAAATGTCTTCGGCATCTTTGGCTGTGGATAAACCCAAATCGGCATGGCGATGTTAATTTTTCACAGATCATCACGACCGTCTCTAGTAAAATAGAACCGTCTGATGAGCGCGAGGATGGGAAAAATAAAAGAGTCTAAAAACCCAAAGGTATGTTAATAATAAATTAAATATTAATGCGATTACCTAGGATTTAGTATCCTACTTCAGATTTCATTGTTTTCGAAAATAATATGGTTTTAATTTCTGTGCCGTGTTTTTTCTCAAAATTATTACAACTCGAACTAAACTTATAGATTGTATAGGTAGTGTTATAATATTGTATGCATTATTTTTTTTACAATATTTATCAAACTTGTGTAATTTAATATGGAAATTTGATTGAACGCCATATTATATTTAGTATAAAACAGGTTTTAGCAATATTGTTATTTGTTATATTGTTTTCCTATTGCACATAGGATATAAATTTCAATTTTTCTGTCAATAATTTATTTTACCAAAGCAAATATCAAAAATTAAAAATAATTAAAAATTATAACACATGCACCTTTTTACCCCAATCATGGCGTAAAAATGCGCACCTAACAGAGTAAATTAATTAAAAATATATATTTTTTTAAAAGAACATTATATTATAATAATATAACTTATAGTGTTATAAACTGTATGCATTATTTTCTACCCAATTAAATTTAAGTAAACATTATACATAGTGTTCACTTAAATATTTATGGACAACATTTGGATGACCTACTATAGAATGCATCTGCATCTACTGAACTTATTTTATGAGCTCTAGTAAATTTACAGCAAAATATAGATATAATGTAATTTGCACCATCTCAGGTATTAAAAAATATGAATTGTAATTTGCGCAAAAGAGAATCTTTTGATAGTACATGCACGTTTCGATACCTAGTAGACCAGTAGAATATAAGATATTGAGATATGAGAAGCTTATAATAGTTATAAGTTATAACTTATTCTACATAATATTCTATTTTAATTTCTTATTTCACTAATACCTACTCACACCGACATCGTTCTACAATACATCAAAATATTGACTTTAAAGTTACCTAATAACAATCATTATATTAAAATATAAATTATGAAAAACATATATAAATATATATACCTATTATTACAATAAATTTAAATATAATAACATATTTCATTTTTTTCAAAAATGAATCAAAGACATACTGTGTGAATGTCATACGTCAATCCGACGGTTCGGACGTCAAACTATCTAAAAATTACCAGACACCAGTTAATACTTAATAAGGCTGTGGTGGCTACTTTTTGGACGCCTTTGAATATTACTGTAAATCATTTACTTTTGACCCCTCCCCCAAGTAGTAAATAGACCACTTTCCTATGCTGAAGTAAAAAAATCAAAGATTTTTTAGTAAGTTTTACCCCAAAAGATGATGACACACATGAAAAAAAAAAAAATTATTGTAAAACTAATACATTCATTGCTCGTCTCGAAATTTAAAACTATTGTAAAACCAACAAATTCTCCACTTAGAATCAAAAATCAGAAATACCTATTAAATCCTAAATCCCAAACAAAGTTGTAATAAATATTAATTTCATATGTTTGTATTAATGTACCTAACCCATTTACTATATCCAGAACTATACTTAGGTATGTATATTATATTTTTTGATTCATATTATAATAATGAAAATGTTGTTTCAGTTTGAACTCAAATTTCTGTAAACATGAAAATCCAAATACTGTGACTAGAAATTGTAGTGCTATTATTTTCAAACATACATATCAAATTTAACTGTTTATTTTTATTATTATCAGGTGAACAATGAGAACACTAATAAACAAGACAATAGCGAAGAGCTGAAGAGTTATAAAGATGTAGTGAAGAAACAGGAAATTATATTGTATGTCTAGATATGATGTAAAATAGTTATGACAAGACAACTATTGTTCAAACTGAAGCAGATTCAGTATCGAGTGTATTACGTCACCATCGTCCGAAATATATCACATCATTGATAACCGATTGGAACACTAGTCTTAAAACATATTTCTGGAAGGAAAGCACGATTGATTAAATTAGATTCAAACAAAACTGAAACAACTTACCTTTCACTACCTAGATCCGGGGAAAAAAGGAAAAAGGTAATGACTGAGGCTAGCGACAAAAAGTTTAAAAAAGTAACAATAAGGCCAATTATTATTTCTTTCAGTATTTATTAATATATTGTAACTTTAACAGGAAAAGCTTGGAATCCATTTGAGGTTCGATGTATCTACGTGATAATAAATACTGAAAGAAATATTAATTGACCTTTGTTACTTTATACAATTTTCTGTCGCTAGCCTCAGTCTGTGCCCTTTTCCTTTTTTTCCGGCTCTAGGGAGTGAAATGTAGGTTGTTTCAGTTTTATTTGAATCTACTTTAAGCAATCGTGCTTTCCTTCCAAAACTATGTTTAAAGACTGGTGTTCCAACCTATGATGTGATATTTGGATAACGGTGGCGTATTTATCCGCTTCATATGAACATCAACAATATTAAAGTCAATACATAATATTGTAATTTTGTTATATATTTCCACAACCATGTTTAAAGAATTTAAACTATTTGTTATGTCTTGTCTCAATAAACCTGAATTAAAATTGTTATTATTGTTATATTTGTATCACAGAATTCAGATTAAAAAGTTGCAAACTAAATTTTTTTAAATTACCAATTTCAGTGCTAATATTACATATTATATTGCCACTATCTCTGTGATTATCTAAATCTTCCAGTATAACACATTTCCAATATGCTCTGTATCTCAGTTGGCCTAAGCTGGAAAGGAGTTTTTCTGGTGTTCTGGGTTGTCTTTCAAATTTAGGTAGGAGATAACCTGAAAAGATGAATTAGACATGATATATTTTGCTAAAACGACTAGATCCGTATACTTTTCACCTACTGAATTCAACGAGAATTCATCCATACCTTAGTCTCTGATACCGTGGAATAGATATGATACATTCTACATTTATACAATTTTCTAAATTATGTTCTAGTTTTGAAAAATAAGTAATAACCAACCAAATAACAGCCCTTAAGAGTCTTATTGAACCATTATTACAATAGTAGACAACTATATAAAAAATACGATTGGGCTGCACATAAGTATAACATTTTTCATTTATTAATACTGAAATTAAAAATTTAAGTCTGATATTAATTTTTGTTGAACAATTTAAAATAGCCAATTTGTAAATCTGTTTTTAGAAAAATTTTAACTGTTAAAACATTTATTTATGTAATGTAGTGTAATGTAAAATTTTTTTTAATTTTTTGAAATATCATTATTTTTGTTAAATAAAGTAAAATGTAATTAAGTATTTACGGCGGGGTACGATGTGGTTTGTTTTGTGCGCAATCATATTCAGATATTTTAACGACGAACGAAGTTGCGACGAGCTATAATGTAACGATTATGGATAATATTGAACACTGCAGTGATGTACCTATTTTGCCTATACAATACGCCGGCCAACACTTTATGTTTGAGCAAAATGCAGGTACCTATAATAATACTACCATACAGTATAATACATTATAATATTTATATTTTGTATACCTACACCTCAGTTTGTTTAGTATTTACAACGATTTCAGTGAAGAATATACATCGAGGTTACCTAAAGTTAGTTATTCAATATTTTACAATAATTATAATATACTTTATTTTTGATTAAAATATAAAAATAAACTTCGATTAAATAAGCCGAAAATATGTATTTACGTTTATTTTTAAATTAATTATGTACGTAATTGTAATACTATCAAAAAGTACCTACTTACAATAATTGTCAATTAAAATAATTATTTACAACTTTGAACTTTTATACGAGCGAATAAGAGTGCAATTCGAATAACAAATTAGGTGCTTTAATTCTTGAACCCGAGGCAATTATTCAAACATTTTGGTTTAGGTAAGGACTAAGGATTGAAATTCGACATTCCCGATGCGCCTAGGCAATGAGTACCTTTTATGTTTATCTTTCTATTTAGCTAACTATGTTATTTTGTTTATGAATTCATAATCCCACTTGCCTAGATTAATGATAGTTATGTAATTTATTATTGGTGTGACTACAACTGTGTTTTTAATTTCATTAATATTATTATTTTATATCATTATATCAATACTGTAATCGATATTGTATCGTACTACATTTAAATAAATATCTTATAATTATTGGGAGTTGAGACCCGGATGCCCTAAAAAATCAAAAAATTGCATTTATGATTTATAACATAAAATACACAAAAAAATGCACTAAAAAACTTGTTAATGACCTAAATACTCAATAGACGCCCATAAAACTACCTATTACATTTAATACAATTGTTTATTGATTCAAATTTAAAAATTTAAATTTATTAACATACATAAATTTGAATTTTAAAAAAAATGTTGTTCTAAGTACTATTCATAATACGTAGGTGAAATTAAATTATTCGATTGGTTTAAAATATAAAAATATAATGATGACTATAATAAATTATTATAATTTATAAATTACAAATTAAATCATAATTTGTGTTGACCACTCGCAAGATATATTAATTTTACGATTAACGTCTAATTAATTAACTAACTGGCATATCAACTTTTTGACCGGGGTTTTAACTGATGGTTTATATCAACTTAAGGTCAACTAACTGCCAGTTACTATAACAATTGAAAAACCGGCCACAATACACGCAAAATTGAACTCCGCAGATTACCCGAGTAAGTACCTATATATTTATTTATATTTTAACCGATCGTGACCGTCCATTTTGTTATTGTAATAATTATTGAATAATTATCATCATTGATATACTTATTGATACTACATACTGCAATAAGAAAAGTGAAAATACTATAGGTATTTCGTATTTGTCATAAAGTTTAAAATTTTAAATGCATATCAATAATTATTCATTCGTCCAAACCTTGGATTTGTGCTAGTCCTGATGGTTTGATTTTGAGAAATGGAGAAATTATCTCAGTATTAGAAATTAAATGTCCTAGTTCCTGTAAAAAAAAACCAAAATTTGATCCAAGTACTGGATTACACAATCTGTCTTATTTACAAATTTCAAATGAAGAAATTGTTTTGAAAACTAGCCATGTATATTATACACAAATTCAAATTTCAATGTACTGTACAGGTTTAAGTGATTGTCACTTTTATATTTTCAATTTTATAGAACCTTTATTGTTGGTTATAAAAAGAGATCCAATTTTTTTGTCTAACTTAATTCCTAAGATAGATATATTTTATTTTTCATACTATTTACCAAACTTATGTAAAATTCAATAAATAATCATGTTGCAACAGGTTTATTTGATAAATATATATTACTATGTTATTTCAGCCGTCGATTGAACCAATTAAGTTCAAATAAGTTGATTAGAAAATTAACTAATTAGTTGAGTTAAAAAAAAAAACCTTTCTACTAGTTAATTAATTTATCCCCCACCTTTGCAGCAGTATAATAATATACAGATCAAAATCTGAGTCCTCAATAATAATATACCTATTGATATTATATCTAACAGGAAGTCCAGACAAATAAAATAAATTTTGCTCTAGTCAATATTTTTAAACTTTTTTTTATATAATTTACAGATGCTTGCTTGATCGTTTTTAAGGAATTTCTCTTAGCTGATAAGAAGAAACACTTTTGCTACACGACTACACATAACATCTACATGCATTAGATAAAAGGTAGTTGTGTACTAATATTTTATGCAAGACAAATATGATAATATTATATTTTATATCAATGTACTATACGTACATTGATATAAAAAATTGTATAACTGTATATAATATTATTTGTGCTAATAACAACTTTTACTATGTAATAATTAATAGTACCCAATATAATTATTTACTTTGTAACGTTAATACGTCCTGTTCATTGTCTGTGTACCAGGTAGTACCTGCATACCACCATTTTCGTTAATGGTACACGCATAAGTATAAAATTAGGAAGTGGGTACACGCCGTCAGAGTGTTGTAAAAAATACTTTTTAAAAGTTTTTAAGTAATTACTCAAATACTCTTAAAATAAAGTATTTAAAATGTCACCCAAATACTATAAATAGTAAAGTACCTATTTGAGAAATACTCAAATACTTATCAAAAGTATATAAAATAATCTTCAAATGCAAAAAAAAAATAATCTTTTTACTTTTTAGTTCTGAACTAATTTGTTAAAATCAAAAATTTGTTTATTGCATTTTAAAACATGATTCATTCAATAAACAAAATTTTGATCAGTCATGTTATTTGCACCTCAACAATTAACTTCTCTACAGAGTTATATATTAATTTATCGTCGACCTTATATGCATTTTTTATCTCATACCGTCATCGATCGTTGTCGACGATACACGATAATGATAACTATTGATAACAATTTTCTTGGTAAATGGGTAGTAGGTACTAATCAGTAATAATATTTTCGTATAATTAAATAATTTTAAAGTATAAACTATAAAGTAAAGCCGTTAAGCAGAAGCTTTTTACATATTTATATTGTTATTGACTTAAGCTAATAGTGATACCGACTACAGATGTATCTTTTCGATCTTCGTTCTCCTGAAGAAAAATAAATTTAATCGATGAACACTGATACCAAATTGTCTGTAAGGTATAAACTATAAATAAATAATATTATATTGTTTTAATGTTAAAGCAAAACCACGACGGCGTAGTATTTTTATTTAACAAGAATAACTATAAGTAGAAACAAATTAAGAATAAAAAAAAAGTATTTAAAATACCATCAAAAAACATCAAATACTTCAAAATAAAAGTATTCAATACGGAAAATAATATTTGAATACTTGTCTCTTACTCAAATACTCTACAACACTGGTCAGGTAATGGTATTATCGGTGGAAGACATAAGCGCCAAAATAAGATAAGAAAAAAAAAAGTCGTATCGTACAAAAGCGCCAAAATCCTAGGTACTTGTGAGCCATGGTTAATAGAAATTAAATAACAGATATTAAATTTAGAACTATATCGCTCAAAAACTCCAAACGCTTAATCTTAATCGACAAATGTATTATCTGATTACGATAGATTGTCAAATAGACAGTGTGTGAGCTGTTTGTGCTATAACATATTGTTAGTACTTATTTCGTAAGCATCCGTGTAAGCGTCATTCGTTAAAATGGATTTTATAAAAACTGTTACGAACAAAAGTGTTGTGTATATTTTATTTAAAGAGCAAAAATATAGATTTTTAAGAGAAATGGCCAGTGGTAATGTGTCATTGAGGTGTACCAAAAAAAAAATGTTCTGCTAGAATAGAGATAGATAAACCTATGACTGCGATTGTTCGTGTTAATGGTGAGCATTTACACGATATAGTGAACGACCATGATGCTCAGTGTCATATTTTGCGCAATAATTGTAAGAGAAAAGCAACTGAAAATATTACCGACCGACCATCGAAATTAATGCGTCACGAGTTGTGTGCTGCTGAAAATACTGAAATGGTTTCAGATGATATTGGAAATATTCGAGTTTCAATGTACAGACAAAGACGTAATTTATTGCCGAAAATGCCTCAATCATTGGAAGAAGCTATTAATCAAGTTAGTAACCGGAATATTTTAACTAATAGGAACGAAACGTTTTGTCACGTAGATACAAAAAGAAAAATCATTTATCTGACCACTAAATCTAATATTCAATACATGTGCCACAATAGTTCACTTTTAGTTGCGCCGATGGTACATTTTACGTGTGTCAAATAATGTCGTACAATTTTTTTACCAGCTCTATACGATACATGCTTATAGCTGTGGAAGATATTTACATTTAATTTACTGTCTACTACCAAGTAAAACATCAAATTGCTACGAATCAATGTGGAAATACATAGACAAAAATTGTGTGAAAACTATAATTTAGAATTTTCTCCAAAAACACTCTTAGTTGATTTTGAAAAAGCAGCACATGATGGATTTTTAGCAGTTTTTCCCAACTCAAAAATAAAATGTTGTAAATTTAATTTAGGACAATCGTGGTTTCGGAAAATTCAAAGCTTGGGTCTTCGAAATGAATACACGAAGAACTCTGAAATAGGGATTTGGTTGAAGTCTTTTTTTGGTTTGGCTTTTCTTCCATGCACCGAAGTATCTGATGATTTTGCAGATTTAATGTCCATCGCACCTGAAGATCAAACGATTTTCAAATTTAGTGATTACATTTTAGAAACATACTTATTTCTAGTATATTTCTATCTGAAATTTGGGCTGAAATTCCGGATAATGATGTTATACGAACTACAAATGCAGCTGAATCATATCATAGACATTTAAAAGACCATATATATTTAAATATCTACCAGAAGGAGGCTTTGATTTCAACATATAGTATCTTATCTTTTAGCAAATTGGATCAAGATGGTATTTTAGAAGGGTCATTTTTCGATTTACTCAATAGCTATTAAATGCCACAGGAAAAACCACCGACAAATTACGAAAAACCGCTAAAAATGGGATTATAATTTCTAACGCTTTATTTATCATCATAGAAACGAATAAAAAAAAATAATAATAGGGTAAAATTATTTCTTTCTACACCAGAAAAATATATCTTGGGCGCCACTACAGGGAACTATGAAACAACCAGATTATTCAATGAAATAAAAATGTTTACGCGTCATGCAAACAAGTTATAATATGAATATAAGATGAAACCACGATTAAAGATATAGTAAGTAGTAATATAGTACTATCTTTAATCGTGGGTGTAACCAAAAGTTTATGTCTCGCAAGGACTGTGGTATAGCTTTTAGTGTCTGGTTGTGCGTGATATGCGCGCCCGACACTTTTGGGGATTTCCACTTTATGGCCCAGCACTTTTTAGGATTTCCACTTTATCACCCGCTTGACGGAAAAAGGTCATTTTCCAACACTCCAACCGTCATCGAAAACCATACTTTCGGTGCAGGCGTGACAAAAAGTATATTTTAAAGTTTTTGTAATCTATTTTCTGCACCAAAGTCACTCAAAATTACTTTTGGAAACTATGAAAATCGTAGGATACTTATTGTGGTTAAACAAATCCAAATGTATTATACTTCTATTGTTTGAAGTTCAGATAACTAAATCATATTAATTATTATTAATAATATTTGAATTTGAATTGGCAAATCAATTAATTTATAATCGGCAATTTATCGGGACAATTTTTGTTTATAGGTTGGTGTCACAGTTGCGGATAGATCGGTGGAATCTACTCATTTAAGTTGTCAGTTTTGATTTGTGAACTTGAAAATTTCAGTAATCACTAATTATTATTATACATTTATAGTTTATATTTAGATTTTGTGAGGCATTTAATAAGAAAAAAACGCATGAATTAATTCTGGTACTTATTTAAATCTAAATAATTATTTAGCAAACTACCTACCTACATCCTTAATGGGTCACTTACTTGTTTTGGAAACATTTTTATTGACATGTGCGTGTGCGTCCGAGAGTGGCTCATGGCGGATTCCGAACGTATCTACGCACACTAATTATTATCATTTATACTTCGCACACAACCACACTGCGTAACGAGTATAAGACATCGAATTACCTATACGCGACCGCTCATTAAATCACCGCCTTCAATCCCCTTAAAAGATTTGACTACCTATAATAGTTAAAAATATTAAAATATAATGGTTATAATTAGGTGACCTCAAAGCATATTATTATTACCACGTGTAAATAATATTACAGTCGAGCGTCTTCCGTAATATTATTGACAACTAGGTAGGTAGTTAATTTCTTAACGTTGGTATGCAATATTACCGAAGTTTCGTCGTTTGTCAATACACTATACACCTAGGTAATAAAAAAATAAATATTAATTTCTTAATGATATATTATAATATAATTATAACACAATTATTGTGTAAGTGATTTTTGTGTACGAATTTTTACAGTTTGGCATTTTAGCTAAATAAATAGGGCAATGAGTGAAAAACGAAAATACTTGTTCAACATAATTTAATTGATTTACGTTTGTTATTATATACTCAACAAATACTTACTAGACTGATTTTCACTTTAATTTCAAAGATTTTTGACAACCAGGAAGTTTGAGTAAGTTGTTTGGACCATGATGTCTGATCGTAATATAATATAGTGCTGAAAAAACATTATTTTAAATGATTTTGTTGATTACGTGTCATGTAGGTAAACTGTAAATTGGTCATTTTTTCAGTTTGAAGTATTTTATACAATAGGTATATACTTACTGACTAAGGTGTTTTTTGCCATGATCTACGCAAACTTTGAAACAGAATATGGTCGTGTAATAATCGATAAATTATACATTTATATATATGAACATTTAAACAATATATTAATAAATTATAAACGAATAAACGACTTACAAAACACACAAATGTTGCATACGATTCGAAAATAATTGACAATAAAGACAACCTGCAAATAAATAAGATACATAATATAAATCATATTGTCACAAAATACGTCGTAATGACAGCCGTGCAGATCGCAGATGGTCAATAAGCAGAGAGTAAGCATAGATATTGTGAATTATCGCAATTTTATATTTTGTAATGGCAATTTAACTAAACATTCTGTGCGAGGCGCACCATCGGATGGCCTGCGAATCCAAATATTAGGTATTATAATAATCACGAATTCGGAATTTCTGTTGGATATCAATTAAACAATTTGCTCTGCACCACGCGTTGTAGTTTCAGCCGGATCAAAGTTCCAAAAACGGTCACAACCAGAATCTGCTTACATATTTGTATTACAATTAATATTGTACGGATAATACATTAATAGGTACATAATATGTGTTTGGCAAACGCCTGCAACTGTTTACTCGCACCGATAACATGACCTCACACCCGCAGTCGAGGAGCGGTGCATTATGCCCACCTTCTGAAATAAATTAATACCTAAGTAGACCGCTACCAAGTAGTTGGTGGAGCGTTGGTAACATCCGCGGTGCCGGTGTTGAGGGTACGCAAATAACTGTGGACCTTTATAGCCACCGGTTGCATGTGGTTGTAAATCCAACAATGAATTGTTGTCGAATTCGGTGGGTGTCCGAGCGTGAAGGGCATTGTCACAGCAGCTACACGTTCCGCCGGACCAGAAGCTTTGTCTAGTTATCTCCAAAGTTCAGTCAATGCCACGTATATGCGCAGAGTAGTTACTTCATCATAATATCTCCTGTAAATGCAAACACGAAAAGGTGTTTGATAAACAATTATATTATTTACAGTTGCTGTTGCGATAAGGGTAAACGACACGCGAAGACGTACCGGTATATTTCTTTCTAATATTTCAAGTTCAACTCACCTCTCAAGGGTGCAATTTGCTTCTCCACGAGTCTCTCGGCCAAACAAACAATACGCGCGGTGCGTACGTCCCCAAGTGGCTGCATGTAGTATTTGGGAGTTCCAAGTCGATTTTTACAGGGAGATGGATGAGGTATAGAAAATCATTTTTAACGACGAAAACATTGAACGGCCACGGCGACCGACGCATTGTCGACGGGCAGGGGTGAGAATACTCAAGCGAAGGTTGGCAAACGGTGTAATGCCAGAATAATCCAACTATTGCCCCATGGAATGCGACGCAAAAGCCGATCGATACAATGCCGGAATTCTCCAACTATTGTACCATTGACCGGCATATAACCGTTCGCTCGAGTTCGTGTGGGATGTCTCAAAACCTGTGTCGCGTAAGTCTGCCCGGGCGGGTCATACTACGGCACAGATGAGTGAGTTACAGCCTATAGCCGTCGGTCGCAATGTCATTTATACGCGAGTATTAGAACTTTAACGTCCGGTCCGTGCTTAACTATTACGTGAGTCTGCCCGGGTGGGTCTCACAATAAGTTGATAAGCACGGCCCACGGAACGTGGTAATATTATTATGTAGTATCACGTGAATCGCAAAAGTGCAACAGGCTACATTGATAAGGATTATTTCTGTATTTTTAAAATACGATCGAAAAATAATTCACAAAAATTTGAATACGATTTGTTTGTTATTTTCCAAACATTGAAACATAGTAACGCGTTTTTAAACGTTGTGTGGATACGATTTTATTATTATTATTATATTTAACAAGACGTAATGATAAGTATACATATATTGGTTTTTTAATTAAAATAAAAAAAAAAACCCGAATTCATGGAAGCGCATAATTATAGAAACATACACTTGCCTAAATCAGTATGACGTGGTTTTAAGCGCGAGCTGTTATTAATTATTATTCTTCTACTGTCTAACTAAAATAAGACGTGGCTTATTACAATATACGAGTACACATTTCCAAAAATGTATCTGTTTGAATTAACGACGACAATAATATTATATTATTTACAACCCCACAGTATGATATGTATGATAATATAGTCGTCCATAGTTGTTTGGTATATTATATAGTTTTTAATTATATTTAGTAATAATAAGACCAGGGCTTGCATTTGAAAAAAAAATTCCGTTTTACGTTATTTACAATTAAAACGTTACACAATTTTTTCGTTTATCGTTATTCAGAATTAAAACGTTACAAAATTGTAAATACGGTCCTGGACCTGCACATTAGGGTATATGTTTCATATAATGTACTCGCGTATTTTTATGGGCAGGTTATAGTAAATTTGTTGGCTAATATAAAATAATGTTTTTTTTCTCGTAAAAAATTCCCATGCTGGCTGTATATAAACAGTTACGTTTGTTACCAATGGTGTGTGCGGCTAAAATTTTTCCTATAAAAGGCGTAAACACACGATAAAATATGACATTTATTTCTTAGACGCCAAGCCGCTTATACATCTCATATTATAACGCCGAGCTTGCTCTTTGAAAACTCCTACCGCGCTTTCTCTCTCTTGTGCAAAAGTATTCTGTTTTTTTTTTTTTTTGTAATTTCTTGTAATTTTTTGTGTTAATTTAAGGTAAATTAGATTTGTTTTTTTTTATTTATTTCATATTACTTAGTTTTTTTCTGTTTTTTCTTGTTTGTTTATTTGCTTAAAGTTTTCAATAGTCATGCCATATGGACTAGAAAACTTTAAGGTACGGTACACGCGGGTACAGACAATGTTAGCCGCGTGGTGCATCGAAGAAAACGTAAGTATGATTTGATATTATATAGAAAAACGCTGTTGCAAGCCTCTCGTGCGTGTGTCACGAATTAACTATGAATAATTATTGACTTTAGTTTTTATTTTATTGCAGGACGAAAATCTCACAGCAGGTGTAATAAGACTGTTGTCAATGCTGGTCGTCACCGTGGTTGGCACTTTGTCATTGAGTATCTTGGCGTTGCTGCTCTGCCTGTTGTACGTGGGACTCGCGATGACTGCGTTCATCGCCAAAATCGTTATGAGTCCTGCAGTGCAACAGGCATGGAGAAGACGTGTGCCATGGGCCGCCGTTTTGGCAGACGGGGAAACAGCGTCGCGTCGCGTGTCCATCGCGATGGATAGCGCAAGACTAGCGACTGCGACGCTGGCCTTTGTCATTTGGCTCATCGCTGAGTCTATCGGCACCGTTATGTTTGTGGCAGTGGAGTGGATCGGACCCTCCAGCCGACCCGAAGAGCAGCCGCTGCTTAAGTCTGCCGCTGGAGGTACGATCCACGCCATAGACACCACGGTTGCGGACGTCGCTCCGGTACCGGGCAATTCCATCACCACGGAATATGGTACTCACGTTGGCACCGGGAAAAAGGCGTCAGCAGCGCGAGTCGATACCACGTACGTGCATTTACTTATAGGTATAATCAGAAATTAAATAATGTATTTTTATATTGCCCGCAGACCAATTACTTATAAATATTGGAAGAGAAGATATGCCTTGTTTTCTAAATTTGACCAAGGCATTCTGTTGGACGAGGGTATGTAAAAAAAAACCTTTATATATTATATACGTATCATACCATGTTAAAAATAAAAATGATATATATTTTAATCGTATGTTTGGTTTTATAGAGAGCTTTTACTCGGTCTGTCCCGAGGCTCTTAGCTTGTATATGGCGGAAAAGTGTGGCCGGGTGAAAGTGGCTGTGGACCCGTTTTGCGGCGCCGGCGGAAACATAATTCAGCTTGCACGACTGTTCGACAAAGGTACTGTAATATTTTTTGCATTAAAAATAAATAAAACCGTTTTCGTGGAAATAAAATGTGAACATATTATTTCTACTTAATTGGTAATTACCGAAATGTAATAATTGTCTATAATGTACCTACTTATATATTATAATAATATATTAAGTAGGTACCTATTATCTGCGGATTCTAATAATTATAATATTTTCTGTTTGTAATAGTCATTGCAGTAGATATTGACGCCGACAAAATAGTTATGGCCAAGGAAAATGCTGCTATTTATGGCGTACTGGAAAAGATCGAATTCGTTGTCGGAGACTTCTTCAAATTGGCTAATCAGATAAAGGGTGATGTTATAGTCACATCGCCGCCATGGGGAGGTCCAGAGTACAACAAACTGGATGTTATCGGGCCGTTAGCTTTGTGCATGGATAAGATTCTGGAAGTGGGGAAAACGATTGCCCCAAAAATACTGTTACACCTTCCCAAAAACCTTGATAAAAATGAGGTTTGTACATCATTTAGCTTAAATATAATTATATTATTATTTATGTGGAACTATAATTTATATTTTAAATGTCTATAGTGTTGGAAAATGTGCAACGGAGTTGGGGCCAGCCTTAGAAAAATTGAAAATGTCTTTATAGACAGATACCTCAACTCAACGTTGATGTATGTCCGGTCCAATAATGTAAGTTATAAGTCACTGTGTATTTAATATTTAATACAATACCTACTTAATAAATTTAATATACCTAACCGTATATACATGTACATAACAATATTATAATAATGTATTATTTATGTTTGAATTCATTAGAACAATTCCGTACCAGACGTCGCTCCCAAACCGGTCGACATCCACTTGTATAACTGTAAGTTGAAAACGTCTATATTTAAAAACTGTTATAGTTATAATATTTATCTAATAAATTAATTTTCTTTATAGCATTCCGCAAGAATGAGCGGTATTGTTTAAAAACGTACCAGAGTTATCTTGTGTATGTTGATACGTTGGTGAGCAGCCGTCGTGCATCGGTCTGTTGATGTGCATACGGAAAAATTATTATTGGACCAGCTATAATATTACGTTGACAAGCTATCTGTCTATCAACGCATTTTCAGATTTGTAGGCCAATTCCGTTGCCATTTTCTAATCATTCTTTATTTTTATTAAGGTTGAGGTGTAACAGAATTTTAGGGGCTATTGTAATTCCCACTTCCTGGATCTTTATCATGCATACAGCTGACAGCCCGAAGACCTACATTTTTGTGTTTTTGGTCCACCCCATGATGGCGAAGTAACGAACACGTCACCGTTTATCTGATTTGCCAGTTTGAAAGAGTCTCCAACAATTTTGTCGGATAGGTACGCCATAAATCGTGGCATTTTGCTTGGCCATAACTATCTTGTCGGCGTCAATATCTACAAAAATGACATCCCAATTGTTAGGTAACTAATAATATAGATACTTAATATTTATTATAATATAATATAATATTAAGATTAAGTAGAAATAATATTTTCAAATAATATTACAGTCGGCAGTCGAACAGTAGTCAGCTGTATGAAGTTTCCGCTGCGCCACAAAACGGGTCGACGCCGGTCACTGAACCTAACCGACGCCGGTCGCAAGTCCTTAGACCACCCAGAATCATCGTATTGATGAATCACCTATCACCTATCACCTATCATCTGTCATCTATCATATATCATCTATCATCTATCAGCTATCACCTATCATCTATCATCTATCATTGCAATATTATAATTATTCACCTAAATGCATGTATACCTTGATAATATTACCTACTTAATAAAATTTACAATGTATTGTTACCCATCTAACACTGTATTAATAAAAGTATTTGTTGTTAAAATAAAATTGAGTTCTACATTATTTGTACTTAATAATTATTTGGGTGCAAAGGAAATATATTTTAACCATACAAAATTAGATAAACTGAAAGACAAAAATAATAAGTAAATACGTCGTGTTAAAAATAGTTTTTAATTAATAGGTAGGTATTTCAACAAAATAAAATGAAATACATAATATTTCATTGTTAGGTCACAGACCTTTTTTACTGTTATAGACTGTTATTAGTTGCAATTAATTTGCAATTATTTGGCGGCATTTTGAAATGAATCGGGCAAAGTGGGGGGGCTGGCTAAAATATTGAAAAATTCGTAAAAAATATAAAAAATGATTTGCAATTAGCCAAACTCGATTTGCAATTAGTTGCAATTAATTTGCAATTATTTGGCGGCATTTTGAAATGAATCGGGCAAAGTGGGGGGGCTGGCTAAAAAATTGAAAAATTCGTAAAAAATATAAAAAATGATTTGCAATTAGCCAAACTCGATTTGCAATTAGTTGCAATTAATTTTCAATTATTTGGCGGCATTTTGAAATGAATCGGGCAAAGTGGGGGGGCTGGCTAAAAAATTGAAAAATTCGTAAAAAATATAAAAAATGATTTGCAATTAGCCAAACTCGATTTGCAATTAGTTGCGATTAATTTGCAATTATTTGGCGGCATTTTGAAATGAATCGGGCAAAGTGGGGGGGCTGGCTAAAAAATTGAAAAATTCGTAAAAAATATAAAAAATGATTTGCAATTAGTCAAACTCGATTTGCAATTAGTTGCAATGAATTTGCAATTATTTGGCGGTATTTTGAAATGAATCGGACAAAGAGGGGGGCTACATGAAGTTGGCCCCCCCAATTTTGAATTTGAGTTTACTCAAAACTGGGTGATTTGCAATTAATGAAACTCGATTTGCAATTATTTGCAATTAATTTGCAATTATGTGGTGGTATTTTGAAGTCATTCGGACAAAGTGGGGGGGCCAACTTCATGTACATTACATTAATTGCTGATGGTGGTGCTGCGCTTTTAGTATAAATATTATATATTATAATATACTAGCGGATCCCGTGAACATCGTTGCCCGTTTAATGTATCAACTCAATATGAATCAAACTTGTTCAATTCGTTATTTAATATTCGGTGTAGGGTGTCCGTAGTCTGTTATTATCGTTTATGAAGTTAACCCCACCGACTCGTCCGATTGACTCAAAACCAGTGTTAATATTTTGCAAATAATTGCAATTTGGATTTAGATAAAATTTACATTGTTCTAACTTAATTTAATGTAATTAAAACAATAATTTAATGTGGTTAAAATAGAGAAATTATTCAATAAACGTACGGAAATTATTTACTTCATATTATGCACGTATACAATCAGTTTATTAATTGAATTTGCTTCTAAGTTTATGTATAACATAATTGAAACAGATAATTGTTCACTGCTGTATAACGGAACTCAATGTACCATTAAGTTGTCCGTTATATAGACAAGTGTTGAGAGTCCGGTTTATAGTGTTTTAGAATTTAGAGTAATACAATTACATAATACCTACATTGCAATGAAAATGTATTAAATTGTATTATAAAAATATTTAATTATTCAAAAAAATAGAATAGATATAAGGTGGGTACTAAATAATGAGGCGCACATGATTTACATCCATATTTTTTCAAATTTTAACAATCTATAATTAAGTTTTTTAGGTAATCTATAAATTGAAAATAGGTAACGAATAATTTTTTATTTTTACTAATTATTAATAAGTTCAGATAAACAAAGTTGAACAGCAACATGCAATGGGGTATTCTCTGCCGTTTAACACTTCTGATAGTCTCATATACCTTATGTCTTCATCTAGCTTTAAATGCTATTATAATTAATAGCTGTTAGTCTTAATATGTTCTTAAATTTACAACAGCTTATATTATATTGAAGATATTTCTTTATAATTTCCCGCGCGCTACAACTTTACACTCTTGTATGTTATAGTTTTTTCTATATCCAATACATATATACTTTATAAATGTGGTTATTATACAGGGTGATTACTGTAATTTAACTGAATATGTATGACGCATTCGTCGTATAAGATATTCATTATAAGTGTCTGACACTAAATGGATCATCCTGTATATTGTTCATTTTCCTGGTGCACCTCTCCTAAATTCTATTGTAGGTACACCAAAAATATCAATACCATTATGTTTCAATAAATATATACCAATAATTAAACGAAACTTAATTGAATTACACCGATCACTTAACGACGGAACTCGATATTATTGAATAATGGTAATTATAAATAATGGTATTTATTAGGTATATATATTAGTTAATATTATAAACTACAGTTAATTCTTAACGAAGTTATTAAATATTAATTTATTATTGTAATTATTATATTAATGTTGTTTTAGATTATTCAAAGAGATATCACACTGGACAGAAATATAAAGGGAACGGATCAAATTTGTTCATTAGACCCTTTGCAGTTCATCAAACTTGCTAGAGACATTCGTTCCATCGAAAGAAATTTAACTATTCAATAACTATATCCATAATTGTATCAGCTCAAATTGTTCATTTACAATTTTTATTGGTACCTAAATAATATGGTATTTTAGTTTAATTGCTTTATTTTTTAGAAAATTAGTCAATGTATGTAAATTTTTACTGCAGGTACAGTATAGGTACCAGCTATTAAGTCGGTAAATATAGAAAAAAATTCAGTTTTAAAACAACATACTAAATAATAATAATATAAAAGTATATGTATACTATAATTATTCTTGAATCCAGACATTCATATTCAGTAGCTTACCAAATATTTCTGTGCATAAAATAACAAATAAAAGGGTCTCACTACGGCTATTATATTTTATGGGATAACATTTAGGTAATTTCTAATCTCATCTTAGCTACCCGGGATCTGTGTTAGTTTTAAATGATATTATTAGAGTGAGTGAAATAAATCAAAATATACCATTTTACGTGAAGTACCTTAACCAGATATTAGATATAAAATCCTAAAAAAAAAGTAATTGCTCAATTTTAGCACCTATTTCTCAACACATGTGTTATTTGTATTATGGGTATACAGTATATAAATAATATATTATATAATACGTAAAACTTTAGTGATTTTTTTACAAATTTTTTAATACAATTATTTGAAATAAAATACAAAATCAGAGATTGGTGTGGGCTGTAGGAAGTCTTCTTCTTTCAGATAAAAAAAAAGTCATCAGAATCCGACAATTCTACAAAGCTTGAGCGTTATTCCCAGAAAGTCGTTTTTTTTCGATATAATACACCCTATCAACCTCCCCCCCCTAAATAGGTATCAGGTATTAGATTAGTGTAAAAGTCTTATAATTGAAGTGGCAACTAAAATATGAAATTTAATTTTCAAATTTTATAGAATTGTGGAAAATTTGAAAAACTGGTAACGTGACCCTAAAGACAAACAGCTTATCACTGATGTATTTCAACAAAAAAATATTTTTTTTGTAACTATATTTTTGTGTTTATCTTATAAAAATTTAAATGCATATTTTTGCATATTTTGGTAAATAAAATGCATATTTTACCGTTTGCAATAACAAATCCTAGCCCTGCTGATAATATACTGCTGCGAATCAGAATTTTTATTCCGGGCAACAGAAAAGTTAAGATAAATTTTGAACACTATACACCATACATCGAATATTAAATAACGAATTGAACAAAGTTTGAGTCATATAGAATTGGTACATTTAACGGGGAACGAAGTGCCAGCGGGATCAGCTAGTATGACTATAAATGTATAACATTATTAACATTTTATACATTTTTATTAATAGTATACCTATTAATTATTATAATATAGGTAGGCATTATTCTAATTTTCTCATTTACTTATTCGACTCTGTTAACTGCTTTAATCCAACTTTCTTTAGTTTTTTTTCTCATGTGGCCGATTTGGAAAATTATAAAATTTGATAATTGTACTATTTTTATACGTATTATTGCAATTCAACACACAACAATTGTCATTAGATTTTTTATTCATATTTGTTTATTATAAGGAAAATCAAAATACCTATGTGAAAAATAGTTTAGTTTAGTTAGCCTTTAGGTACTTTATGTACTACACGTACATTGATATAATAAAATTGTTTAACTGTATATAATATTATTTGTGCTATTAACAACTTTTACTATGTAATAAATATAGTACCCAATATAATTATTTACTTTGTAACGTTAATACCATTTTCGTTAATGGTACACGCATAAGTATAAAATTAGGAAGTGGGTACACGCCGTCATAGTGTTGTAAAAAACACATTTTAAAAGTTTTTAAGTAATTACTCAAATACTCTTAAAATAAAGTATTTAAAATGTCACCCAAATACTATAAATAGTAAAGTATTCGAGTAATACTCAAATACTTATCAAAAGTATATGAAATAATCTTCAAATGCAAAAAGAAAATAATCTTTTTACTTTTTCGTTCTGAACTAATTTGTTAAAATCAAAAATTTGTTTATTGCATTTTAAAACATGATTCGTTCAATAAACAAAATTTTGATCAGTCATGTTATTTGCACCTCAACAATTAACTTCTCTACAGAGTTATATATTAATTTATCGTCGACCTTATATGCATTTTTTATCTCATACCGTCATCGATCGTTGTCGACGATACACGATAATGATAATTATTGATAACAATTTTCTTGGTAAATGGGTAGTAGGTACTAATCAGTAATAATATTTTCGTATAATTAAATAATTTTAAAGTATAAACTATAAAGTAAAGCCGTTAAGCAGAAGCTTTTTACATATTTATATTGTTATTGACTTAAGCTAATAGTGATACCGACTACAGATTATCTTTTCGATCTTCGTTCTCCTGAAGAAAAAAAAAATGATACCAAATTGTCTGTAAGGCATAAACTATAAATATATAATATTATACTGTTTTAATGTTAAAGCAAAACCACGACGGCGTGGTATTTTTATTTAACAAGAATAACTATAAGTAGAAACAAATTAAGAATAAAAAAAAAGTATTTAAAATACCATCAAAAAACATCAAATACTTCAAAATAAAAGTTGTTATAAACTAGCAATTGGGATAACTGCTTAGTTTATAATTTGCAGGTAGCAAGACTGTTGGTAGAGGATTTCTTTTGACGAAATAATTAGACTGGTTGAAAGTTTATGTTGTTTATTGAATTCTTCTGCATAAAATATTCTAAGTCTAATTCGAGACTAAGTTGATATGTTGTCTTTCGCGAAGGTGTTCGTCTGTACTGTGGTGTCACACGTCTAATCTACAGGCCGTTTTGGGTCTGGTTTTATAGGGCCTCCTGCTCTCCCACTTCCCCCTAGTCTATCGACTTATCTGTGGACTTCACAGGACGTTGTTCAATTAATTATCGATATATTCCCACGCCTGGTTAATCCATGAATCGTGTCCTGTTGTGTTTGCAATATATGTTATACGACATCCGTCAATATTTAGATACTGTGCATTATATATATATATGTATATTTCGTAAGCAATTTCTAAATATTATATTCATACATTTATGATTTACGATTAAAGCGAGGTTGTAGAACCTATTGTAATGCGAGTTCAAGATCGCATTGCCATCTCGTTATATTCCCATAGGTTTTCTAATCGGATATATGACTTTGATTAATTTATTCGAATTCTATGTGCTGATATTTATCTAATCTTTATGTTGCCAAATGTAGCTTAAGGCGAAATGATCACAATAATATATCATGTGTATTGGGTTCGTTACAAAGTATTCAATACGGAAAAAATTATTTGAATACTTGTCTCTTACTCAAATACTCTACAACACTGTGTGATTTTTTCATTTTTTTCATTATGTAATATAAAATGTATAAATATGAATGTCATCAGAACTAAGAACGCTGCTTTCATAGATAAATGATTATCGTATGAAAATGTGGAATGATGTGGAAAAGTGCAGTTCTAACTTAAAGTGTTACTTTTTTTGGTAAACAAAGTGAAATTTTCATAGAATAGATAGGTAGGTAGTATAGTTTATTAATTTGGGATATCGGTGGCAATGATTATTTAAAGTTCAAATTTGGACGAAGATAAACGATTTTAGTCTATTTATTTATTTTCAAATATACGGACAATAAGTCCTATTACAAAATTACAATATGGTAGTATATAATTACAAAATAATTTTCACATATTTAGTAGGTAAAAAAAAGATTTTGATCTTAATTTATGAATTAAATAGTATATAGAGCTCAAGGACTGCTAATTATAGTCGAAAACAAACGTATTACCCGTGGTCATTAATAGGTTGGCAGGGTTCAGGATATAGTTTCTACTGGAATGAATTTGGTAAAATGGTTTAGGATCTCGAGTATTAAATGAATTTATTTTGAATTTTATTAGGGCAAGGAGTTGTTTTGTTGTATAATTTAAAAATATTATTCCTGGGTACTTGGAACTTTTAAAATGTATTAGTATATTTTATGAACACTATGGCATTTTTGAATTATATTTTTTTCTGCTAAGACTAATTTAACCTACCGAAGTACTAATGCCTAATAAGTAGTAAAATAAATTATTTTAATTACAATAATATCATATAAGATATACTAAGTCATATCATAGGCTGACAGACAGTCTTCGCTCAGAATCATTTTTTGTTTACAATGATTTTATAGGATTGAGTTCAAATGTAACACTTCCCTTCACAAATTCCTATGGACGCAGTCTTAGGAAATTTTTTAGCTGCTTTACCAGATGTGGTTTTTTTTTATTTGTAATTTTACGATATTGGTCACGAATGTTTATCCATCTTGCTTTACAAGCTAAAGCTAAAAAAAAATGTTTGTTTATTATTTGTTAGACTTATATCTGAAGTTTGAAACCTCACATTAAGTACAATAAAATCTACTAATAAAAAAATACACATCCATAAATTGGCATTAACTAGTTAAAAAGTTATTTTTTTTTTAAAACTTTTCAACTTAACTGTTCTGCAGTAACTTATGGACTTAACTAGTTTAATTGCCAGTTTAAATATCTTAATTTTCCTCAGTTTATTTAAAAATAACCCATCAAGTTAAACAATTTCGAAATTTTGTATTTTGATGGTTTTATACGTAAATAATTATGTTAAAATAAAAATAAAAATAATCCAATACTATAATAATACAAACATTTCTGTTATTTTCTTGATAAAATAATTTTGTAAATATATATATTTTAGTAGATTTTAGTAGGTAGACATAATATTATATGACCTTAAATTGTGATTTGATATAGAAAAATTAATATATGTTCAATTATTAATTGTGATGTGTTGGTATAGTTTAAATATTTAATAACCATGTAAAGTAAAATAAATACATAGGTGCAGTGTACACTTTACATTACGTTGAAAGTTTAATAAAATTGTTTACTATAGTAAAATTTAGGAAATTAGAAAGAACTCTTTATGACGTGATCTATATACTAATTAAAGAAAGTAGATTGATAAATAAACACGTCTATACGCTAATAAACAACGCCAATCGTTCAATAGAAAAAATAAGTAATATTAAATAATTAAAATTATTTTAGAATATTTAATAACTAACTTTAGGTAACCTCGATGTATATTCTTCACTGAAAATCGTTGTAAATACTAAACAAACTGAGGTGTAGGTATACAAAATATAAATATTATATTGTGTATGGTAGTATTATAGGTACCTACCTGCATTTTGCTCAAACATAAAGTGTTGGCCGGCGTATTGTATAGGCAAAATAGATACATCACTGCAGTGTTCAATATTATCCATAATCGTTACATTATAGCTCGTCGCAACTTCGTTCGTCGTATTAGTTTCGTTGTAGTGTGAATGACCTTAAAACGGTTTTGATTTCTATCAAATGTACGTATTGTTTCATGAAATAAAAATGTTTACGCGTCATGCAAGGAGGTTATATTATGTACCTATATAAGATGTAACCAAAAATGTATGTTTTGTAAGGACCGTGGTATAGATTTCAGTGTCTGGTTAGATTAGCTTACTGACGCTTCAACCGCGGTCGAAAATTAAATTTTCTGTGCAGGCGTGACAAAAATATATCATGTACAATTCAATACTTATATATTTTATTAATTATAATAATTATAAATGCATAATACACGTAGTGTAGTGATATATTATCAATATACGCAAGATATTTATAAATTATAAATTATAATCAATCTATCGCGGACCGGTGTCTACCCGTCACTCCAACCAGTGTTTTTAATGATACAATTATTTCTTTAATTATCTTATCTAGATAAAAATAATTAAATCATCTACTTATCTCATCTAGATAAATAATTTAATAATAAGAATATTTTTAAATACTGAAATAGCCAGTCATTTACGAGAACCGAGTAGTGATTCCAAATTCCAATATTATTATAGTTAAAAAAAGAAATGTTAACTGAAATATTGTCAGTTTTACTTTGTTATTTTGTTTTTATTCAAATTGTATTATTAATTCAAATTGTACCTATATTATTTTAGTTGAGAAATGACATTGAGGATTTATAATTAATAAATATTATCTAATTAGTAATTACTAATAAATTACATTATTTATAATATAATTTTAAAAAAAATTATCTATTATTTTATATAGATAAACGTATATATATTTTATCTTATCTAGATAAATTTTGAATGAATTATCTGTTATCATATCCAGATGATTTTTTTTCCCAACATTGACTACAACTTACCACTCCCGTTTTTTTTTTGTTCCATCCTACCAATCGATCTAATACGATAATATTTCAGAAAACTGATCTGAATTCGTTAGAATGTCTATTTGAGATCGGTCAGTCCAAATTTTAAGATTTCTGCTTTAAATTCCGAAAAAATCCCAAATAATCAACCGTTGATTATCAACATTTAAAAATTCCGAAATTTCAAAATCCTCAAGCTACATTTTGAGAGGTTGGGGTGGTGAAATTGGGAAAACTGGCTGACCAATATCAAGAAGACATAATAACGAATTCAAATTTGTTTTAAAAAGTTTTATCGTACTACTAGATCGATTAGTATGATGGAATAAAAATTGGATGTTTTGGCTAAAAAAACTGTTTAATATATTATAAATTATAGTATTTTGTCAGGATCGTTTTTTCTCGGCTAGCCCCGCATCGTGCAATAAAAAACTTCGTTTCAAAAAGGCAAAAAAATATATGTCCATCATCTTCCATATTAATTATTAAATGACACGCATTTTTATATAAAAGTTATTTCTCTATTATTATAATTAAAAAAAGTGTATTGCCTTCAAATCCGAACCTTAATAATTATTAGTGTGTGAGGTGTCCTTGCGGGTCTATTGTAGCGGTACGGAGGGCTCTCGCATGCACTCGCACAGTCATGGCAGTATGTAATATATTGTGATCATGAAAAAATGTTTATTTTTCACTCAAACATACGATTCTAATTCCAACAATACGTCGCAACGATTACCTCGATTTGCATTCTGACAAAATATTCTTTTTTTTCACAACATGTACGAGGGGTTGATCGAGGCACATTTTAGATTCTGAGCGGAGCGAAGAACCTAGTGGTTTTACAATAATGTTTATTTTTTTTATTTTTTTTTTTTATATCCTGTATACAAAATATCTACCAGAAGGAGGCTTTGATTTCAACACATCACATAGTATCTTATCTTTTAGCAAATTGGATCAAGATGGTACTTTAGAAAGGTCATTTTTCGATTTACTCAATAGTTATTAAATGCCACAGGAAAAACCACCGACAAATTACGAAAAACCGCTAAAAATGGGATTATAATTTCTAATGCTTTATTTATCATCATAGAAACGAATAAAAATAATAATAATATAATATATTATTAAAAATAATAATAATAGGGTAAAATTATTTCTTTCTACACCTGAAAAATATATCTTGGGCGTGTCTCTTTAATCGTGTATGTAACCAAAAATGTATGTCTTGCAAGGACTGTGGTATAGCTTTTAGTGTCTGGTTGTGCAGGAGATACGCGTGATAGCACGCCCGGCACTTTTGGGGATTTCCACTTTATGGCCTAGCACTTTTTAGGATTTCCACTTTATCACCCGCTTGACGGAAAAAGGTCATTTTCCAACACTCCAACCGTCATCGAAAACCATACTTTCGGTGCAGGCGTGACAAAAAGTATATTTTAAAGTTTTTGTAATCTATTTTCTGCACCAAAGTCACTCAAAATTACTTTTGGAAACTATGAAAATCGTAGGATACTTATTGTGGTTAAACAAATCCAAATGTATTATACTAACGAATATAAGACATCGAATTACCTATACACGACCCCTCATTAAATCACCGACTTCAATCCCCTTAATAGATTTAACTACCTATAATAGTTAAAAATATTAAAATATAATGGTTATAATTAGGTGACCTCAAAGCATATTATTATTAGCACGTGTAAATAATATTACAGTCAAGCGTCCTCAAGCCTCCTCTTAATATATTAATATTTGACAACTAGGTAGGTAGTTAATTTCTTAACGTTGGTATGCAATATTACCGAAGTTTCATCGTTTGTCAATACACTATACACCTAGGTAATAAAAAAATAAATATTAATTTCTTAATGATATATTATAATATAATTATAACACAATTATTGTGTAAGTGATTTTTGTGTACGAATTTTTACAGTTTGGCATTTTAGCTAAATAAATGAGTGAACAACGAAAATACTTGTACGACATAATTTAATTGATTTACGTCTGTTGTTATATACTCAACAATTACTTACTAGACTGATTTTCACTTAATTTCAAAGATTTTTGACAACCAGGAAGTTTGGAGTAAGTTGTTCGGACCATGATGTCTGATCGTAATATAATATAGTGCTGAAAAAACATTATTTTAAATGATTTTGTTGATTACGAGTCATGTATACTATAAATTGGTCATTTTTTCAGTTTGAAGTATTTTATACAATAGGTATATACTTACTGACTAAGGTGTTTTTTGCCATGATTTACGCCAACTTTTAAACAGAATATGGTCGTATAATAATCGATAAATTATACATTTATATATATGAACATTAAAACAATATATTAATAAATTACAAACGAGTAAACGACTTACAAAACACATAAATTTTTCATACGATTCGAAAATAATTGACAATAAATACAACCTGCAAATAAATAAGATACATAATATAAATCACATTGTCACAAAATACGTCGCAATGAAAGCCGTGCAGATTGCAGATGGTCAATCAGCAGAGAGTAAGCATAGATGTTGTGAATTATCGCAATTTGATTTTTTATAATGGCAATTTAATTGTACATACTATGCGAGGCGCATCATCGGATGGCTTGCGAATCCAATTATTATAATAATCACGAATTCGGAATTTCTGTTGCATATCGATTAAACAATTTGTTCTGCACCACGCGTTGTAGTTTTAGTCGGATCAAAGTTCCAAAAACGGTCACAACCAGAATCTGCTTACATATTTTTATTACAATTAATATTGTACGGATAATACAAAATACGGATAGTACGGATACTACGGATTAATATTTAATAGGTACATACTTTTTTCCCCCTGTTTGGACCGGAAACGGGTACGGAACTATTTTCACATTGCTTCGACCCCGGTCCCTGTCGTTTGTTATAGAACAATAATAATATACAGCTATATTAACGATAGTAATAATGTACAGAAAAGAGTACAACTCGACCAAACAACGTGCTTTCTTCGGACGAATACCCAGTATATATAATATGTGAAAGGTCGATGGTTAAGCGGAGCTTACAACACAATACAATGGTTATTTAGCCTATATAATATTACAAATTAAAATCATTACCAAACAATAACAATGAACTATCCAAATCCTTTCGAGAAAACGTCGAGGTATCCAGAACCTAGGTCCAGCCCTTAGACTCGTATGCGAAACACCGCTTCGTGAACCGGCCTTAGCCCGCCGTCCTTGACCTCCCGTTCTGAATTGTATCATTATTGCGAGCCGGCCGCTCTTGCCACAACAGTTGGATCTCGACTGCTTCCACTGGTATGGACGTCTAACGTTGGGCATGCGCCTAGCCAGTGAGACAACTGAACTGGAGACTTTTTTGGCTACTGTCTCTATATGTGTTTGGCAAACGCCGTAAGCCTCTGGTCCAGGATAACACCCTGCAACTGTTTACTCACACCGATAACATGACCTCCCACCCACAGTCGAGGAGCGGTGCATTAGGACCGCCTTCTGAAATAAATTAATACCTAAGTAGACAGCTATGACACTGAAATATTATACACAAATACAAAATTAAGTACCTATAATATATACAGATTGATATTACTGATGTCGTGTTTTCAAAATGTATGTGTGTAACACTATTTTTTTTTTTACCACATTTTGATTAGTGAATTTTTAGATTATTAATCGGTTTGTAGACATTTACGAGCTGCAAACTCACTTGTTTATTATTGAAAATCTGCTTACTTAATTATAAACGCTTTGTTCTCACGTGTAACGCTGCATCAATTCGTCGATAAAAAGGTTTTTTCTCCTCGGTAATGGGTATACGGTAGTATATTTTATCAACAGCCACCTCACGAAAATCCTTGGAAGGCGTCTTTTTCGACGCGGTTACCAAAATCGGAGTATCGTAGATTATAGAAGTTATAGATTATAGAAGTTAGTGGTTATCGAAGGAAGCTGACCTAGGTTCGGGCCTGCTTTCGATAGTTGGTGGAGTGTTGGTAACATCCGCGGTGCCGGTGTTGAGGGTACGCGAATAACTGTGGACCTTTATAGCCGCCGGCTGCATGTGGGTGTAAATCTAACGACGAATTGTTGTCGAATTCGGTGGGTGTCCGAGCGTGAAGGGCATTGTCACAGCAGCTACACGTTCCGTCGGACCAGAAGCTTTGTCTAGTCATTTTCAAAGTTCAGTCCGTGCCACGCATATGCGCAGAGTAGGTACTTCATCATAATATCTCCTGTAAATGCAAACACGAAAAGGTGTTTGGTATTATATAATTTTCAGTCGCTATTGCGATAAGGGTAAATAACGCGGTAAATGAGACGTACCGGCATATTTCTTTCTAATATTTCAAGTTCAATTCACCTCTCAAGGGTGCAATTTACTTCTCCGCGAGTCTCTCGGCCAAACAAACAATACGCGCGGTGCGTACGTCCCCAAGTGGCTGCATGTAGTATTTGGGAGTTCCAAGTCGATTTTTACAGGGAGATGGATGAGGTATAGAAATTCATTTTTAACGACGAAAACATCGAACGGCCACGGCGACCGACGCATTGTCGACGGGCAGGGGTGAGAATACTCAAGCGAAGGTTGGCAAACGGTGTAATGCCAGAATAATCCACCTATTGCCCCATGGAATGCAACGCAAAAGCCGATCGATACAATGCCGGAATTCTCCAACTATTGTACCATTGACCGGCTTATAACCGTTCGCTCGAGTTCGTGTGGGATGTCTCAAAACCTGTGTCGCGTAAGTCTGCCCGGGTGGGTCATACTACAGCACAGATGAGTGAGTGACAGCCTATAGCCTATAACCGTCGGTCGCAATGTCATTTATACGCGAGTATTAGAACTTTAACGTCCGGTCCGTGCTTAACTATTACGTGAGTCTGCCCGGGTGGGTCTCACAATAAGTTGATAAGCACGGCCCACGGAACGCGGTAATATTATTATGTAGTATCACGTGAATCGCAAAAGTGCAACAGGCTACATTAATAAGGATTTATACTGTATTTTTAAAATACGATTGAAAAATAATTCACAAAAATTCGAATACGATAAGTTTTTTATTTTCCAAACATTGAAACATAGTAACGCGTTTTTAAACGTTGTGTGGATACGATTTTATTATTATTATTATTTTTAACAAGACGTAATGATAAGTATACATATATTGGTTTTTTAATTAAAATAAAAAAAAAAACCCGAATTCATGGAAGCGCATAATTATAGAAACATACACTTGCCTAAATCAGTATGACGTGGTTTTAAGCGCGAGCTGTTATTAATTATTATTCTTCTACTGTCTAACTAAAATAAGACGTGGCTTATTACAATATACGAGTACACATTTCCAAAAATGTATCTGTTTGAATTAACGACGACAATAATATTATATTATTTACAACCCCACAGTATGATATGTATGATAATATAGTCGTCCATAGTTGTTTGGTATATTATATAGTTTTTAATTATATTTAGTAATAATAAGACCAGGGCTTGCATTTGAAAAAAAAATTCCGTTTTACGTTATTTACAATTAAAACGTTACACAATTTTTTCGTTTATCGTTATTCAGAATTAAAACGTTACAAAATTGTAAATACGGTCCTGGACCTGCACATTAGGGTATATGTTTCATATAATGTACTCGCGTATTTTTATGGGCAGGTTATAGTAAATTTGTTGGCTAATATAAAATAATGTTTTTTTTCTCGTAAAAAATTCCCATGCTGGCTGTATATAAACAGTTACGTTTGTTACCAATGGTGTGTGCGGCTAAAATTTTTCCTATAAAAGGCGTAAACACACGATAAAATATGACATTTATTTCTTAGACGCCAAGCCGCTTATACATCTCATATTATAACGCCGAGCTTGCTCTTTGAAAACTCCTACCGCGCTTTCTCTCTCTTGTGCAAAAGTATTCTGTTTTTTTTTTTTTTTGTAATTTCTTGTAATTTTTTGTGTTAATTTAAGGTAAATTAGATTTGTTTTTTTTTATTTATTTCATATTACTTAGTTTTTTTCTGTTTTTTCTTGTTTGTTTATTTGCTTAAAGTTTTCAATAGTCATGCCATATGGACTAGAAAACTTTAAGGTACGGTACACGCGGGTACAGACAATGTTAGCCGCGTGGTGCATCGAAGAAAACGTAAGTATGATTTGATATTATATAGAAAAACGCTGTTGCAAGCCTCTCGTGCGTGTGTCACGAATTAACTATGAATAATTATTGACTTTAGTTTTTATTTTATTGCAGGACGAAAATCTCACAGCAGGTGTAATAAGACTGTTGTCAATGCTGGTCGTCACCGTGGTTGGCACTTTGTCATTGAGTATCTTGGCGTTGCTGCTCTGCCTGTTGTACGTGGGACTCGCGATGACTGCGTTCATCGCCAAAATCGTTATGAGTCCTGCAGTGCAACAGGCATGGAGAAGACGTGTGCCATGGGCCGCCGTTTTGGCAGACGGGGAAACAGCGTCGCGTCGCGTGTCCATCGCGATGGATAGCGCAAGACTAGCGACTGCGACGCTGGCCTTTGTCATTTGGCTCATCGCTGAGTCTATCGGCACCGTTATGTTTGTGGCAGTGGAGTGGATCGGACCCTCCAGCCGACCCGAAGAGCAGCCGCTGCTTAAGTCTGCCGCTGGAGGTACGATCCACGCCATAGACACCACGGTTGCGGACGTCGCTCCGGTACCGGGCAATTCCATCACCACGGAATATGGTACTCACGTTGGCACCGGGAAAAAGGCGTCAGCAGCGCGAGTCGATACCACGTACGTGCATTTACTTATAGGTATAATCAGAAATTAAATAATGTATTTTTATATTGCCCGCAGACCAATTACTTATAAATATTGGAAGAGAAGATATGCCTTGTTTTCTAAATTTGACCAAGGCATTCTGTTGGACGAGGGTATGTAAAAAAAAACCTTTATATATTATATACGTATCATACCATGTTAAAAATAAAAATGATATATATTTTAATCGTATGTTTGGTTTTATAGAGAGCTTTTACTCGGTCTGTCCCGAGGCTCTTAGCTTGTATATGGCGGAAAAGTGTGGCCGGGTGAAAGTGGCTGTGGACCCGTTTTGCGGCGCCGGCGGAAACATAATTCAGCTTGCACGACTGTTCGACAAAGGTACTGTAATATTTTTTGCATTAAAAATAAATAAAACCGTTTTCGTGGAAATAAAATGTGAACATATTATTTCTACTTAATTGGTAATTACCGAAATGTAATAATTGTCTATAATGTACCTACTTATATATTATAATAATATATTAAGTAGGTACCTATTATCTGCGGATTCTAATAATTATAATATTTTCTGTTTGTAATAGTCATTGCAGTAGATATTGACGCCGACAAAATAGTTATGGCCAAGGAAAATGCTGCTATTTATGGCGTACTGGAAAAGATCGAATTCGTTGTCGGAGACTTCTTCAAATTGGCTAATCAGATAAAGGGTGATGTTATAGTCACATCGCCGCCATGGGGAGGTCCAGAGTACAACAAACTGGATGTTATCGGGCCGTTAGCTTTGTGCATGGATAAGATTCTGGAAGTGGGGAAAACGATTGCCCCAAAAATACTGTTACACCTTCCCAAAAACCTTGATAAAAATGAGGTTTGTACATCATTTAGCTTAAATATAATTATATTATTATTTATGTGGAACTATAATTTATATTTTAAATGTCTATAGTGTTGGAAAATGTGCAACGGAGTTGGGGCCAGCCTTAGAAAAATTGAAAATGTCTTTATAGACAGATACCTCAACTCAACGTTGATGTATGTCCGGTCCAATAATGTAAGTTATAAGTAATTGTGTATTTAATACAATAAAAGCATAGTAAACAAATAATTAATAGACTATATTATTAATATAGTACCTACTTAATGAATTTAATATACCTAACCGTATATACATGTACATAACAATATTATAATAATGTATTATTTATGTTTGAATTCATTAGAACAATTCCGTACCAGACGTCGCTCCCAAACCGGTCGACATCCACTTGTATAACTGTAAGTTGAAAACGTCTATATTTAAAAACTGTTATAGTTATAATATTTATCTAATAAATTAATTTTCTTTATAGCATTCCGCAAGAATGAGCGGTATTGTTTAAAAACGTACCAGAGTTATCTTGTGTATGTTGATACGTTGGTGAGCAGCCGTCATGCATCGGTCTGTTGATGTGCATACGGAAAAATTATTATTGGACCAGCTATAATATTACGTTGACAAGCTATCTGTCTATCAACGCATTTTCAGATTTGTAGGCCAATTCCGTTGCCATTTTCTAATCATTCTTTATTTTTATTAAGGTTGAGGTGTAACAGAATTTTAGGGGCTATTGTAATTCCCACTTCCTGGATCTTTATCATGCATACAGCTGACAGCCCGAAGACCTACATTTTTGTGTTTTTGGTCCACCCCATGATGGCGAAGTAACGAACACGTCACCGTTTATCTGATTTGCCAGTTTGAAAGAGTCTCCAACAATTTCGTCGGATAGGTACGCCATAAATCGTGGCATTTTGCTTGGCCATAACTATCTTGTCGGCGTCAATATCTACAAAAATGACATCCCAATTGTTAGGTAACTAATAATATAGATACTTAATATTTATTATAATATAATATAATATTACGATTAAGTAGAAATAATATTTTCAAATAATATTACAGTCGGCAGTCGAACAGTAGTCAGCTGTATGAAGTTTCCGCTGCGCCACAAAACGGGTCGACGCCGGTCACTGAACCTAACCGACGCCGGTCGCAAGTCCTTAGACCACCCAGAATCATCGTATTGATGAATCACCTATCACCTATCACCTATCATCTGTCATCTATCATATATCATCTATCATCTATCAGCTATCACCTATCATCTATCATCTATCATTGCAATATTATAATTATTCACCTAAATGCATGTATACCTTGATAATATTACCTACTTAATAAAATTTACAATGTATTGTTACCCATCTAACACTGTATTAATAAAAGTATTTGTTGTTAAAATAAAATTGAGTTCTACATTATTTGTACTTAATAATTATTTGGGTGCAAAGGAAATATATTTTAACCATACAAAATTAGATAAACTGAAAGACAAAAATAATAAGTAAATACGTCGTGTTAAAAATAGTTTTTAATTAATAGGTAGGTATTTCAACAAAATAAAATGAAATACATAATATTTCATTGTTAGGTCACAGACCTTTTTTACTGTTATAGACTGTTATTAGTTGCAATTAATTTGCAATTATTTGGCGGCATTTTGAAATGAATCGGGCAAAGTGGGGGGGCTGGCTAAAATATTGAAAAATTCGTAAAAAATATAAAAAATGATTTGCAATTAGCCAAACTCGATTTGCAATTAGTTGCAATTAATTTGCAATTATTTGGCGGCATTTTGAAATGAATCGGGCAAAGTGGGGGGGCTGGCTAAAAAATTGAAAAATTCGTAAAAAATATAAAAAATGATTTGCAATTAGCCAAACTCGATTTGCAATTAGTTGCAATTAATTTTCAATTATTTGGCGGCATTTTGAAATGAATCGGGCAAAGTGGGGGGGCTGGCTAAAAAATTGAAAAATTCGTAAAAAATATAAAAAATGATTTGCAATTAGCCAAACTCGATTTGCAATTAGTTTCGATTAATTTGCAATTATTTGGTGGCATTTTGAAATGAATCGGGCAAAGTGGGGGGGCTGGCTAAAAAATTGAAAAATTCGTAAAAAATATAAAAAATGATTTGCAATTAGCCAAACTCGATTTGCAATTAGTTGCAATTAATTTGCAATTATTTGACGGCATTTTGAAATGAATCGGGCAATGTGGGGGGGGCTGGCTAAAAAATTGAAAAATTCGTAAAAAATATAAAAAATGATTTGCAATTAGTCAAACTCGATTTGCAATTAGTTGCAATGAATTTGCAATTATTTGGCGGTATTTTGAAATGAATCGGACAAAGAAGGGGGCTACATGAAGTTGGCCCCCCCAATTTTGAATTTGAGTTTACTCAAAACTGGGTGATTTGCAATTAATGAAACTCGATTTGCAATTATTTGCAATTAATTTGCAATTATGTGGTGGTATTTTGAAGTCATTCGGACAAAGTGGGGGGGCCAACTTCATGTACATTACATTAATTGCTGATGGTGGTGCTGCGCTTTTAGTATAAATATTATATATTATAATATACTAGCGGATCCCGTGAACATCGTTGCCCGTTTAATGTATCAACTCAATATGAATCAAACTTGTTCGATTCGTTATTTAATATTCGGTGTAGGGTGTCCGTAGTCTGTTATTATCGTTTATGAAGTTAACCCCACCGACTCGTCCGATTGACTCAAAACCAGTGTTAATATTTTGCAAATAATTGCAATTTGGATTTAGATAAAATTTACATTGTTCTAACTTAATTTAATGTAATTAAAACAATAATTTAATGTGGTTAAAATAGAGAAATTATTCAATAAACGTACGGAAATTATTTACTTCATATTATGCACGTATACAATCAGTTTATTAATTGAATTTGCTTCTAAGTTTATGTATAACATAATTGAAACAGATAATTGTTCACTGCTGTATAACGGAACTCAATGTACCATTAAGTTGTCCGTTATATAGACAAGTGTTGAGAGTCCGGTTTATAGTGTTTTAGAATTTAGAGTAATACAATTACATAATACCTACATTGCAATGAAAATGTATTAAATTGTATTATAAAAATATTTAATTATTCAAAAAAATAGAATAGATATAAGGTGGGTACTAAATAATGAGGCGCACATGATTTACATCCATATTTTTTCAAATTTTAACAATCTATAATTAAGTTTTTTAGGTAATCTATAAATTGAAAATAGGTAACGAATAATTTTTTATTTTTACTAATTATTAATAAGTTCAGATAAACAAAGTTGAACAGCAACATGCAATGGGGTATTCTCTGCCGTTTAACACTTCTGATAGTCTCATATACCTTATGTCTTCATCTAGCTTTAAATGCTATTATAATTAATAGCTGTTAGTCTTAATATGTTCTTAAATTTACAACAGCTTATATTATATTGAAGATATTTCTTTATAATTTCCCGCGCGCTACAACTTTACACTCTTGTATGTTATAGTTTTTTCTATATCCAATACATATATACTTTATAAATGTGGTTATTATACAGGGTGATTACTGTAATTTAACTGAATATGTATGACGCCTTCGTCGTATAAGATATTCATTATAAGTGTCTGACACTAAATGGATCATCCTGTATATTGTTCATTTTCCTGGTGCACCTCTCCTAAATTCTATTGTAGGTACACCAAAAATATCAATACCATTATGTTTCAATAAATAATATATACCAATAATTAAACGAAACTTAATTGAATTACACCGATCACTTAACGACGGAACTCGATATTATTGAATAATGGTAATTATAAATAATGGTATTTATTAGGTATATATATTAGTTAATATTATAAACTACAGTTAATTCTTAACGAAGTTATTAAATATTAATTTATTATTGTAATTATTATATTAATGTTGTTTTAGATTATTCAAAGAGATATCACACTGGACAGAAATATAAGTCTTTAGTTTAGTTAGCCTTTAGGTACTTTATGTACTACACGTACATTGATATAAAAAAATTGTTTAACTGTATATAATATTATTTGTGCTATTAACAACTTTTACTATGTAATAAATATAGTACCCAATATAATTATTTACTTTGTAACGTTAATACCATTTTCGTTAATGGTACACGCATAAGTATAAAATTAGGAAGTGGGTACACGCCGTCATAGTGTTGTAAAAAACACATTTTAAAAGTTTTTAAGTAATTACTCAAATACTCTTAAAATAAAGTATTTAAAATGTCACCCAAATACTATAAATAGTAAAGTATTCGAGTAATACTCAAATACTTATCAAAAGTATATGAAATAATCTTCAAATGCAAAAAAAAAATAATCTTTTTACTTTTTCGTTCTGAACTAATTTGTTAAAATCAAAAATTTGTTTATTGCATTTTAAAACATGATTCGTTCAATAAACAAAATTATGATCAGTCATGTTATTTGCACCTCAAAAATTAACTTCTCTACAGAGTTATATATTAATTTATCGTCGACCTTATATGCATTTTTTATCTCATACTGTCATCGATCGTTGTCGACGATACACGATAATGATAATTATTGATAACAATTTTCTTGGTAAATGGGTAGTAGGTACTAATCAGTAATAATATTTTCGTATAATTAAATAATTTTAAAGTATAAACTATAAAGTATAGCCGTTAAGCAGAAGCTTTTTACATATTTTTATTGTTATTGACTTAAGCTAATAGTGATACCGACTACAGATGTATCTTTTCGATCTTCGTTCTCCTGAAGAAAAAAAAAATTTAATCGATGAACACTGATACCAAATTGTCTGTAAGGCATAAACTATAAATATATAATATTATACTGTTTTAATGTTAAAGCAAAACCACGACGGCGTGGTATTTTTATTTAACAAGAATAACTATAAGTAGAAACAAATTAAGAATAAAAAAAAAGTATTTAAAATACCATCAAAAAACATCAAATACTTCAAAATAAAAGTTGTTATAAACTAGCAATTGGGATAACTGCTTAGTTTATAATTTGCAGGTAGCAAGACTGTTGGTAGAGGATTTCTTAGGTAGAGTTGACGAAATAATTAGACTGGTTGAAAGTTTATGTTGTTTATTGAATTCTTCTGCATAAAATATTCTAAGTCTAATTCGACACTAAGTTGATATGTTGTCTTTCGCGAAGGTGTTCGTCTGTACTGTGGTGTCACACGTCTAATCTACAGGCCGTTTTGGGTCTGGTTTTATAGTGCCTCCTGCTCTCCCACTTCCCCCTAGTCTATCGACTTATCTGTGGACTTCACAGGACGTTGTTCAATTAATTATCGATATATTCCCACGCCTGGTTAATCCATGAATCGTGTCCTGTTGTGTTTGCAATATATGTTATACGACATCCGTCAATATTTAGATACTGTGCATTATATATATATATGTATATTTCGTAAGCAATTTCTAAATATTATATTCATACATTTATGATTTACGATTAAAGCGAGGTTGTAGAACCTATTGTAATGCGAGTTCAAGATCGCATTGCGCTCTCGTTATATTCCCATAGGTTTTCTAATCGGATATATGACTTTGATTAATTTATTCGAATTCTATGTGCTGATATTTATCTAATCTTTATGTTGCCAAATGTAGCTTAAGGCGAAACGATCACAATAATATATCATGTGTATTGGGTTCGTTACAAAGTATTCAATACGGAAAAAATTATTTGAATACTTGTCTCTTACTCAAATACTCTACAACACTGTGATTTTTTCATTTTTTTCATTATGTAATATAAAATGTATAAATATGAATGTCATCAGAACTAAGAACGCTGCTTTTATAGATAAATGATTATCGTATGAAAATGTGGAATGATGTGGAAAAGTGCAGTTCTATCTTAAAGTGTTACTTTTTTTGGTAAACAAAGTGAAATTTTCATAGAATAGATAGGTAGGTAGTATAGTTTATTAATTTGGGATATCGGTGGCAATGATTATTTAAAGTTCAAATTTGGACGAAGATAAACGATTTTAGTCTGTTTATTTATTTTCAAATATACGGACAATAAGCCCTATTACAAAATTACAATATGGTAGTGTATAATTACAAAATAATTTTCACATATTTAGTAGGTAAAAAAAAGATTTTGATCTTAATTTATGAATTAAATAGTATATAGAGCTCAAGGACTGCTAATTATAGTCGAAAACAAACGTATTACCCGTGGTCATTAAAAGGTTGGCAGGGTTCAGGATATAGTTTCTACTGGAATGAATTTGGTAAAATGGTTTAGGATCTCGAGTATTAAATGAATTTATTTTGAATTTTATTAGGGTAAGGAGTTGTTTTGTTGTATAATTTAAAAATATTATTCCTGGGTACTTGGAACATTTAATATGTATTAGTATATTTTATGAACACTATGGCATTTTTAAATTATATTTTTTTCTGCTAAGACTAATTTAACCTACCGAAGTACTAATGCCTAATAAGTAGTAAAATAAATTATTTTAATTACAATAATATCATATAAGATATACTAAGTCATATCATAGGCTGACAGACAGTCTTCGCTCAGAATCATTTTTTGTTTACAATGATTTTATAGGATTGAGTTCAAATGTAACACTTCCCTTCACAAATTCCTATGGACGCAGTCTTAGGAAATTTTTTAGCTGCTTTACCAGATGTGGTTTTTTTTTATTTGTAATTTTACGATATTGGTCACGAATGTTTATCCATCTTGCTTTACAAGCTGAAGCTAAAAAAAAATGTTTGTTTATTATTTGTTAGACTTATATCTGAAGTTTGAAACCTCACATTAAGTACAATAAAATCTACTAATAAAAAAATACACATCCATAAATTGGCATGAACTAGTTAAAAAGTTATTTTTTTTTTAAAACTTTTCAACTTAACTGTTCTGCAGTAACTTATGGACTTAACTAGTTTAATTGCCAGTTTAAATATCTTAATTTTCCTCAGTTTATTTAAAAATAACCCATCAAGTTAAACAATTTCGAAATTTTGTATTTTGATGGTTTTATACGTAAATAATTATGTTAAAATAAAAATAAAAATAATCCAATACTATAATAATACAAACATTTCTGTTATTTTCTTGATAAAATAATTTTGTAAATATATATATTTTAGTAGATTTTAGTAGGTAGACATAATATTATATGACCTTAAATTGTGATTTGATATAGAAAAATTAATATATGTTCAATTATTAATTGTGATGTGTTGGTATAGTTTAAATATTTAATAACCATGTAAAGTAAAATAAATACATAGGTGCAGTGTACACTTTACATTACGTTGAAAGTTTAATAAAATTGTTTACTATAGTAAAATTTAGGAAATTAGAAAGAACTCTTTATGACGTGATCTATATACTAATTAAAGAAAGTAGATTGATAAATAAACACGTCTATACGCTAATAAACAACGCCAATCGTTCAATAGAAAAAATAAGTAATATTAAATAATTAAAATTATTTTAGAATATTTAATAACTAACTTTAGGTAACCTCGATGTATATTCTTCACTGAAAATCGTTGTAAATACTAAACAAACTGAGGTGTATATGTATTATAGGTACCTACCTGCATTTTGCTCAAACATAAAGTGTTGGCCGGCGTATTGTATAGGCAAAATAGGTACATCACTGCAGTGTTCAATATTATCCATAATCGTTACATTATAGCTCGTCGCAACTTCGTTCGTCGTATTAGTTTCGTTGTAGTGTGAATGACCTTAAAACGGTTTTGATTTCTATCAAATGTACGTATTGTTTCATGAAATAAAAATGTTTACGCGTCATGCAAGGAGGTTATATTATGTACCTATATAAGATGTAACCAAAAATGTATGTTTTGTAAGGACCGTGGTATAGATTTCAGTGTCTGGTTAGATTAGCTTACTGACGCTTCAACCGCGGTCGAAAATTAAATTTTCTGTGCAGGCGTGACAACAATATATCATGTACAATTCAATACTTATATATTTTATTAATTATAATAATTATAAATGCATAATACACGTAGTGTAGTGATATATTATCAATATACGCAAGATATTTATAAATTATAAATTATAATCAATCTATCGCGGACCGGTGTCTACCCGTCACTACAACCAGTGTTTTTAATGATACAATTATTTCTTTAATTATCTTATCTAGATAAAAATAATTAAATCATCTACTTATCTCATCTAGATAAATAATTTAATAATAAGAATATTTTTAAATACTGAAATAGCCAATCATTTACGAGAACCGAGTAGTGATTCCAAATTCCAATATTATTATAGTTAAAAAAAGAAATGTTAACTGAAATATTGTCAGTTTTACTTTGTTATTTTATTTTTATTCAAATTGTATTATTAATTTAAATTGTACCTATATTATTTTAGTTGAGAAATGACATTGAGGATTTATAATTAATAAATATTATCTAATTAGTAATTACTAATAAATTACATTATTTATAATATAATTTAAAAAAAAATTATCTATTATTTTATATAGATAAACGTATATATATTTTATCTTATCTAGATAAATTTTGAATGAATTATCTGTTATCATATCCAGATGATTTTTTTTCCCAACATTGACTACAACTTACCACTCCCGTTTTTTTTTTGTTCCATCCTACCAATCGATCTAATACGATAATATTTCAGAAAACTGATCTGAATTCGTTAGAATGTCTATTTGAGATCGGTCAGTCCAAATTTTAAGATTTCTGCTTTAAATTCCGAAAAAATCCCGAATAATCAACCGTTGATTATCAACATTTAAAAATTCCGAAATTTCAAAATACTCAAGTTACATTTTGAGAGGTTGGGGTGGTGAAATTGGGAAAACTGGACTGACCAATATCAAGAAGACATAATAACAAATTCAAATTTGTTTTAAAAAGTTTTATCGTATTACTAGATCGATTAGTATGATGGAATGAAAATTGGATGTTTTGGCTAAAATAACTGTTGAATATATTATAAATTATAGTATTTTGTCAGGAACGATTTTTCTCGGCTAGCCCCGCATCGTGCCATAAAAAACTTCGTTTCAAAAAGGCAAAAAAAAATATGTCCTTCATCTTACATATTAATTATTAAATGACACGCTTTTTTTATATAAAAATTATTTCTCTATTATTATTATTAAAAAAAGTGTATTGCCTTCAAATCCGAACCTTAATAATTATTAGTGTGTGAGGTGTCCTTGCGGGTCTATTGTAGCGGTACGGAGGGCTCTCGCATGCACTCGCACAGTCATGTCAGTATGTAATATATTGTGATCATGAAAAAAATGTTTATTATTCACTCAAACAAACGATTCTAATTCCAACAATACGTCGCAACGATTACCTCGATTTGCATTCTGACAAAATATTCTTTTTTTTCACAACATGTACGAGGGGTTGATCGAGGCACATTTTAGATTCTGAGCGGAGCGAAGAACCTAGTGGTTTTACAATAATGTTTTATATCCTGTATACAAAATATCTACCAGAAGGAGGCTTTGATTTCAACACATCACATAGTATCTTATCTTTTAGCAAATTGGATCAAGATGGTACTTTAGAAAGGTCATTTTTCGATTTACTCAATAGTTATTAAATGCCACAGGAAAAACCACCGACAAATTACGAAAAACCGCTAAAAATGGGATTATAATTTCTAATGCTTTATTTATCATCATAGAAACGAATAAAAAATAATAATAATATAATATATTATTAAAAATAATAATAATAGGGTAAAATTATTTCTTTCTACACCTGAAAAATATATCTTGGGCGCCACTACAGGGAACTATGAAACAACCAGATTATTCAACGAAATAAAAATGTTTACGCGTCATGCAAACAAGTTATAATATGAAGTTAACATGAAACCACGATTAAAGATAGTAAGTAGTAAGATAGTACTATCTTTAATCGTGTATGTAACCAAAAATTTATGTCTTGCAAGGACTGTGGTATAGCTTTTAGTGTCTGGTTGTGCAGGAGATACGCGTGATAGCGCGCCCGGCACTTTTGGGGATTTCCACTTTATGGCCCAGCACTTTTTAGGATTTCCACTTTATCACCCGCTTGACGGAAAAAGGTCATTTTCCAACACTCCAACCGTCATCGAAAACCATACTTTCGGTGCAGGCGTGACAAAAAGTATATTTTAAAGTTTTTGTAATCTATTTTCTGCACCAAAGTCACTCAAAATTACTTTTGGAAACTATGAAAATCGTAGGATACTTATTGTGGTTAAACAAATCCAAATGTATTATACTAACGAGTATAAGACATCGAATTACCTATACGTGACCCCTCATTAAATCACCGCCTTCAATCCCCTTAATAGATTTGACTGCCTATAATAGTTAAAAATATTAAAATATAATGGTTATAATTAGGTGACCTCAAAGCATATTATTATTACCACGTGTAAATAATATTACAGTCGAGCGTCCTCCGTAATATTATTGACAACTAGGTAGGTAGTTAATTTCTTAACGTTGGTATGCAATATTACCGAAGTTTCGTCGTTTGTCAATACACTATACACCTAGGTAATAAAAAAATAAATATTAATTTCTTAATGATATATTATAATATAATTATAACACAATTATTGTGTAAGTGATTTTTGTGTACGAATTTTTACAGTTTGGCATTTTAGCTAAATAAATAGGGCAATGAGTGAAAAACGAAAATACTTGTTCAACATAATTTAATTGATTTACATTTGTTATTATATACTCAACAAATACTTACTAGACTGATTTTCACTTTAATTTCAAAGATTTTTGACAACCAGGAAGTTTGAGTAAGTTGTTTGGACCATGATGTCTGATCGTAATATAATATAGTGCTGAAAAAACATTATTTTAAATGATTTTGTTGATTACGTGTCATGTAGGTAAACTGTAAATTGGTCATTTTTTCAGTTTGAAGTATTTTATACAATAGGTATATACTTACTGACTAAGGTGTTTTTTGCCATGATCTACGCAAACTTTGAAACAGAATATGGTCGTGTAATAATCGATAAATTATACATTTATATATATGAACATTAAAACAATATATTAATAAATTACAAACGAGTAAACGACTTACAAAACACATAAATTTTTCATACGATTCGAAAATAATTGACAATAGATACAACCTGCAAATAAATAAGATACATAATATAAATCACATTGTCACAAAATACGTCGCAATGAAAGCCGTGCAGATTGCAGATGGTTAATCAGCAGAGAGTAAGCATAGATATTGTGAATGGCGCACCATCGGATGGCCTGCGAATCCAAATATTAGGTATTATAATAATCACGAATTCGGAATTTCTGTTGGATATCAATTAAACAATTTGCTCTGCACCACGCGTAGTAGTTTCAGCCGGATCAAAGTTCCTAAAACGGTCACAACCAGAATCTGCTTACATATTTGTATTACAATTAATATTGTACGGATAATACATTAATAGGTACATAATATGTGTTTGGCAAACGCCTGCAACTGTTTACTCGCACCGATAACATGACCTCACACCCGCAGTCGAGGAGCGGTGCATTATGCCCACCTTCTGAAATAAATTAATACCTAAGTAGACCGCTACCAAGTAGTTGGTGGAGCATTGGTAACATCCGCGGTGCCGGTGTTGAGGGTACACAAATAACTGTAGACCTTTATAGCCGCCGGCTGCATGTGGTTGTAAATCCAACGACGAATTATTGTCGAATTCGGTGGGTGTCCGAGCGTGAAGGGCATTGTCATAGCAGCTACACGTTTCGCCGGACCAGAAGCTTTGTCTAGTTATCTCCAAAGTTCAGTCAATTCCACGTATATGCGCAGAGTAGTTACTTCATCATAATATCTCCTGTAAATGCAAACACGAAAAGGTGTTTGATAAACAATTATATTATTTACAGTTGCTGTTGCGATAAGGGTAAACGACACGCGAAGACGTACCGGTATATTTCTTTCTAATATTTCAAGTTCAACTCACCTCTCAAGGGTGCAATTTGCTTCTCCACGAGTCTCTCGGCCAAACAAACAATACGCGCGGTGCGTACGTCCCCAAGTGGCTGCATGTAGTATTTGGGAGTTCCAAGTCGATTTTTACAGGGAGATGGATGAGGTATAGAAAATCATTTTTAACGACGAAAACATTGAACGGCCACGGCGACCGACGCATTGTCGACGGGCAGGGGTGAGAATACTCAAGCGAAGGTTGGCAAACGGTGTAATGCCAGAATAATCCAACTATTGCCCCATGGAATGCGACGCAAAAGCCGATCGATACAATGCCGGAATTCTCCAACTATTGTACCATTGACCGGCATATAACCGTTCGCTCGAGTTCGTGTGGGATGTCTCAAAACCTGTGTCGCGTAAGTCTGCCCGGGCGGGTCATACTACGGCACAGATGAGTGAGTTACAGCCTATAGCCGTCGGTCGCAATGTCATTTATACGCGAGTATTAGAACTTTAACGTCCGGTCCGTGCTTAACTATTACGTGAGTCTGCCCGGGTGGGTCTCACAATAAGTTGATAAGCACGGCCCACGGAACGCGGTAATATTATTATGTAGTATCACGTGAATCGCAAAAGTGCAACAGGCTACAATGATAAGGATTTATTCTGTATTTTTAAAATAAAATCGAAAAATAATTCGCAAAAATACGAATACGATTTGTTTGTTATTTTCCAAACATTGAAACATAGTAACGCGTTTTCAAACGTTGTGTGGATACGATTTTATTATTATTATTATTTTTAACAAGACGTAATGATAAGTAATATATTGGTTTTTTAATTAAAATATAAAAAAAAACCCCGAATTCGTGGAAGCGCATAATTATAGAAACATACACTTGCCTAAATCAGCATGACGTGGTTTTAAGGGCGAGCTGTTGATAATTATTATTCTTCTACTGTCTAACTAAAATAAGACGTGGCTTTTTATAATATAGGAGTACACATTTCCAAAAATTTATCAGTTTGAATTAACGACGACAATAATATTATATTATTTACAACCCCACAGCTTTTAAAATATTTAAAACCACTATGACTATTCCATCGTTATCTGAATTTCATTGAAGCATTCAATAAATCTTGTATGTATACCTAATAACAATAATGTTAGATTATGGTATGCTATAGAAATTCTATCTTTATTATTTTATAACAAAACAGGTACCTATCTAAATATTATTCAACTCTGCAAAAGAGCATTGTCACAACAATTTATTATGAGAATAATAATATGGTATGATAATATAGTCGTCCATAGTTGTTTGGTATATTATATAGTTTTTAATTATATTTAGTTATAATAAGACAGTTGTTTCTGATTTTTTTTGGATAATAAATATTGAAACGGGACAAATTAATCATGAGCAAAAACGTGGGTGCCAAAATTGTAAATACGGTCCTGGACCTGCACAGTAGCGTATAGGTTTCATATAATGTACTCGCGTATTTTTATGGGCAGGTTATAGTAAATTTGTTGGCTAATATAAAATAATGATTTTTTTCTCGTAAAAAATTCCCATGCTGGCTGTATATAAACAGTCACGTTTGTTACCAATGGTGTGTGCGGCTAAAATTTTTCCTATAAAAGGCGTAAACACACGATAAAATATGACATTTATTTCTTAGACGCCAAGCCGCTTATACATCTCATATTATAACGCCGAGCTTGCTCTTTGAAAACTCCCAACGCGCTTTCTCTCTCTTGTGCAAAAGTATTCTGTTTTTTTTTTTTTTTGTAATTTCTTGTAATTTTTTGTGTTAATTTAAGGTAAATTAGATTTGTTTTTTTTTATTTATTTCATATTACTTAGTTTTTTTCTGTTTTTTCTTGTTTGTTTATTTGCTTAAAGTTTTCAATAGTCATGCCATATGGACTAGAAAACTTTAAGGTACGGTACACGCGGGTACAGACAATGTTAGCCGCGTGGTGCATCGAAGAAAACGTAAGTATGATTTGATATTATATAGAAAAACGCTGTTGCAAGCCTCTCGTGCGTGTGTCACGAATTAACTATGAATAATTATTGACTTTAATTTTTATTTTATTGCAGGACGAAAATCTCACAGCAGGTGTAATAAGACTGTTGTCAATGCTGGTCGTCACCGTGGTTGGCACTTTGTCATTGAGTATCTTGGCGTTGCTGCTCTGCCTGTTGTACGTGGGACTCGCGATGACTGCGTTCATCGCCAAAATCGTTATGAGTCCTGCAGTGCAACAGGCATGGAGAAGACGTGTGCCATGGGCCGCCGTTTTGGCAGACAGGGAAACAGCGTCGCGTCGCGTGTCCATCGCGATGGATAGCGCAAGACTAGCGACTGCGACGCTGGCCTTTGTCATTTGGCTCATCGCTGAGTCTATCGGCACCGTTATGTTTGTGGCAGTGGAGTGGATCGGACCCTCCAGCCGACCCGAAGAGCAGCCGCTGCTTAAGTCTGCCGCTGGAGGTACGATCCACGCCATAGACACCACGGTTGCGGACGTCGCTCCGGTACCGGGCAGTTCCGTCACCACGGAATATGGTACTCACGTTGGCACCGGGAAAAAGGCATCAGCAGCGCGGGTCGATACCACGTACGTGCATTTACTTATAGGTATAATCAGAAATTAAATAATGTATTTTTATATTGCCCGCAGACCAATTACTTATAAATATTGGAAGAGAAGATATGCCTTGTTTTCTAAATTTGACCAAGGCATTCTGTTGGACGAGGGTATGTAAAAAAAAAAACCTTTATATATTATATACGTATCATACCATGTTAAAAATAAAAATGATATATATTATGATCGTATGTTTGGTTTTATAGAGAGCTTTTACTCGGTCTGTCCCGAGGCTCTTAGCTTGTATATGGCGGAAAAGTGTGGCCGGGTGAAAGTGGCTGTGGACCCGTTTTGCGGCGCCGGCGGAAACATAATTCAGCTTGCACGACTGTTCGACAAAGGTACTGTAATATTTTTTGCATTAAAAATAAATAAAACCGTTTTCGTGGAAATAAAATGTGAACATATTATTTCTACTTAATTGGTAATTACCGAAATGTAATAATTGTCTATAATGTACCTACTTATATATTATAATAATATATTAAGTAGGTACCTATTATCTGCGGATTCTAATAATTATAATATTTTCTGTTTGTAATAGTCATTGCAGTAGATATTGACGCCGACAAAATAGTTATGGCCAAGGAAAATGCTGCTATTTATGGCGTACTGGAAAAGATCGAATTCGTTGTCGGAGACTTCTTCAAATTGGCTAATCAGATAAAGGGTGATGTTATAGTCACATCGCCGCCATGGGGAGGTCCAGAGTACAACAAACTGGATGTTATCGGGCCGTTAGCTTTGTGCATGGATAAGATTCTGGAAGTGGGGAAAACGATTGCCCCAAAAATACTGTTACACCTTCCCAAAAACCTTGATAAAAATGAGGTTTGTACATCATTTAGCTTAAATATAATTATATTATTATTTATGTGGAACTATAATTTATATTTTAAATGTCTATAGTGTTGGAAAATGTGCAACGGAGTTGGGGCCAGCCTTAGAAAAATTGAAAATGTCTTTATAGACAGATACCTCAACTCAACGTTGATGTATGTCCGGTCCAATAATGTAAGTTATAAGTAATTGTGTATTTAATACAATAAAAGCATAGTAAACAAATAATTAATAGACTATATTATTAATATAGTACCTACTTAATGAATTTAATATACCTAACCGTATATACATGTACATAACAATATTATAATAATGTATTATTTATGTTTGAATTCATTAGAACAATTCCGTACCAGACGTCGCTCCCAAACCGGTCGACATCCACTTGTATAACTGTAAGTTGAAAACGTCTATATTTAAAAACTGTTATAGTTATAATATTTATCTAATAAATTAATTTTCTTTATAGCATTCCGCAAGAATGAGCGGTATTGTTTAAAAACGTACCAGAGTTATCTTGTGTATGTTGATACGTTGGTGAGCAGCCGTCATGCATCGGTCTGTTGATGTGCATACGGAAAAATTATTATTGGACCAGCTATAATATTACGTTGACAAGCTATCTGTCTATCAACGCATTTTCAGATTTGTAGGCCAATTCCGTTGCCATTTTCTAATCATTCTTTATTTTTATTAAGTCGGTCGCAAGTCCTCAGACCACCTAGAATCATCGTATTGATGAATCACCTATCACCTATCACCTATCATCCATCTATCATCTATCATCTATCATCTATCAGCTATCATCTATCATTGCAATATTATAATTATTCACCTAAATGCATGTATACCTTGATAATATTACCTACTTAATATAATTTACAATTTATTGTTACCCATCTAACACTGTATTAATAAAAGTATTTGTTGTTAAAATAAAATTGAGTTCTACATTATTTGTACTCAATAATTATTTGGGTGCAAAGGAAATATATTTTAACCATACAAAATTAGATAAACTGAAAGACAAAAATAATAAGTAAATACGTCGTGTTAAAAATAGTTTTTAATTAATAGGTAGGTACTTCAACAAAATATAATGAAATACATAATATTTCATTGTTAGGTCACAGACCTTTTTTACTGTTATAGACCAGCCCATCCTTTGCCAAATAAGTACATTAATTGCTGATGGTGCTGCTGCGCTTTTAGTATAAATATTATATATTATAATATACTAGCTGATCCCGTGAACTTCGTTGCCCGTTTAATGTATCAACTCAATATGAATCAAACTTGTTCAATTCGTTATTTAATATTCGGTGTAGGGTGTCCGTAGTCTGTTATTATCGTTTATGAAGTTAACCCCACCGACTCGTCCGATTGACTCAAAACCAGTGTTAATATTTTGCAAATAATTGCAATTTGGATTTAGATAAAATTTACATTGTTCTAACTTAATTTAATGTAATTAAAACAATAATTTAATGTGGTTAAAATAGAGAAATTATTCAATAAACGTACGGAAATTATTTACTTCATATTATGCACGTATACAATCAGTTTATTAATTGAATTTGCTTCTAAGTTTATGTATAACATAATTGAAACAGATAATTGTTCACTGCTGTATAACGGAACTCAATGTACCATTAAGTTGTCCATTATATAGACAAGTGTTGAGAGCCCGGTTTATAGTGTTTTAGAATTTAGAGTAATACAATTACATAATACCTACATTGCAATGAAAATGTATTAGGTAAATTGTATTATAAAAATATTTAATTATTCAAAAAAATAGAATAGATATAAGGTGGGTACTAAATAATGAGGCACACATGATTTACATCCATATTTTTTCAAATTTTAACAATCTATAATTAAGTTTATTAGGTAATCAATAAATTGAAAATAGGTAACGAATAATTTTTTATTTTTACTAATTATTAATAAGTTCAGATAAACAAAGTTGAACAGCAACATGCAATGGGGTATTCTCTGCCGTTTAACACTTCTGATAGTCTCATATACCTTATGTCTTCATCTAGCTTTAAATGCTATTATAATTAATAGCTGTTAGTCTTAATATGTTCTTAAATTTACAACAGCTTATATATTGAAGATATTTCTTTATAATTTCCCGCGCGCTACAACTTTACACTCTTGTATGTTATAGTTTTTTCTATATCCAATACATATATACTTTATAAATGTGGTTATTATACAGGGTGATTACTGTAATTTAACTGAATATGTATGACGCATTCGTCGTATAAGATATTCATTATAAGTGTCTGACACTAAATGGATCATCCTGTATATTATTCATTTTCCTGGTGCACCTCTCCTAAATTCTATTGTAGGTACACCAAAAATATCAATACCATTATGTTTCAATAAATAATATATACCAATAATTAAACGAAACTTAATTGAATTACACCGATCACTTAACGACGGAACTCGATAGTATTGAATAATGGTAATTATAAATAATGGTATTTATTAGGTATATATATTAGTTAATATTATAAACTACAGTTAATTCTTAACGAAGTTATTAAATATTAATTTATTATTGTAATTATTATATTATTGTTGTTTCCGATTATTCAAAGACATATCACACTGGACAGAAATATAAAGGGAACGGATCAAATTTGTTCATTAGACCCTTTGCAGTTCATCAAACTTGCTAGAGACATTCGTTCCATGGAAATAAATTTAACTATTCAATAACTATATCCATAATTGTATCAGCTCAAATTGTTCATTTACAATTTTTATTGGTACCTAAATAATATGGTATTTTAGTTTAATTGCCTTATTTTTTAGAAAATTAGTCAAGGTGTGTAAATTTATACTGCAGCCTGCAGGTACAGTATAGTTACCAGCTATTAAGTAGGTAAATATAGAAAAAAATTCATTTTTAAAACAACATACTAAATAATAATAATATAAAAGTATATGTATACTATAATTATTCTTGAATCCAGACATTCATATTCAGTAGCTTACCAAATATTTCTGTGCATAAAATAATAAATAAAAGGGTCTCGCTACGGCTATTATATTTTATGGGATAACAGTTAGGTAATTTCTAATATCGTCTTAGCCGCCCGGGATCTGTGTTAGTTTTAAATGATATTATAAGTGTGAGTGAAATAAAACAAAATATACCATTTTAGGTGAAGTACCCTAACCAGATATTAGATATAAAATCCTAAAAAAAAGTAATCGCTCAATTTTAGCACTTATTTCTCAAAACATGTGTTATTTGTATTATGGGTATACAGTATATAAATAATATATAATACGTAAAACTGTAGTGATGGTTCATTCAATATGGTGGAAAAACATAAGGTTGTAGGTATCCAACAGTGTTGTACCTACGACTGTGTAAATATTAAAAAATACAAAAGGTCGAATCATAAAATATATATAAACAATTTAAACACGGAAAATAAATAATAATAAAAAAAAAAGAACGTTTTCAAAAAAATAAAAATAAAATACAATTACATTTATTAAACACAATTATTGTTTATAAGGACACTAGGACAATGAAATAACAATAAAATATAATATTATACACTTTTTCAGTATCCACTAGGTACCCACCACTATATTTTAGCCGTTGCAAGGCATGAGACAATTTTAAATGTTAAATATATTGCAGGTACTTTAGGTAGGTACTTCAATGCTGTATGACATACAATATTATTGTATCATTGATTATATTATGACAACAATTATTACATTCTTACAACAAACGATTTTGAATTGAAATAGATTGGCAATTGGCAGATTTTCATCACACTTTTCAAAATTCAAAATTGTTATAAGAAAAATTATTCGATGTATTTATGTTGAATACCTACAATACAATAGGTGGTAAAAGTAAACGAAAAATCAATTTTATAAAACAACGTCATTTTTATTAACTATAAATAAATTATATTTGTACTGTAACCGATAGGTATCTTATCTTAACGAAGAAATGAAAAATCAATAACAAAATGAGACGTTCTTCTCGTTTCCTGTAAAGCAGTGATTTTTGGCTTATTCCCTTTTACCCGCACGCCTAGGTTTAAATTAATATTGATTATTATAAATTTAATCCATAATTCTATGTAAATAAGTAAATATATAAATTACTTTATTCACAATAATATCATCAAATATATTAGTTATATCATAGGCCGACTGACCGTTTTCGCTCAGAATCGTTTTTCTTATACAATGATATTATATCATTGAATTCAAATTTAACATCATCCATTATAGTGACCCACTTGTAACCTACTGTACAGCAGAGCGACATCCACTTACCCACCTTTTATTTATTTTGAATTCAAAAAATATTACAATACGTTTGTCAAACCGTCTTGCGAGCGGAATTAATTAAGTTGCCGCCGGCGCCGCAAAAAGGGTCTATGGCGACTTTTACGTTGCCCCATTTCTCTGCCATATATTTACTAAGCAGCTCCGGACAGACCTTGTAAAAAAATTGTATAAAACAACCAAACATACGATTATAATATATCTTTCTTATTTTTAACATGATATGATACATATATTTATATGAATGGTTTTTTTTAGATACCCTTGTCCATTATATTTCATAACATTTTGAAAATAAGGTATATCTCCTTTTCCAAAGTTTGAATGTGCTTGGTCTATCGGCATTATAAAAAAAACATTATTTAATTTTTGCTTTTTAATCATTATACCTATAGGTAAATGGACGGACTTTCAACACGGTCCGGTATCGGAGCGACATCCGACCTGGCACCGGATATCGCCGCGGGCGTCTTCTCTACACGGTCAGGCAGTGGAGCTACGTCTGCAGTGTTGTCCAAGACCTGGACAATCGGACCTTCGGCGACAGACTTCTGCGGTGTCTACTTTTCCGGTCGGCTAGAGGTTCCTAGTAACTCCACCATAGAAAACATGCCGCTTCCGATCGACTGAGCGGTGAACCAAATGACTACCGCAAGCGTCGAGGTCGCTCGTCTCACGAAACGCGACACCATTTCACCGTCGACCGTGCCGGCGGCTCCTGGGAAAAACTTTTCCAACGCACGTTGGACTGCGGAACTCCTTACCACGTGGGTGATGAACATCGCGAGTCCTGAGCACAATATGCAGAGTAACAGTCCTAATCCGAACAATTAATAATAGATCACAACAAAAAATAAAAGAATAGGTACTCTATAGAGCAAAAAAAAAACAGCAATATTGTGGATATGTGAAGAGCAAGACTCGGCGTTATATTATATACGTACATAATTAATTTGTCCCGTCTTAATATTTATTATCCACAAAAAATCAGAAACATCAAACAACTACTGTCTTATGAACAGTTATGATTACTAAATATAATTAAAAATTATATAATATACCAAACTACTGTGTAGGACTGTACTATTATATTATATTATTATTCTCATAATAAATGTATGTGACAATGCTCTTTTGCAGAGGTAAATAATATTTAGATACCTTCTAAATATACCCTATTGTTATAAAAATAATAATAAAGATAAAATTATTTTCAAAAAGTAGGGCGTTACAAATAACGTTACTTTTTTCTAAAAATAGTTACAAAATTTGTCCATAACGACTAATAAGTAGTACCTAGGTACATTATTAATAACTTAATGAACACATGAACAAATTGTATAAGTATTAATTCCTGTGATCTTTATAACAATATTGTTGATTACCTATTATTTATTATAAAAACAATCAGAATCGTAAAAAAATTGGATTTATTTTTAATTTTCTCAAATATCCTAGCCACTTGTTTTTGTCATAAACTATACATTTATAACTTATTTTAATAACGCGGAAAGATAACATGCGTTACTACATAGAAGTTACTTTTAAAAAGTAATTTCGTTACAATATTGCATTAATTTAAATAAAATAGGTATAATGAAATTACTACAGCGTTACTGCAAAAATAATTTCATTACAGTAATTTTTAATTTGCATTACGTTACTACCCGACACTGAGTATAGTATAATGAATATTCATCACCCGATCAAGTATATAAAATGTATATAGGTGTACCACGCCGCCGTATCGTAAAGAAACTTCAACCCTTAAGTCGAGACGATAACCACGACTGCCCACGTCAATATATTATAATCTATGCGATGACTCTAATATTATATTGATATTAGATATCAGGGATTAAAATGGCGAGGGGGGAGGGGGTTCTCCCTACCTCTGACGGCGGTTAAAAAGCGTCCCCTTTAACGTTCTTTTCAACAATTTAGTATTATATTTTGCGATTTAAATTTTACATGAAATAAATTACAAATCAATAGAGGTAAAAGTACTGATGCTTACTCAATCCCTGTTTATTGTTTATTCGTTAAATATACATACAATTATATTATATGGAACGCTTAAAACTCTATGGAGACAATATAGTCCCCCTCTGGAATTTTGTACCACTTTAAGCCCCAGCTGTAGATAGTACACCTACTGGCACATTTGTTTCGTTTATCCCGGCTAGGCGGTCGTCGAGAGCGACAGGTCGCGAAAATTCTTTTTTTTTATAAAGTCCATTATGTCCATTGTCCGTGGAGAAGATCTTCGGGTGAAAAGTGATGCCATTTTAACCGCAATAGTGTCCTTAAAAAATAACCAAAACATTTTTGTACACTTCACGGACAAACGAAAATAATATGAACTTTACGAAATAAACGAGATTCCGATGGAACAATAACTGACCTGTATTGGCTGTTACTAGTTTGAGGCTCGGACGCACAACAGCCGTTAATCGTACTATAGATATATAAAGACGTTATCAACGTAAAAGTTCAAGTTTTCTATTTTCTGATGTATATAAAGGGTATTTGAGAAGCATTGCACGGGACTTCCCGAAAAATAATGAATTTTGCATTCAGCACTAATTATTAATAATGATTTTTTTATTTAAATTATTCGAACGTGTCAGTTGGTTACAAATTGCTTACCTATAACCTATACCATGAACTAATATATATATATATTATCTTTATAAATTACTTATAGGTAAACGTTCTTTTACTTCATAAAAATAGGCGTCGGGCTGACTAACTATTATAGGACTCCAAATTGAGCCACTTCAAAAAATATTCTTCCTTGCCTATTGATTTTTGGAAAAAAATTTTGTGGACTTATAAAAACAATAAAACTACAATATGTATATAGTATGTTCTAGACTAGAGAGTTATTTTCTACGTTCTCAATAATTTTATACGAAAATATCGAGTTATTACAATTTATTAAATTTGCAATCCGTTATTGTTTTTCTCATTAAACATAATGGTCTACTAACTTATTGATGTAGTTTATTCAACTTTAGAAAATAGAATTATGATTTTAACTTTAATTGTTTTTAATATCCTTATGTTAAAATAAGTGATTATAATTATTTTTATAGTATTTTTTATTTAATTTTTCCAGGTACATATACCTATATATACCCAAACATATATTGGTGGCTTGGTCGGTGGATTTATGTACCAAACATATGGAGGGAAGAGTACATTTAAATGATATTTAATTAATTTCATTAAAAATGGGTATCCTCCAATCTCCATGTAATATTTATTTAGTTAAATAATAAGTCGATTAATATGAAAACCACGAAATAAAAAAAGAAAGATTTATTGTAAACCAAGCTATAGGTACTTACCCAGTTTTTAATAAGTTTTCTCTGGTCATTAAAACGAAAATGTAAATAATTTGATAAACATCAAAATAAATTATTAATTTATAAAATCATTTATGTTTCTGCACCTTTTAATAGTGGCATAGTGTACAGAAAAAGAAAAAAAATAACTAAATGATTGTTATCGTTCTAAGTCATATGTAAGTTATTTAAGTTTTTAAAAATATATTTTCAATATTTGATATTTATTTTTATTTATAATATTGTATTAATTATAATGACGTCTCTATTGTATTGTTCAAATGATATATAATTATATTCTAATTGAATAAATGTTTATCTTATTAGGCAGAAAAATAAGTCTTGAAATAGTTAAAAAGTATTTTTTTAACTATTTTTAAGGATAAAATATTATGTACCTGTCTTTATTAAATTATAAGACAAGTCATGTTTAAAGGTAAACTTAAAACAATATTATAGTATTACATATTATTATTCATAGTAGACAGTAGTTGTAATAATTGTAAGTGATAAATGTGTTGAATAATATTTACATATCAATGTAAAAAAGGTGGGTAAGTGGATGTCGCTCTGCTGTACATTAAGTTACAAGTGAGTCACTGCAACGGATGGTGTTAAATTTGAATTCAATGATATAATAATCATACGAAAAGCGATTCTGAACGGAGACGGTTTGTCAGTGAGGATATTTTATATTATAATAATTATAATATAATATAAATTGTTATTACTAGAAAGAAAAAATGTGAGAATAATGTGTAATTTGATTGAAAAAAAGAATTAAGTATTACTGAAAAAATTAAAAAGATGTGGAAGTTGTGCAAATGGTGGTGGGGGAGGGGGGGTTGCTTGGTGCTCTGCGGAACTGTATCATATCATTGCAAATAAAATGGGTAAGTAGTAAGAACTATTTTGAAAAATTGGAGATTCAGCATACAATACCTATATAAACCGCGGAAATGGCGGTGCCGATAAACTGTAGGTATCCACAACACATCGTCGAAAATTCCTCAGTTTTTAAGTCGTAGTAGGTACTATACATAATACCGGTGATGCTGTTAAGTACTAAGACGTTTATTAAATTTTAACACTAGGATCACACGCTTAAATTAAGTTATAAGTTTATCAATAAAAAATTAAATGATAAATACAATATTATAAATAAAAATAAATTAAATTAACTTCTTGTTGCCACAAGCCATATAATAGCTAAATTAAAATAATTTATTTTGATACCGTACGTACCTACTACTACGTGTTATGGTTGAATACGGTACAAGTGTGGAGAAGAATAATAATAATTTGTTGGTATTAATAATGCATGCTCGTAAAAATAAATACTTGTAGTTACAAATTCTCGAAAGACTTACAACTACTATAAGTCGATGTCAGCACAACTTGTGTTTTCGTTCGAGAGAATACTCACGGGCAGTATAGATAAAACGCCTACAACCAAGCCCGGATCAAGACATTTTGAGGCCCAGGGGCCAAAGTTTTAAATGAGGTCCCTGTACGAAAAATAATAATAATAATGTATATTATTTTATTTAATATTAGGTACCTGTTATAATAAATATATACAGGTATTAGGTACATAGCAATAAATAATGAATAATGCATCACTTTATTTATAAATTATAATTTACAAGCTTTTTCCCTCGGTAAATAATCATCGATTTTGTTTAGGTTATTTATGCAGTGTTATAGCCTATAATGAAAAAAGTAATGGAAAAAATCTGAGGCCACTAAATAAATACTTATAGTTACAAAATTGTGTCCGTCAGCGGTTTCACTGCACTACACTCGGCTTGTTTTATTGCACCGAGTGATAGTAGCATGTGCTTAATCTGATAAAATTGATAAAACTTTTTCTGCGATACCACAATTTAAGATAGTGGATAAAACTGATAGAGTCTGATAATAATATCACAGAATAACATAATGATAATGATAATATAATATTTTCTTGATATAACAAATGTCAAATTTTAATATTTGTGAACAATAAACATTTTGAATTTCTTCTGTCCTATGTGGCTATTATAGTCTCTCACGAGTTTACGATTATACTCAAGAGCAGTGCTTCTCAACCTTTCTTTTACGACAACACCATAATTTAGATACATAAACATAGCGACACACTTAAAATAATGGATTTTTGAAAAAGCAACACTTAGGGCCGTATTTATAGTCGACACCCGGACTAAGCCGGCAGGTTAAAATCCGGTGGGCCATTAAAAAATTCGAAAGATGTAGGCCGATCCATGCGGACTGCCCGGTAAGTGATTTCTTTCCAATCCGGCACCGATGGATGCTTAACAATAATACTGTAAACTAATTTTGATAATTTAAAAAATAAAAACTGTGTGATAATAACTAAAAGCAATGCTTAAGGTAGTTAGGTCTTGACCAACCTTAATTTAACTAATCCTTTTTCTTTTCTTAAGTCAAAGTCTCTTTTATGAATCTCATTTGAGTCATAAGTATAACTTAAGCTATACTTATTCTTAAGCATCTACTATGAATGGATACAGCCCTAATAAACCTAAATGTAAATTCAAAATGAGGCCATCTACAATTGTTTTTTATTTATCTGTAATTGTACCATCACGTCATAACGCCATAATATCACATATTTAAACTTTGAACACGTATACTTTAAATAGACATTTTTGAGTGATAATAAAATCAATTTTCTTTTTTTATAACCAAACAAAAATGAAAAAAGTGTTCCCTACACATTTTTTGCCAACAAATCATGTTTACGAGATGTGACCGAACGTTTTATGTTATGGCATAACCACTCAATTCCAATAAAAGCCCTATAAACCCAAGGCTGTATATTTTTTCAGTCTCTACCCCTCCTAATTCAATATTTAAATAATTTTTAAAAAGTCTGTACTATCTATTAGCAATTAATAATCTACAATATTTTGAGTACCTTTAAAATATAAATTTAACTCCAAAAATATTATTCATCTATAGCCCTGGATTACACTACCTAGCTACAATACAAAAAATAATACAACAATAATATCCAAAAATAGATGCAAACTGCACAATTGTCTGTTTTATGTTTTTATAGTATAGGATTTTTCAAAAGTCAGGAAATGGATTTGACAATACATATAATTATACAATCGTACAAAATAATGATACTACCTAATTTTGTCGAACATATATTTAAAGTAATTAGGTATAACAATGCATAAAAGACATTTTTTTTTTTTTAAATAAAAGTTGTAACTCATCTGACTTAAAATTTGATTAATCAGCGCCTTTCGAAAATTGCAAGGGCAGCCCAAGCACCTTGGCTGCTACTGTATACATGTCCACGATAGACAGAAAACATACATTTTGTAAATACAGACTCAAATGAAACATACATAAAACAATTATTAAACACAGGACATGGGTACTCTATGAAATATAAACGTTTAGTGTAAGTAAAATTTGTGCTGAAATATGTTCAAAATATAGACAAATAATGATAATTATTGGAAACATTTATTAAAAATAAAAAGGTATCAAAAATTTTTTATAGATATGCCTTTGCAATCATAATAATATTAATTACTTAATGAATATAAAAATACAATTGACAATGTGTGAATTTGATTTAAAATAACTTAAAATAGAATAAATCTTATACATTAAATTAATGATAAAACAACACTTAATATTATCACTCGTATCACAGAAATGCACTCCAACCTATATACATTTGACATAAATTATCAACAGAAATGGCTTCTTCGATAAGTGTACGTGTTTGTCCTGCAACTGAAAGTGGCATGGAAGAGTTTTTTAAATTAGCTCTTACATATCCCTGAAGACGCATTTCAATATTGTTCAAATGTTCTTTAGCCTAAATAGATATATATTTATTTAGTACCATTAAATAATTTTTTTTTTAAATAATATATACATGAATTATTATTACTTATGAGTAGGATCCAGATTTGTTGGTTCAAAAAAAGTTTAAATATGATACTTATATTCTTAAAAAACAAACATAGTTAGATTGTTATAAGATAAAAACTAATAATTAATTATATAAATAGAATGTAATTCATTGGAACATAAAAAAAAAATTGTAAAGCTGTCTCAAAATTAAAATTACAATAATAATTGTAAATTAAGATGTATAAGTATTTTTTTCTCACTGTTTACATAATATTCCAAGATATTAATATGCTTAAGTAACTAAATATTCTCAAATATTGAAAAAAAAAAACTCCGTGTTGATCAAATCATCCACATTTTTACTCATATAAAAATGCATAGAGCATATTATGCTCAGTAATGATAATACATTAAAACCTAAAATTCTGGACCTTACTTTAAGTAATAATATTGATTTTATAATGTACAAAATTATAAAAATGAATAGTAATAGTAAATATATTTACTTGATCATTTGCCATCTCAGAATTTTCATCAACTATTGTGTCACGACCAGTCCACATGACTAAAGGATCGTATAAAAATGGTTTAAGTACACTAACCAACTGTTCTGTATGAGATCGCATAACGCGATTAGTTATTTCACAAGCACTGGACAACATTCCTTCAAGTCCACCAGTTCCCATTGCATCTACCATATTATGAGTCATACGGAATGGTACTCGTTCTGGCCATTCAAACTTTTCACCCTGTGTAATTAAAATTAAGTTAATTATAAAAACTAATAAAATATGTCTTCTAGATAATTAAAAAATGTATATTTTGTTATATGTACTCGATTGAATAGGCAATTGAAATCAACATGAACCACACCACCGTTAGTTGAATCTAATAAAATATTTTCACCATGACGATCACCAAGTCCCAGTATATAACCAACAATAGATATGACTGCTGTTGTTCTAGTAAACTCATTTCTAGCTATATACCTAAAATCAAAAATAAATCAATTATAAATTGACAACACTTTAAATGAAGTTTTAATAAGATTGCTAACCACTCTCCTGGACTAGGAAATTCTTTAAGATACCAATTTCTAAAAACAGGTGGATGATTTGGTATTGCCTTATTTACAAAAATTGATCTTTTTTTTTCCAAAGAATCTTTTATATCTAAAGAAATAGTTATAAAATTAATCATAATATATTTTCCTTCATTTAGATATGGTTAAAAAATATGCTTACTGCAAACCAGTCCTTGTAAAGTGCTTTTTGATACTTTAATTCCAATTGCTTCATAGCAATTTAAAATAACACTTCGCAAAGTAACTACGTTTTGAACTAATTCAATGAGACCACAGTCCAGTATCATAGGTACCACACTCTATACATTTTAAACAATTAAATATTTTTAAAAATTAAGTAAGTTAATTCATTTAAGATAAAATGTTTTATATTAACAACTAAATACTTACATATGTTTTTATAAAAAGATTTCGATCCCTTGCTTCTGGGTCTCTTTTCAAATACATATTAACAATGTTATTAAACTCCATTAACCTAGAATCGATTCTTATATCATCCTATCAATAAAAAAAATTATAATAATATATTGCTCCCTATGTATGTATTATTGTATGTGATTACACGTGTAATTTGTGTAGTTTTGAAATACCTGTATTAGTTTGTGGCATTAAAGTTTCACGAGTATAAGTTTGTGTTATTTAAATACACGCATAGATGTGTCATTAATTAAAGGTTTATACATTTTTATAAGGTCATAACTTACAAGATATGTTGAATATGTTAAAAATATAATCTATTTAAAGTTCTGAAATTAATGATGTATAGTTATAAATCCTAATATATTATAAAGTGTAATATTGTTTAATAAAAATAATATTTATTTGTGGAACGTTAACTACACAAATAAATTACATGTATACATTAAATACACAAACTTTATGTATATGTATATTTACAAGACACGTGAAACATTAATTATACAAATCAATACATGCATACATTAAATACACAAACTTAGTGTACACGTTTATTTTAAAAGCACATCTAAAATTGTTACTGCTATAATAAAACATAAATATTTTTATACTACATAGGTACTTTTTTATAGAACTATTTACTTTAGGTTTACACATCATTGGATATTCATTGCCATCAGAACCCAAAATTATAATGCGTTTTGGTTTTTGAAGTGAACTAAAAATATAAACCTCATCTTTGATGCCATGAATATAAACAAGATCACTAAACAATATATTACATTAAAATAATAAAAACTGGTATATTAAAATGTAAAATATTAATTATTAGTATCTTACTCCGGAAATGGATTGTGTTTTGTATTACGGTTAGAATTGATACGTGGTAATACCAAAGTGCGAAACTTTTGGGCTGGTACCATAATGTTGCTAAAATAACCATTTGTAAGCAAACGGGGTAGATTTTTCGCAATTTTCTGTAGAGGAAATTTAACACCAACTGGTGCATTTTGAGGACTTGTGTTACACAACTCTGATAAATTTTCAAATAATTCCATAAACTGGACCAACAAAGTTTTAACTTTAACTAATTTTGAATGTTTGAGAATGGAATTGAATCTACTCAGTCTTACAGTAAATGGTGACTGTAACACAATTTGTAATTAAATAAATATTAATTCTAAAAAATATTAATTCTAATATAATATCAATAATTAATACTTTATGTAGAGTCATGAGCATCCATAGAGAATGATTGGGATAGTCAAGTATGCACTTCACTATGATATCAGTCAAAGTTTTAAAACATTCTTCTAAAGGATGACATATTCTAGATGTTATTTGAGAAAAAGCAGTAAGGAACATAAATGTCGGCAATCGCAACATAAATCCTTCTAAAATATTTATTTTAAGTAACACAAATTAATAAACTTAAAACCTTTTAATTAAACATTTACTTGCCTATGAGTTTAGTCATCTTTATAAATGTTCTTTTTCGTTCTACCAAATACAATGACGTTTTATTATTTTTTTTTTTTAAATCTCGATTAAAGTCACTTCCAAAATCCAACCAAACACTCAACATTTTGGGCATTGACTGATAAATATACTCACAACCATATTGCAACGACAATCCATAGCAATGAATTATATTGTTAATTGAGTTCCTTAAACATTTTTAGTTTGTTTATTATTACGTTTTTAAGTAAATTATTCTTTTATTAAAAGTAAAATTCATTTCTTACAATCCTTTTGTATAATAGACTGCAGGAGTCATAGTGTTGAGAATACGATCTTGATAATGTGCCAACCTAACAAGACTTTTTTCCCACATTCCAAACATTTCATACGCATTTTCGATATTTGATAAATTAGATTCCAAATCCACATTTACAGTTTTGTCATTATACTTAGATAATAATAATAAAGCCTGAAAATTTAAATTAATACATTTTATAATGGGCAGAAATTAGTGCCAATTTAACTTCTTTCTTCATAAACATTCTCAACTAAATAAAATTTATTTGTTCCCAAATGTATCATTCCACGGTTAAAAAATTTAATGTAAAAGAAGAAACAGTTTAAATTTACAATTTAAACTGTTAATAATATACATTTTATTAGCTCTGAAATGTTTACAATAGTGAAACCTGTAGGAGGTAACTTTAGAAATAAATTACCCATATCCATGATTACTATAGACATGATAAATAATATGACAAATTAATAAAATATTGTACATACAGAAGCACATGTTTTTCGTTCTTCTATTTTTTCATCGCATGGTAAAGTTTTAATAATGTCCATATTTGGAAAAAGTATATTAATCCCTTTTTTTAAAGTTGCAATTGCTTGTCCTTGATCAGATTTTTTCCACGACAATTTAGCTTTCTCAATAAAAAGTTCTGTAGGTTTATACTTTTCAGCTGCTAATATATTTGAATATGCTTGTTGAAAATTTAGAGATCTAAATACAATCAATTAATATTACAATCAGTTTGATTTTAGTATAAAAATGAAGGAATGAAACAAAAAAATGTGATCTTAAAATAATTGACAAGAGAAGGGGCTCATAACATAAGATAAGCCAAAGAAATATTAGTCTGTAGCAATTTATTCATTCCCAGGTATCTAAGCGGATTGCCTGAGATTTGGTTAGTGGTGGTACTGGTTACTGATTTTTACACCAATGTCTTTTTTATCGAATGTTTTATTTTTAGAAGTAAATTATTCTAATGTTTAATGTTTGAATGAAAAAGTCTTAGTGGAATAATTCATTAATAACATAATGGGATTAAATTGTTATGAATTGTATACTTTGCTTATAATAAAAAGTTAAAACAGAGGCCTTAGCAAGTCACAAGCTAAGAGTTTGAGCTTTAAATAGAAACCTCGGGACTTTGATGAAGTATTTGTGAAAGCATAAATTAAAGTAATTAGTTTTGTATGGAACATTTGTGACTTGGCCTGGTTTTAAACTTGAATGTATTTATTATAGAAGATAAATTATTGATAATTTATTTATCGTTCTTAATAGTTGTAAAATTTTAATCATACATACTTTCTTGCGACTTTAATACTTTTCAGCCAGCTTATACCAATTTGATGGTTGATAATAGGCTTTAGTTCGTCTGTAACTAAATGTTGAGCAGCAGTTAATACAACTCTACGCATACATAGAACTTGCTGTAAAACATATGCCTGAGGTTGTAAACACTGTAGTCGTTCATCCATTTCATTGGTAATCAGTTCTTTTAATTTAGTATTTGTGGAAGTATCGCCATCAACAATTTTTAGTATAGTGTCAAATATTTGTTCCATCTCATTCAGAATGTGCAACCTATGACAAATAAAAATGAAAGACAGTAAGCAAATATTCTCTATAAAAACATACTTAACAATAAATGGATATGCCTCTTTATATCCGGCAGATCCAACCATTGACATGTACAGAGATTCAGTGACCAGGTTTGTTATAGAGGAAATTTCTTTACGTACACTGTTCTTATCTTTATGTAAAAAATATACTAAGGCTTGACCAATACAAACACCCCAACTTTCATTAGCATTTAGTGGTTTTTCAGTCAAAAGTTCTTTTAATTTATCAAACATCATAAGACTCCATGTTGCTTCAGCTTTTTCACCAAATAATGTGTTTTGACAATCTGATCTTAAATTTGATTTCAACAGTGTTAAAAGGATGAACGATGAAATATTAAAAATATTAAGAAATTAATATATTACTTGATGTTTGTTAAGCCTTCAGCTATTTTTAATGCTGTGAATGGTTGATCAATGCCTAAATAGCATTTAACCATACCTTTATGAAATTCTAAACTAGGATCGGAATACATTTGTGCTAATTTTTCATAACATGCAGCTGCATCCTAAAACAAATTAAGTTATTTATAAAATAATATATTTATTATCATTGATTATAAATACTAGTATTTATAATCAATGGTATTATGTATAATGTAACGATTATCGTCATCGACATCGTTTATTACTCCCTACGTTGAGCACGACTAATATGCTGAGTGTTAGTAATGACAAATGTGTATATATGTATGAAATATATATTATGCTGACGCGATGTTTAGCTCACATCGTGTAAATAACCGATCCGGACGCCTGGCGGTAGATAGTTATGATAGAGTCTACAGTGAGGTAGTCGATAGAGTCTGTAGTCGGCAGTTGATAGTTGGATGGTCAAGAATGAAGAGTCATAGTCTGCGGTCGATAGTGGAACTCGAGGGATGATAACGACCTGAAGAGGACCTGTGGACGACCAGCTCAACCCACATTTGGACATCGCCACCCACGACACACCATGGCCCGATCGGTAGCCCGGAGTTATAATTTATAAGTATACTTTCGATGTTGTAACTTGTAGTAGATAATAATAATACATTAATAATCAATAACAGATATACATATATATATATATTAAGTTGAGTACTTTGCTTCACATAAGGTAACCCTGATCCCAAGTAATAATATCACACACCGAGGTCGAGTCTCCGAGACCTTGTTAATATAAACAGAACGACACCTGAACGAGTAAGAGCCCAGGTGAAGAGGAGACGTTACAATAGTAATCGGAGTGTAAGATAAAAAGGAGAATTTTGTGTACTTTTTGGAGCTGCAATTATTGTCTGCAATGTTTAACTGTATTACTGCGATATATTGGGTTAGTTAAAATTTCAGTATTAAATTAAAAATTAAAATTCATAATTTATTTGTAAACTATACAAGATCGAGCATGCTCAATGCTCACCTCATTTTTAGTTTAAAATTAAATAGTTTAATAATACATCAATAATTTCAACAAAAAAATTATCTGGTTCGTTCAAATTTCAATTACACGACGAAGACATTTTCAGAAAAATCATTTGATTCACAATTGAAATTAAAACATGTACATTTTTATTTAAAAACCCAAGAAGGTAACACTGCTAAATACTCCTCAAATATTGTGAAAAATTTAAGTATTTTAAAATATCGTCTTTAACACTTTCAAAGCCGCCGACGCGTATACGTGTCAACAGAGTTTATTCCAATGGGCTGGTGACGAGTTAACGCGTCAAAAACGTTTATGTTTATATACGCTATAATTAAATCGGATTTTTTTTAATAAACTCTGAAACTAAGATAGGCCATTGACAACAAACTCTAAATGTAAAGGTATGGGTTTTATGTTTTTTCTGTCGTTTCTGAAATCACGTGCAGCGTTGACCGTGTTAACTACACTTAAAAATTTAAAGTCAGAATTTGGATAAATGTATAATTTTAACATTAAAATGGGATGAGCATGCTTAAAAAATCACCCTATATAATAAACAGCAATATAAATATTGTTAATATGTTATATATATGTTTTAATATGTTGTGCAAAATGTGCATTTTACTTGTAACTGTCCATTAACTTCATGTAAAAGTATCATTTCTTGAGGTGATGGATCATTATCGTGAACAGCAATAATACCTTTAAGGCTATCAGCATCATTTAGTTTAGAATAAATTTGCTGAATAAGATATAAAATTATAAAATAGAAGTTATTAAGAACAATTAGAAAATAAAGTTAAATTTTATCATACAGAAAGAGTTGGTAGATGATCTTGAAGTTTCTCTTTATTGTCATGAATATAATCTTCAAGATACAAAAGTGCTCGAGCATATTCATCATACTCTAGTGATTTTTCAGCCAGTTTTAGTTTACAAAATCTTGTTAAAAAATCTAAAAGTATGTTATTATAAGTACCAAACTATAAGCTTATATTAAAACAATAATATTACTCATAACTGGTTCACAGATATTGTTCTTTGATGCTTTTTGTTCTCGAGACCATTTAAATAAAAAATCAAATAATGTGAATGCTGTCTTAACATACATTACACGAGTAGTGGTTTCGTTTTGTTGTTCTGAAGAATTGGTAATTTCATATTCCATAGCAATTTGTCTACCAGCCATAATGTCGTTAATAGTTTCTGGGATATTTGTGTTATTAGTTGTTATATCATCTACATCATTACTAATAACAGCTTGAAGTTCTTCATATATTAAATTGCTATTTACATCGTTCGTACTTAAAATAGTATAAACTACATTTAAAAAAAAATATTACTAATTACTAATTACTAATAATAATATTAAAATAAATTATAATATAACTTACGTAAAACATATGGTAAAAATAAAAGCATTGCTTCATTATCTGATCGTATGCTTGATTTACAATACACAAAAATGCGTTTGGCATATTCATCAGTAATTAAAGGAACAAGGCGATTGACCCAATTATAAGCCCACAAGTTTAATGTACCACTTTTTCCAGATCTAACAAATTAATTGAAATATATTTATATTATTTGTTAGATTTGGAGAAATAAATAAATAATAATTTAATACCCAAATATTGGGTGTGGCATTCCTGTTTGGTACTGTTCTGTTTCCAGAGTGTAGCGAGATGAAGAAAGTGGATCTATAATTTCGTGTAATGTGCTTGGAATAGATGACCAGATTTCCGAGTCTTTCTTCACATTATAAACTTGTAAAATTTTCTAAAAAATTAATGATAAATAAGTTATGTACTTAAGTGTATGAATATGAAGTAATACTTGTATTGCAACTGCAAAAGAATCCATGTATCGAGAATTTCTAGCAGATTGTAAGCCTTGTCCTAATATGGTTATTGCACGTATAGCAAAGTCATTGCTTTTTATATCTAGTGGAAACTCTTTGTTTCTTCCTGAAAAATATTAAATACAAGTAGAGTTGTAAAATAAGCTAATTATACATATATTAAATGACACAAAAGTTTTTCACATGGATTTTTATTTAAAAACAAGATATTATTTATTGCATACAATTTTGGTTAAATAATTAAATTGTAGTTAAGTAAAAAAGCATGCATTATGTAAAAAACAAAAATGTTTATCAACCAATTTTAAACAATAATTTTAATATTTAAACAAACATAATATCATATATTATAGCTTATAAAGTTAAAATTATTAGTGATAGATCTCTTTTAAAACTATAGTCTAACTAATGAGTATATGTACCTTCTTTAATAATATTATTTGGCAAATAACTAGGATCTAATGCTCCAATTTTTCCTAAACATTCACTGCTAGCAAGTCTCACTCTTTTATCATGATGTCGTAAATTTTCAGTTAAAACTTCTAATAACTAATCAAACCGAATATATGTTAAATAAATTAAAATGTCTATTATATATTATACAACATGATTTTTTACCTCAATAATTACAGAATTAACATTATCACTGGACAATATCAATTTAGTTACTTCGGACTGCTGAACTGAAAGTTCTAAATGTAGTCGTTTTAAGCCATGCAGTTTAACTTCCAATGTTGTATGAGCCACAATGTCCAGTAACCAAACCAATAACTTATTCAACGGTTGTTTGCTAAAAATATATAATTTAACAAAATCAGTTTACTGGTTACTGTAGTTTGATAATAAAATCAAAACATACAATACATTTTTTGTGTATTTTTGAACAATATTGTAGACTATAGGATTGGCTGGATGTGGCTCCAAGAAATATAATTCTGCTATATGATTTTCCAGATATTTTTCATTCTCTTTGACCATAAAATAAAACATATTGGCAACTTTATTTGGATAAATATCTATTAGTGGCACAAGAGACACAAATATGGAACTCAACATAGGTCCCAACACTTCCATATGAACACTAAGAACAATAAATAATTTTGTATTTAACTAAGTGAAGAATTAGGCAATGAGAAACATACCAATGAATAAATGAATCCCAGGCTTTTAACCCTAGGTATACGAAAGCGCTGTTTTTTAACGATATGGCTGTGCGTAACATAGCCAATATTTTAAACCTTGCTGGTGTCACAAAACTACTGCCCATTAGTTTGAAAATATCCCCTAATGATAATAGAATGTTTTCCTTGATAGAATCAGAGGAATTTTTTACTAATCTTGATTCTAAAATCATTAAAAGACCCAAAAATCTTGGTGATAGAAAATCTGCCTGAAAATAAAAATTCAAGTCACAGTTTTTTCTAAAATATTATGTACAGTATGTTAAGCCCACTGTTATATTATAAACTGTAGATAGAACATTGGACATTAAATAGGGTTATCTGAAATAGTATAACTATGTAGGGAAAATTCAAAATTAAACCATTATTTTATAAATTAACATTTATGTTAATAATATTATACATCATATTTATGAACTTTTCAAAATTTATTAAAAATGAAACCTTTATATATTCAGCTACTTCAGCTTAATATCCTTTATTATGCATGGTAATTTAGAATAATATATTGGTTTAAATTTAATATATTTTATATCAAAAACATACTTACAAAATTAACAATTGAAGTATCATTTTTTACATTAAATAGAACATCATAGGTTTGTATTATCTTAATAGCTTCAGTAGCTTGATCATGTTTTGAATGGAAATGAGTGAGTATCTCAGCTATGATTGGCTTTAAAAAATAAAATGATTTATTATACTAACATTTTACTCATAAAAAATAGTTTTCCTTACAGTAAATGAAAGTCTGACCAAATGCACCAAGGGAGTATTTGTTATTTCTTCTAAAAGTAAACAGCCTTGCTTACGAATGTCTATATCTTCAGACAGTAATAGATGAGAAAAACAGTACTAGTAATAAATAAAATATTATTATTTTAACACAAAAATATAAAATTGTACAAATGTAATACTTACTTTAAACGATTCTTTAACTAAAGCACTTTCGGTTTTTTGTGATAATGAAGCAATTTCACTTAAAATTGTCCTTGTTCCTGGCTTTTTAATACACCAAGGAAATATATATTTGATAATTTGCTTTATTGCATACATATCTCTATGTGTGAACCCTAATTTGTTGTATGTTTTTTTTACATCAATGTTGGGATGGTAAGTATGATAACACGCAACTAAATTATTAGCAATGTATTGCATTAATTCAGTTTCATATCTATCAAATATTACTAAAAATTTTGTTTTATGGGCTGCAGCAATTTCAGTCATATAAAATTTTGCCACACTTCCATATGAAGAGTTTGGATGAATTAAAAATAGAAACATGAATTCCATAGATGGAAGTATAGTTGAGTCAATTGGCACACTGAAAATAAAAATGTATAAGATTGTTGTACATATTGTTAATTTGAAAACATAAATTTCATATAAGTAAAATGGTCAGGGTTGTTATGTTTAAAACACAATATTTTGAACAACTTGTTTTAAACATGAATTTAAAACATTTGTTTTAAGAGGACTTTGCACTCGTATGTGTTGTCTCCGTCTTACACACGTACAACATAGCAAATTTTCAATAGGGTGCTGTCAGTTTTGATATTACATTTAATTGACCTATTATCAAACTTTTAAGTAACAACATTACCTATTTTCTCTTGTTGGTTTTTTTTACGATATTTTAGTTTTTAAGTGAATTATGATCATTTTAAAATATTGATGTTTTACATACTCATAACTCACTTATAAACTAAAATATCGTAAAAAACCAAGGAGAGAATACAGATAATGTTGTTACTTAAAAGTTTGATAATAGGTCAATTCACTCTAATTATTAAAACTGATAGCACCCTATTGAAACTAGCTAACAAAAATTTGGTATGTCGTACGTGTGTAAGACAGAGACAACACATGTGGGTGCGACTTCCATTTAAACGTTTTGTTGATTGTTTAAAAAGAATAAAACATATGTTTAAAATAGTGTAAAATTCAAGTGAATATTATGTTTTTTTTTGTTTATTATTAATAATAAATTTTTTTTTTAATTTTTTGAAAAATTATTAAATTTAAAATTTTGTTACTTAATAGTTAATATATACATAATATAATGTCCACATACACATCCATTCAGAAAATATTAAAAATACATTTCAAATACTTTTAAGATTTGAAATAAGTAATAAATGAAAAGTGAAACATATACTAGCACAAAGCATATTGCCATATAAGTAAATTACAAATTAAATTAAAATTAAGTTACTTTTAATATACTGTTTTAAACAGAAAAAAAACAGTTAAAAACAAAAAATACACTAACTCTGAAAATGGTCTAGTATTTATAAAAGTTGACACATATTGAGTGACCGATCAACGATCCATGCATGAATTAAATAAAACACTTATTACTATACCGGACGTAGTAACATTAAGTTGAACTAGCTACTTGCTACTACGAGTATTTATAACCATAATATAACTGTTTTAATATAATATAATGAAAGACTTACCATCCAACATTAAAAATAGTTTCTAAACAAGTATATTGTAGCTCATTATTTCCAACTTTGAGACTACTATTTACAGTTGAACAAAGAATATTTAACATTTGATAAAAAACTGATTCAAATATTTCAATATTTCCAGATGAATCTTTTTCAAATACAATAGAATTTAACATTTTTGAACTCTGAATGCGTACTTCTTCGTCTTTGTCATTAATCAACATCAACATATGTTTTCTAAAAGAACTATCTGGATAAAAATGGTTTATTATCATTGGTATGTTTTTAATGACTTCACATCTGATGACTGTATTCAAATTGTTTACAAATGATAAAAGTAATATTTTCCAAAATTCATTTAACATTTTTTTACAAGTATCGTCTATTGAACACATTTGCAAATTTTGTTGAATTTTGTTTCGATCACAATCAATACAAAATAATTCTTCTTGGCAAGTAGTTTTATTATATTGAATAATCGTTTTACCATACATAGCGCACATGAGAATTCTTAGGTTTTTAACAAACACAATATTTGTGGTCTCATCAAAATCTTCAATTATTTCAAATAAAATAGAAATATTTTGATTTTTTTGCTTATGAAATAAAAATGGCAAATTTAGAATTGATGTTTCACATACTTTTTTATTTCTAAGTGATGTAATAACAAGATTTTGTCTCCAATCGCACAACATATTAATTTGTATATGACTAATATAAGTAAGACACTTTTGCATTATTTGTTTATCATCTGAAAATAAATATTTAATTAGATAATTTCATTCTTAAAATTATTTAAATTTTTACTATACAAAATTACTTACTAAGTAAAGCAGAATACTTGCTCATAATAATATTTAAATGTTTGTATAATGCCAAATTTCTGAACATGTTGTTAGAAGTACTCATCCACGGCAGAGACAGGATAGCAATTAATGTCTTAGTATCATTATTCAAAATGGAAGAAAATTCTTTTAAGCTCACTAGACTGCCACATGTAGATACCAATGTTTCTAGTGTGAAACGATCATCATGTTTTACAACATAGTCCATAATTTTACTTAACAATTTATTAGTATTAATATTTTGCAAAAATTGATAGTTATCATTTTTAAAAGCCATGTCTAAATGATGAGCAAGACATGCAGTAGTGTTTATGATTTGAAACTCTTTTGTAGTAAGAATTTCAGTAGAAGATTGTAAAGTTTGGTTTAGGTTTTTCCAAAATTGAAACCAAATTGAACTTAGTATTGTCATATTGATAGAATTATTTCTAAAATTACATTATACACAAAAAAAATTAAAACAAACACATTATGTTGAAATAAAAATAAAAATGTTAAATAGTATTATCGTGAATTATAAGTAAGTACTTATGTATAAAAATTTAACTAACTTTTCATTGCCAAAGAATACATTTTCATTATCGTTTTCTTCGTCAATAATTTCTTTATTGTTTTTTAACTCTTGTAAAATAAAAAATTCAAACAACACATTCATTCCCTGAGAAAAAAAAATAACAACATTTAATATTTTATACCGGTGATACTGTAACCAATTTCTGGAATGAAACAAAATTTTAAAAATAAATATAAATTTCCTTCTTTTAATTACCTTAAAAATATTTTTTATGTTCCAGAAAAATTTTTATCACTATATTATATTATAAATATATACCTACAGTTTAAATTTTAATGTGAAATTTATGATACAGTTTCATTGGCCAATGATGAGAAATTATGCCCAAATTTGCTGTACCAATTCTTAAAATTAAGTAAGGATTATCATTAATGAACCTCAATCTATTGTTTTATTTTGTTAACATGTTAGTATGCAATAAAATATTTGTTTTTAGCTACTCGTGTATTATAAAAGTCAGGCAAACTCAGGATGTTGTTAAGGTGGAAGCAAATTTATCCTACTTACCCTTACAAGCAAACATACAATTACGACTAAGTTAGAATTTCATGACATCAACAGTCGACAGTAATAATAATTATTTTTATCATCATTATTGATCAAAGGCGACAGACTACGACTGCTCGACCTAACCGCCAGTATATAAATCTAAAAATAATTTTTAATGAAATAATCAATTGATGATTGCCGCAAACCTTTTAATGTACAACTTTATGTGTATCAAACATAATAATCAAATTTGAAAAAAACATCACTTCAACATTATATTTGTGACAATTTTTTTTGGAGAGAGGGTTTCAGTTTCAAAACTCTCCCTCTACTAAATACTAAATAGCAGATACTAGATTTTATATTTATATCGAAGTAAACTACAATCTTTATCTTGGTCAGTTGGGTATAAGAATAGCAGTAGGAAATACAATAAAAAGTTACAATAACTGTACAAGCTAACAAGAAAGTACTATGTACTATTCAGTAATGAAATATTTAAATATCTAAAACTTTTTAAATTTTTAAAAAATTTCAACAATAAATAAAATATTAAATCAGTGCAGTACTTACTGGTGAAGATACATCAATTAACTGACGCATCGGACATTTTTCAATTATTATATTAGGATTAACAATTTCATCATCAAGTAATCCTTTAATCACGTTACACATTGCTCCAGACAGTTTGTTTGTGACTAAAAATAAAATAATATAAATTATAATTTTGTACTTACACGAAGAACCTAATAATTGCAATGAAGCTAGTAGAAAAATGCCTTTTTTACAAATATTTTTATTTAAATTACTAAATATAATATGATTGTTAATAAATGTTTTATAAAAATCACAACTATAAGAAAAAATTAAATTGAACAGAAAGGATTAGTATTACAAGTTAGGTATTATACCTACTAACTTCTTTAATTTTTAAAATGGATACATATATTTACATTGAATTAGAAAACAAATATAAATAGGTACCTTTAATTTTATCAGAAACCAGTAATTTTAAAACTAATTCTATTATTGCCATATTTATAGATACAACATGAATTGATCCTGCTTTACATATAATATTAAATATGTTACTCAAAATGTTTTGAATCTCGTTAGATTGTTCTGTAGAAGAATTATATTTCAAACACACTTTTTCAATAGTATCAAACAGCATTTTATAAATATTTTCCAGTATCTGAAAAAATATAATATGTAAGGACACAATTTATAAATTATAATTATAAATATTAATATAATTCTAACATTTCTGTATTCATACTTCAAAATATTTTTTATGTGATGTTGACGCTAGCATATGCAAAATTAAATGGAGTCCGGCTTGCGTAACTTCTATTGAATGTGAATTGTGTATAGCTAATGTGACAGATTGCCAGAATTTTACAGTAGTATTTGTTTTAATATAATTTATAGAAAATACACTACTAGAAAATAAATGAAACATTTTTGATAGTAAATAAACATAACTATCACGATCGTTAATAGAAATGTGGATAGGAGTAAAATCAATTACAGACAACTGAGTTCGAAAATTCTTTTCAGGATTACACCATGTAATGACAATTGGCCACGAATCTTTAACTACATTTTCCGCCATTTCTAAATTAAATAATACAATAATTATAGTAGATATTTTAGGAAATAATATTACTTTATATTGTTTATTTTACTTGTTATAAATTTAGAATAATCATTAATGGCACAATCGTAAATATACGTATTTTGGCAAGAAAGTACTTCCAATAAACATGTTTGGCTATGAGTTGAATTACCATGTAATGGGGAAAATCCCTTTTGACTAAGAATTTTTACAAGTTGACCAATGATCCAGATAGTAAATTCTGAAAAAAAAATTGTTTGAATTTAATCTAAATTAAAACACATAGGTATATTATAATATTATATTTACTTTCCTTAAACTAAGTTAAGTAAACATCCTAAAAAGAATTTTAAACATCTTAAAAAATATATATCCAAACTTTTAAATCAAATCTTTATCATCAGGACATAAAAAGTTAAATAATGTATTTTAAATATATACCTTTATAGTAATCGACACTGAACGCATTGCTTTTGATGCTAACAAATGGGCTAAAAACTCCTTCTTGTTCTCCCATTTTACTCAGAACTTCACGCATAATTTTAGCATGCTCTTCCAATGACTCGGCTTCTTCGTCCATTATAAACGTAAACATGCTTTTAAATTTTCTCCATAGATCAAACGGGAACTTTTTATCGACTACCGCGACATCCACTTCCATTTTTTCCATTATTGTTTCTAGAAAAACTAGGAAAATAATCGATTAACCTCAAGAGAATATATTATATATACACTTGTATTTAAATTTATTGATATAAACGTACTTGATTATTTATTGCTGTAGAAAACGAAAACTATTGAGAAATTGCCCCATGGGACAACGGGTATCCGAGAGCCTATTGTGCTAGATATACTTCATATTTATGACTAAAACGTTATTTCGTAAATATTTTGGTAGTTTCTAAATTATACGCACTCTAAACAATTTTAACGTTTACAAAGTAGGCACATCACTTGAACACATCAGTAAATATATTTGTATGCAATATAATAGGTATATTGAGAATGATTAACAGTCTATGATCAAAATATCAGTGTTACTATTACAACTTCCGAATTACAGGTTTGCTGTCTTAAGTAGTGACTTATATAGTAGCCATGGTACCGACTACAGACTTCCTAGTTTCCACTGAAATAATATTATATCAAAAATTATCAAAATTTCATGTAAAAATGATAAGCTTTCAATCAAAAACGCACGGAATGAAATCCCGCCAAAAAGTATTGTTATCTACGTCGTCTGTCAAGATGATAATGTTTTTAATCCATGAAAATCGGTAATCACGTCCACGAGAGTCTCTTGTCAAGAGATGATAATGTTATTATGACGGGATCGTGGAGGTTCGTTTGTTTTGAACTGCTCGGTATTCATTTTCGGCACGCAATTTTTCACAAAACCCACGAGGCCACGACTGAAATGTTAACTAATATATTATTTAAACCACGACAGACCCGTTCTGATTTCTCACGCAAAGCCGGAATAAGAGGACGCTACACGTTGTCACTGTCTTACAACTGCATAACATAGCAAATTGTACGTTCTGAATAGTCCGTCTAACTCAGGTATGTAAGTATGTTTTCTTTTAGATTTTAATTTTATGGCAAGTTATGAGTGTTTTAAAATACTCATAACTTGCTTTAAAATTAAAATCTAAATAAAAATCCATGATGTTCGCTAGACGACACTCTTACTCCTAAATTTGACAATATGTCAATTCGCTCAGATATTAATCATAACAGAGTTAAATGGATTATTCAGAATGTATGATATGCAGCGTCCACTTATGGCATTGATTAATTGTAGTTTATTTAGGTGATTTTTCATAAACCGAGGCCCACCCACCTCGGTATCCAAAAATCTCGAAAAGCGCTTAAACGTTAATGCCTTATTTTTCAACACTAAAAACAAAAAATTACGTTTTATAATATTGACAAGCTACTGCCTTGTCACTGGTAATATTGTGATATTTTTGGTTTATGTTTGGAGATGATTTTACAAATTTTTCCCGATACAAACCAAATAGCATCGTTCTGTTGCTATTTTCTGTGTAATAATACAAAAATACGTACAGATCGTGCTATAGGTACATAATAGATAATTCCATGAAAAGTTTTTAGACCTTACATGTGGTCTGCCGGTGGGTAGCTATAACAGGGAAATATGTTAAAGCTGCTACTAAAAAAAAAGAAACACAAGCTTGTGTTGAATTGAACATAAAGTTTTTTTACAATAGGATAATATTGTTTTTATGCATATGTATTTAAAAATTTATTTTTATCAAATACGATTAAATATATAAAGACCTCCTATACCGAGTATACCTATATGGGTCTATAATAGGGTAACCATACAGCCATTACGTACCTAAACTTAATACTATAGACGTTTCAACAGGTTGGGGGAAGGGCCCTAGGGGCCGCAGGCCTCCCACAAGCTGTATTTCCAAACAATTTTATAGCTTAATACTGCAGGCGTTAAAAAACAAAACGTTTGAAAGTGCTTTAATGTATCAAGTATCTTTCGATGAAATTGTTTTATCAAATACAGGTTACAATGACTAGGAATGTATTGCAATACAAAATACTCGATACTTCTTAGAGCTGGTACCAGGATACAGTTGATACAAAAATACAATTGTATCTAAGATTCTGCCTACCCTGGTAGATATGTATTTTCAAAAACATTTCACAATGCCTAAATTGATAGTTAGAAGAAACAGTGAATTTAAATATCCAAATTCCTTATACAAAATGAATGACAATTACGGAAATAATCTATTATAATATTCTTGTATAGAAGTAAAAATAATTATTTATGACTGTAATTGGTTTTTATTATTATTTTTTATAACTAATAAATGATAAATACATTATAATACATCAATTATTTATTTAACACCAATATTATACAAACAAGAAAATATGTCAAAAAACACAGTAACAATTCAATAATTTAAAATAATTTCTTTCTTTTGGTATTTTTTTTTGCTGCTAATTTTTTCCTCTGATCATTTATTGACTTGGAACGAAATGACACACACTGAAAAAATAAATATACAAATCTTAAAATTGTTATACAATAGTAACCAAAAACAAAAATTTACAATTTTGACTAATGTAGGAACTTTAGATGACCCTTAAATGGATCAACTTATACAGGATGATTTTTAAACCATGCTCGTCCCCCATTTTCCTTTTAATACTACATTTTTAACTCTGATTTATAGAATATTTTCAAATTCCTTATATCTTTTGTATTACTAAAGGTTAATAAATACTGACTTCTGTTTTTCAAACAAGAACCGCCTTTTTAAAGCAAATTATTTCAGTGGCGTCATTGGGGGGGGGGGGGAAGGCATTTAGCAAAATGAAAAAAGGGGAGTTCTTATTTGAAAAAAATGGAAGTTTGTATTGTCGCAGGATCATCCTACAAAAAATCTCAAGGATTCATAAATACAGGGCGGGACATAAGTCACTTATGTCACTTTCAAAATGTACTTAAATTTAAATTTGAACTGCATATGGCGACCAACTTCATATTTGAATGTACAGTAACATGCGGAGTCGGCTAGGTAGTATACTGTATAATACTTATTGTATAATTTAGATATCTATGATTTTAGTATTTTATTTTATCATATTGAAAAATTTGTATTTATCATTGTTATCACATAAAAAGGTTCAAATTGTGGACGGGTGGGGACGCAGCTTCAATAAGAAATTATAATCGGCTATATAGTTGTTCTATATAATAAAATAAAGTTCCTAAACAATGATCTTGAATATTATTCTATATTATAAATATTATTAATTGAAATAGGTAATATGATTTAATTATTTGCTATTAAAATAAAAAATGTTTATTATAATCATTATTTTTTTGTAATTTCTACAAAATTAAGTAAGTTAGAATCAATTAAATCATAGGTATGTAGAGATTCCAAAACAAATGTTTAATAACTGGTAAGTTGTTATGATACAAATTTATGCAGGTCATTGTTTTGTCACTTTAATGAATAAATTCAGTCAAATTTAACCACTTCCAGCCCTGTAATATGGTCAAATGTATTTAAAAATTTAAAAAATCAGAATTCAAATATACATAATTTAAACATTAAAATAGGGCGGGCATGCTTAAAAAATCACTGTACATGTATATACTATTCTAATATTATCCGTGAGAAAACTAATGCAATCAAAATTTTCATGGAAAACTTACAAACAATAATTGTATCAATTATTAATAGGTATAATTATAATAATATAATAGGTAATATAATATTTTATAAGAATAAAAATAATTTTGATGTATGAAAAAAATAGTTTGTTGACTAATATAATAAATTTAAAAAAAAGTATATTCATCTAATAACTAACATTTTAAATTTTAATAAATATTTTACTTTATCATCCAAGAACGTCATGAGTTTTTGCATACTAATGTTTACATTGTACTGTTTTAAATCATCTTTCAGTTCTTCAATCCATATAGGTTCATAACACAAAATCTTTTTATGAAGATCTTCATTGACTCTGAGCAAATCTTTAAAACCCATATCTATTGAAGCTAAAATAACAACATTTATTATGAGTCAAAATTGTATACAAAATATATAAATAATTTTCCTAGTATATATTCCTAAGTACAAACTTTAATTAGCCAGTGTTTTGAAACAAACCACATTTGCTCTACTTGAGTAATAAATTGCCTAAGACATAGCCATTGTTTATAAAATAACCACAATCGTGATCGAATGTGGCTCAAGTCAAAACACAGCTCTAGTTTTATACACATATATTAAACTGATAATAGTTGAAAAACAACATTTTATTTGAATTATCACTGTAGTTGAATGAGACACAACAAAAATGGACTAGGTGTCTTATATTTCACAAACCATAGCATATAGCAATAATAATATATTAGCGTTGAATAACGATTAACAATAATTATAGTAGTATATATGCTATAGTAATATTATATAATCAGTTAAAATAATATTTGCTTTTCTTAAACATTATTTACAAATAACTTTTCTTTGGGTTTAGAAAAGTTACTGAAAATCAATAAATACTTCTTTAAAGTTAACCTAAATAAGGTTTTTTAGTCTAATCCCCATACGTCATACATACATTCATTTTTATATATATAAAGATAATACTTATTAGATCTTTATAAAACTTACTTTTATTTGATAAATTTGTTTGACTAAAAGTTTCCAGTTCGTCGTAATCTCCAGCTTCATAATAAGGCATTCCAGGTTCTGAACTATAATATTATATGTACAACACAATAAATTATACTTGTGTTCAGTATTAATAAATGATAATGACAATTTAAATGTTTAAAATATACTTACCTATCTGAAGAATCAGAATACTGTTCAGAGTCTCCAACACATTTTGCTTCTTCAGAATCATATTTAGGATGAGTTACATCATAGATATGTCTTAATATAAGTTTTCCTTTGCGCCTTCCGAGATCTTTAAGCCCATAACGTTCAAATTCTTTCTAAAATTACAATTGTAAATTCAAATAAAAATTGGTTAATTATTAAAAACTTGAGTGAAAAACTGCATGTAAGAAATTAATATTGATTACTGACTGTATACTTATATTTAAATATGTAACTAAAACTATTTAATTACAAACTAAGTTTCAAATTCATTCAAATTGTTTATAATGAAAGTTGAGTGCACTAATCAAAAAACAATCACTTGATTTTTCTCTAATAAATATTTTAATTAAATTAACATGTACCCTCTTAGGACACCTATACTATGTATTTCTTTCTTGAAAATTTTTTGTCAATAACATTTATAGGTCATTCAAGTACCCTTGCAAAATCTCTACTAATTAAGAATAAATAAATAAAATGGTTTAAATTTGTCTAGGACTATACTGTAGGTACAAAGAAATAATAAGTACATGATTAATTTATAAATAGAAGTGTCTATGACTATTTGTCACTAGTTAACGCTAAGTTTCATAAGAAATACTTACTCTTAAATCTGGTGTTTTCATTGCACTAAAATTTGGCAAAGGTGATATTTGTCCATTAGTTCCAATGACAGATTCTGATTGAACCCTGCGTAAACTCTTTGGAGTACTTATTCTACTGCCGTATTTATTTGGTGTTACTGCATTTTTCATTTGATGATTTACTATAACGACATTACTTGAAATAATTGGTGGAGAAGTTTGTAAATCCATATTAATATGATTTACTATTTTTTGAGGTGTTGATAATACTTCAGAGTCATTTACTAAGACCGGAGAATTTTTTTCCGATAAAACTGGTGACACATATTGAGGACTAATATTAACTGGTTGCCAATCATTATAGTCCATCCACGGATCGTCAATTATTTGTTCATAGGATGATTTATTTTGATCATCATCTTTTTCATTTGATGTAGTTATTTGTGATGTATTAGGTAGTTGAACAGTTTCAGTTTGAGAACTAAATGAAGTATGCATGTATTCACTTAATAAACATGTAGTTAAATCAACAGGTTCTTTTATGTTTACTAGAGAATCGACATAATTATTAGAAGGTGATTTTATATTTTTCTTATCGGACCATATTGTATTACTGATATTATCACTGTTTTCTACATTATTGATTGGTGAAGTGTTTAAAAATGTCGATGGCATATCGTTACATTGAAATAATTGCTCAGTAGATTTAGATAATAATTTTGAATTACTACATTTAGATAAAATTGTATTGCTTGAAAAATTTGTTGAACAGAAGTCTTCATTTGTTTTTGTATTACTGTTTGCATAATAATCTCCATCGCTAATTGGATATGAACAATTTGACCTCATGGCATCTTCTTTTAATGGTGACGCATTCGATACACAATTGTCTGTTTCAAATTTTGTAGCTAAATTGTCATGACTTGGAGAATTCATTTTCCTCAGTACATTTGCAAGGGGAGTTGAACAATTTTGACAATTTTGTTGAGCATTATCATTCAATGGCAATGTTGAAAATGATGTCAATAAACTGTCATTTTTTATCTTATCAATTGTAAAGATAGAATCTGAGCTACTATCATTTATTAGGTCTATAAAATTTGTATTACTTGAAGATGGAATTTGAGCATTAGTACTATTTGTGAAAGGAAACATTGGTACAGTGGAAATTTCATCATCAATATTTATGAATGTCTTAGTTCTTGATGTTGAAGTAGTGGACTTGTTAACAAAAGAATTGCCAAATTTAGTATTGCAATTTCTTTGATGTACTATATTTGTACTAACTGAATGAATTGAATCTAAGCTACTATCATTTAACTCAATAACACTTATAGCATTACTTTTATCAACTGAGTTAAATGGAAATATATTTTTCATTCTCTTAACGCTTGCTTGAAAAGGTCTACAATAGTTTTCATTTGATAGATTAATACTTCTATCATGAGATGTACCATTATAACGAGACAAAATCATATCTATCGATTCATTGTCACTATCACTGACGATTGTAATTAATTCTGGTTCTTTATGAGAATTAGTAAGTGTAGAAATTTTATCCGAAGGAATTTCTAAATCAGTAGGGACGTTTTTGATGTTATTCAACTTTAAGTCTGCTTTCATGCTTGATTCATCCACTGATAATAATTTGGGGGATACCTTTCTAATATCTAATGTTGAGCTAATCTGTATATCGTTGCTTTCAGAGTCCATATTATAATCATTTTCAGTAGACGTAGGCGTTAGTTGAATATGTACAGTTGATGCACTATGAAAAGAATGAGCTGGACTCTTCATCGGTGAAATAGTTTGTGGTAGAACATTAATATCTAAATTTCCTGTGAATGATGAATTGTGACGTTGACTTAGGTTACAATTGTACAACCACTGTTTAGTTTTCAACACACTCAAGGATTTTTCATCATTCACAGTTGTTCCTAAAAAATTAGAACTCATATTATCTATTTCTTCACTTGTATTATCTGCCATAAACATATCTGGACTGTGAGCTCTATATCTTTTATTATCAGTAGAATATAATTCTGAACTTTTACGTTTTGATACTTTATCATATTCTTCAGAAAACCATCCATGTTTTCCATCATCATCGTTTACAACTATTTGAACATTGTACTTTGTTACTAAATGCAAATAATCTTTTCTGTACTCTGGACTTATTAATTGTTCTTGACCAGAGTAAATCAGTTCTAAGAATGCCATGCATGCTTCATAAGTGTACTCAGACCACATTACCATTTTTTTTGATTTATGTGTATCAGATTCTTCTGTAATAATGTCATTTAAAATATCAGGGCACTGTACATGAAGCACTAGAATGTGAGCAGGAATTTCATGTTCATCTTTGGAAAAGATAGTTATATCACTCATAAACTGACTACCTATCATTGATTTCCACTTAGATGAATATTCTGGCATAGTTTTATTTCCAACAATTGTATGACGTGTAACGTGTTTATTAAAAACATTTGAATCATCTACAACTGCATGTAATGTATTAATGACTTCCTCATCTGTAGTATTTGGTTCCTAAATAAAATATTAAACAATTATTAATATGATAATATAATGTAGATATAAATGTACAGAAAAATAACTTATTTATATGACTACTAGCTGATCCCGTGCACTCCGTTACCCGTTAAATGTACAGACTGTATTTGACTCAAACTTTGTTCAATGCGTTATTTAATATTCGGTGTACGATGTTCTAGACTTATCTTAATTTTCTGTTACCCGGAATAAAAATTCTGATTCGCAGCAGTATATTATCAGGTAAGCTGCAATCTACCTGCGGTAGATCGCGGACCCCGTGCTGTTGGTACGTAAGTGTATGATTTAACATCTAAAGTATTAAAGTTGCACCAAGTTTGTCGTTTTTATATAATTCCACCTACGGTGGATTAATATAAACAATAAATACAAAATTCTAACCTAATCTAACCATACTAAAATCCGATGAATAAAAAAAACCAAATTTAACCCTTTTTTAATTAGCCTATCTTCTTCCCAGAGCTCTAATCTACACACAAACATTCATTTATATATTGACAAAAAATAATAATACAAATCAACAAACATGCCCGATTAACCAATAACAACCAATATATAATACACTATTATTATTTTTTTCCGCACAACCCTTATCACTTAGGGGTATGAAAAATGGATAGTAGCCGATTCTCAGACCTGCTGAATATGCATATAAAATTTCACAAAAATCGGTCAAGCCGTTTCATAGGAGTATGGCAACTAACATTGTGACACGAGAATTTTATATATTAGATTAAATAGCATTAATTTACGGAAAACATTCCAAATATTTATCAAATCATAACATAAACTTAATAATAATTTACATTATTCTTCTTAACCCGTCATTGATTGAGCTTTTTTTAATAAACAATTGGTCACGTGATGAGTATATTCCTCAATCATTTTATATGTTTTAAATCACCAAACACATTTATTATTAGTAATGATCACTTTAAAAATTCATATATTTGAATATTTATTTCATCATTTATAAATACAACATTAAAAAAAAGTGGGCAAGTGGGTGTCGCTTTGCTGTACAGTAGTTTACAAGTGAGTCACGTGAGAAAAACGATTCTACTCTCAGCCTATGAAATGACTAAGTATATTTGACGATATTATAATATTATAATTGTGAATAAAGTAATTTATATATAACCTATTTACGTGGGACCTTGTTTTAAATTTCCAATCCTTAGCTATAAAATTTGAACATTTTATAAACATTTAACTACAAAATAATTATTTAAATTTAAAATTTGATAAAATTTGTCAAAATTTGAACTTTAAATGCCTATTGAAAAAAATTGAGCCTGTGTATTTTTAATATTTTTCAACTGCTATTGTAACAATATATCAGGAGCCTTGCATTAAATTTTCATGCTTTTTTACGCAACAAATAAAATTTTAATGATATTTATAGAAAAAAAACTGAAAAAATTGAAAACTGACAATGTCCGTAAACAGCTCAAAAAGAGTCAAATTATTTTCAAATTTTAGGAAAAATAAGAAAAAATGTTATGAATTCTCAACTCAAAATAATTTGGTAATTTTTGTAAATTTTCTGTATTTTGTCAATATTTGAACTTTAAATGCTTATAAATAAAAACTGTAACTAAGGATTTTTAATATTTTTCAAATATCATTGTAACAACATAGTAGGAGCCTTGTATTAAATTTTTAAGCTTTTGTACCCCACAAATAAAGTTGTATAGACATCCATAGAAAAAAATCCTAATAAAATTAGAAACTGAAAATGTTCCTAAACAGTTCAAAACAAATAAAAATATTTTATTAATTTTATCGTGTATAGAAAATGCAAATATAAACAACCTGTGAAAATGTCACGTGTATACGTTCATTTGTTTTAGAGTTACACCAAAAACCAAAATCGATTTTCTCAAAAACAGATTTTGAGTAAAAATTTTCGTTTTTCCTTAATTCTTTTTTTGTTTTTCACGGCGCTTTTGAAAACTCCTGGGACTTTACTTTTGACCCCCCATAGTTCCAACTAGATTCACTTTCCTATCAGAAAAGTTACTGTTGAAGAAAATCCAAGCACTTTTACTGTCCTAAAAGGTGATGACACACACAAAAATTTTTTCAAAAATAACTCATAGTAAAGTCAATGGTAGTTGGTAAAACTCATGGTAAAGCCAATACAAATAATACAACTGGAATGAAAATTAAGTATAATATTAAATTTACATTTACCTGTTTTATAGTATCTTCATGTAAAGGAAATCGAACAATATTTTGTAAACCATTGCTTTCACTGGGGCTTAAGAACTTGGACACATTTTTCACATAAAATTCAAATACATTATCTTCTTCAAGTAATGATTTTTTCCAGAGTACACAATCCTATAAAAAATAAAAATAAAAATTTATTGTTATACGTTCAAAATGTTCAGTTTGTAGATTTGGGGTGGAATATAAAGTGTTAGACAATGGTATCTATATTTTTTTTAATCTGTCATCACTCAAGAAGTATAAAAATTACTTTAATTCTTTAAGTTTAGGATGGTTTCTGGTAGAAAATCTGATCTAGTAGGTAGATAGTTTGCCACTTTGGGAGGTTAAAAGACTCTTTTTGGAAACTCTCCATACTTTACAGAAAAATATTAATTTTTTTATTTGAAAGAATTTTCAATTCTAAGAAAAGAGGTATAAGTTTAACATTTCTACTTGCATTATTCAATGTTCTGACTTATGAGAAATAAAATAAAAACAAGTGACGTCATTGGGCCAGGCCTGCTGTAATTTCCATCTAATATGTGTAAGAGTTGCTCACTTAACTCAATAATTTACTTACCTAGTATATTTTTGAATTTTTACTGTACATATGTGATGTGTTTCTATGTAGTTAAGATATTGGTGGCACCAGAACTTTTCTTAAGTGTAGTTATTTTAAAATATTTAAGTCTTATAAAATTGTTGTTATGTACGTATTATAACTGCAGCAGTCACTTACCATGACACAACATAGCGCAACCGGTCATTATCTTTTTTAATATTTTTAATATTTGAAAAAACATTAACATTAAATTGCAATTCTGATACTTCTATCGTCTTGACACAACAAATTACACATTTATTTGTAAATCAAAACTCAAAATTCAAATACTTAAAGTAGTAAATCATTGAGTACATTGAGCCACTATTACACGTGCAAGATAGGGAACATTTTGCTATTACATTTGTTATTATCTTCGATACACAATACAATTTTATAAACCTTTTAGAATTTAATTAATTAATAAAGCCCTTTTCTTTGTCAACCCTATTTTAAGAGGACGTCATACCCACATGTGTTGTCTCCGTCTTACAAGGGCGTAATATAGTAAATTCTACGCTCAGCAGAACATGTGCAGCTCTGTTAGTTTAAAAATTAGAGAATTGACCTCTTGTAAAATCTAATTGTAAGATTATTATCTAGGCAACCTCATGGGCTTTTTATTATATTTTAATTTTAAAGCGAGTTATGAGTATTTTAAGATGTACAGACAATTTACAATTTTAAAATACTCATAACTCGCTTTAAAATTAAATTATAATAAAAAGCCCATCAGGTTGTCTAGATAATAATCATACCTTTAGATTTTAAAAGAGGTCAACTCGCTGTAATTTTTAAACTAACGGAGCTGCACATGTTCCGCTGAGCGTAGAATTTACTATATTACGCCCTTGTAAGACGGAAACAACACATGTGGGTATCACGTCCTCTTAAAGAAGGTCTTAATTTAATTAAATTTTAATGCAACATTTTTGGCTACAATTACTAAATATACCAACTAACTATATAAATATAATATAATATAACCTATCCTTAAAAATAAATGTTGATCCACCTAACAAGCAACTTAGGGCCCGTATTACAATAATTGATCTAAGGTTAAATTGCGATATTCGGCCGGTAAAATCAAAATCAATGAGTTAAGCGTAATTGAAGTGTAATCGACTATTATAATACGGGCCCTAAGTCACCCACATTGATCTACCATCAAATTTAAATTGATTACATCTATTAGATTAGACTAATAAAATTACATAACTGATCTACATACACTCTAAACCTAAAATACAGTAGAAAGATACTCTTGTATCTTCAGTTATTTAATATTGATTATCATATTAAAAATCCCTGGTTAAATATACCACACCATTGAAGATACTAGAAAATTAAAAACTTAAAAATATAAATAATATTTAGGCTTATTATAAATTTAAAATGATATGTAGAACTGTCAATTGTCAATGGTCAATTGAAATTATGTAATTGTACTTTCGATTATATTTAAATTATTAAATCTTTCAAGTACTTAATATCCAATATCATCTAACCATGAATATCTTTATAAATTAGGCTAATTAGTCTTAACAATAACAACTTACAGCATTTCTTATTTTATTTAAATATTTGGATCTTAATTTTATATTGGGACAGTCATTCAACGATGTTTCTGGTGATAATGTATCACAGTCTATAAGAATCATTGCTACTTTTTCAGTAATTCTTTTCTGGCGATCTTCTTGTGTTTGCTTGAATAACAAAGAATTGGTTTTATAAACTGTAAAAATATAATTTAAAATAAATATATATTTAAATATAAGATATATAAATTAGAGTGATGAGTAGATAACAGTTTTTTTTCAATATTATGAATCATTTTTAATAGCATTAGCTGAACTATTATACAATTATAATTATAATACAATATATTCTTTGTATTTAAATATCAGGAAAACTCTCAACAAACATCAGAAAATATTCAGCCACAATAAATAATTTTGGTATAGTTTATAAATTAATATGATATAGAATTGTAATATTAATGGTTTTTTACATCATTATTGGTATACCAAACCTTACTTATTAATAATATATTATAGGTTAGATCAATAATATATTTTAAAAAAACTGTGAACTTATCAAGTAACATTTGTCCAACAATAAGTATATAATCCAATGTTTATTTATAAATACTAACAATTCTTAGATTTGGATTTAATTGGCTGATTTGATATAAAACCAAAGCTTTCCAATGTTTTTCTTTTTTCTATGGCCTCGGCTTCTAAGCCTGCTTCTAAAAGGTTTTCAGATTCTTTTATAATGTCAGCTTCTTTGGACTCTTGTAAAGACATAGACATAGCAATAGCCAAATCAAAATTAGAATCATTTCCAATCTAAAATGTAATAAAAGTAATTTTACTATTATATTTGATATATCAAGAATATAAATATTATACCTTTAACTTTGATTGTTTAGTACACTTTTTTTTTATTTTAACATCTCTACTTTTTGTTAACTTAGGTAGTCCTAGTGCTTCTCTTTCGGCTGTTTGACGCTCTTGAAGATCCACAGCTTTTATAAGTACTTCAGATGATAAATTATGTGATGTACCACATGATTTAACATGGTTAATGAAATTTTTGAGATCAATCATTTGTAAACAAACTGGACATTGTTTACTTTCATTTATAACGTCAGGTACATTTTGAACTGGAGATGTTTTAAAAACGCTTTGTGACATAGTTGTTTTTTCATCCTGAGGACGTACAGTATGCAACATTTCTACAAAACTATCATTTTCAGATAACAAACTATTATTTGGTAAATTATTATACTCGGATTTTACAGAATCACTTGTTGCTAAATCTTGGCATTTACTGAAAAAAGTAAAATAATTTAAATTTATTTTGGTGCTTTATTTTTATTTCGGTTATATTTCCACCACTTACTGGTATCAATATTTTCAGGCTTATTGTAGTTCACAAATTAACTATTGTTATAATTTCAATATTATATATTGTATAACATTTAATAAATGAGAATGTGATTATGATAAAAATAACTTGATAAAAAAATTGTATGGTTTAAAAAAATAAATAAAACTTGTGTCGTATTTTTTTTTACGGGTATCATACCATTTATTTTTCAAAATCTAGAAATTTAATTTCAAATTTATTCAAATACGTTCATTCCCTGATATGATTAGTGCCACGGAAATTCAGCCTCATCCAACCTCAAAATCTCATGTTTAGTTCCTTGGTTTTTTGTTATCCATTTTGCATTGCGGACATTTGGGTAAGCAGTCATGAACCACAAAATTATAATAACAGTTAACCATTTAGTGTTCAAATATTAATCCTGAAATTTGATATCCAATTTCCAATGGATGAATAATAGCTAATATTAGTAACAAATAACCCAAAAATTGTGGTACTGGCAAGTGACGGGAAGATAACCGAGATGTGCTTTTATTTTTCGTAATAATAAATTATTTTATTTACTTTGTAGAATCAGTAGGTAATGCACTGTTACTGTTTTGCTTTTTTAATTTTAATGTTAATTTAGATTGAGAAAATAAATTCATTTTAAAATTGTAATATTTATACTTTTAAAGACTATGATTAATTACAAATAAACAAACTAAAAGAAAATAAAAAATTATATTTTTATTGGTGAAAAATCATCCTTTTTCGACATAATTTCATCTTTTCTTTGCTTTAGATTCTTTGTATCAGGATTGAAATTTTTTCTAATCATTTCTAATCTATAATTTTCTTCTGGTGTGCGATCCCAATAACCATTTTTGATTTGTTCATTTAGTTTTTTTGTAGATGGTAATTGTCTATAAGAGAAAAAAAAGTATTAAATATGCAATTTTATAATGAACCTAGCTACAAATATTAGGTATAAGGAAAAAAAAATTAACTAAAATTAAAATATATAATTTTACTATAATCACAGAATATAATCAACAATCTACCTGCAGTGTTATCAATGTTATTTTCAGATCAAAAGTGATACAATTCATAATAATATTTTCTTATATAATACAGATGATGTCATCACAATATTTGTTTTCTCTCTGAAAACCACATGCAACATAAATACAACTCATTCACGTAAAATCGTTTTTTTATGATTTTTAAGTAATCTAGTGTAAAATTGTCAATTACAAAAATTATATAGTATTTTTGTGAGTTAAATAATCAGAATTTTATTTTATTATTATTTGACTTTAAAAATAAAACATATATTTTGTAAATTGAAATGGATATTCAAGTGTTATGAGACAATATTTTTACAAATTGAGATGTCATACTTTAATATTCTCTTTTTTTTTTATTTTATAAAATGATAAATTTGTGTGAATGAGTTTTGTCTATGTTGTGCACGGTTGAGTGAGAGAAAATAAACAATGTGCTATCATCCTCTTAATATATTATAATATTTACATTTACTGAAACATACTATATATTATTATACCTAACATATAATTATAATACATATAATTATTTTAATCAATATTATTATACAAAAAAATATTATATTTAAATGTCTTACAATTTTTTTTTCAACATATTAAATTTATAATATATTTATAATATATATATTATCAATTATATGATGTGTGTAGGTATTAGTTTATGGGATTCCATTTTCACTAGTTCTTTTAAGATATTTTTATTTTTAGAAGAAAATATACAATCTATATCTAAGACATAATGAGTATATGTGCGATAAGAGGGAAACAAATAAAACATGATTTACATAATTTGGGGAAAGAAGCCACCTACTGATGACACTTTCGACCTTTTAAGATTAAATGTTTTTAATAAATTAGATAAAATAAACAAATGAATAATTTTATATTTAGGTAAATGTAGGTATTTAATTGTATTAATATTAAGAACTTTTTATTGTAATAAGTGTATTTTTGGTTATTTTATTTATTTTTTCTCGTGATTCAGTTGTTATTATTATTAGTATTGAAGAACGGTCATTATTCATAATATACATTCTTGAAAATGTTCTGATTAAAAAAAAATTTAAATAGGTGCCTACATTACATGCAATTTTAACATTTAACTTTTTCATTAATTATTTTCCCTTCGTGTTTGTTGAAAACCCACAATTTACTTATGATTTTTAAATGGTAACCTATTCTATTTAATTTGTAGGTAGAATACTTTTTTTTAAATGTTAATATATTATTAATGAACATTCAACGAGTAGATTTGTTTTTTTATAAATGAGCATTTAAAGTTTGAATTAGGATGGTAATTGATTAAATTCTGATGTAATATTAGCTCTCAAATTCAAAATTAATCAAATATTATATAAATATATAAAAACTCACTCAAACAGGAACCAAGAAAGTCCACTGACAGCAAATACACCAAACACATACAAATTTCGATATTTGTATGCAGTAGTACCCCTCACTTGTCTTGGCTTACCAGAATTTTTAGTTTCAAAGGCCATTTAAGAGAACGACTAAGTTGGAAATCTTCAAATAATAACAATAACAAAATAATATAAATTTTTGATGGTTAATTGATAGTAAGAATAAGTATGTTTTATAAACACTTTATAATCGAATGATCACTTAATTGTTTCAATTTGGATTCATTGAAATTATAATTACCTACCTATCACTTACATTCTATAACGAGTAGTATGATAATTTTGGGTTATTATTTATTATTAAAATTATTGTTAATATTTTGTTTAAGGTAGAATAATAGTTTTGTTAATATTATGTTTAAGTTTAGATACTATTTATGTTACCATTGTTAAATGATAAAAAGATTTTACAACTATATTAACTTATGATTTTTTGTACCTAAAGTGCTATTAAAGAAGCGTTTTTCATTTTAATTTGTACTCAGAAAAATTGAAAATATTATTAATCGACCTTGCATTTTCATATTATTTGAAGTGTTGGTATCTAAAATTATAAATTTTGTCAAGAAACCTGTACGATTTTTTACTGTAAACCACATGGCACATACAAAACTAGAAGTACTTTTACCATATTACATTTTTTGAACCCTATAAAAAACGATTAAAAAAATTAGGCATTTACTATGTATTATTTTACTTTAAATATATTAATTGTATGTATGTTTAACAATATGCAGGCAAATCTATAAGACGCAATATTTGAACTAACAGGTACCTATGTTTTACTTACTGACACCAAGTAATGAATTTATTGTTTTAGGTTTTTAGAAATAAATAAATAATGTAAAGTATCAAAATTGAATAACGTACCTCGAGCAATTTCAAGCTGAACCTTATTGATTCTTGGAAGATCAAATCGTAATAGTAACTCCAACTCTCTAATTGTCAATTGTGAATCAAGTCGTCGAAGAGATAAATTTTTCTAAAATAAGTAATAATTTGGTATTATTCTTTATTTATTATAGGTACAATAGAAATATTATTACATTTTGAAATTCGACAATTAATTGATTTTGATATTCCAGACTTCAATTTAGTTCAGTAGAATAATATACTGATTACTGGATATTATAGCAAAATTGAGAATGTCGCCTGATTGCGTTAGATTTTATACCATTGATAATGAATCGGTTTATACCATACACCTGGTTCACGGGAAGAAGCGTTCCACCGTCGCGCTGTCCCGCGGCTTTTGTCCGTCCCCCCGACCACCGACCACTGACGACAATGTCTTTACCAGTGAACGGCGTCGAAGCATAATAATATTATAAGCGCGGTGCTTGGGCGCCCTCTGGTGGTTTACCTTATCCGACATCGGGTTCGACGACTACAAGCCTCCGCCACTGAATACAAGATATTCATGAAATATTCTGTGCCTCCGCCGTCCATCATGTCGGATGTCCACGATTCAGTGGCGAGTGCAATGCCGCAACTACGCCAGTTTGTAAATAAAATGAATGGCCCCCCCTCCCTTAATCTTGAAAATTGAAAAATTAATCTATCGACTATTGTAAAATTAATTTTTCCAAATTTGAAAACATACTTTTGAATTTTGAGTTTTTTACTTTTTACTCATACAAAATAACGTAATAAATGTAATAATTTGTAGCCTTTTTTATTCGTTTTAAATATAAATAATTAAATGAAATAACAAATAAATTGACATCAATTAGAAACTCAAAAGTAAATAATGTACTCACTTTAAAAAATTATGGCCATCATTTATTTATTATTTAAAAAAATTAAATTATTCAAATAAATATAGCAACTAAGTTTTCACATACGTTATCGTAATGGATAGCTTATTGACCGACTACAAAACACCGACGTAGAGGACACGCTTTTTGAACGAAAATATAAAATGCGTTTTTCTCGCATAACGAAAATAGGCACCAATAATTGAAACGCGTAAACACACTCACACTAAACCGGTCGAAATGCGCGTTCCTTCGTATGACGCACTTTAATCAATTGCAACTTTTTTAATTTCGGTTATACCATAGTTATACAGTCCGCAAAAGAAACGTCGATGTATGATAATGCTGTGTACACTGTACAAAACATATCTATCGTTCAATCTTTATTAATAATTATTATTATAACAAAATGGTTTTATTTTTTTCTTTCTATATATATTTAAATTTGAGATTCTGAGCGAAGCGATGAATGTATCGATTTTACAATAATGTGTTTTTTTTTTAATTATTTAATTTTTTTTTATTTTTGTGTCTCATCACCTTTTAGGAAAATTTTTCTTTTTAAATCTAAGATTTGAAAATGTTATATAAGATTACTCATAAGTTTGTCTACCTTTATCAAAAAAAAATGTCTACAAGAAACTTAAATGAGCGTCTGAAATTTATATTTTTACAACATTTGATATTCACTCGATTTCTCATGTAACAATATTCTTATTTTATTGTAATTAAAAAACGAATGGCTGTAGATACTTGAAAATTTCACTGAATGTTTATATTAGCAATTTCTATACACCATAAAATTTTGAAAATATTTTGACTCTTTTTGAACTGTTTACAGACATTGTCAGTTTTCAATTTTTTTTTCTATACATATCAATAAAATGGTATTTGTTGGATAAAAAAGCGTGAAAATGTAATATAAGGCTCCTGATATATCGTTCTAATAGCAGTTGAAAAATATTAAAAATACATAGGCACAATTTTTTTTATAAGCATTTAATAAAGTTCAAATTTATGAAATTTATAATTTAATAATTATTTTGTAGTTAAAAATGTATAAAATGTTCAACTTTTATAGCTAAGGATTGAAAATTTAAAACAAGGCTCCACGTAAATAGGTTATATATAAATTACTTTATTCCCAATAATATCATCAAATATATTAGTTATATCATAGGCTGACTGACCGTTTTCGCTCAGAATCGTTTTTCTTATACAATGATATTATATCATTGAATTCAAATTTAACACATCCATTACAGTGACCTCTAATATGTTCTGACACCTAATATTCAACAGAAAGGGTACCCACTTACTCACCTTCTTATACTTCCAATGGTATATGAGGAAAATAAGAAATTGAAAAAATATTGAATTTTCAGTATGGTTGCCTGTGCAAAACTGAATGTTTCAATATAATGAAATACAGTATGTGTTCACTATTTGAACTTTGAAGTCCATATTATATTTTTGTATGAAAAAAATGCATGGAATTTACTTATATAACCCCCTTATACGTAGTCGGACTAATTTAAATATATTAAGGGGCCTCCATATGTGTCTTTAATAAGGAGCAATATTTAGGTTGCTACCGCCAATGGAATTTATGTTAGTTGTCAATGATGGTTAGTGTGAATGTGACTGTACACGGGTACCAGGCTATCTGCACACGCTCAGCATGCACAATAACTAGCTAGTTTAATAGCATTACAACTCATAAAATTGTTTGTATATGGGTATTATATTACACGTTTAACTGTTATTGTTATAGATTATATAAATCCTTTGATTAAAAATATTAATTTTTGAGATTAATAATAATATTCATATACTTATACTGATTTAAATAATTTTATAATTTTGATTTTCAAGATCAATTGTTATGTATAAAATATTAGACTTTTAGTTATGAATTTTAGTTATTATATGTCTTGAAAAGTTCACTGATATAACAGCATGAAGGATATAAACTGTTAGGTTTCTGTCATATTTTCCTCTGGACCATGTCTGCCACCAATTTGTGGTTTTTCTACATTTTTACGTTCCTCATTTTAGACATCCCAATATCTCTGGTTTAGTTCAGACTTTGCAGTCACATCAGACCAAAGTAGAAGCAAAGTATTAACCAAATGGTTAATAACTTAACTGATTGGTCTGATATACATTTGGTTATTGCTCAATTATGTTACAGAAACACGGTGTTTTGTGTTTCAATTGAGTCAAATGTTCTGAAATCAATAAAAAACATTTTATTAGAATTATAAATTAAGTGTAGCAACTATCATATTTTTATAGTGATTTTTATTAGCTGTTTCATATTATGTATAATTTCTATAAATATTTATGGGCATAATGAGTACAATTAATAAGTTCAAAATGGCTGAATAAAAAAAAAGAAAAGATATGAACCATAAATTAGGGTAAGAAGTATAGAAAAAAGAAATATAGCCTTAAAATGATAACGGTGATGTTTCAATTTCTAATGAATAATTTGAACTATTTATATTTTATTTATATACTCTCTAGAATCATAACTCTTGAATTGCTCCCACACGACCAGTAAAAAATAAATATCAGGATAAATATTAATTTATTTACCTTCATCTTTTTTTTGTATATAGTGAAACCAGCTGTATTCAAATTGGACTTCTCAAAATGTTGTAGATATAGCGTCCTTTTGAGCAGTTCTGTAGTTGGTTATTTTAACTTCTGGTCTAATTGTCGTAAATAAAATTTTTCTATTTTGAAATACACATTCATACGAGTTCTGGGTATTTTTCTCCATAAATACATAAATAATTGGTAAAGACTAAACAAAATACAAAATAAGTAAAATATTCAATTTTAACCAGATGGCTAGTAATTATATATTTGTATTATACAATATACATAATATATATTAAAATGTATCGCAAATTGGGGTGACTTTGATACACCTGATTTATTTCATTAAATTATATACTGTGACTGCATTTCATAGAAATAATTAATTTTTATTGCTTATGTTGATAAAAAAAGCCTAGCCTTATAATAATAATGGTGATTTTCCGATTTCTTATGAGTTTTTTGAATTGCGAGTTGTGTATTATCTCATTGTTATTTTGAATGAAAAATAACCACATTTAATAATTTGTTGTACAAAGTAAATTTAAAAATAATTTAATAATAACGTAAAAACGTAAATGTAAAATTTGAATTATTTTCTTTATCTAGTTAGTTAAATAGCATTACAACTTTTAAAATTATTTGTATATGGGTAGTATATACATATTTAACTGTTATTTTTAACTAGATTATATAAATATTTTAATTAAATATGTTAATTTTTGAGGTTAATGATAATATTCATATATTTATACTGATTTAAATAATTTTGATTTACAATATCAATTATTATATATAAAATTATAATAATAATAGACTTTTAGATATGAATGGAAAATGCGTTGAAAAGTTACCTGATATAACGGTATATAGGACATAAACTGTTAGGTTTCTGACATATTTTCCTCTGGATCATGTGGCAGTACACTAATCTGTGGCTATTCTGCATTTCAACATTCATCATTTTTGTCATCTCAATTTCTCTGGTTATGTTCATACTTAACGAATCATACAGTTACATCAGAGCAAAGTAGAAGGAATGTCCAAATGGTTATTTAGCCCAAACCTAGTTTATCTGAAGCCGTATTTATTTTGCAAGTCTGGAATTATTGTCTTATATGCATTTGGTTATTTGCTCAGTTCGTTTACAGTAACAAGGTGTTTTTTGTTTGATTGAGTCAAATGTTCTGAAATCAATAAAATACTTTTTAATAGAATTAAAAATTACCATAATTTCAGGTTATTGATTACAAACTTTGATTTTAACAAACTGGAAAACTGCTCTATACTATTTGTACTATGTGATTGTCCATGGACAGAAAAAATGTATGTTCCAATAATTCTTAACCAATATTAATAATTATATAGGTATAAAATTTGAATTTATTATTTATATATTTTTCAGATGGATCATTTTAAATAATTGTATTTTAACATTTTTTTGTATTTTATATATCTTACCTTTGATAGTAGGCAAATAATTTGTCCAAATTAACTATGTGATTTCGCGCATATCCCATTATTAATGTAAAACCATTTTCCGTGTTTTGGGCACATAATAATGGAAGGCACATAAAGAGTCTTACAGTTTTCACAGTAGATAGATTGTTATTTATATACTCTATATAATTATAACTCTTGAATTTCTCCCACACGGCCTGTATAACAAAAAATTTTTTTTTTAAATTTATATGTGAAACCAGTTGTATTCAAATTGAACTTCTGGACATTTTTAAGATATAGTCCTTTAGAGCAGTTCTTTAGTTGGTTATTATAACTTCTGGTCTAATTGTCAGAAGTAAAATATTTGTTATACAGTATACTCTCAATTATCCACGTAAAGGGTGGCTTGGCAGTAATAATCCGCCAAATTCAATAATTAAATTATTAAAAAAATTTAATTATATAAATCTTGTAATGCTGTATATTATGTAGTATTTAAGGAAAATTAAATGAGAACCCTTTTTAATTTTTGGGTTAACCGATAAAGGGGGTTATACGTTAGTTGCATCTGATCATGTACACGTTCGTACTGCAGGCGACTGCAGATAATCGAGAGTACACTGTATATTGAAATACACATTCGTACGAGTTCTGTACTTCTGTGTATTTTTCTCCATAAGGAAATAAATAATTGGTAAAGACCAAACAAAATACTGACAAAATAAATGTTATTTAATTAGGCATTCCGGGTCACTATACTTAGTGAGAGTACGCCACACTCGCATGTGTTGTCTACGCCTTACAAACGCGTAACATACAAAATTTACGCTCAGAAATTCAAGTTTTATGCCGTTGGCTTAAAAATTAAAGAGAATCGACCTATTATAAGACTTGATACTAAGAACATTATCTGTGTTTTGTTGGAAGTTTTTTTGCGATAATTTAAGTTATGAGCATTTTTAATTTACATTAATTATTATACACTCTATAACTACTGACTTAAAAACTGAATTATAGTTATCACAGATAACGTTCTTACTGACAAGTTTCATAATAGTTTCGATTCACTTTAATTTTTAAGCTAACGCCATAAAACTTGAATTTCTGAGCGTAAATTTGGTATGTTGCGCGTTCGTAAGACGGAGACAACACATGCGGGTGTGGCGTCCTCTAAAACTGTATTTTAAAAAACGTACGTAATTTTCAATCGTGAAGTGCGGTGGGTTCGATTCGGCAAAATACAAGATGTTTTGTTTTTTGACGCACTCGCCGGATCCACGTAGGACTCGGCGTAAGAACTAAGAAGTTGGCGATGTCCCCAAAAAAAAATCACCATCACGACTATAGATCGTGTTATACTATACGTAGTCTGACATCGCAACATTCATAACTCTGCAATTGGCCATTTTCGATTTTTCGAATAATCATGTTGACAACGCTCTCGAATTCGCAGTTTGCGCATTATCTATGGGTCGTGTACGCAAAAATGTAAACAAACAGCCTCAAATTATTATCAGTTCAGGACTTTATGTTTACGTTATCTTTGGTGGCATTATCAATTAAATCTATTCTCCGCCCGGCGCCAGTGGCAATAATATCGACAAGTGTGAAGCTACTGTCGGAAAAAATACCGAATATCTGATTTCGGGATCGGCTTTATCTGAACGTACTACTGAAACACAAAACTTCGATAATTGAACCGTGAATGGAATCGGTTTCAGTTTAATAATTTTGTGTTAAAAGTCATAAGATAAAAATGTTTTAAATATCAATTGTCATTCTGATTACATGAAAACTTAATTAAAACCGGTCGTGTTCACCGTTTTACGATTTTATTATAGTACTGCCGTGAACAATTTATTGAATCATGACGTCTCAGGAAACCGTTCAGATTCTCATTGACATGGGTTTCCAGAAAGAAAAAGCGTACGTTTATACAATTGTCATACGCTCATATAAGTTGTATCCATCGGATCGAAAATTTTTATTAAAATATAATTTTTTGTTACAGCGAAAAGAGTGTTTCAATGACAGGAAATCAAGGTGTTGAACCTGCAATGGAGTGGTAAGAATTATGAATTTGTGTAGACTGTACCTTATAAAATATTATAACACTCGACTGTATTTCTAATGTACTGATATTCCGCAGCATTTCTACTTAAATAAATAACAGATTCCCGTAAATATTGTATACTTAATTATTATTGTTTTTTCTTTAATTATTAGATTAAAATGTTGTCTAATAATTTAAAAATACTTCTTTTGTACATATTTTTGTAACATAATTATATTATTTATCTAAAAGGTTATTGGCACACAATGATGAAGAAATGGGACCATCAACTTCTCAAGAAGGTTCTACTTCAAACACTAAGTCAGAAACTAATACCTCATCTGCAACAGTAGCCAAATCATACAAATGTGAAGAGTAAGATAATTAATTAGAATTTCTCGGATTTATAGTTTTAAACACAAATTGAGATACATCTTAGTTTCAAGTTTGTAGTTTGTAATTTATAATATCAAATCAATGTGGTCCCTACCAGTAGCGCATCTGGGATTTTGTCACAAGAGGGATATTACCATTTTTATGGGCATCTTCAGTATACTATATATTCTTATTATATGTTGACATGTTGTATTGTGTACACAATTTGGTCTCCAGTCGGTGGTAATGGGGGGGGGGGGGGTTATATGACCCTAGATTCGCCACTGGTTCCTAATGTATTTCAATTATTTTTATTAGAAGGTGATTTGTGATTACAACCAATATTGAAAATTATGTTTCTAGCTGTAACAAATTATTTGCTGATACTACTGCACTAGAATATCATGCCATGAAATCAGGTCATAGCAATTTCGCAGAATCAACAGAAGAAAAGAAACCGTTAACTGAAGATGAAAAAAAAGAACAAATGAAAAAATTGGAAGAACGTTTGAAGGAAAAGCGTAAGGAACGCGAAGCTAAAGAAAAAGGAGAAGAACTAGAAAGAGAAAAAATTAGAATTCGCTCTGGAAAAGAGATGGCTGCTGCTAAAAAAAAGTAAAATTATTTGTATGATAAAAATGTCTTGTTTTATTCATTAAAAATTATTTTGTTTTGCTTAGGCTTGAAGATGAAAACATAAAAAAAATTATGGATGAAAGAAAACGTGAAAAACAAGAAGAAAAAGTTGCTCGTGATCGAGTAAAAGCTCAAATAGAAGCAGATAAATTAGCTAGGAAAAAATTGTATGGTCAAGCTCCAGTTGAAGAACAACCAAAACCAGTTTTACCAGTAGCTGTTAGTCCTCAAAAACAAACAAAGGATTATACGGAAACAAAATTACAGGTTAATTTTATACACATATTGAATTTTATATTTTAATTATTACATTCAATTGACAATCCATTAGTTTTTCTATAAAAAATGTATTAATTAGTATGTAAATTATGTTTTTGAGCTTTACATGGAGTAAAAAACAGCTTAATATTTATTAAATACATTTAATTTCTATTAAACTTCAATATTATTACTAGGACACATTATTATTGTCTAGATAATAGTCTTACCTTTAAATTTTATAAGAGCTCAATTTACTCTAATTTTTAAACTAACAGAGATAAATTTGTTCTGCTGAGCATAAAAGTTTCTATGTTACGCGCTTGTAAGACGGAGACAACAAATGTCACTGTAACGTCCCCCTAATATGCCTGTTTACTGGAGAGAGCAGTAGTGGTAATACCATCACTAAATAAATAGGTGTGATCACAACTTTGTAATACGAATACCATCCTTGTCACGTCTATCGCATAGTTCTCCGCTTCTAGAATATCCTATTGACATTGCCGACCAATTAAATGCAAAGAACTACGAGCAACGTTTTTGTGTGTAGAATAGTAGGTAGATGCGCAAACCAGGCAAAAACTGGTTTTTTGTAATCATACCTATTTATTTAGTCGTGGGTTATACCAAATACAGACTTTTTTACAACTGCCTTTAATTAATAATTGTACAAAGTAATATCTTACTTAATTATACTATTAATTGGATTTATAATTATATTATTTCTAATTATTACCTATAGTTTTAATTTTAATTAATATTTATTTGTATTTAGATTCGTCTTACAAATGGTCAAACAATTGTTCAAACATTTAATGTTAAAGAAATGATGGCTGCTGTAAGAGTTTATATTGAACTAAACCGTTCTGATGGGGATGCTCCCTTCTGTCTCATGACTAGTTTTCCAAGGAAAGTTTTTACTAATGAGGATTATGAAAAACCACTTGATCAATTAGGTAATATCAAAATTACATCATATTTTATTAGTCCAAGGCTCAATTGTAGTGATATAACGATTTATAAATTAAATTATGCTTTCAATAAAATTATAAATAAAAATTGGCTAAAATACACTTTACTTCCCTCGCTATACCAAAAAAAAAAATGTTGTTCTTTATATTATGTAACTTTTGGTGCAGAAAACGATTTTGAAGTCGCTTGGACTTAGTTTCAAATTTTACGATTTTCCTCTATTAGAGCCACTAAGTGTAAGAACAGACTACTTGTTATATTTTAATTGACAAGGTTATGTATCCCGCATGCGAATAAATCTAGAAATTCAAATCACTTTAACTATGAAACTAAGTCTGAGCTACAAATTCTAATCACACCATTGTTCTTAACTCATTATTTTAAGTTCCAAAACAAAAAAAAAACATTGAGGTGTTAAAGTACATTTGATCCTAAAATTAGAAAATTAAAAAATATTTTTATGCATACAAAGTAGTTAACTAATTTTTCATTGTTTATCTTTTTTAGGTTTGGTACCAAGTGCTGTTTTAATATTGACTAAGCCACAACAATAAAAATAATAATTATTATTTTTGAAATATCTATCTTCTGAATTTTTTTATAATAAATCAAGTTTTTTTGTAAGCACAATGAAACTGATTGGTTAATTGTTTACTGTAATATACAATACCTATGGATTAAAAATAGTGTTTAAAATAAATTACCATAAAGGTAAATAAAGATTTTCATTTTTAAATTTTGTTACAAAATTGTTTTTTTTTTTATGTTTATGTACAGTGATTACCTGATTCGTCCGTCTTACACTTGATTAATTATGATAATACATAAATTAATATATTTTAATTATAAATAACCCGAAAATATAAAATAAAAAGGTTTGGGCTGAATTTTAATATGTACAAATAAACTGGGTATACACTTCACTTTTGACAAGCATTCAAGACAAATCATTCTCTGTGAATGAAAAATGAACAGTGTAAACACTAAATCATAAAAATTTACCATACATATTAAATGATAAATAAGAGTTGTTAGTGTTCATTTTGCTCACTGTGAATGATTCATTCAAAATAATGACTAAAAGTAAACCATATAAAAACTAATGTCATATATTCATGGCAACATTTTTGATATCGTAGTAAATTTCAAACATTTCAGGAGTAATTGTCTGTAATATGTTATTCAACTGTTGCTGGATGCCTATATTACTTATATTATGTTATATTGTATGTAATTTATCACATTCTATTCAATTTGTATATATGATAATGTTACTGTCATACGGTGACTACTATTGTGCTACCGAGCAGACGCTGTATCACAAAGAATTGTCGCCTAAATTAGACAATCTAGAATTATTTTGGAAGTAAGGCATAAGGACGGCTGATTTTAAGAAATAAATTTGTACCGGTATATAGCTTTTGATTGTTAGTTATCACTACATTGATTACACTAAACATGTCTAAAGTTATGAAGCATCTATGGGAGAAAGGTCGTTTTGCCTTGTCCAACCTGAATTGACCACTGTGTTTTAAAATTTGTTTTCATCTATCTATATTACACTTTAAATTACATACAATTTGAGCAAACAGGTAATGATAAAAAATATATTATATTGTTATTGATTGGAAAAATAATTTTATATACAAATTTTCATAATAATATATTATAAAAATACAAAACAATATTTATTAATATTATATCATTTTTTAAAGAAATTTAAATCAGTATTTTAATATTAGTTCAGCAATAGTTTTAAATGCTATCTCTTATCAACCCTGGAATGTAGTACTGTACCGTAGTATGTAAAAAATAACTATAGTAAATACGTTTGTACCTGATTATATTAAAAAAACTTCAGAAAATAATTAATTTCAATATGTAATCTTAGTTTATTATGATATTTATAAAATAATTATTAACAATCATTTAGGCAGGCGTGAAAGAGCCAAAGAGGTATAAATATATAATATTATCCATTAAAGTACTATTCGTTTTTAATTTTGCAAAGAGTAGGGCGAGAATGCAATTCAATATGCACATATTATATACAAAAATAATATTAAACATGCATTTTACACAATTAAAAATCCAATGATCAATTACATACACATTACACACACACACAAATATAGTATCGCGTAATACTATAATTTTACAAATAGTCTATACCGTATTACCTCATCAAAGGCGTTTCATTAGTTAATAATAATAAAAAAAAAAAATAAATAAAACAATAACAACAAAAATGAATAAAAAAATGATTTGTATTAAATATAACTCTACAACTTGTATTCTTGTAATTTATTTATATTTAAGTCATCGCCATTTTCTAATAAGTCTGTTGTACAAATCTTAGGGACGAGAACTCTGGGCAAGTCTCTGAGCTCAGCTTTGCATTTATGAGTTTGACTCACATCCTTTCCAATACAGCCGGCCAATATCTTCTTTAACATTTCTCGTTTACCTTTGTTTACTTTGTTGTTTAATGGGTCCTCGCTCATCACCCACTTATCGAAACGCTCCAATGTTTCCAAGTTGATTTCAGGTAATTTTTTTAAGACTTCTAACAACTGATTATTTTTACTACGATAAGTTTCATATATGTTAAGGCATGTAGCTAAAAGGGGACCCATATTAGAATCATGATGACCAAACCAGTGAAGACTTTCTAGGACGGCTATCAACAAGTCAGGTGCAATTGTCATAGCAGTTCTTTCATCCTCGGTAGCCAAATGTCTTACAACAATTTGAGATAAGGACGTTGCTTTAAAACTAGACTGGCTATCACACCAGGGATGCGAGACTGGCCGATTATCCCATTGAAATATTTGACAAGTTTTCCAAAATTGACTTATAGATGTATTCCACGACAAACCATTTAAAATACTTTCCACAATCAAGTGCCTAGATTGTTCATTTCGTAATAGTTTTTTACCTAATTCAGATAAATCACTATTAGGAATTTCTTCCACACTTCCATGAGGGCTCGTTTTTGATTCATTAGAACTAGTTAAACTTGATCGTACTAAATCTAGATACTCTCTAGTTAATAACCGTATCATCATATCTTCCAACAGCTCTTCAGAATCGCCATCTTTATTATCGTATTCTTCACGTTCTGGTATATTCTTCCAAGTAATACTTAGGCGTATTAACATATGAGCTAAAAAGGAATTTAGAATAGGAATAAGAACAGTGTCATAATATTTACTTGAACAGTTGATGAGGAAAGGTTTAATAAAATTCTTCATAACAGTTCTAATGCGTACATGCGGTAAAGAATCTGCATCACTCATTATGGTTGCTTCAAAACTTGGAGCAAAATTCTGTAGAGCATAAAATTGGTCTCCAAGTAATAAACATGATTTTCCCAAAACATTTAAACAGCCTTCGTAAGCATTTAAAATTGCTAGTTTTATCTTATAGACCGGATCAGGTTTTGGTTTTTGTCTAAAATTCTGAAACGGGTCATTTTTCTCAGACACAATGTTCTTTCCAAGTAAGGCCTCTCGTTCTTGAGGGAATATCTCCAAGACTGTAGTATAACTAGGATGCATCATTTTTTTTACATTATCCGAACATAAAGAGTTTAGATTTTTTATTATTAAAAACACATTTGGAAGAAGTAATAAAACATGTTCAGTAACTGGTGAAACGTTTGGAATTTTTGACAAGTTTGAATTTGTGTTGCTTCTAGCCATAACACATGCTAATACATTAATACAATGAGATAGATGATTTCGATTTTCCAGGCACGGATCAGATTCAAAATCAACTGGCGGCCTATCGAGGCCTAAATATGCTAATAATCCTTCAGGTGGTCCAGACACAATACTTTGTACTTTTTGCCACATTAATTGACAAGGTTCTAAAATGTGTTTAATTAGTTGAGTTTGTTTATAAAAATCTGGCACATGATTATTTAGCACTAAAAGTGATTCTTGCAAACGTAAACATACTGCAAGATTATCACCCGTTTTACTGGTTTTTGATAAAAGTTGATCACTTAACGAACACAACTTATCAAAAACTGGCAGTAAGAGATTTGGATATTTGATACTTAGTTTTATAAACAAAGAAGCAGAATGAAATTTCAAATCTTTGATTGGAACACACAATTGATCATCCGGATGACACTCAAGTATTAGATATTCACACATTTTATTAAGTGTAACATGAAGATATTCTGAAGGCCAAGATGTTGAAGTTAAAAACACAAACAATGCAGATATAGACGAAAGAAGGAATGACAATATTAATGGATCTCTTGTATCAAATTGTAAACACAATTCAATTAGCCTCAAACCTCTAGTAACAATTTCAGAATCCAGAGTTAAAGATAATTTACTCATGACACCATCTAATATTAACACCATTACTTCCCATTCTAGAAACTCTGCTGAATCTTGTTCACATAAAGGAACCACTTTCATCCTTATTGATGTTTTTTCCATGCACGTCTTAAGTAAGTTTTCTGTGACTGAAAACATAATAGTATTTTCAATAGCAGAAGCACATCTGATTGTTTCAACAATTTCTGATCGGGTGTGATAAAAAACAGTGTTATAGCTTTCTTCATCTGTAAAATCAAGTAAGGTGAATGAATCTAAGCTTTTGTAATCTATCTTAATTAATTTTTTTGACGCTAACAAAAACCATTTTGGAATGTAATTTTGTTTTAGTAAAATATTCTTACTGATTTCAGGATTTTTAAATAATATACACCAGGCTTGATTAATATTTGTAATGACATTCAATGAATCATGAAACAGACAAACTTGTAATAAGTCAACATAACAAAAAAGTATTTTTTCTGATTTTTCAACGTTAAAATTATGCAATTTATTATCTTTCCAGAAAGCGCAAAACACATAACTCAACATGGACACAACTTTGGATAATGTTTTTAAAAATATATTATTTTCTTCATTTGCTTCTAGGCGACTGATTGCATTGTGTGCTACCAAATATATCTGTTGTAAAGGTTGATCAAGTAATTGTACTACACATTCTTTTTCTTCGTTTTTACATTTTCTTGAAAGTAATATGAGTAAACAATCAACAGCAGACTGTCTAAAATTAAAATGGTCTAATAAAGAGCATAAGACAGTAATTATATAACAATCTTTAAAATTTACATGTGAGAGTTGAATGAACTCAAATAATTCTCCAATATTAGCCAATGCAAGCTGTATTACTCGGACAAGTGCAGTTGCTGCATTTTGTTCATTTCTACTTAGGAATTCTAAATATTGTCTACAATAATTATCAATCACATTTATAAAGAATGGAAAAATTTTAGACATACTTATTTGAATTTCTTTACTAATATCTCGTCGCCTGGCCGCATTGTCAACGGTTTGCAATAAGACAACATCTTCAATTAACCTCAAAAATATTAGCATGACAGTTTCTGTTTGACAACAGCCCAATGTTGTAGCATATTCTAATTCATTTAACATCCCAGGCCAATGTTGAGGCCATTCCCTTTTGATCATTTCCACAACAACTCTGGCAAGAGCATCTTTCAAATAGTTGATTTGTAGTGCTGGTGAAGCAGAATTGACCAGGCTCATTATAGTAGAAAAAATTAGCAATTTGTCTTCCTGTACCATTTGATACCAGCGAAATTTAATGCAATGTTCCATGAGTTGCAGGCCAAAATGTCGTACAATATCGGTGTATTGTGCGCCGTCGCTAGTGAAATACAAAGCACACTGACATTGAACGCACAGTGGAAACTCATTTTTAAAACTATCGCATAGGCGGTAGGCTTCGTGACGTTTTTCTTGTGACATAGATGGGTCCATGGTCAGATCCACAGCATTAGCAAGCTGCTGGACCACCGTCTCTATAGGTGTGTCTAGATTCATGATGACCTATGGACTCTGAAATCGAACAAGAAAAATACATAAATTAATATTGAAAAAACTCAACGAAAATCATTTACATCTGAAAGTATGAATACTTTATGACTTGATTGATTAGCATCAAACACAGCAATTAATACAACAAAATCAAACGAGATATCGTAATGCACATGTACAATATTAATACAAATATTTGTTGTATTGGCACAATATTGTGCGGAATTGAATACAAACGGCGTACGTAAATTAAACTCACTTGACGTTTTATATTGGTACTTGATTAGCAACGATCGTTCAAAATTCGCCCATAGTTTTCCTGAGGCGAGCGGACGTGGCCACACAATAACGTGCAGAGATTAAATTTGATCGCGTGCTGTAATAACACAGAACTGGCCGTAAAATCCAAGTACACGACGTGTAAAAAATACTCTCAAGTCCTTATCGAAGCGTCATTAGACCCCGCGCCGCAAAAATATGTCGAAAAAACAAGCTTAAAGTGAGCATTTGCAATCCGCATGTTCGAGTCCGACCGACAGACGTGTTATCAGCAGATAAATGTGGGTACGGTAAAGTTGTAAACAGAAAAACAATGTCCGTTATCGTCCGTACCGTCAAAGAGTATAAACAACTATTACAGGAGCGTACCGCGCATATTTATGTTAGACGTATAATAAACATCAGGTAATTCACGAGATAAAGGAAACAACTTTATCGAGAGCTGCACGACCATAGTCATATAATTCTATTATATGTCTATGTCGTCTATGAGCACGACAACTATATTCGCCATCGTGATCGTGAAGTGAATGTATCTATATAGGTGGGACGTACTTGGGAGGAATCGCGTATTCCCGTCAGCCACGGGCCACGACTCTAAAATTCTAAAAGCCGACATTTTAATAAATTCATTATTAAGAGAAAAATGTGGTTTTGAGCATGCCCGGTCAATCGCTCTGTATTTTAATTTTTTTTAATATTTTTTGGGCATTGAGTAATTTGTATTTTTGGACCTTTAGGCTTCTTGGCTGAACGACGAATGTATTGTTTTTACAGCGAAGTCAAGTGTGGTTGTTTTGTACATTTTGTGTCTGGACTCTGGAGTAGTTACACTTATCATAGAAGAAAAAAATACTTCAATTTTCCACTTTGAGAGTAATATCAGCGGGCAGCGGCCATTTTACGGGGGGGGGGGGGGAGGACACCCCCCGAATGTCGGCAACTGTATAAGTACTAGTCCGTAGTCGGCAATTTTCAGGAATCAAAAAATGTAATATATTATGGAATCGTTGAAACTTTCATGTTATTAACAAGTAAAACTAATACACATTAAGCATTAACATAATATAGTTTACTCGTAATAATTAATATCCTTAATTATTTTCGGCAGTCGGATGATCAAAGATAGGTACCCAGAACTCAGAAGAGCCTATTATATTATTGTGTTCGTGTGATATAAATATAAAATTGTTTTCACTTATATTAATGTCTAATAGGAACGAAAAAAACCTAGCAGTAATAGAAATCTTTACCAAAGCTTTAAATCCAACTTTTTACAGATTCTGAGCGGAGCAAAGAATGTATTGTTTTTACCTGTTTTTTGTTTTTTTTTTTTTTTTTTGTGTCTGTCATCACCTTTTAGGACAGTAAAAATGCTTGGATTTTTTTCAACAGTAACTTTTTTGATAGGAAAGTGAATCTAGTTGGTACTTTAGGAGGTCAAAAGTAAAAATTTCTCAGTAGTTTTCAAAAGCGACGTGAAAAACAAAAGAAAAATTAAGGAAAAACGGGAATTTTTACGCAAAATCTGTTTTCGAGAAAATCGATTTTTGTTTTTGGTGTAACTCTAAAACAAATGACCGAAGGGACATGACATTTTGACTGAATGTTTATATTTGCATTTCCTATACACCATAACATTTTCCAAATATTTTGACTTATTTTGAGCTGTTTACGAACATTGTCAATTTTCATTTTTTTTAGTTTTTTTTTCTATAAATATCAATAAAATTTTACCTGTTAAGTAAAAAAGCTTGAAAATTTAATAGAAGGCTCCTAGGTTATTGTTTCAAAGGCAGATGAAAAAAATTAAAAATCCTTAGTCACAGTTTTTATTTATAAGCATTTAAAGTTCAAATTTTGACAAAATACTGAATAATTACGAAAATTAGCAAATTATTTTGAGTTGAGAATGCATAAAAATTTTTCTTTTTAAATCTAAGATTTGAAAATGTAATATAAGATTACTCATAAGTTTGTCTACCTTTATCAAAAAAAAAAATGTCTACAAGAAACTTAAATTAAATTTTTATGAGCGTCTGAAATTTATATTTTTACAACATTTGATATTCACTCGATTTCTCATGTAACAATTTTTCTTATTTTATTGTAATTAAAAAACGAATGACTGTAGATACTTGAAAATTTCACTGAATGTTTATATTAGCGTTTTCTATACAGCATAAAATTTTGAAAATATTTTGACTCTTTTTGAGCTGTTAAAAAATTTAATTATTCAAATAAATATTGCAACCAAGTTTTCACATACGTTATCGTAATGGATAGCTTATTGACCGACTACAAAACACCGACGTAGAGGACCCGCTTTTTGAACGTGCAATATAAAATGCGTTTTTCTCGCATAACGAAAATAGGCACCAATAATTGAAACGCGTAAACACACTCACACTAAACCGGTCGAAATGCGCGTTCCTTCGTATGACGCACTTTAATTAATTGCAACTTTTTTAATTTCGGTTATACCATAGTTATACAGTTCGCAAAAGAAACGTCGATGTATGATAATGTTGTGTACAAAACTATTATTATAACAAAATGGTTTTATTTTTTTCTTTCTATATATTTTTAAATTTTAGATTCTGAGCGAAGCGATGAATGTATCGATTTTACAATGATGTATGTTTTTTTTTATTTATTTTTTATTTCATTTTTTATTTTTTTTTTAATTTTTTAATTTTTTTTAGATTCTGAGTGAAACGATGAATGTATTGATTTTACAATGATGTGTGTTTTTTTTTTTATTTTTTTTTTTTTATTTTTTTTTTTATTTTTTTTTTTATTTTTTTATTTTTGTGTCTGTGTACACGATAAGTAGTCGAAATAATGCTTCGATTTTCGACTTCAGTATCTTGTTCGATGGGAAAGTGAATATCGTTGGTGCATTGGGGAGGTCAAAATTTTAATTTCCCAGTAGTTTTCAAAAGCGATGTGAAAAACAAAAGAAATATTAAGGAAAAACGGGAATTTTTACGCAAAATCGATTTTTAACAAAATCGATTTTGGTTATTGGTGTAACTCTAAAACAAATGACCGTAGATGCATGAAATTTTCACTGGTTGTTTATATTTGCATTTTCTATACACAATACAATTTTGAAAATAATTTGACTTTTTTTGAACTGTTTACGGACATTGTCAGTTTTCAGTTTTTTTAAATTTTTTTTCTATAAATATCAATAAAATTTTATTTGTTGGGTAAAAAAGCTTGAAAATTTAATAGAAGGCTCCTAGGTTATTGTTTCAAAGGCAGATGAAAAAAATTAAAAATCCTTAGTCACAGTTTTTTTTTATACACGTTTAAAGTTCAAATCTTGAAAAAATACGGAAAAATCACGAAAATTTGCAAATTATTTTGAGTTAGAAATTCATAAAAAATTTTCTTTTTAAATCTAAGATTTTAAAATCTAATACAAGATTCCTCATAAGTTTGTCTAACTTTATCAAAAAAAAAATTTCTACAAGAAAGTCAAATTAAATTTTTATGAGCGTTTTAAATTCATATTTTTACAACATTAGATATTCACTCGATTTCTCATGTACCGATTTCCTTATTTTCTTGTAATTCAAAAACGAATAACTGTTGATACATGAAAATTTCACTGAATGTTTATATTAGCATTTCCTATACACCATACAATTTTGAAAATATTTTGACACTTTTTGAGCTGTTTACGGGCATTTTCAGTTTTCAATTTTTTTAGTTTTTTTTTCTATAAATATCAATAAAGTTTTATCTGTTGGGCCAAAAAGTGTAAAAATTTAATACAAGACTCCTGATATATTTTTACAATAGCAGTTGAAAAATATTGAAAATACATAGGCACAGTTTTTTTTTATAAGCATTTAAAGATCAAATTTGGACAGAATTTATCAAAATCTCGAAAATTATCAACCATTGTAATTAATAAATTATAAAATGTTCAGTTTTTATAGCTAAGGATTGAAAATTTAAAACAAGATTCCATGTAAATAGATAATTCGGTTACCAAAAAATCTAAAAAATACACAAGCACAGTTTATTTGTATAGTCATTTTAAGTTCAAATTTGGACGAAATTACATAAAAACCTAGAATAACTATTTTAGTTATTTTGTTGTGATTGTATAATATTATTCGTGGGCACTTGAAACTTCTAATTTGTAATATTTTCATCGATATATTATGATGATAGTATCACGGTTTGTTGTTGATGTATAACGCGTTATATGTACCTAATGGATATTGTGATATGATTAATTTGGAATTTATTATAGGTCAATTTTTTTTTTAATACCATAGATAAGTGTATAATATGTCTTATACCTAGACTGACATATCGTCTCCACTCAGAATCGTTTTTCTTATACAATGATATATCATTGAATTCAAATTTAATACCATCCATTATACAGTGACCCACTTGTAACCTACAGTACAGCAGAGCGACATCCACTTGCCCACCTTTTTTATTTTTGTGTCTGTCATCACCTTTTAGGAAAATTTTTCTTTTTAAATCTAAGATTTGAAAATGTTATATAAGATTACTCATAAGTTTGTCTACCATTATCAAAAAAAAATGTCTACAAAAAACTTAAATGAGCGTCTGAAATTTATATTTTTACAACATTTGATATTCACTCGATTTCTCATGTAACAATTTTCTTATTTTATTGTAATTAAAAAACAAATGGCTGTAGATACTTGAAAATTTCACTGAATGTTTATATTAACAATTTCTATACACCATAAAGTTTTGAAAATATTTTGACTCTTTTTGAACTGTTTACGGACATTGTCAGTTTTCAATTTTTTTAGTTTTTTTTCTATAAATATCAATAAAATTTTATTTTCTGGGTAAAAAAGCGTGAAAATGTAATATAAGGCTCCTGATATATCGTTCTAATAGCAGTTGAAAAATATTAAAAATACATAGGCACAATTTTTTTTTATAAGCATTTAAAGTTCAAATTTTGACAACATTTATCAAATTTATAATTTATTAATTATTTTGTAGTTAAAAATGTATAAAATGTTTAACTTTTATGGCTAAGGATTGAATATTTAAAACAAGGCTATACGTAAATAAGTTATATATAAATTACTTTATTCACAATAATATCATCAAATATACTTGGTAAAATCATAGGCTGACTGACCGTTTTCGGTCAGATCGTTTTTCTTATACAATGACATTACTAAGATATGAACTAAGATAGCTTTTGAATTAATAATAAATGTGTACTTGTGTACTGTACCTATATGTATTATTTTTTTTATTAAATAATAACATAAATATGTTTTTGGGCTGGACACGCGTTTTTTGTTTCTGACCATTTTTTCTAAGGTTTTTGTTGCTGTGGTTATACTTATTATTTATTAACAAAAACATATTTATGATTCATAGATTTTCCTTGTATAGGAACAATATCCAGTAGCGTAATTTTTTAAAGATTTAATTTGACAGATGAAAATTGTATTGCGCATAGGTAATATATTTTATAATATTTTGAAATTTTTATTACTGACATATTACATTTTATAAAAATAATTTAAATAAAAAGTAAAATTGCGATTTAAAATATCGGGAGACCCCAAACGTCCTATCTTAATGTTGACGGGGACTGTTTCTTTTCTTAAGAGGACGCTACATGTGCACTTAAATATGAAAAAAGTTCTTACCATTTCAAAAACCATTATTGTTTGTGATTTTCAAGCTTGAAACACTTTTAGATTCTGAGCGGAGCGATGAATGTATTGAATTTACAATGATGTGTGTTTTTTTTTTTATTTTTGTGTCTGAGGACACCTTTTAGAGCAGTAAAAATGCTTCGATTTTCTTCACCAGTACCTTTTCTGATAGGAAAGTGGATCTAGTTGGTACTTTGGGGGTTTTCCAATAGTTTTCACAAGCGACAAGATAAACAAAAGAAAAATTAAGGAAAAACGGAAATTTTTACACAAAATTGATTTTTCACAAAATTGAATTTGGTTTTTGGTTTAACATTAAAACAAATGACCGTAGATACTTGAAATTTTCACTGGTTGTTTATATTTGCATTTTCTATACACTATAACATTTTCAAAATATTTTGATTTATTTTGAACTGTTTAGGGACATTTTCATTTTCCATTTTTTTTTAGTTTTTTTCCTAAAGATATCAATAAAATTTTATTTGTTGGCTAAAAAAGCTTGAAAATTTAATAGAAGGCTCCTAGTATATTGTTTCAAAGGCAGATAATGAATATTAAAAATCCTTAGTCACAGTTTTTTTTTCTAAGCATTCAAAGTTCATAAATTGACAAAGTCTATAAGAAAGTCAAATTAAATTTGTATGAGCGTTTGAAATTTAAATTTTTACAACATTGGATATTCACTCGATTTCTCATGTAGCGATTTCCTTATTTTGTTGTAATTCAAAAACGAACGAATTTAGATACTTGACAATTTCACTGAATGTTTATACTAGCATTTTCTATACACCATACAATTTTGAAAATATTTTGAATCTTTGTGAGCTGTTTACGGACATTTTCAGTTTTCAATTTTTTTAGTTTTTTTTTCAATAAATATCAATAAAGTTTTATCTGTTGGGCCAAAAAGTGTAAAAATTTAATACAAGGCTCCTGATATATTAATACAATATCAGTTGAAAAATATTAAAAATACATAGGCACAATTTTTTTTTATAAGCATTTAAAGTTCGAATTTTGACAAATTGTATCAAATTTAAAATGTAATAATTATTTTGTAGTTAAAAATGTATAAAATGTTCAACTTTAATAGCTAAAGATTGTAAATTGAACACAAGGCTCTTAGGCTCCACGTAAATAGGTTATATATAAATGACTTTATTCACAATAATATCATCAAATATACTTGGTACTATCATAGGCTGACTGACGGTTTTCGCTCAGAATCGTTTTTCTCATACAATGGTATTATATCATTGAATTCAAATTTAACACCATCCATTACAGTGATCCACTTGTAACCTACTGTACAGCAGAGCGACATCCGCTTACCCACCTTTTTTTCATATAAATGATATCAAAGAAATAAAAACAACGTTGCACAGCCAAAGTTCTCCATTGTATGTGGTGAAAATGTCGTTTCTTAGTTATGATTGTAGCCTTCTCAGTTCTTTCCCGCGCAAAACAGTTTTTACCGTGTTGTGCATTTGTAAGACGGAGACAACGCATGCGGGTATAGCGTCCTCTTATGTGTGCCACACTCAGCCGCTTGATTTCCAATCACAGATATTCGTTCAGCAGGAATGTGTTGTTTAAGTGTTATATCGCAGAATAGATTTTATTCCGTCCTGTCCCTGTGGTAATATTTCGTTCGGGTAATCGAGTGCCAATGCGCCAATAATATACTATTATACTGCCGCTTGCCATTGACAACTGACCACCACCCACATCCGGGACATCCCACTATCCGACGGTAGTAGGCGGATAATGGAGAGATGGATTGGAATTTATGGAAAGCATATTAAACGTGTTGGTTCTTAGCATAAACAAAGATAATATAAGATAATTATCTTAGAACATGCTCAGAACTGTCCGAACTCACTTACTTATCATTTGTAGATAGTGCCAGACTTTTAATTTCGAGTTCAATTCAAACATATTGCGCCAAAATGCATCCCGATACTTCTTATGTCATAAATCATAATCTTCCTCATAACTCATTATCACTAAGACTTATGAAACATAATTACATATATTATTAATAAATAATAAATATTTATCTATTATAGACAATAGACAATAGAACAATACCACAATTTTAGCTATTTGTATTTTGTTTAGGTAGGTACCTATTGGCTATTTTAGTATTTTAGTATTTACAATTTTTTATTAGGTGATTTGGTTTAAATCCATGCCCTGGTCTTGATTTGTCTTGTACTTAGTAGCGCTTTATCTGTAGTGGTGGCGAACTGTGAACTAAAAAAATTAAAAACAAAGAAGGGGAACCTGTTCGTTACCACCATAGAACAACACGACAGGTTGTCCTAAGAATTTTTATTAAACACGAAACAGGTTGCTACCTGCTATCACTTTTTAGTTTTTTCCTTGTACCAATAATAATACCGTCTATCATCGAGTTTATTTACCTACTTTATCGTTCATTGTGTCGTGTTGGTATTTTTCTTTAAAATGATAAACTTTCGCTCTTTGCGTATTGACCATTAAACATAATATTATATTAAATATTTTAATTTTGATGTGATCACAAATAATTGTTTATGTACGATCGAAATTGTTTTCTTTAGTCGTGTATGTATCTCATACTTATTCACTATATAAATTGTATCCAACTATTTAACATACTAAAAAAATATACCACTTTCTAATGGTTTCTCTTTTAAAATTTATTTAATAACTAAACGTATAAATTATTTTAAGAAGATTGCTTATAATTGTTATTATCTATTTTTGTTTTAGACTTAACCAGTGTGGATTGTTTCACATGATCACATCATTATTTATGTAGTCTAACATGTCCATTCGTACATAGATGTTTTATAATGTCTTGTGTTAGTGGACTACCAAAAAATTACAATGGCCAAAACACTGCAATCAGCCAGAAACAAAATGTGGTAATACCACCTAAGTATCAACCACCACCAAGTCCTAATCGTCAATATAATGTACAACTAATCAATTATCCGCCAACTAATATTGACAGGTACCTACAAATAAGTAGTAAAATATTATATTTATTGAAAATGTAATGATCTAAGTCTTAAAATGGATGTTAATAATTGTAGGAGGCAACAAGGTGAAAAGCCATATGCTAATACTGCCGAAAATCATAGATATAGAACTTTGCCTGGAGAGCAACCATCGGATATGCTGAAGTTTGTACGAAAAATAGATTCGGACAATTCAAACAAAATATCTCCAGATCAGGTAATTTTCACTTTGTTTTCATCGTTCCATAAAAGTAGCATTTATTTATTTCCAAACTAAATTATTTTAGGTGGGGCAGTTGATGTCAGAAATCAATAGCTTAAAAGAAGTGAATCAAAGACTGAATGACGAAAATCAAGAGTTACGAGATTTATGTTGCTTTTTGGATGATGATAGACAAAAAGGACGAAAACTAGCAAGAGAATGGCAGAGATTTGGAAGATATACAGCTTCTGTTATGAGACAAGAAGTTGCTGCATATCAGGTGAAATTAAGACATCTTGAAGCCAAACAACAGCATCTCATTGAAGACAACATTGAACTTAAGGTTTTTTCATTATTGTAAACTACCTATTTGCTATGTATCAAAAAATTAATTTATAATTTTGTGTATTAGGAGTTATGTTTATACTTGGATGAAGAACGAAGTGGTCCAAACAGATTGAGGGATAGCTCTGTATGTAGAGTTTGTGGAAATTCTACAGGTTCTGGAAATATACCTGAAGAACTACATAGAAGAGATGAAGGTGATGGAAGCAGCTCTTCGACAAATGCTGATGAAAATATGATAACTGGTAATCAGAGTCAAAGCTCATATCATAGACAATCACATCAATCAAATGGTTGGCAATATTGATAATTATTATTACATTATTATAGCCTATACCTAGGTATAATATAAAATATGTATTTATTGTTATAGATCAAAATTTACCTCCAGATCAAAGATCATTGAATTATATTAGACAACTTGAAGCCAAGGTTAAAGAGTTAGAAGAAGAAAAAAATAAACTATCTAAAAAGATGATACAAGAAGAAAAAATTGATCAAAAAATCAATAACTGGAATACTGATGGTTCTTTTCCGGTAAGTTGTTTTAGATTCTGCGCGGAGCAAAGAATGTTTTGTCTTATAAAGATAATTGTTTTACTTTGTGTATATTATCATGTTTTGAAGCAGACTATTTGCTTTAATCTCCAACATTCAGAGGGCTTTATACTAAATAATTTGTTTGATATATGATTTAATAATTGATAAAAACTAATAAAAAAACAGTACACAACCGGTTTTTTACAAAATTAAATTTTGTTTTTATGAAAGAAATAATTATATACACTTTAAACTTTCACTAAAATATATTCATGCTAGCATTTGTTGTAGACATGATAACGTTTTTAAATATTTAAAAATGTTTACTAATATTTATTATTTAAGTACCACAAATAATTTATTATAAAATGTAAGGATGAAATCATGCAAGTTACATGAATCAAATAGTTAGTGGCTGTATTAAGAAAATAAATTCAGTTTATTCTGAAATTTAGGAAAAAACTTTATTTTTTAAATAGTTGTTTGAATATAATTAACAAATATTAATGGAAATTAAAAATTGATTAGTTAGCTTTATGTACATGATTTTTCTCCTTATTATTGAGTTTTTTTTTAATATGCAATTTTAATTTTGTTCCAACTTAAAATCCTACATTATTAATTCTTGTTGTAATTTTAATTTATTAAACAGTTATAGATATTTTCAATTTAGTTGTTTTCCAAATAATTTAAGTTATTTTTATTGTATGTTTACCACAGAAAATGACACATCCTGAATCGGTTTTGACTGCACTTCAAGTATTGGAGCTACGTGAACAATTAGAAGGCAAAGGTGATGAGACCTGTAGTGGGGTAGACATGGAAGATGAAGAAAAAGCATTACTTAGAGAAATGTGCAATGTAATGAGTCAAATTTATTAATATAAATATAATTATCTATAAAAATTAATTTTAAATATTTGTAGGTGGTATGGCGGAAACTGGAAGATGCTTAATAATTTGCAAGACATTGCCACAGTGGATTAATATCTTGGATTCATAATAAGTAATAACTATGATCAAAATCGTTTAATTGAGATTATGCTTTTACGGTTTTTAGAATAATTTTTATTATTTAGTATTAATATTTAATACAATAATACATGTACTATTAAATGTTGTTAAGTGAAGTATTTTGTAACAAAAACTTAAATGTCAATCCTATCTTGTATTTTTATAATTTTATCTAACAAAAAGTAGTTTTCATTATATAATTTGTACTTTTTTAGTGTTTTAATTACATATTTCAAAGTTAAAATTCATCTATATAATTGATATTGGATTAAGTTTAAACTAGTAGTACTTAGATTAATATTATTAATATATATATTTTTTTAATCAAGTAAATACGATTTGTATTAAGTAATAAATTACATTAAATTATTTAATTTTCTTTAAACCATTTTACGAATTGAATAGATGATTTAACTACTCAAATACTAATTTTATTTTATTATTTATAGTACATTTAATTATGTTCAAATGCTTTTCATAATTGACTGCATTTTGTGATGTATATAATATTTTATACATTCAATTCACTGACTGATTAACAAGACCACCAAAAATCAGTTTCCTTTTAAAAAATAAATCCAATACTGATTAGAGATTTAGTGTTAATTAACTCTTATATTATGGTTTTAACAATTTCTCTTCTGACACTAATTGTTATGTTTACTAAAATGTAAATAAAATTACTAATTGATCGGAAACAAACTTAATTGTTGGTAATTTAAAAAAAAAATTGTATATATGTTATAATTTAATAGTAATATACTAATATAAGAATAAGAATAAAAAGAATACAAATACAAATTTGGTATGTACTTAAATTATTATTATTACATTTTGAAAGGAAATATTTATTTATTTCATATAATAATTATCATAGTATTAATGATACATTTACATTAAAAATAGGACCACAATAGTAAAAGTAAACATTTCATATTAATAAACTATTTTAAATTGATTTCAAAAAGTGATTCCTGTTTGTATTTTCAAACTAATATATTTAAAAATGTTTTGTTTTAAAATGGTACAGATCTAAGTTTAAAATTGTCTGTGAATACTTAATAAGTTCTTATACCTACTACTTATAACACTACTCACGTTGAAAATATTAAAAACAATCAAAATAATTTGTTAAAACTTTGAATGTACCAATTTTATGTATAATTATTATTATATCTACATATTATATTGCCATTACACGTTTAGAAACAAATAGAAAATGTTTTCCATATATTTTTTTATTAAAGTGTGCACATTAAATTAAGATAACATTTATAAATTATTTATGATCCTATTAATTTTAGTTTGTTTTAAACTACAAATGATTAAAATATTTATGACCTTCGGATTTTACTTGTTGACAAAAATAATTATAAATCTTTTTTAATCAGTACTTATTTACTATTTTAATTGTTAACACTAATTATTAATTAAGTTTTTTGTAATTAATATACTGTATTTCAATTTTAAGTTCTTTTATTTTTTTATTTCATATTGTTTATTTATTATTCTATTTTATATATTTATTATAAATATAAAATATTGTATTATTATGTTGTTTCTTGCCATTTTCAGTATTTAAAATGGATATATTTTGTTATAATTGATACAAAATATTTAATTTCATGTTAACTAAAGTTGAAAAATATGATGGAAACATATTATACTATATTATTTATTCAATAAAGTTTTATTTGTGTTTATAAATAACATTTAATATATATAATACTTAATTGTTATTTAATTTCAATTTCCATCTACCATTATGACGTTATCCCAGGTAACTATATAGAATTTTAAACGCACGACTTTTTAGTTGAATAAAAATCTTAATAAAATACTGAATTCCTTTGTATAAAATAAGAAAGTTGATGTTTATATCTATTTATATAAAATGCATACTATTTGTACATATGTTGACTGGGATTGTATGTTTGTGTCCAAATAATGTATGTGTTAATCTAAAATAATACATTTTTTGTCAATTCGAAATAGAAACTATTTATTTTTTTATTGAAGGCAGTGCTGTTTTAGCTTTTGGTGTATGATTTACTTAACAAGTTGAGGACTTGTTGATACTTTTAAAATATAAAAATTATTTTTTGGTTGTACCATAAAATAGATAATAGTTTATACAGTATATACTATGGACTAAAAAGTAAAAAACATTACTGCCTGAGGTAGATTCTTTCGACAGAATGTATGTTTTAGAACACTTCAAAGTTTAAATACAAATTTGGACTAATAAGTGTGTCGTTAATGTATGCAAAAATGTATAAAATACAGTTTTTTGCGTTATTACTTACACACTCAAAATGATAGCGTGTGTGAGATGTTAAGATGATTTTATCATAACTAGTTAGTGTGAATTACTGAATAAATTGTTGTCAATTAGAATTATTGAAACACACTTACAAAGTATAAAGTTAATCAGATAGGTGAAATGTCAATTTGTACACAGCATCCTCAATTAGTATTTATCATGATTCATGAGTCACGACGTATTGATATCAATATTGCTGTAATAGGTCAGATTTCATATTTATATTTAATCACTGTCTCTTACAACTGGCCTTAATGCTTTATAGTTCATATTATATCATTAAATGTATGCATAAAATTAAAATGTTATTCGTATTATTATTACTTTTTTTTGTGTTGGGAACTTGTAGTATTGATTAGGAGGTACATTCATTAAACTGACGATTTCTCATCGATCCATTTTCTTATTTTATTGTGACTTATAATTCAAAAACGAAAAACCGTAGTAATTAAAATTTTCACAAAATGTTTTTTATTATCATATTATATAGATACATGATAACATTTTCAAAAAATATTTCGAGTTTCGACAATTTTTTAGTTATATAGGTAGACATTTTTAATTATCTTAGTTGTTAACCTCATATTGTTGATAAAAAAGTTTGAAAATTTAGTATTATGTTTGTCGTAATTTATTAACATAGCAACTTAAAAATCTTAAGGATTATAGGCGAGATTTTTTTTTAAAAGCTATTGAAGTTCAATAATATTCAAAAATTACGAAAATTTGCAAATCATTTTGTAGTTAAAAATATATAAAATGTTTAATTTTTCTAGCTAAGGAATGAAAATTAAACACAAGTTTTCTACTTGCTCAGAAGTAGTTTGCACTGTAACCAAAAACTGGAAAAATTATGTAAACATATTTCTCTTCTCCACTAAACGTATATGCCAAGGTATGTCCACCTTGATATCAGTGGCGTGTTCATGGTGATGTAAAGGGGCTATACCCCTCCTCGGTTCCAACACCGTTGATCTTGTTTATTATAGCATTAAGTAGCTATTTAAAAAAAATATCTCACCAAAACCCTATAGCCCCCCCCCTCCCTCAAAATCCCCGGTCACTCCACTGCTTGGTACATAATATACCTACTTTAATCATAAAGACATAAACTACATTTATTAAGTCGTCCGTAATATTGCGAAAATTTACATAAATATTATTAAATACATAATATAATATATCATAATATAATTTCATAATAATATAGCCGTGTAAATGGAGTGGTAACTAGTAACCACGGTTTAAAAATGCGGTAGTATGTACAGTAACACACTGGTATACACACAATATTTTGCGCAAATCAATAAAATGCCACTCCGCCTGTATATACTGGCATTTTGCCATTTTGGCATATTATCGTTTTGTACGGCAGCACCACACTGCACACTGCACGACAGAGCGGACGGACGGAGACGACAGAGTTGTTGTACTGCTGCAGTGGTGCACCATTGCGCCGTTGTCGTATGCATAAAGTCCTGTCCGCGAGGACAGCTGCAGCTGCAGCTCAGTAGCTCACTGCCGGTAGTAAAAACCGTATCGCCGCGATCTGACGTCATTCGTCCGCGAGTGTGTGGGGCCGTGACCGACCGACATTCGTACACACTGTGCGTAGCCGTAGCGTCATTTCGATTTGCAGTTCCGCACTGAATGGTGATAAATCAAAATTCAGGCGAATATTGTTATCGAGCATTCGAATTTCGAAGCGAGCGCTGAGCGCTAACACAGGTGAGCTCTCGGTTCAGTGTTTCACGTAATAGTACCAATTTGTTTTTGTTTTTTTTGTAACACCATTTTTGACAGCTTATCATTGTTTTGACGTACAATAATATTTTACTAAACGAAGGTCCGGTAGGTACTTTCATTTAATTGTTTTGCTCTATTGGTAAATTTTTTTTTATAATGGTTCCATATGTCTGAAGAGTGAGTCAGTGTAATCGTAATTATAATTATTAGGTATTTCACAACACATTTCCATGACACACGAAATATTGTACTAATTGTTACACATTGAAAATATACGTACTTGTTATAAAAAAAATGAAAAATTTTACTACCTAATTATTTAAATTTTTTTTTTTTTTAATTTTAGAATCTCAAAATGGGAATGAGTAAGAGGACAGCTCTGCTGTCGGCAGTCATAGTGACATTTGGTCTTGGTACACTGTACTTGGGGTAATTATAAATTAATAGTTATTATTATATAGTAATATTATAACGCATTTATACACTCCTGATGAATTTACAACACAAATACCTATTGTATAGATATTTAAACGATCTTGTTTATCTTACAGATTGAATATGAAAACTCCACGCCCTCCAAAAGATCCTAATAGTTGGGACATACTTATATTCACACAAACTTGGCCAAACACATTATGTTATTCGTGGAAAAGAAGTAATCCTGCACACACATGTAACTTGCCATCCGACAAGAATATTTGGACTGTTCATGGCGTATGGTTTGTATAGTTTTTATTTCTGATTTCTAGTATGTGAGAGCTATATTAATTTTATACTTTTATGATACCAGGCAAATGGCTGATGACATTAGTCCAAACACAGTTTTATAAAAATACTTCATTAAATCCAATAATCTTTTTCAAAAATATATGTGAAATGAAAATTAGATTTAAAGAATTCTGTCCTGTTTAATTTCCTAAGTGTTTAAGTGCAGACTATATGTCTATATTTAATTAAATTATATTTTTGAGAAATCGGTAGGTACTTATGAAGATGGTGGGATCATTTGATCTAACCAAAGACCAAAGTTAAGGGTTAAAAAAAGTAGTGAAAGTTTCTTATTCAATAATTGGCAAGCTATTACAACTTGTTACGCTATACCTTTATTCTATGTTTATAGGCAATATAAAAAATATTCAGAAAAAAACAGTTTATATTTGCCTTAAGATAAGAAATGTCAAAAAAAAATATATCATAGTTCAATAAAGAGCTTGAGCAGTTAGAGTTTTTTCATTCTTTTCTGTATTATTAGTTCATAATTGAACTATATGTTTTCAACAAATTTTAAATTTAATCTTGGACTAAATTAAAATTGAGGTTGAAATTATAATTGGACTTCATTTATTGAACATACCATCTTTCAGCTGTTTAGATTTTGTTTTGCTTCATTCCTTTTAGCAGCACAAGATACAATTGGTTTATGAGAATAAATTTGAAAGCGATGAAAATAAAATGTATTATTGCATTTAAAATATTTTGTAAACATAGCGCCCAACTATGTTTACTGAACATTTTTCTACAGTTATTGGTAGTTTTTTCTTAGTATTTAAACTAGTAAAGGAAAAAACATTATTAAACCAACACATTTAATGTAACACACTAACACCGGTAATCAATGTTTAAAATCTATTTATTTTTTTAGGCCTACAAAACTTGGAACAGTTGGTCCAGGATTTTGTAACAAATCTTTGGTGTTTAATCCTGCTTCTATTTATGGCATAAAAGATAAATTAAATCAATATTGGACAGATATAGAGATTCCACCTAGTAATACTACTGAAGGAAATTTTACAAGCATTGATACATCGCATAAAAAAGAAAGTATTTATTTTCACGAATGGGAAAAACATGGTACATGTGCTGTAGCACTACCAGCCTTAGACTCAGAATTTAAATACTTCTATCAAGGAATTGAATGGTCTGAGAAGTACAATATGAGGGACGTTTTAGACAAAAGTAATATAAAAATAAATAGCACATTCCATGTAGATGATTATTGGAAAGCAGTGAAGTCAGTTTTGAAAACAAATGCATGGATTGAATGTGAAACCAAACATGTAAGTTTATAGTTATAGTACAAAAAAATAATTTCTATAACTAATGATCACTCCAAATAATTTTAATAGTAAATTTAAAAATTATGAGATTAATTATTTTTATAGGATACAAAGGAACAAATGTTGGCCGAAATAAGGATATGTTTTGATAAAACTTTAAAACTAATTGATTGTGATGGCATTATGAAACCTAGAAAGGGGCCAATGAAGAAGTCTCATGCATTAACTAATTGTGATACAAAAAAACCTATTTTGTACTTGGATCATGTTCCAGAACTGAATATTTCTACTAATACTAATTCTACAAACTCTAATTCTACTTCTACAGACGCTATTCTTACAAACCCTAATTCTACTGTTGATGAGTAAATTACAATTATATTTATTGACTAATAATTTGCTTTTTTTTATTCCATCTATTCTGATTTAAATAAAATTAACATAATCTATCTATAGTATACTGCTACTAATCGCATGGTGATAAAAAAAAAATCCAAACAACTTTCCAAAATACTATGTTTACAGGCACTCAAAGCACAGGTTAAAACGAAAAGTATCTGATAGCCCAGATGAGTGGATAACTAAAAGTCCTCGTCAAATTAACAGATCACATTCATATCAGCCTCGCACAAATTCTTCATATAATCAGAATTTATATCGATCAAATTCATACCCTTATATACCACGGTACATATCTATTTAATACATTTGTAATTTAACACACTAAAAATCTTGACGGTTTTATTTTTATTTAATCGTTAAACAACATTAAATTATTTAAATATTTTCTATTTGAAAATATGTACTGCTGGAACAATAATAAAGATACCTAATAACATTAATATTTAAACCAATAAACTAAGAACTCAGATACATTACTAAACATCAAGTAAAAGCCAAACAGAATACTTAATCCACCTGGTGTTGGGTACTATTTTATTTTTTTATAGATTACTATTCTTGCTTTGCTCATCTTGGTATGGGGTAGTGTAATATTATTGTAGAAAGCAATGATATATCGTTAGAAAAATAGATTCTGTGCTCTAAATTTAAACACTTGCTGATATTTTTTTCAAAATTTTTTTTTTGAATGCATGTAGCATTTCCTTTTGTTTGAATAAGTATAATTATAAGGATTTTTTTTTAGATTCTGAGTGGAACAATGAATGTATTAATTTTACAACAATGTGTGTTTTTTTAAAAAAAATTTTTTGTGTCTGTCATCACCTTTTAGGACAGTAAAAGTGCTTGAATTTTCTTCAGCAGTATCTTTTCTGATAGGAAAATGAATCTAGTTGGTATTTTGGAGGGTCCAAAGTAAAATTTTTCCAGTAGTTTTCAAAAGCACCGTGAAAAATTAAGGAAAAACGGGAATTTTTACACAATATTGATTTTGTTTTTGGTTTAACTCTTAAACAAATGACCGTAGGTACATGAAATTTTAACTGAATGTTTATATTAGAATTTTCCATACACCATAACATTTTCCAAATATTTTGACTTATTTTGAGCTATTTATGGACATTTTCAGTTTCCATTTTTTTTGTTTTTTTTTTTCTATAAATATCAATAAAATTTTATTTGTTGGTTAAAAAAGCTTGAAAATTTAATAGAAGACCCTAGTGTATTGTTTTAAAGACAGATGAAAAAAAATTGAAAATCCATAGTCACAATTTTTTTTATAAGCATTTAAGTTCAAATAATGACAAAATACGTAAAAATGAAAAAAATTTGCAAATTATTTTGAGTTAAAAATTCATGAAGAATTTTCTTTTTAAATCTAAGATTTGAAAATGTAATACAAGATTCCTCATAAGTTTTTCTACCTTTATTAAAAAAAATGTCTACAAGTAAGTCAAATTCAATTTTTATGAGCGTTTGAAATTCATATTATTACAACATTCGATATTCACTCGATTTCTTATGTAACAATTTTCTTATTTAATTGTAATTAAAAAACGAATGACTGTAGATACTTGAAAATTTCACTGAATGTTTATTTTATCAATTCTTATACTTAATAACATTTACAAAATATTTTGACTTGTTTAGAGCTGTTTACAGACATTGTCAGTATTCAATTTTTTTAGTTTTTTTTGCTATAATTATCAATAAAATTTTATTTGTTGGGTAAAAAAGTGTGAAAATTTAATGCAAGGCTCCTGATCTACTGTTACAATAGCAGTTGAAAAATATTAAAAATACATGGACACAGTTTTTTAAATAAGCTTTTAAAGTTCAAATTTAAAGTTTAATAATTATTTTGAAGTTAAATATTTATAAAATGTTCACATTTTATAGCTAAGGATTGAAAATTTACAAAGTTCCACGTAAATAGGTTATATATAAATTACTTTATTCACCATAATATCATCAAATATACTTGGTAAAATCATAGGCTGACTGACCGTTTTCGCTCAGAATCGTTTTTCTTATACAATGATTTTATATCATTGAATTCCAATTTAACACCATCCATTACAGTGACCCACTTGTAGCCTACTGTACAGCAGAGCAACATACACTGACCCACCTTTTTTGACATGAAAGAGTATTGATTTGTTAACGTATTTATTATTTAATTTTATAAGTACCATAGAATTGGGTAACTTTAAAATTACACTTATATTTTTATTCACCAGAGTACCATGATGATTTAATTTTTTTACCATGTCAATTTTTCTGAAAATTCTATAATACTTACAATAATTTTATAAATGTTTATGTGTTCACTTTAATCAATGATTAATTATTATGAATATCTAGTATATTCAGGGGCTAATTTTTTTTATAAAACAGGTATAAATAGAAAATTCTGTCCAATTTTGGTCTAATTATAAAATATTTATAAGTTATAGGCCCAGGCGGAGATCACTCATTCGCCACCCTAACCAGTAGCCAGTCCGGCCTTGAGTATAATATTATAAATCATAATTTATTATCGTTATTTATTTATTCATGTATATAAATGTCAATAAGGCCTAGAGTACAGAACATATTAACTATTACAATATTGTATAGTTGAAACATGATACAATATATGAAAGTAATTAACAATACATAATTAATTTACTATGTTTTGAATGTTGAATTTCATTATTCATATATCATAAAGAATAGAGAAATAGGAAAAGGATTTTAATTTAGCATATAAGTACAATTTTTTCATACATTTGTATGTATTTGTTTAAAATTGGCAATTATTTGAAGCTAGACATTGGATATTCACCCGTAAATTAACAAATCCTTAAAGGAACCTATAAATACAACGTTTTTCATATTTTGTCGTTATTCAAAAACTAATAACCACAAACATATACAATTTTTATCAACTGTTTATTTTATGATTTTGAACACTTCGTTTAAAGTTATTTATAGACATTTTAAATTTTTTAGTTTTTAATTCTGTAAATGTCAATACAATTTTATTGTTGCTTCAAAAAGTTTAAAAATTTAATCCAAGGCTTGTATATCGTAATAGTAGTTATAAATTATAATGGCAGTTGAGAAATATTAAATATCCATTTTTTTTTGTAAGTAATTAAAGTTCAGATTTTGACCAGATGTAGGAAAATCATGAAAATATTCAAATTATTTTTCAGTTAACAAATTATAAAATGTTCAATTTTTATACTAAGTATTGACAATTTGAAACAACGATTCTAGTAGTTCATACTGTTACCAAATAATTAAAAAAATATATAAATAGTTATTTTTACAGACATTTTAATTTCAAATTAGGACAAAATTACATATTAAATCTAAGAATAACGATTTTATTTATTTTGTTGTAATTAAAAAATATTATATGAAACTTTTAGAGCATATTATTATTATATTTTAATCACACGACATTTTAAAACGTAATATTTTGTCAAAAATGCATTTATCCTCTTGTTGTGCTTATGTCTAATAGTAAAATAAATTACTTAATGTTTTAAAATATACTTAGTAATATTATACGCTGACCGACCGTTTTCGCTCAGATTCGTTTTTCGCATACAGCGATTTTATATCATTGAATTTAAATTTAATACCATCCATTACAGTGACCCACTTGTAACGTACTGTAAGTACAGTAGAGTGACGCCCACTGACCAGTTTTTAGATTCTGAGAGAAGCGATGAATGTATTGATTTTACAATGATGTGTATTTTATTTTTGTTTTTGTATCTGTCATCACCTTTTAGGACAGTAAAAGTGCTTGGATTTTCTTCAACAGTAACTTTTCTGATAGGAAAGTGAATCTAGTTGGTACTTTGGGGGGGGGGGGGGTCAAAAGTAAAAATTTCCCAGTAGTTTTCAAAAGCGACGTGAAAAACAAAAGAAAAATTAAGGGAAAACGGGAATTTTTACGCAAAATCTGTTTTCGAGAAAATCGATTTTAGTTTTTGTTGTAACTCTAAAACAAATGACCGTAGGGACATGAAATGTTGACTGAATGTTTATAATTGCATTTTCTATACACCATAACATTTTCCAAATATTTTGACTTATTTTGAGCTGTTTACGGACATAGTAAATTTCCATTTTTTTTAGTTTTTTTTTCTATAAATATCAATAAAATTTTACCTGTTGAGTAAAAAAGCTTGAAAATTTAATAGAAGGCTCCTAGGTTATTGTTTCAAAGGCAGATGAAAATAATTAAAAATCCTTAGTCACAGTTTTTATTTATAAGCATTTAAAGTTCAAATTTTGACAAAATACGGAATAATCACGAAAATTAGCAAATTATTTTGAGTTGAGAATTCATAAAAATTTTTCTTTTTAAATCTAAAATTTGAAAATGTAATGTAAGATTACTCATATGTTTGTCTACCTTTATCAAAAAGAAAAATGTCTACAAGAAACTTAAATTAAATTTTTATGAGCGTCTGAAATTTATATTTTTACAACATTTGATATTCACTCGAGTTCTCATGAAACAATTTTTCTTATTTTATTGTAATTAAAAAAACGAATGACTGTAGATACTTGAAAATTTCACTGAATGTTTATATTAGCGTTTTCTATACAGCGTAAAATTTTGAAAATATTTTGACTCTTTTTGAGCTGTTTACGGACATTGTCAATTTTCAATTTTTTTTATTTTTTTTCTATAAATATCAATAAAATTTTATTTGCTGGGTAAAAAAGCGTGAAAATGTAATATAAGGCTCCTGATATATCGTTCTAATAGCAGTTGAAAAATATTAAAAATACATAGGCACAAATTTTTTTATAAGCATTTAAAGTTCAAATTTTGACAACATTTATCAAATTTATAATTTATTAATTATTTTGTAGTTAAAAATTTAATTGCATAAAAAAAATATTCGTGTCTATGTATCTTTAATGTTTTTGAATTACCATTAAGTAACGAAACTTACAAGGAACCTTACATTAAATATTCAAAATTGTTTATCGAAAATAATTTTTTTTTTTTTAAAGGGTAAGTGGGTGTCGCTTTGCTGTACAGTAGGTTACAAGTGGGCCGTCACTGTAATTGATGGTGTTAAATTTGAATCAAATTATATAATATCACTTTATACGAAAAATACGAAAAATGATTCTGAACAAAGACGGTTTGTCAGCCTATGTTATTTTATATAATATTTATATTGTTATTATTAATACAGTAGCCGGTAGTTGAACTAATATTGTTGCATATTTGTTGCATATTATTATATTTCAATATTAGTATATAATAATGTATATACTCAGGGCCAGTGTAAGGACAGTGCAACCGGTGTCCCTGCACAGGGCATCGCGCAAATGTAAGGCCTTGCGGAAGCTGTGCCTCAGAAAAGAAAATCATCACTAATATAATATTATAATTTTAGAAAAGATAATATTTTACAAACTACAGTTGAAATGATAATTCTGACATCCGTACGGTTATAATATGTGTAATCTAACTTTTATTTAAAATGTTATTGTACACATCGACAAAAATTTATAAAAATTAAAAATTGTTAACAATATTTAGTATTTACGATAGGTACATTGAAATTGAAGAGGATAAACAACGTAAATTGTAATTAGGTACTAAACTATGGCATCGTAATTAGGTTTCAGTCCATTTCAATATAATAAACTAATAACCTAATATGGTACTCACTTAACCTAAATCTAGTAGGTATTTAACAGAGCCTCTCGTAAATCTCTTTATTTATTTTTAGAGAGATTTCTGAGTGAAGTGAAAGATAAATCTATTTGGTTTACAATGATGTCTTTTTTTGTCTATAGTCTATAGACACTATTTTCGCGTAGTAAATTTTGTCCAAAAGTTACGTTTAGTCACTCTATAGTTCAGAAATGTACAAATTGTCCTTTTTAAAATGTTTAAATGTAGCATTTAAAACATAACACATAATATAAGTAAATATAATATAATACAGTGTAATAGAAGTTTTAAAATTGCATATTCAAATGTATTATATTTTTATTTATTTATTTAGGTATACCTAATTCGACAAAATATTATTTTATTAAACAATTTTGCACAGGGCCCCGCAGCTTGTAGCGCCGGCCCTGTACCTATATACTACAAAAATGTCAAGTACGCACGAATGAAAATTTTAAATTACAACAAAATAACTAAAATCGTTATTCTTGGTTACCTACTTAATATGTAATTTCGTCCGAATTTGAACATTAAAAAACTATGTATTTATATTTTTGACATTTTTTGGTTATAGAATAACCTACTTACGTTTAACCTTATTTTACATTTTCAATCCTTATCCCAAGTTGACAATTTTATAAATTATATTTATTTATTTTTGTTTTTAAAAGTACTGAGAATTTTTTTCAAGACTCCCTAAAGTACCAACTATTTGCCTACGAAAATCTCCTTCAAAGTTTTTGGTTAGAGAATTTTTTCTACTAAAAAAGTTGAGTTGTTTAAGCTGTACAAACCTATTCAAATACCTCGCCTAAACGCCTGAAATTATTAGACTGGTCAAAATAAAAATAATATTGTAGTTCATTTTCAGGCCCCCTCCCCAAATAAAAAATCGTGCGTACGCCACTGAGTCCTTAATAAATAAGGGTATATTTTATTACCTAATTTTAAATAAATATGCAATATTTTTAAAAACGATTTATTATACAATTTGTGTGTTACACCAGTGGTGACAAACCTTTTTTTCCCAAGGGCCAAAAAAAAAGAATTTTTAATTTTTCCTTTAGTAAATAGAACTGAATTGATATTGGTGATGGATAATGTTATCTTAATAATGTTTTAGAAAAACGTATATAATGATGAGGATGCCACGACACATTTTTTGTGTCTGATTAACAACATAATATGTAATTGACAATAAACAATAGGAAAAATAAAAATATTAATTTATATTTTATTTTACATAGGTTACTAACTTCCTAACTATTTTTAGATAAATATTTTTTTTTCAATTTTTATTTAATATTTTCACGGGCCGGCTAATAAATGATCGCGGCCCATAGTTGGGCACCCCTATGTTACACAGTTAAGTTATATATATATAGTGGCTATATAAATTTACGTGAGTAGATAATTTAAAATAGTGACTGTATGTTAAAATTAAATTAAGTGGACACATATAATAGAATATTGTATCATATAGTATGAGATGTATAATATAATTGACAATTGTTCGAAGTTATATCTAAGTTTTAAATGTATTGCATATTTGTTAAGAAAAACTTATTTATTCTTATATGAATCACATCAAAACAAATTTTTCTGTCATTGAGTGAATTGCTACTGGTTTCGATTTTACAGTTTTTTCTCGGAACCTTTTTTTTTTTTGTTGTTTTTGTTTAATGTTTGCTCTTCTTTTTTGTAGTGTTCATAAATATTATATTAAAATTACTTTTAGAATATTGTCTGGTGATGGAGAACCACCTTATGATTAAAATAAATGTCATGTATATTTATGTATTTTTTATTGCATGGATACAGCAAAGAATGGGATATATTGGTATTTTCTCAGTCATGGCCGTATACGTTTTGTCACACTTGGACTGTTAATTCAAATACTCACACTTGCAACTTACCAGCCAATCGTAATCAATGGACAATACATGGAATTTGGTATTTATATGATACATCTATATAATTAAAAATAGAATCTGTTTTTCTAAATTTTTTCTCGTATAATTTTAGGCCATCTAAAATTGGTGCCTTTGGTCCATCTTTTTGCAACAATCAAACAACATTTAATTTAAATGCTTTAAATACCATTATTCCTGAATTAAAAAATCGTTGGACAGAAATAAAAGAGTCAAAGACATGGACAAGGAAACAAGAAGGTGAACTGTGGAGACATGAATGGATAAAACACGGAACATGTTCTAAATCACTGCCAACTTTAGATTCAGAATTAAAATATTTTAATCAAGGGTTAGATTGGTCTAAACAATATGTACTGAGTGATTTATTAGAACAGGGAGGCATTAAGCCTAATGGCAGTTATCCTATAACTCAAATTTGGCATACATTAAGAACTGGATTGGGAAAAAACCCACATATCGATTGTTATTATGAAAGCGTATGTTTTATATTTAAAATGTTTATAACAAATAATAATTAAATTTATTTTATTTTTTAGCGTACCAACAAACCTTATATTGATGAAGTGCGTATATGTTTTAACAAATCATTAGAATTGATTGATTGTGATCCGTTCAGAAGAAACAGCAATAAACCATCTACAAATTGTCCTTTGGATAAAGAAATATTTTACATAGGAGCTGTAGTTTAATCTTGAAGTATTCTCTTATTAATATGTGTATGGTATGCTAAGATCAGTAAGATCTGAATAGAAGATAAGAATATAATGTAGTCATGTCACATTTAAATATAATGTTTCAATTAAAATTTCACAGTTACATTTTTAAATAAGTACAAAATATTCAAACAATATATTTTATTATAATATACAATATAATATTGTCTTGTTTATAATAATTTTTATAGTAATATGTACATTTTTAATCTTTTTTCACTAAATATTGACAGCTTTGTTTTAGTGAAGCTTTGTATTCTATACATTTTTGTTTTATCATTTTTAATTTCTATATTATATTTGTATATTTTGTATTCCACTTTTCTTCTTTATTCATATTATTAAAATTTGTATTATATTATATTCTCTTATTATTTTTTAATGATTTAACTGATTTATTAACTGATTTTAGATTTAGTAGGTATCTTCCTAACTTATAATCTATTAATTACAATATAATATATCAATTATTTTAACAAGTAAATAAATATTGCTAAAAGTTAAAAATACATTTAACTAAATAATTAAGTATTGAAAACAAACACTAAAAAAAACTATGACTCTGATTTAGATCTGTTCTAATGTATATTCATTTTTTTTCTACTTACTCATAAAATTGTATTATCAAATATTAATTAGGTAATTATTTCAATATATTATACTTACATAATATTATATTGTATTATAATTGTTTCTTACATTTTCCTTATTCTTCTTGTCAACTACTTTTAAATATTAATTATCTATCAATAAATATTTGTGAGATCTCAACAATTTATATTTTACTTCGTTCCAACTGGAATTTTTTTTAAATGTTCACTAGCTTATATTTTATTAGTTTTTCTAGATTTTTCAAATTGCGTATGTTCAATTTACAATTGATTAAAATAACAGTAATATCACTGTATATAACTACATTAACTAAAGGGAAATTTGAATAAAAATTCTAATTATGCTAAAATGTAAATATTAAGTACTAGCTGTATAACCCGACTTCACCCGCTAAAGAATGAATAATTAATGTAAAATACAGTTTTCGTGTATCAGTTCAGATATTTCAGCTCTTGGTATATTTTTCTATGTGATTTAATCTACTCTACCTGATATCACGAACAACAAACTGCAATTTTCTTCTAAATTTGTCAAGTAATTTTTGAGTCTATAGGAAACAACCATAGAAGAATCATTTCATAAATATACTCGTATTTGTTTTAAGATATAATTTCTTTACTTTAGACCATAAACACAATAATTTAATGCATGTTTTTTACCTCGGCTGCGAAGTAAGTAGTAACATTCTGTAAAAAATTGAATCTTATTAGTTATGATTTATGAGTGTAAAGTGTTCTTCATAACGACACTTTTTTTGAAATTGAACTCCTTCACCCTTTAAAATAAGATTTTCAAATTTTCAAATTTACATAATATTAAAGTTGAAAAATTAATTTAAAAATGTAAAAAAAGACGTTTTCGAGTAAATTTTATGACAAATTCAAATATGTTTTCAGAAATTTTATCGTTATTATTAGTTAATATGATGGGCAAAGGTTGACAAAAAAAAAAAAAAAACTAAAATTTGAGTAATGCGTTATTAATATGTACGTGCACGCGCGGAAGCGCTCCGCTACTTATTTTATATAAGTAGTAAGTACAGTCACTTCCAGTATAATGATAAACACTTACACGACCTGCCTGAAAATTGAACACTCATATAAAATTGCCTATACTGAACGCCTTAAACACGGTAAATACGGTCGGTATCGAATCCGACAGAACAATGATACAGCTCATTAGTCCGACTTTTGGATAGGCAATAGGCGTCTAACATTGTAAACATAATATTCTCGTTTTCAATTTAAAATGATCTTCCTACGTTTTAAAAGTTGATGATATTAAATTGTATTAAATCTTAAAATTGTCTTCCCGTAACAGCACGCAGATTATTCTGAACGTAAAATGTGCAATTTTATGCGTTAATAAGACAAAGACAATACATGCGTATTGCGTATACAACATGCTATTAAATAATGATACTTAAAAATAAATGATATGATATTTTACAATAAGGAATTTAAAACCACGATAGGCAAAGATTGAGTTTATACGGTACAAATTAGGCATTCACCTTAAGATTTTGACCTCCCCCATAAATTGGCACAGGAGCACCAGTGACGCCGAATGCCGATGTCCGTTTGAAATTGTATTGCATATTTGCATAGGTAATAATTAAATATAATATCGGTACCACCAGTGGCTAGTGAGGGGGGTATTGTGTGTTGAACCCCCTCATCACCAATCAAACGTATTTTTGTAAATAATATAATATGTACTACCTACTATATATATATATATGATTTAGATTTCTACGAAGTATGTTTCCATGTGTGGTCAGGTATATTTCATATTTTATATTATGAATATGAATATTAATACAACGGATACTGTGTAAAGCCATAAGCCACTAAAGCCCCCCCACATGTATAATGCACCTATTATATTCAAATATAAAATTAAAACACCCCCATAACTATTATTACCTAGAGCAGCGTTTCTCAACCTATGGCAAGCGTACCGCTAGTGGTACGCGGAAAACTCGTAGGTAGTAAGCTAAGAAAATCTATTTTTTTTTTTTAAAAAACGATCATTATCACAATAAATATTATTTGGTTTGTTTGATGTCAAAAATAATATGAATAACAATTGTGCATATTTAATTTTGTTTTTATGTATTAAATGCTTATTTATATTAGAGGGCATCCACACTGGTTGGCCTCCCTCCTCACACCCTTTCATGTTTTGTACCTTATATTAGCTATCAAATTTACTTATTGTATTGTAAGTATATAAATATTACAGATTGTAAATACTCTATTTTTATCTAATAAAAAAAAAAGAAAATGCTTATATTATCATAATTTTGTAGTTTCTAATAAGACAAATTTCCATACATGTAAAATAACGCATTCATTTTTGATAAGCAAAAAAATAAACGTTATTAATTGGTCAAGCGGTACATGAAAATTTTCAAACTGTGTAGGTGGTACGCGGATATAAAATGGTTGAGAACCGCTTACCTAGAGCGATTACAAATAAGTGATATACAACGATATTTAATTCCAGTCATTTCTTATATTTACAACACAAACAGACCGAAAATATTAGATATTAATAATTGTCCACTTGTACACCTACCCATAACAATTATGTTGCTGGGAAGTCGGAAAATGATATTATCTTAAAATGTTTTGACATAACGTCATAACCAGGGGCGTATACAAGGGGGGGATGTGGGGGTCAGATCCCCCCCAATAGGCCTTTTTTTAAATTTTATAAAATAGTGTTCTTAATGACTTAATGTAAGGAAATTACAAGGAAAAAAAAATGGCAAGGATTTTTTGTAAATTTTTATTTTAACACATTCAACAATTAATTAAAAATAATTTACTTAATATTAATCAGTAATCATATATTTATTTCATATTCATATAATCGTATTATGTGATATTTGATAATATGTATATTATATATACAAGTATAATAAATTATTATAAGATAATAATATGTGGCAGACCAGCCACGGGCCGTCGCCAGTCGCCACCGTCACCGATATCAACGCGGCGGAGACGACGCCCGCATGTCCATTGTCCGTGCGTATAATAATAGGTACATTTTCCTATACATTAGAAAAAGAAATATAAAAATAGCTAAAAATAGCTTAAATAATAAATATTATTATCTAAAAACAAAAAACAACCACAAATATTATGTCAGTTGTACGAACAGGAACAAGTCATAACTACATATAACTACTTGTAGAATTTAAAATAAAATGTATTGAATATATATGTTTTATCATTTATTAGGTATTTAAATGTGCACATACCTAGGTTTAGGTATTTTTGTTCCATAATAATTTGTTTGCAACTGATCCCCCCCCCCATACAAAAGTTATGTATACGCCACTGGTCATAACAAACAAACAATTCGATTTTAGTTATCACTGTGCTTTTGAAACAGTTTGAGCAGTTTGTCTCACTAAAATAGAAAAATACTAACAAATTTCTACTGTATCGCTAGGTTACAACTTGTACATCCTACGGGCTCCATGTCCACCATGTTACCACCCACCTGAATTAGGCATTGGCGTATAGCATCCGCAATACTTATACGTAATATAGAGATCGGCGCCACTGAGGACGCCCCTGCAGGGTACATATTATTAATACATCGAACGCCTTATAATATAGGTAGGTGCCTATACATGTACACCTAATATGATTTATGGACTTATAGTGTCCAATGACCAATGGCCATATTTATAATGGCGTGTCCTGTTAAAAATGCAATTATATATTTTAATAGTGCCTCCCTACTTATATGGATTTATTTATAGCTTAATACAACTGATACCTACCCGATGTCTATTCCCGATTCCTGAATAACGCTTATATTATATTATCAGCCATATTTTCGCCATAGTGGCCACTCGTAGGTATATATCGGAATATATTTCACGGTCCAAATATTAATAACAATCAAGTTTAATAAAGCCCCTCCAGGCTCCAATCAACAAACCGTTCTATATCTATATGACGTATGTATATAGTGTATTAGGTATGCCTTTATCTAATATAATAATCATCAGGGGCGCCTGAAATACTATGGTGGTCATTGGAACAGCGATCTGCAGGCGTATATTTGTAGGATATTATGGACTATGGAGAACTCGCAGGTTGGGTCATAAATATAGTATTATGATATACATATTTCCCTATAGGCATAGACACTAAACGCATACCTATACTTGTCATACAATATTAGATACCTTTTTACCTATGCGTGCACTGCAAGATAAAAATTTTAAAAAAAACTGTGGGTTCTATAGATACTTGTGAGTTCTTGCGTGTTCTTATTTATACTTTCATAATTTTGCAATTCCTGAAAATAATTTTTCTCCCATTGAACTTTTCTAAAACATATTATACATTCCTGAATTTGATTTTACTGAGAAGTATTTTCCAGATATTATTTGTACCCGCCATAAGAGAATTCCTGACAAATATTTTTCCGAATTTAATTGTATCTGACGCAAATATCCCACAAAATTACGCGTCACCATCATTTCCGATACCTAACCGCCTATTTAACCTGCCGGTTTCGGCGACAACTATTTCTGGTCGAGTCTGCAGTCGGCGAAGTAAAACGAAGTTCTAGACTAGAGAAAACCCGCTGCTGTCCACTGGCCGGGATGGTGACTACTGTTAACCACGGTTTAAGATATAGGTAGACAGGTAAGTATACCCTGCAGTACTAGATTTGACAACAAAATAAAAGGGTGATGCAAAAGTGTAAAAAAATGAAATTAAGGAACACCTATTATTGTTTGTATTGAAAATAATGCCGTTTTTGGGGTGTGAAAAAAGTTACGCTTGGCGTTGCAGTCCACGGGGCGAAAAAACATCGTCAATCCGCCCCCGGACTAAGGGCCTATAGTCTTTTAATCAAGTAACAAGATAAACACGTTTAATCATATAGTTTATAACGATGGATAACTAAACTAGTTTTGTCTGTTTTAGTCTCACCTAGTAACTATATAATGACAAAAAATTAGTCCCGGATAATATATTTTCATCTCTTCATCGCGGTGTAGTTACCGCGGTTTAGGTATCTAAATAATATTCGTCTCGGCTCGATGGCGTACAAAACAAACTCGCCGCGTTCAGTCGTATCCACACACACACACACACACACACACACACACACACACACACACACATACATATTATATTATTATTCGATCGTTAAAACGGCGCGCGACCACAGCGGTGATGGAGAATTATTTATCGCGGCGGCATTGCTGGTGGGTACCTACCTATATTATAGTATATACCTATGTTTACGCACGTATCCTGCTCGACTCTGCTCGCGCGATCAGCTGCTGCTCTGGCGGCGGCGGCGAGCCTCCCGGCACACAATATTATGATATTGCAATAATAGCAGTCGGGCAGTCGGCATTCGATCGCGGTCGGTTCTCGTCGTCGTCGTTTCCGCCAGTCCGCCCGGCACCACGGCCCCGGTTCGAAACGATTTTTTCGCCGCTCTCGTGCTCCCGCGTAGTATAACATTAATAGTATACAGACCGTCCCCCGGGGGAAGAAAAAAAAAATTCCAAAAGCTCTCTAGTAAAAAAGTCTTAACCACGTCGCAGATATCGTGTTATCATCGTTTCGCCGTTGAAAATAAACGATCACGCGATCGTGTGCGAATCGAGGAGATAATATCATATACGCTCAAAGTATAAAAACAATACTATACTACATGATTAGGAGGCGATGATCCTGTAGCACGCTTGCCTTAACCTTCGTCAACCCGCGTGTCATCAGCTATAATATACTTACGACACAATATCGTTTGATGGTGTGTTAGACGCGCGCGACTACGCGTTCCATACCGGTAAAAGGCCGCCCTCGCGCGATGGGGGCCGGAAAAATGCGTAGGAAAGTCAAGCTGCTATTGATTTTCCTGGCGTCGTGGATGTTTGTGGTCGTGTATCTGATACAGTCCGGTTCAAGGGACACAAAGGTACGTCGAACAATCTTTACAATCAACAACGAAATAATAACTATTTTATGGGAATATTATTAAGACAGTATACCTATAATATTATATCATTGTAATTGTTATTTATAATTGTACAACGACGAGAGGAGGATATTAATCCATCAAGAGACGCCCCGACGCGATATCCGTCTAAATTCGTAGACAAATCCGAAAAGGGCGTGTGTCTAGTGTATTTTTATGTATTTTAAAAAAATAGAAAAACATTAGATTTTTCAAATTTTTGTGTAAATAATTTTGTTTTAAAAAACACAAAATTCGACTAAAATTCGACTTGGCCGTTTACCCTTACGTTATAAACATAACATGTAAGCATGTTAGCTAGTAACGTAGACCTTATTTATCTACTATTTAGGTAGTATAATAAATGGGTTTTTAAAAAAAATCTTAAATACCTACCCAACTGTCTTATAACATTTACCTAATATTTTTTTTTTTATTTTTCTTTATTTTGCAATATTTTTATGAGAAAATACTGTTATAACATGAGATTTTTACCGATCTGCAGTTTGTAATGTATAAGATAGTCCACCTTTCGATGCTTAAAATGTCTTAAAGTGTGCTTGCGTGCGATGCATATAAAAATTAAATTAAATTTTTCAAAGTATACCTACCAATCATATTTGTACATATCATTGCAATAGGTTAAAATTTAAATTACTTAACTTTTAAATTTTGCAACAGAGTCGTCAAGTTTTCGTCGGTACTACTCAATCTTAGCCTTTAGGCCCAGCTACCTCCAATGGCACTATAACAATAATTATTATTTTAACATGAATATACTTATTAACATAAGTGTAAATTTAAGTAATACCCCCCCCCCCCCAAAAAAAAAAAAAAAACAACTCCCTAAGCCCCCAAATATTTCCTCACTTGTAAATATAATAAATAATGTGGTAAGTGTAATACATATGATTTACACGTGTTAATTGATATTTCTAGCCCCCCCCCCCCCAGATGTTAACCATATTTACGTATATGCTTATATATGTATAATGTGTACAAATAATATATTTTATAGTATAATTGTATTGATTGTATTAAAGATGTATTCAATATATTGAAGATATCAAAACTATTTTGATATTTATTGACGACAATATTATTTTATTATAATCAGTCCCGGCCCCCGGAGATCTATGGCCATTAGGTGTTACATTATATTACATTATTAATATTATTATACAGGGTGAGTAGGATATATTATATATATATAGATCACATAGTTAATAATAGGAACATGGATTGGAAATAATACGCAGTAGAGAATATAAAGTAAAATTAAATAACATCATACGTAATAAATAATAATATAGTTAGGTATTGTTTGAGTTAGTTTTGGTTCAGTAGTGGCCAAACAGGGGGGTTAGATCCCCTCATGACCTTTTTTCAATATTTATATCAACTTAAGTATAGGTGTAAAATGGTAATTATATTATTTTCAATGATCAATTAGTGCTGCATGATAAAAACAATTAAATCGATCGTGTTTGAACTAGGTAGGTAGGTATATGGCCCATATATAAGTTATCCATTGCTATTGCGCAGGGATTTTCTTTTTATAGCAATCGGCGTACTATTATGTCCTATGAAAACTATACACACACGAAGGTTAAAATAAATATATGCGCATGCGCGATATTGGATACCGCGTATTATTATTAAGTATGTAATATGTACCATATGAATTTGGTATGGTGCCAAAAGTTCGCTTTTTGCGTGTAACGGTGGTACGAATAACTCTTCAGCTAAAATACCAATTTGACCACGAATTACACAGAACCTGAATTTTGTTGATGAAATCGACGTAATTTTATGGTTATAATAATTTGTATGTAGATAATAAGTAATTAAAGTAGGCACTATGTATACAGATGTCGAGATGTTAGTGTTTGGTGTTTGGTCCAAACAATTGCGTATTAAAAACAAATTAGATAAATAAGAGAAACGTTGATTGCACGTCATAACAAATTATATCTCATGTCTTTGAACAGAAAATATTCTTATACACCTATAATATTAAGAGAATAGATATATTTTATTAACATAAATATAATTTTTATTTTAAAATTATATTCTTCTTAAGTAGGTAGTTAATTCGTATTGTCATAACATTTACAACTTCCAAAAATGCGTGGATATAGGTACACTGTTTTAACTGGTTATAGTAATTAAATAATGTATGATTTAAGTAACGTATGTTATAATGCATGTTTTGAGCAAAACAATGTGTGTATAGATAATAGTTTTTTCACCAATATTACTGTAATCGTTACCTCGTTGAAATTGATTTGTTATTACTTATTCATTTTAATATCGTTGGCTGTTGAAAATACGAAATAGAAAGTTATTTATTAAAGTATAATTTCTACAAGTTACCTATTTGAATTATACGAGTGCGCCTAGGTAATAGACCACTAATAATTTATTCATAATACTATACATTTTCATGAAACCGCTGATATGAATTATGAATAGTTTATTATATTTTATTTCAATGACAATTTATTCTAAAAAGCTAAAAAAAATGTAATACATTTATTATTATTTCTATTAAGTATTTGTTTTCACAAGAAAAGGATTTGCTACAAAAATATAAGGGACAACCCGAAAACAAATTATAATTTTATACGTTCGCAGTTTACATGATTTCATATCTAGTAAACTCAAAGAGCTGAAGATTTAATGTAAATCAGTAATATTAATAAATAATAAGTAGGTATAATACATATTGTTATATATTATGTTTATAATTTGAATAATTTAAACAACAATAATAATAATAATAACAATAATATAATATAATAATATATTTTTTAAATTTTTTTTTGCATATTATAAATTATAAATATTATAATTTATGAAGGTGCTATATTTTATATATTAAATATTTCTAGAGCATATTTTAAGTGCATATTTTTTAAATGCATAATACGTGTAGGTATACATATTTTGAGGTTATTAAGTACTTGAAGTCATCAGCTCTATAGTTATGATGTATATGAAATTCTTACATTTATAATTTATATCATATACATTATACATATTAAATAATTTGATAACAAATTAGGGTATTACATATTTTAATATTTTATAATATATTATATTATACAAACGATATAATTTATTTTTCATTTTTTAACATTTCTAGTCATCATGCCAATAATAAATAATGAAATATTCATAAACACATGAACAACCAACCATGACTGGTAGTCTTTCAAAATGTATTTTTTGACTTCTGTAAATAAATATTAGAGAAAATTAGTTTGAAAACTGTAACGATTTAAATAAATATTAAAAATACCTTAATGTTATGGAAATACTTTACATGTTAAGAAAAGTAAACTATATTGTGGTCTAGAAAGTAAAACATATTGTCATAGAAGTAATTGTTAAATTTCTTTATATTATTAAAAGTAATGTCAATAGATGTAATTTCTGGAGGTCACGTCTGCATGTCACCCACCTCTGTTTCAAAATCCATATATTATGCTCTGTGTTTGTATAATAATATCTTATATACATTGGGTTCAACGATTGATATTAATTTTTGGAGATCATAATCTTTCATGTATCATAAGTCAGTAAGTCATAATTCGTAATGCAAGTTATGACTTTTTGGACCATGAATTCATTGTTTTCGATCGCCTTCAGACGTTTATTATTATATTGGATTACCTAGGTGTGTGCATATACAAATTACTGTACACATTAGAGTCACTATAGAAGTAATCAGAGCGTGTCCTCATTCCTGAATGGTGTTGGCCAGAAATTAGACGTATGAATAAAAGGAAAATCAATTTTGTCCTCTGTGATATATTAATGTATAATTTGATGGTTTGTATATTATTATCTCGGTGTGTAGTGGACGTCTGGCGGACGTAACAACGCGCATTCCGATAAAATAATCCATTATATTTTTGAAAATAGTAAAGACGAAACGGAGAAACTGTTGGTCAGCATATAGTTGTTACATGTATTTATTATTATTACTATTATTATTATTCATTATTTTTTTTCGACGGAAATTCAATGTAACGTAACACGTACCGCAGCATGTGCGAAAGGGTGAAAGTGAATTGAACGTTAACTCGTTTTTGTGTAGAAAAAAAATAGTTAAAAAATAACCCGTCTACCTTGTGCCCCCGCCTACAACGATAATTTCTCACGCAAACCATTACCATATCCGATTATACTCACGACCACCAGCTGCAGATTAAATGTCGTAGGAGTGAAATTTGATTGAAAACTATCAAACACCAGTAAATAATTGATCGATAATTTTTATTCAATTACCTACCTAATATTTTTATTACTAACACATTAATATATTATATATAATATATATTGTATAAAGTGGTTCGAACAAATAATTTTGAAAAATCATCTATATAGGAGCGTATAGCGTATATTATACAATATATTTTATGCGTCAGTGTTATAAATTATTTACATAAATTATAACACATAACACATCAATAATCAATAAATCTCAAAACTTGTGTACAAATAAAAATAATACGAAGATGTTGATTGAAGTTTATGATTTCCGAACCTAAATGCAGTTGATTAGTTGATACAAAAATTATTACATAGGTATAAAATAATATATAACAGGTAATACAAATGCGAATATGCAGTTATTACTGTTTTCTTGATTTGAAATAAACAGTTTTATCAGTTTTATTTACTTTATATTAGTCTATAATACTAGTCTATACTCTATAGGTAGGTACTAAGTAATGATTATCAACCGATGTGTCGCGACACACTAGGGAGTTGCGTATTACCGTGATGTGTGTCGCCAAAAAAATTGTTTATTTATATTGTACGTGTTCAAAGTATAAATAAATTACATCATTATAGCGTTATGACGTGATCTATACTCCATACCATATTACCATGGCGTATGGTCCATACCCGAATCTCCGGAGTTGTAGAATTTGTTTCGATTTTCTATGCTTCTGATTTTCACTAGACAGAGGTTAGGTTAGAGACACAGAGTGAAAAGTTCGCTTCATACAGCGATTTAAAAACGAAATGAAGTTTTTATATTTTATCGACTAAGTCGACTGACTATGAGCAGTATCTAAAAGATAATATTTTACTTTTAGATTCTGCGAGCAGTGAACGGATCCGCTCGAGCGATGACTGCAGCATTGAGTCGATTGATTATGTGTGTTTTTTAAATTAATTGTTGTGTCTGTCATCACCTTTTGAAATAGTAAAAATCCTTAATCATCAACCTTAATATGTTTTCTGGTAGGAAAGTGTGAATTGAGTTTGTACTTTTCTTGATGAAAAACAAAAACATAATTTGAAATAACAGGAATTTGTACGCAAAACCTGCAGTTTTCGATAAAATCGATTTTCTTATTTTCTTGTAATTAAAAAACGAATAATCGTAGAAACTTGAAATTTTCACCATACGTTTATGTTAGATTATTATAAACCCACACGTCATAATTTTAAAAATATTTTAGTTCTTTTAGAGCTATATTTAAAGGCATTTAAAATTTACCTTTCTTTTCCAATGAATTTCGATAAAAAATTAAGCTTCTATAATGAAGTTAAACATAGTTGGGCGTAAATCTACAATGATTTTTTTATCAATATTTGAAGTTAGAATTTTGACAAAATTTGTCAAATTTGCAAAAATTGGCAAATTGGCGGGCAGTTGAAAATGTACATAGATAATTGAAGATCACTTTTAATATTCATACCTAAGGTTTGAAAATGTAATACAAGGTTAAATATAAGTTTTGCTTACTAGAATTATAAAAATAAATTGAATATAAATCCAAAAATATTTTTTATGAGCGTCTGAAGTTTAATTTTGAACAAACTTGAATACTCATTTAAAAAATCACTTTTTCTCAACAAACAATTATAGTTTTTTAGAAGTTAATTCAAAGAGAATTAATCGTAGAAACTACTACTTCATAATTTGAAATATTATACTTTTAATTAAATTATCATTTTCTGTACTCAATACAATTTTCAGAATATTTAAATCAATTTTAAACAATATTTATAAAATACATTACATTTTTTAAAGTGTAGATAATTTTGAATGTTCAAATTGTATAAATAAATATGCTTAATGTTAATAATTTATTATGTCTACTTTTGTTTCTATTACCTACAGATGCATGGGCAATGACTGATTATATTGATAATATAAAGTAAGTCTTAAAAAATTAAAATGCTATTAAAATCATGTTTTCAACGTTATTCAATTTTTAAAATTAATGATTAATGTTACCTATAAGGTTATACATATAATTACTATCATACTATCAAGAGGCAAAAGAGGTCACAGTTTATTCGATTTTTTGTTTCTAATAAATTTGTAATTATAGTCAGGGCTTTTCAACCGGTAATTTCCCGGAATTTTGGGGAACCTATAATCGGTTACCGTTATTATAAGCCTATTTGTACTCCCGGTTATCGGTTACCGGTTACCGTGACAATTTTTCAGCTAACATAAAACGTTATAATAACGTAATATGTTTAATATGTTGTAACCGGTTAAGAACCGATTACCGGTATTTATAAATACTGACTACCGTTACGTATGAACTATAATAATATTATGTTTAATTTATTTTAGCAACATAAATGATTATACGCTCGTAGCTACTAATGGTGTAATAAATAATAACTTCTTAAAACTATTCTTAAATCATACTATTATATCTTCGTTTTTTTCCCTAGTCTCAATTCTTGGAATAATGATTCAAATAATTGGTATTCCACATTTCCATTTCCTACCTACCTAGGTTGGTAATGAGTATTGACGGTACTCAATAGTCCCGGTCTCCCTCATCGTATATTGTACTGGGAAATCTAAAAATAGCTTGATTTCTTTAACAACACGAATATTGTATTAAGTATACGGGTACAAAGGTGTAGTACAACTTTTTTTTAGAAAACCGGTATTCAATCGATTACCGGTAACCGACATTTTTTGGAAGCGATTATCACTTAACGGTAACCTGTAATTTTGAATCTAGTACCGGTAATTGGTTACTGCTAACAACAGGACCGGTATAAAAACGCTAACCGGTATCCAAATAAATTTCGGTTACCACTAATGCGGTAACCGATTAAATTAATAACGGTTTCAAGCCCTGATTATAGTATCATTGCGTACGTCAGGAGGTCCACTTTAAGGAGTATAATATTATGGTTTTAAATCATCATTAAAAATTACTAATAATAATACACGTTTATTATAAATTAGGTACACAATATGCATAGAGAAATCGTATACATAGCCATCTAGATAATATGCAACCAAATGGCTAATTTATTGTAACAGCGGGAAAATTAATGTTTACGCAACACCAATTTTGACAAAATTCAATTTTGTTTTTTTTGTTGTACTTAATTAAAACAAAATTGTATTTAGACTTGAAATTTTAACCTAATATTTAGATTAGTATTTTCTTTGTATGCTATGTTTTCTTAAAAATATTTTAACGTTTTTTAGTTATTTATAAGCATAGGCATTGCAACTCTATATTTTTATTTAGTTTTTTTCGATTTATTTTGATAAACTGTTTGTTTCTAAGTTTTTATATGCAATAATATATATATTGGTATGCAATAAATTCTGATGAAACTGAATTTGAATATTCATTTGAATATGAAAAGTAACTTATTTTGTTATTAGTATATGTTTGCAGTAATTCAAAATATATTAAGTGTAGGAACTTGAAACATTCCATTATTATATATTATATTATGAATATTATAATTTTCAAAATATTTAGACATTAGACACGATTATATCACGAACCTATTTACACATTGTACACCATTGTATACGTTACGACAGTATAACTTACCTGTAAGTTGTACTAATGTTTTTGGAAAAAACTAGTTCAACCTATCGAAATAATAATAATAATAAAAAACATATATTATAATATTCCATAAACAGACTATCGTTAAAGATCCGCCTTCTCCTTAGTTATAATCGTTTTTCATTTTCGTATAGGGACTAGGTAGTCGGTAAAATGTTTTATCATTAAATTCAAATTATTTGGAGTTCTGTAAACAGACGGTAATCTTCACATATTCACTGCACACACTAACAATTTATTTTAAAAAATATCTTTCAGAACGCGTAGTATATTTTATTATTTGTAATTTATGTATTTATACATTGTACCTATAACCTAAATGTGTTGTTTTTTGAAAAACAAAAAAATGAGAATTCAAATTAAACATCTATTACGATGAACTATTCAGCATGACGAGTTACACAAATCTTATATTCAAAACATTCAGCTGAGGTGAGTTTCCTGATTTTTCTTATTGCTTTTCCGCAATTATCATTGCTTTCAAATGTATAATCAAACACCATTAACCATCGTAGTTGGCCAAGTTAAACGACAATAATAATTAATAATAACCATTAACCAACACTCGTATTGTAGTATCTAGATTTTTTTTTAAAGTTAGTTCATTTATCATAGGTAACTATAATTTACATATCTAATATATAATATATAAAAAATGTCGTGTCACGGTATTTGTCATCGGATTTCTCCGAAACGGCTCGACCGATTTTAATGAAATTGTTTTTTTTATATTTGGTAGGTTTGAGAATAGGTCACAAAGTAATTTTCACCCTCCTATTTTGATTTTAAGGGGTTAAAATTAGCAAAAAACAAAATTGTACGTGTAAATTGAATACCTATATAGTATATACGTAATGGTTACTATTGGTTATAGCCCGTATAGGAGAAATAACTAGTAGAAATTCGTATTTATTTATGATTGGTTGCCATTAACCAATGAAGAATTATTCAAGAAGATCAGGTACAAGCTTGCATTAAATCGAATTTTCGAACATTGCCTACCAGGTTGGCTGAGTTGTACTTACTGCAGCGAGTTACACCCAAAAAAAGTTGAACAATCATCATTTTTTTAAGAGTTGCCATTTTTTCCGACAACAAAGTGCACGGGATCAGCTAGAATAATATATGTATTTACGCAAAATTATCCACTCACTAAATACAATTTAAAATAGGTATTATATTATATTTTGGTAGAATGGTTGCACGGAAAAAACAAAACAGTTGTTTGTACTATAAAAATTGTAGGATTGACTGTACATTATAATTGCTAAAAGGTTAATCAGATTTACTAAAATATTATAGAAAAAGTTATTATAGTTATTCGAACTGAAATATGCTATTTTAACTATTGTTTAGTTAATTCAAACATTAAAAACTGCATTAACTATAAAATATAGTAAACATTTCCATAACTATTAACTATATTTATATAGTAATAATAAGTAAACCATTTTAGTTATTTTACCTATTAAATAGTTATATTTACTATAATTTGTTTAACTATAATATTATAGTAATTTTTTTTTTCGTGTGAACAAATGAAGTATTTTAAGAATTTAATTTAAAGTATCTAAACGATAATAACATCTTATAGAAAAGTGTATAAGCGTACGTTATTACTTAGACATAACTACATTTTGTAATGTTAATTAATACATATTAAAAATGTTATACTTATGTATAGTACGTGAAGATGTATTATTACATCAGTCATTAGTCATTACTCATTTAGTCATAATTCATTGGTGGGCTCCTGCAGTGGCTAGTGGACATTTAGCACATTCGGGCACGGAAGTATCGGGTTTTCTTAATTACTAATAATTTAAACTATTGTTAACGGTCTACTTATTGCGTTAAATTGCCTACGTGATCATATTATATATATATACATACTCGGATACTCCGATACTTGTATTAGAGACTGTGACGATGCGCGTTCGAATCATGTAACAGCCGCAGTAGCTATATTGGTGTAATATGTATATAATAATATTATATTATATATATATACATGCAGATAAAATAGTTTGAAATAAAATGACTTATAACAATGAAATAAAATAAAACTGTTTTTATTGCAAGGAAATAGTCACCGACCCTGCCCCGTTATTCTATTAAATTATAATAATATTCATTAACACTTTAAAACGACGTGTATACGCCCGGGCAATCAAATCGTAATAATCCTTGCGTCCGCGTGCGCTCGCTCGCTCCATTGTACACAATAACTATAGGAACAAAATCGATGGGTGTCACTGGAACCTCAAATGACCGAACGGTTCATTTTGATTTGTTTTTTACAGGATATTTTATTTTTTTACTCATTCCCGGCACGCATACAGGAACTGCGTTCATTACAACAACAGCTATTTTGTTTGACGGTTTTTTTGTTTTTTGGAACGAATCCATATCGCCACCGGTTGTACGGTAAAAAAAAGTTGTCTGTATCCCAACTTTGTTTGCGTTCCCACTACATATCGTCACGTAGATACCTTTATTGTGCATACGAAATATATTTTACACTTTTCTAAATAAAAAACCACGTACCCAAGCAAAAAAAAAAATGTGTCCATATCGTATTACTACTATATTATAACGTACTAATATATTTTTTTTTTGTTTTCAAACCCATATAAACTTTATGAGTGTAGACTGTTGAGTTATGACTCTCGTGTTTATGAGTTACGGTCGGATAGGTATTTAAAATACACAATAGCCAATAGGTACGTGCAGTTAACTAAATATATACATATAATACATATATAGATTGATACAATAATACAATGGTACCTATTACTTATATTATATAAATCAGTATATAGTTTTATTTTATTTTAAATAAGACATTATCGTTAGGTATTGTAGTAAATGTTTGAGTTTTCAAAAAATATTGTGTGTTTGAATTACTTACAACAAGTGGCAATATTGTGATGAGTGGTGACAAAAGACATTTGAACCTATAGATATTTTAAACATTTAGCGTTTATATAAGAGAAGCAGAGTGCAACAGGATATATACTTACCCATTATGATGTATAGGTATATGCGATAGACAGTTCAATAATTGGCTCTTAGAATATGAAACTAAAAATACGGGTCATGATTTAAGAAAGAAATAAAAACCTAAACAATTTATATCATTAAAAAAATATAGCACATACCTCAAAAATCAGAACTTGTTACAATCAACTCGCGTATCTATATTGGAATGGCACTTGTATAGTTTCATCACTTCATTCATCTCGGCGTAGGATAACGGTGTTCCTAATTATTATCATAATTTTGAATTAAATAAATCATTGTATTCAAACAAAGATTTCAATCGAAACTAATTTGACTACCTATAGGTAGTATTTATTAAAATGTTCAATTATTAAAAAAAAAATAATTATTCAACATTTCTAAAATGTATTGCATAAATAATAAAATGGTTATAATAGGTAATAGTGACCTTGTATATTAAAATATCAAGTCTTAACACCTAAAGCTACAAATTAAATTAAAATGTACAAGAAATATTAATAAGTAACATCGTTGTATAGGTAATTTCATGCTTAAATCACATTAACATTTAAAATAACAAAAACAATTGCAATAATTGAAATTTATTAGTTATAGATAGATAGGTATTTACTATATACGTAAATAGTAGTATATAATATGGAGGACGGAGGTATATGTTTAAGTTTTCTGCTTTCCTTATTACTGCGGATGTACATAATAAAATTCAAATAAATTTAGTTGTACAATTTAGAGATTATCAGGCAAATTTGAATAATTTTATTTGTATATAATTATGTATTAATATTTTGAGTTACTTAGACATTATTGGCTAATAAATACGACGATGTTGGGTCCATAAACGCGATTAGGGCGCTACTCCCTATAATAATTCAATTAATTACGTAAACTTATATGGAGTATAAATAATTACAGTCTACAGTCATAAACAGTCTGACCATGGTTTTAGATGATCATTCTAATTGTTAATATTACAAATTCTAATCTTCCGTTATCGGTTAATTTTAAATGTAAGTGAATATTATATACCTAATAGTAATGCGTGTTTTTATTGTGTCTATCGTGTTTAATGTTCATCGTGTACATTATTGTGTATCGATCTTTATAATATTTGTATTCTCGTCGCTCATGTGTGATATGCATTATTATATTAATTACAATACTAATTCGAATTAATTAAAAACTGAAAACACTGATATTAGTGATATTACCCAAGTAATTACTAATGTATCAAAATTCAAAACCTTAATAATTTTAACCATTATACATGACACATGCAATGAATTAAGTGATTTCAGATTTGTTTCGTATTACATTTTTACGATAGTCGGATAGTACTCGGTATTTGAAAAGGTATTTGTTTAGTAACTACCTAAAGAATATAATATAGTATATAATAAGTATATAGTACTATTATATTAGTCGGGCATTATAAAAATGGACGCTGAAAAGACTCTAGGGACAAAACAAATTAATAGGCACTTAATAATACTAGCTTGGTAAACAAATCAGTTAAGAAACACATGGAGGAGTTTTTAATTCTTTTTTATTTCCCTTTATATTTCATAGCACTGATACACATACAATTCGAACAAATACTGCGTAATGCGTAATATAACATAAGGCACCAACTCAATATCCAGGGTATAAAACTTCACATTTTATATAAGAGACCCTAAATATACTTTACACTTGGACTTAGTACATTGAGTATACATGTAAATGACATGTTTATATAGGTATCTTTCTCATTATATTATTGCTATACATTACAAAGGCGGTCAAACGGTGGTGAGGGGAATATCCCACACATGACTTTTTTTTTGATATTTATAATAATATTTTATATCATATTATATTGTTGATAATTCTTGATAATTAACAGCTCCAACGTAGAAATAGAAATCCATACCATAAAGCTTAATTTTTTAGGTTTTTAGTTTTTTTTCTTTAACATTTATTTGAAATACACAATCTATGAAATTGTTTACAATGATCATATTTGATGCAGGTAGTTACTTAGACGTGATAAAATGAATGATAGGAAAAAGGAATTAGATAGGTATCCTGCTGCAGTGATATTATTTTAATAGATTATAATATATATGTAGTTAAATTAAAAATATGATTAAAATGTTAATTTGAAACCTTAATATTTGTGTACCTAGTTATTATGTTATTCCAGAATCGTCTCAATGTTTTGGTTATTATAGCTGTTTGTGTTGTCGTAAATATAACCCTAAGTGGATTATTGGATAAAATTCATTATATGATGAATATAATGTATTATTCCTCGGATGAATTGGTGGAAAATAACAATTAACAGATTTACTAATTTATTTAGATACCTCTTAATTAACTTTTTAGTTTATGTTTTGATATTGTTTATAATCAAAGAGTATGTAAAAAATTATAGCCTCGTCCCTCCCCATGACAAAATCATTTGACTGCCACGAGTACCACTGATACATTACGCGCCTGTTTAATAGTAAAGAAATTATGTATGTATACAGAGGTACCTGGTACCTACTGTTTAAGTGTTTAACCAAAAACATTATTATATTATTTATTATCTATAGGTATTATATTTATAATACATACGTGCTTAAAATTGTGTCATGGTTAAACTGCCGCTCAATAAATTTACTCAATACATTATAATACCACTATAGTATTATACTACCTGTATTATTAAGTATAATGTTATGTTTTTTTATTTTAATAAGATGTATGTTTAATAAAAACTGTTGTCCCATATAGTCTCATTTCCCAATATATCATATTTTATTGCAGATGGTTATCTAATGAAGATTCCTCTTAAACAAACTCGATATATACGCAACTAACCCGTTTACTATATTATTACGTGATCAAAATGTCCAGACAGCAATACGCTCTGACCTGAGGGGTCGCGCACGCGTTGCGACTTAAGGAGATAGCTGCAGCAATTTCTAAGTCAAAATCCGTGTTGAGCCTACTCTCCTATATAGATTGTCAGATTGACCTCAAACCTTTCTTATTCTAGTTAAGTATACCTACCTACCTACCATAATTCAATTGCACGCCAATGTCTACGTTCCGCCATTCTGTCCCTAGGACATTTTTGATGGCGTTTGAGTATGATTGTGCAGTATACTGTATATATACCTAATATGGTTTTTATATACCATTTACCCATTATAATATCTTTGGATAAAATGCACGCACAGGGTGATTTAGAAAGTCGACACAATATTAATGATACGGTCTGCATGCGCTCTTGACGTACGTGTATAGAAATCACACATTCATTTATATATTGGCGCCAACAACAACGTGTAACGTCGTAACATACAAAACTCATTTGTTTCGGTACAAAACGTTCTTGCCTACTTTTTAAACGTACCCACCACCAATCATACTTTTATTATATTATATTTATATATTTAATATATACTACTCAATCGAAAAGACATCCGACGAACGCGCGTAAATTGGCTACTAGGTATTGCTTAACATTTTGGCGTTAAAAATATTTTTCGTTACCATGGTGAATTTTATACGCTATGTCGCATTTTTATTATTTATAGTACCTATTTAACTATTTATAGAGTAGAAAACGAGTCTTGAATCGCCACTTTCAATGGGGGATATCATAACTTTGATTTGAATGTTGAATTCATATTTTATGATATTATAATTTGAACTCTTGACTTCTCCTCTATAAAAATCTATATGGTTTAGAAATATAATTATTTTGTTCCAGTTTAAATACACTGTACCAATAGTATCCATACAGTATTGAATATTGAGTCAATAATCGTTATTATGTTACCTGATGTATTATACGAAAAATAACAACAATTAATAAGCTAATTTATTACTGGATGCCATTACAAACAATTAAATAAAAGGAAATACAATGATTATTTTGTATTTCTTTGTTTTTACACTAGGTAGGTAGCAGATAAGAAAGATTATTTCAATAGAATTATATGCGCAAAAAAGACTAGAATGAATGCCTTTCCCTCGATAATAATAACCGGATCCAGGCACATAAACATAGATATAATATTATGCCGTATTAGATTGGTAGTGGATATTGCTGCAGGTGAAAACGTTGTAATTATATCGATGTTGCTCGTAGAACTGTAACAATCCGCTACTCTTATAATATTATATAGATGTTCAAAATTATTAAAATATCCATATTTAAAATTTGAACAACATTTGTTTCATTATACTTATTCATTATGGTTTATCGTCTGAAATGTATTGGATTTAAATTAGAAAATTAGTTTGTACTAAAATCTATATTTACTCTATAGATATAAATATATAATAAACAATAATGAAAGAGTTCTACAAAATTACGTAGTATTATAGGTAGGTATCTACTGACAAATTACATACCAACGATAAGTTTATAAATTGGTTAGTTGTTACAAGTAGGTACCATATAAGATCCTAAATATTAATGTCCAGTTGATAGTTAATATGTTTAAAGTACCTACCTATATTATTTATTATATTATATTACAACATACCTACAATTTTTGTTCGTATCGAATAATTTTAAATTATAATGTATTCACGTGTATTACTGTAATATGTTATGTGTATAGATTTTTTTAATAAGTTTATTTGAGGTTGATATAACATTTAAAACATTTTAATGAGATGATCAACACCTGGTTTGAAACTTAATACTTAATGATTATATTATTAATTCATGTCAGTGATTTAGGTCATTTCAATAAGAAAAAAGTGTGTACAGTCTCAGTGCAGGTGTCGTGGTGACTGATGAATGACGAATAATTGAAATGAAATGTACAACGATAATATAATATGTAGGCTGTAAGGTATTGGCAAGTAATATTTCAATAAAGTCAATAAAGTCTCATTACTGTAATAGGTTAAGTAATATTATAATAGTCACCATTCTCGCATTTAAAAATAATAAAGAACAGGCAATTTAGTTTCAAATTAATACAGAATAGTGTGTTTAGCATACAATAATGAATTGCGATACAGATATCTCTTGGTTTGATTGATTATACCATGTACTTACCAGGTAGGTCCTACCTACGATATTATGGATAATATTATAAGTAGGTATTAAAATGATTAATTAATCATGGTTTTGATATCAGAATAACCAGAAATAATGTATACCTATTTTATTATTCTCATAGGTAATATATTAATTATCTGAATAAGGTATCTTACAAGGGTATTCATAATATTGTTTAACTGTGTTTGCGATCTAAATTGATATCTAATAATTTGTCTTTAAATATATTGTGGCCAAAGAATTTCAACTATAAAATAAACACGGTGGACGTTAGTGTCTTTATCCGCCAACGCAATATTATTTAAGTGTTTCGGTTTGAATGGTGATTTATAATATTTTATATTTTATTACAGGTGTGCATCGTATTATATATTATTATTTAATAGGTAGGCACTATAGGTTAAGGTCGTGTTAATGCCGCTATTACCTATTAATACTTTTTATTCATAAAACAAATTCATTATTAATATACAGAATGAATATACATATTTTTACATACTACTGTTTATATACAATTTCGCATATTCACTACTGTCTACCAGAATCCCAGGATCCGAACCCTAAATTTTAGAGATTTTTTAGAAGCTCCTCGTGAGATGAGTATGAAATTACCTTTTTTAAATAATGTAATATTTTTTATAATTATTATAATTATATTATATTATAATACTAAATATAAGGTATATTCGACATCTGTAGCTAAACATTTCGAAATGCAATATAGTTTTCATCATCGAAGTATCGAGTTTTAAAGTCCTTAAAATCAATAATGATTTGAAATATAATTTTAAAACGATAATGACTATTTAATATAGATTAATTACATATTATTATTGACATACCAAACATTTTGTAATAATATTTAGTACACAGTAGGGCAGTAGGTATACTAGGTAGGTAGTTATATATAATACGAAATATTTGGATAAAATGTAAAGTAAAAAGAAAAACACTGTACAAATAATAGATCGTTTGAAAAGGCTAAGTGAAAGTGTAGCAAACTTCAGTAACACGATTCGAATGGATTTGAATTTTTTAACGGTAATCGACAATCAACCTTGTATGAATGGAAATTAACATTGTTATTTATGTGACAAGATCCATGTGTTTATATTTCAAGCAAACAGTTTCACTTTGGAATAATCTTGAAAAGATAATTTAATACAACACATTTTTTTTCTCAAATGTATTTTCCGTGTTGTTGCGTTGTAGATATCTACGTTAGTACTACTGTTACTATTGTTATATAGTAATAAACGGCCGTCTGGTTATAGATGTGACGATGTGATAACTAATAAGATGTGTTATCATCTTAATTTTTAGAATTTCTACAATTATGTTAGTGTTAACCTCCTTGTTATTATTGTCTGTGAATAATTTATACGGTAAACTTTTTTTTATGTTTAATTGGTATCTCCTATAAACCACCCATAATCCATATTTATATATATATATATATTGGAATGATTCGTATACATAGGTACTGTACCTATAATGGCTTATGAATTATTGTTTCATAAATAATCATATTTTACTTAAAAATTAAATTTCCAAGTAGGTATAAACTAAGATTTTAACCGATTTCTTAATTATTAATTTCAACTTTATAAATAATTAAAAAGCATTAATTTGTTTTTAATTAGGCAGGGACATCATATAATAATAATTATTATTATTATTTTAAACGGTGTTGTTTAATGGTGGTTCCTAGTAGCAATTTTCATCTAGTTTGTACAATATTGTACCACGGAGAGTAAAATTTCCAGTACATTTCAAAAACTAAAAACAAATTATGAAAAACGGAAATATTTACGTAATATACTAGTTCTTGACAAAATCGATTTTGTTTTAATTCAAAGTGAAATAATTATACATGAATTAGATATGTTTCTCATGTTCACCAAATTTTTATATTTGCATATTATATACCTATGCCATGAATCATAATAATTAATATTAGAATATATGTAGGCATTTTTTTGAGCTATCTATTGAAAGACATTGGAAATATTTAACTTTTTTAATTTTAGTTTTCTCAGTCAAAAAACTTGATGAAAATGTTTTACATAAGTAATTATAGATACTCATAATTTGTTATACAGCACTAAAAAAAAAAAATGTCATAGTTAATTTTTTTTTTATAGACATTTGAAGTTCAAATTTCAAAATTTTATGAAATTCGATATTTGAACGAACAAACAAAAACTTTTGAGTGTTTTTTTCTTAGGTTCTAGTTATTTTGTTTTAATAAAAAATATATAGACCTTAGGGGCTTTTTGCCATTACGTATATTACTATTTTCTACGCATAATAGCATTTTTAAGATATTTATACTAATTTTAAGCTATTTATACTACAAACCTATAGCACCGTTCTATAACGTAAACTTATTTTATAATTTATATAATGTTATAATAATATTGTTATGCAATATATTATGCGATGTTTCGTCAAAAATGTATTCAAACTACCATATTATTACCAATTACAAAAATAAATTACTAATAATCGATTTCTAGTAATATTAATTAATTATGAAATATCCTTAGAAGTCGAGACTGGAGCCGCCGTCTCAAAATCGTTTTTTGTATGAATTGGTTTATTATTGAATTACCTACAATTTAAAAACATTATCCATTGCAGTGACCTCTTACACAACGACGATAGGTACGCTGGATCTACTACACAAGTTGATTCACCAAGCATCCTCTTGCCCTAATTTTTCCGTTAATAATGAATTTATTCAAATTCTGATTTTCGAAATTCTTAAATATACTTATATACCTACTTAAAAACTATAGGTATATTTTAAAATTGTTTAGATTTTTTTACTACCTAAGAATCCTGTGTCCTGCGGTGACACTGGCTTCTGTTATTTAAATGAGAACCTGGTTTCGAACCCCCATTTATTCTGTTACGTATAGATAAGTTTGTTGAAAATGTTGTGCTCTTATACCTATAGGTAATTCTAATTTCGAATGAATAGTTTCTCAGTTATTGATATGCTTAAAATATATGTAATATTAGATCAGTTAGTATGTATTTATTTTTCTTATTTAGACTAGGTATTTTTAAAAATTATAAACGTTGATAGATGAATATTAATAATAATTAACATTTTATTTCCATAACTTCCAAACCAATTTCCTTGGACCTATTTATCCTTAGAACACAAAGTTAAATAAATCACAAACTACTATTTGAATTTTGATTTTCATGCGTAAAAATGTACAGTAAAATTATAGGTAGGGATGCTCAGTAATTTACAGTAGAAAAGGTGGTTCTAATTTGGAAAATAGAAGTTTGTATCTCTACAGGGCACTCTTTTAGTAATACCACAAAATCTTACACAATTGAAATTAAAGGTCTTTAAGTAAATTTGAAAATTCTAAATTCTATATTTGAATAACTACATTATTGAAGAAAAAAGAGAGTGAATCATCCCTTTATTGTTGCAAAGCAACTTTTTTGTTGAGTTTATTTTCGTTTGGTATAAATGTTTGTTATTTTTGTAGTTCACTGTATATCTGACTTTTATAGTTTACAATGATTAATTCAAAAACATCTTAAAACATTTCACTCGTAATTTTTAATTACTATGGACTATGATACATATATTATATTTACTTAATTTTGGATAACATTTAGAGAGCCGTGTGAATTATTCTTGAAAGCGAAAATAAAATGTATAGTCATATAATGGGTTTTTGAATAAATTACATTTCTCTTACATAAAAGTAATTAATTTAAGTTTTTATAATAACTTCCATCTTCCTATACAAAAATTACTCAATTAATTTCAATGTTATGTTTAAATATTATATATTTCTATAATATTTGTTATCTAATTTGGTAGATACAAATTCAATACGTATATAAATAAAATTTTAATATAACTCAAGTTTTATTACCTATGTGATGATGAATAATTGATATAAAATATAACCAACGAACAATAAAAATTAAAAGTTGGGTATTTTACATAATATGTTTTGATCTTTGATAATAATTAATGTATTATCAATATATACAAGTAATACCTATTAATATTAAACTCAAATCGGCAATATTATAGTCATACAGATCAGTATTACATAAATATAAATAACCTTAATAGGTTTCGATTTCCTACCAGTAGACAGTAGATAGGTACCAACTCTTTACTTCCATATAACACTAATTATATTAACCAATTTATCATTTTAAATATTATGTAAGTACCTAACAATGTTAGAATTTATTGGATACGCCTTTGACCTTTGTAAACTTTATATTTACTAATATGTATTACTCTTTATCTCCGACACAAGCATCGCGTTCAGAAAGTAATCATAAACTTCTTAGCTAGGTAAGCTAAACTTGTAAATGTTTTTATTTTAAAATTCTCAATAGTTTTCAAAAGCGCAGAAAAAAACAAAACAACAATTATAAGGAAAAACAGTAATTTTTACGCAAAATCGGTTTTTGACAAAATCGATTTTGGTTTTTGGTGTAACTTTAAACAAATAATCGTAAAAACATGAAATGTTCAATGAATGTTTACATTATTAACTTTTTCTCTACACAATCAAATTTTTCAAATATTTTAACTTGTTTAGAACGGTTTACTGACATTTTTACAGTTTTTTTTCTATAATTGTTGATAAAATATTATTTGTTGGGTCAAAAAGCTTGAAAAATTAATACAAGGTTCCTAATATATTGTTGCATTGACAGTTAAAAAATATTAAAAATACATAGTGGCAATTTTTTTTAAGGATTTTAAGTTCGAAATTTGACAAAATAAGTAAAAATCTAAAAAATGTGCAAATAATTTTGACAAAAAATTTTTCTTTTTAAATATAAGATTTCAAAATGTAATTAATTCAAGATTCCTCATAAGTTTGTCTCTCTTTATCAAAAAAAAAATGTCTACCTGATGGTCAAATTACATTTTTATGAACGTTTGAACGTTTTTACAACATTGGATATTCACTCGATTTCTCATGTGGCAATTTTCTTATTTTGTTGTAATTCAAAAACGAATAACTGTAGATACATTAAAATTTCACTGAATGTTTATATTAGCTTTTTCTATACGATAAAATGTTCAAAATATTTTAACTTGTTTAGAGCGGTTTACGGACATTTACAAATTCCAATTTTTTTTTAGTTTTTTTTCTAAAAATGTCAATAAAATGTTGGGTCAAAAAGCTTGAACATTTAATACAACGTTCCTAATATATTGTACAATGACAGTTTAAAAATATTAAAAATACATTTGATAATTTTTTTTATAAGCATTTAAAGTTTGACTTTCAATGTACTAAATTTAAAATTTAATAATTATTTTGAATTTAAAAATGTATAAAATGTTCAACTTTTATAGGCAAGGGTTGAAAATTTAAAACAAGGTTCCACGTAAATAAGTAAACAAATTACTCTATTCACAATAATAATATCATCAAATATACTTAGTATTTTAGTAATATATCATAGACTGTCAGACTGACGGCTACCGTCTTCGCTCAGAATCGTTTTTCGTATACAATGATATTATATCATCGAATTCAAATTTAACACCATCCATTACAGTGACCCACTTATAACCTACTGTACAACAGAGGGACACCCACTTGCTCACCTTTTTTATTCAACTATATCCATATTAAATTGTGAGTTTGACTTGTAAACATTAAATTAAAGGAAGCGGCTAATCTAAAAACAATTTAGTAGCAGTGAGCTGTATAGCGTAAACTATATAACTTTACGTTTGCACTAATATTATTTTGTTATTTTCGTATAACCAAAAATAAATATTATAAAATAAAATACATGTATATGCTATAGAATATTAATGTATAGGTAATTTCCAATTGGTTATGCGTTCGTTGTGCGTGTTTTCAGTTGATTCTGTAGCGAAAATAATGGATTGAAATAATAATAACTTCATTTGCTAGGTAATTTAAGTGTGTTTAGTTAAATATTCATTGTAAATTGTAATCTAATATGTATTATCACGATTAATCAACTTTAAGTCACTTACAATTTACAAAACAAGTTTGAAGTACTATTACAGTATTACACCGTCACCGTTATCCGTGGAAACCGTGTGGTCAGCATGTTACCCGTACAACTATAGTCTATAATATATCTACCAAATAGTTGAAAATATTTAACTGCTTCGTCGTGTACCGTGTGGTTAGGTGGTTATTAAATGTGGTTTTTAATGACTAGTGAAATCGTTTTACCTAACCTAACCTAACTATATTATTTAATTTGGTGAACACTGAACAATATGATAAATTCTTTACGCAGACCACGGTACACGGTGATAGTGAATACCTATATGGCACATCTCCTAAAAATTGTCAAAAAGTACCAGCCTATAAATTTTGATCCAATTTTCAATAATTTTTTTAATAGTTGTTTAATATTTTAAAAGTTTATTAAATTTTATATTTATAATAGGAGGTACTCATATACTAGCTGAAAATAAACATTAAAAAAACTGATTTAAAATAAAATGTTCAATTCGGTCAATTCAGTGTTTTCGTATAATTTTTATTTTATAATTATTTATAATTTTTATTGTTATTTAAATAGTATGTTTGAGAATCAAAATTTAAAAGTAATAATTTAATATTTACATTTTATTAGACGAATATTTTAAATGTATGATAAATTTTATAAAAATTAAAATATTAAATCGTCATTTTAATATGTAAATAATAAATGGAAATTGAATAATTATTTTTTTAGTATTATTTATTGTTGGTATAGTCGTGCATGTAGACTGTAGTATAAATAATATCTATACCCCTATACGTCTTATATAAAAATCTAGTACATTTTAATTAATAACAGATAATTAGCCGATAGGTCATTCAGTAATTGTTATTTAATTGGCAGGTAAATTTTAAATTGGTATTATATAATATAATTATAAGTATATATTATAATATTATATTTTTATAAATATTACTATGTCCTATATACTGGGAGATTCACTATAAGCATGCTCCCCCCTTTTTTCTTCAATAATGCAGTTATTCAAAATTTGATTTTTTTAATTTTTAAGTATACTTTAAGATCATATTTCAAATTCTTGAGATTTTTTGTACTCCTTAAAGAGTGCCATGTGGAGGTACAAACTACTGTTTTTCAAATGAAAACACCCCTATTTAGCTATAAATTATATAGTACATATTTTTTCTGAGTTTGTTGACGTATTAAAATCAAAATTCATAGTACTCCTTAATAGTAGTAAAAAAAATTCAAGGATTTGAAAATACAGTCTTCGAGTATATTTAAAAATTCCAAAAACCAGAATTTGAATAAATTCATTATTGAAGGAAAAAATGGGGTTGATCATGCATGGTTAATTTAATATATACCTAACTACGTAATCTAATTTTAATGTTTTGTTCGATGTACCAATATATTTTTTAGAGGCTGGTTATCATAAAAAATAAAAATGTTAATTTACAAACATTTATATTATAACGAAAAAATAAAATCTTAACTCATACTATTTTCAAATGTTGAAATGTCATTGTATGCGTCGTTTCTTGTAGGTAATATAAATCATTGCAGTGGTTGCCATGCAAAGTGTGCGGCGCGGTGCCCTAGGGAGACATGCAGGGGTTTTTAGACGGGAGCGCCGCATGGAATATTATCTGGTCTAACGAATAAATTGAAAAGTGTAGACCTAAAAGACAGGAGCGACTTTCTTCATGCTTTGACCTAGTAATGGGAATCCTTGGAAAACCTTAGTTCAAAAAGGGCACCATGCAGACTCGTGAGTAAAAAAAAGTTTGGGGACGCAATTGAATTAGAGTATAAATAATGCATATAAATACTTATCTTACTTATTACCTACAATATATAGTAGAATTCACATACTATAATGCAATAAATGTATTAGCTAGGAGAAATAATAAAACACCACAATAGTATACATAATTTAATGTTTGTGTAATATAAGATTCAATGATTATTAAAGCGACTATCAACAACATTTTATTAAACAGTCTATAATTTATATTAGTTGTGCACAACTTTACTTATTAAAGTAAATATTATATTATATTATATTGTTAACAACTGATGTTTTTTTTGAAATATGACCGTGGAATATGATCATTTATATAACTGAAAAAAAAAAGAAAAATGTACTAGTCATCTCCTACATAATAGTTTCTGTGTACCTATTTATTTCTTTATATATTTGATATAAACAACTACTACAACACCAGAACACCTATTACAGTATTTTCGTCAGTTCACTTTGCTCTCTTCTTGCATATTTCTTTCACGCAGACATGGTTTGATTTACACCAAACTATATATTATATTTTTATCGTCTTGGTAGGGGGGAGTGGAGTCACGCGTATTGAGCGAAAGAAAGTCTGTTTGCAGTTTATCTTCAGATATTCTCTATAAACGTGTTAGCTTTGGGTCACGATATTCGGCCTTGTTACAAATATTATGAAATGGCAACGATAAATAATATTGTTACTTTTGAGGTCACAAAGAGTTATCAGCGAGCAAGGAATAAATGTATAGCTGCGGCTACCTATACACGACCTTTAAAATCTCATGTTAAAGTTTAGAAATTAGAGCTAATATTAGAATTAGAATTAGCAGAGCCATAGCTCATAGTAAAACGATACAAATCATCTATCATTTTACTTCACTGGTATTTTATTTTTATTGCTGGTTTGAATTATTTGTGTTTTAGATTCTATAGGAGGAGCGATGGTTTTATATATGTACAATAATAACGTGTTTTATTTGGTCTGAACTCACTTTTTATAAAAAAAAGAATGCTTAAAATTTGTACATTAGGATGGCTTGTTGTAGAAAATTAGATCTAGTTTGTACTTAAGAAGATAAAAAGTAAAAAATTATGAGTAGTTTCTCGAAACAATCGGAAAAAAACAAAAATAAATTACGAAAAAACGAGAATATTTACGCAATTCTAGACTGTCCAATAAAATTTTGTTTTTTGTTCATTTGTTATAATTCAAAAAGAAATAACAGACTAGAGACTAACTCGACATTTTTACCAACTTTTTTTACTAATATACTATATGTACTTACAAGAAATAATTATCAAATAATTTTGGCTTTGTCGGTCTATTTACAGATATTTTAAATTTCTAACTTTTTTATTTTTTTTTTCGATTTATGTTCATTACATTTTTTTTCTTAGACAACGAGCTTAAAAATGTTACACAAGGTTTATAATAATTTATTCTTAAAGTAATAACAAAAAAAAAGAAAATATAGTCACATTTTTTTATGAACGTTAGAAGTTATAATTTTGACAAAATTCATAAAAATCACGCAATTTTACAAATTATTTTGCTGTCCAAAATGTATAAAAAATATTAATTTTATAACAACGAGGCTTAAAAGTGATACATGATTAATTTTTTTTTATTAGAATTTGTTTATGATGCTTTAGATGCAGGGACGGATTGGAATTTCGGATCAGCCCGGGAAAATACTTTTTTACCGGCCCACTATTTGTTGGGAGATTGGGGGTGACTGGCAAGTGTACCATACTGAAGATCCTCTTCTTTTACTACCACTTTCGTGGGCTTTACGGCTCTTCTTTATTACGGTTTCCAAGTGATCTTTCATTTGAAAATCATATTTTGCTATAAACAATATGATTTCTAAAAAATTTCCGTGGTCAACAAATGGATTAGCTAATGTGTATGCTGCTTCAAATTGATTTCCCCTATAACTCAATCCACGTTTTCCTATACGTTTAACAGCTTCAATCACTATTGTAACAATTTCGTAGTTTTTTTTTTATTTCTTTCTTAGTTTCACAGAAAAGAAGTGAACCAATATCATGTTTATTTGAATGGAGAGAAAAAAAGCTGATACACAATTTGTATGTACTATGCTTTTATCATGTTCATCAGTTCGAATATAAGTATGACTCTATACATCTAAACCTTTAGTAAAATTATTACTTTCTGAAGAAAATGCAAGACACAGATAGCAGAATAATTGTTTTGGATTTTTATTGTAGGTTAACCATTTTTGTTCAGAGCCATTACTTCTAAAGAAAGCTTTTTGAAAATTAAATGGAGTTCCTTCATTTAATTTTGGTTTTTGAGGATGATATTTAAAAAATTGATTAAGCTGTGTAATTTTAGGTTTCTTGAATATATCTAGACTCTAGAGGACCAAAATTAAAAAAATTACACATTGATCAGTTTGATAATTTACAAACTGCAATAGACACAAAAACACATAGTTTATAGGTATCTAATAATGAGCCAAATGCTCAAATTATTAAATTGTAATATAATATTTCAACAAATATTTTTAATTAAAAATATTATAAATTCCTTTATTGTCGAAAATTGGAAAAAGTGAGATTGACCCTTTTAGACCCGAGCCACAGAATTTTAATTAATATTATTTTTGTCTATGTGCCTTTGTATGTTAACTAAAATTGTTTCCAAAATTAATAAAAAACTTACTAGGTATAACTTCATTGTTAACACTTTTTTGATGATCAATAGATTCAATTACATTCAAGCCAATATTTGCATTATCTTTATTTCCAATACCAAAAGTTTCATTCTCCAAACTAACGTTATTAATGCAACTATCACTCACCTATTTAACTAAAATTTAAAAAAAAATATTATAGATTCAGTTTTAGTATTTGTAATAGTATAAGATATATCAATTATGTTACTATGATTATAAGTTATAATAATATTATTTACTTTTATAAGAAAAACAATAAATTACAAGACTTACTTCATCTAAAGTAGGTACATGTCCCAACTTCAACATCTGTAGTAGTTTCATCCTAATTAATAATATTATTACTCTAAAAATAAATCTATAATTATTATACTAGGATGGGTATTAATGAGTTAAAAAGTTTAAGTTAAGTTAAAAACTGAGTTAAAAAAAAACATTAATTTTCCCAGCCTTGTTATTAAATCGATAAATCATAATTTATACTTATAGATAAATATTATCTATAATTTTTAGAAGTATGTATCAGTTGAATATCACACTAAAATAATTTAATGTATATTTTCATATTAAAAAAATAAAATAGGTACCTATTGAATTAAGTATTTTGCAAAATATGTTGTTTCTCTCATTCTCCGTCAATAAAATAAATTGTAGGTTATTGTACTTTGTACAGTAAAAGTTTAATATTTTTAATTATTAATATATTATTATTATAATGACAAAGTTCAGCTAAAACTCACTTCGCTATTCTGAGACTTGAAAAATTATTTAATGCTTTTAGAAGCAAAGGCTTCTAAAAGTAGTATTTTTTATTTTTGTCTCGAATTTTTTCAGCTCCTCCTTTTCGTTTTTTACTACAGTCTGATCCATCCATTTCCATTTTATTTTATAATTCATAACTATTGTAATATAAAATATCTTATGAATTATTCCTAGTTAAGTACTTAGTATTTGAATTGTAAAATTAACCAAATTGTGCTGAACTGCTGACTGCCGAGTGCTGATATCGAGGTTTTTAATGATATTATAAATAATATAAATTTCAAATAAAAATATTCTTATTAGGTATTCATATTAACGAAATAACGACCCACATCGACTTGTAACGTCAAAATTCGTTGTCATTACCCGCAACCCGCCGGTCCATCTGATCGACGACAACCCGAATGACCAATTATTTATAGATTATACTGTCCACGGAAGTTGATTTTTTGATTAAAGTTATTGTTATTACTTATTGGTAATTAATATCATTATTCAGCTTCTGTTGTAGACGTTGTATACTTGTATCGTTACAGTTTACAACGTTTTGCGTTATAATATTATAGACTGTAATTACGTAATATCATTGAATGAATAATTTATAATCAATGGTAATATTTATTAATTATTAGATAATAGATTTTTTTTTTTTTTAATTGATCTTTAAGCCCGGCGACTATGGCCATTAGCTGATTGTGGGGTTTTTTGTTGATTGTAGGTAGTTGGGTTTGTAACGGTAGGGTTTTTACACGTGTGTGTTGTGTTTGGCAGAATTTCTTAGATTATATTTACGTCTACCTACTATTTACTATTTAGTACGCGGCCCATCGGGAATTTCCCGATTTCCCTATGGCCCAATCCGTCTTTGTTTAGATGTAATTTAAAATTATTGAAAATATTATCATATATACCTATGTTTTATTATGCGTAAGCTGTATGCCTGTAAAGTCCCTATAGCAGATAGGTCCCTGTAGACTGTAGTTGGAAAGTATTTTAATAGTGTCCAGTAATGTTATTCAAAGTGATGCACTGATACTTAAATACAACTTTAAAACGATTAAAAAAATGCCCATCGATTGAAAATGTTAAAATTATATTATAATATTCCCGAAAACTATAAGGAACAATATATATTTTACTTATAAGATGTTATCGTAATTGTAATAGTAAGTTTAATAAATTAATTAGTTATAAATTTATAAATTAATAAGTTGATATTTAATTTGAAAATGTGGCTAAAAAAAACTTACACCCCGCTGGCTGCTGGCTTATTTTACATTTTTTTTCTGATATATTAAACTTTATATACTATTACATATTTTCTAATTATGGTTAGGTATAAATCGTCCTTTGTATGGAGTATTATAAAAAACTAATGTTACAGAAAGGAGAAAGTAGGTTGTACGAAAATTAGAATTATGATTAATTAATGATTAACAATCTTCCGTTTTAAAGTGCATGGAAGAATTTGACATAATCATAAAAATACATTAACAATTGTTGTTTTTAAATGTTATATAAATCATGGTACCTACGCGTAGTCATTCGCGATGACTAATCTACCATGGTCTGTGATAAAGTAATACAAATTTGATGTGTTATTATTATTATAGTTTTTTTTTTTATAAACATATTTTACTTTACACATTTATATTTCATACCAATAGGCAATAGTATACTATTATAATTTATTTAATTATTTATAAACAGACATTTATAAAAGGAAATCTGTAAGATGTAACTAAAAAATGTTACAACTTTTTTGTTTTATCATCTCGCACTTTATTATATACGCTCCAGTTCAGATGAAAACAATCGTTATCCCAGTACCTGAGAGGGCGTAAGCGTAAAATCTGTTATCTTTGTAAAAAAACATCTAAGCTATAGTGAAAAAGCGCTCTTCGCATTTGTCATTTTGTAGCTAATCTGTTCGAATTAGACACCTAAATAATAAACATAATACCTATATTAGAAAATGTACGAAAACTGACATTAATAATTTATAGGCTTTTTTTCAATACAATACATTATATAAATATTACATAGGTATTATAATTTATTGTTGAAGATTATTTAAATGTTATCAGAGTATACATTTTTTTAATAGTTAAAAAAAAATGAGTATAGTTGACAATAAATAAGTAGGAAATAAAATACCTATTTAAAGTTTCTTAAATAATTAAAATGCTAAAATACAACATAATAATTTTGTGTAATGCATTGGATTAACATTTCTTTAGGTAAATTGTTTACTTAATTTCCATAGTTTAGTACCTACCAGTACGGCAATACGAGAAATTAAAAGTGCGGTTTTGCTAGGTATAATTAACAATAGAAAGATACGTAATGAATACATATTATACAGTGTATAATATATAGGTGCACATACAATTTATGCTTGCAATTGGCATCCATAAAAAATATTCAATGGTGAAACCACTTTACCACTAGATAATATGTTCTATATTATATGATATAGTTTAATTTATAATACGTCATAATTCAACCTGCCTTTCTATTTTTAATTATTTTAATTCAAGTAATTTAGCTTATCTCCTTGATCGCTGACATGAACTTTGTCATATGATATAATACTTCTGAGTCCTTAAATTAATTATATTTCCTTTTTCTTTTTGTATCCTCGTGTTAGTGTATACGTATATCTCTCATTATTTTGAATTGAATTATTTTTTATAATATGTGCGACATAATGTAGTAGGTATGTAAAACAAAATATAAATAATTACCAGTAAGTAATCAAAATCTCATTAAAAATAATTACAACGATATAGGTGCTTTATAGTTTATACCAATGAATTGCAGTAACCTGTATCTAAACAAAGTCCTTCGCCGTGTTTGTCTTCGCTCGTCTACTGCACATTATTTATATAATATAATAAACCAACTTTCTGTTTACACTTTTAAGCTCAAGATTATTATTTTACTATATAATTTAATATCACAATTAAATATAGGTAACTACTTACATCAAACATTTTGTAGGTAGGTAGGTGGCTGAGTGGCTCTATCTGAATTGTCAACCTTAGACTTTTATAAGTACCTAGTAAGTAAAAAAAATAGTACTTGTTTTGAATATTTATATTGAGTAGTTATTTTATTTTGCTGGAAATAGAGGTCGAAGACCTAGAATGGGACTCTGCAGGTATCGTGCTGAGATATTTCGACTGGGAGGTTTGGATGCGATTAATATTTGAAGATTTGACTCTGAGCCCTAGAGTTGGATACCGTTGGTCCATATTTTTATAAGCATAATATAATATTATACAAAAGTATTTGGGTTTGTTTTTGTTTAACAATATTAATATTTATGGTCATGTGCTTTCGTGAACTGATTCATTCCGAGCTTGACATTATAATTTATAATACATTGTAATTTAATATTTATTAGTCAGTTGTTTATTTAATTTCCATACTGTGGTCTGAAACTTGTATTTAAATTGAATAAACAAATCATTGGCCACTAAATCATGTTTAAGAGACCATATTATTATTATATAGCTCACCATTGATTCATTATAAATGTTGAGTTATTGTTGTTGTTTATATATAATATGCAACCCACAACGGCAGAACTTATATTATATACTATAGTGTCATAAGCTGCCATTAATCTAAAAGTGTTAAAAAACTTACTTCCTTGCAGAGTTTACTCAAAATATAAAAAGTATTTAGATTCATATACGGTCTGCGAGCTGAATGTAAAAAACTCGGTTCTTATATTACATGTATACCTATACGTATTATTGTTATTTGCGTCTTGCACTGTATAGGACCTATAATAAATAATATATTACAATAATCGCGCGCATTGCGTTAGGTATAGGTATACCAGATACCTAATACCTATAGATATAGGTACTGCGATAAACGATAATGTATATAATATTATATTTATATATGTATACACACAACGACCCAATACAAATCATACACTGTTTATCGATAATTTGTATTTTTCCTTTTAACATGGTCGTTTCTTTAATTGTTTTGTTCTCGGTCACAAGCAGCCAGAAGAGAATAGAGCGTTACGGCTGAAAAGCGACCGATACGGTTTAATGTCTGCCGACGATCCGTCGGTCGACAGGCACGTAGATAGTTCGCCAAGTTCTCTGACCGATGGCCAGGCAGAACTCTTTACGCCTTTTTCGACATTAAGCAGTTACCTGGACGAGGTTGCGTACGTGGCCGCTGGTGGTCTCAGACACGGCGACGATGCGTATTCACGTAACAAATTCAATCAATTGGCGAGCGATAGCCTGCGTAGCAATCGGCCGGTGCCCGACACTAGAAACGCAAAGTGAGATCGACTATATTGTTATTATATATCTTCCTAAAGCCTATAAAATGGCTGTTCAAACAATTTTTAATGCGCTTAATGTGTTTATCACAAAAAAAAAGATCTGGCAATTTTACATTTAAATGTGCAGTCAGATCTCCGTTATATATTTGGCACACCATAAATATACACGGTATACAAGGCGATTCAACAAGCCTGCCCACTCCCAGTTTTTCTTCAATAATGTAATTATTCAAAATCTGATTTTTTTAAATATTTAAAATATGTACTTTAAGACAATATTTTTAAATTCTTGAGATTTTTTGTGCTATACTTAAGGAGTGTCCTGTGAAAATATCTGTTTTACAAGTGATAAATCTACTTTGTGTACCTACCTACCTACTGTAAATTATTTATCGCGGATAATTTTTATTGAAAATGTTGATTTATCTAATTCAAATTTCTAACGAGTAGTTATTAAAATTCTAAGAAATACTAAGGATAATAGTATATTAAAAATAATTTCATATAAATATAAAGTAGATGTTATATTGGTTCTAGTATTCATTATACTATTGGACCATTTTTAAAAATTATTATTGTTAATAGTCGAATATTAATCACTAACATTTTCAAATCGCAATAATCTCCATACTTTCCAAACCCATCACCATAGACCTATCATTATCCCTAGTACACAAAGTTAAATTACTCAAAACTACCCTTTCGAATTTTGATAACAATACGTCAACATTTTCAGAAAAATGATCAGCTAAATAATTTATAGAAGAAAATGGGGGTTCTCGTTTGAATAACAGAAGTTTGTATCTCCACAGGAGTACAGGACTCTTCTTAGATTATTAAAATAATTTCAAGAATTTTAAAGTACTTTGGTCTTTAAGTACCTACTACTTACCTATATTATTTAAAAACAAGATTTTTTACTAATTGCATTGTTCAAGAAAAAAATATGGGATGAGACAGTAAAGGTACCAAATTCCGTATAGTGCGCATACATACTAAATTGTATGCAACAGGTGAAGAAACGTTAAATGGGTGACAGTGTGTCAGTATAAGTTATTAACATTGAATTATTTTTAATATTCTGGTTGATTTGTTTCACGATTTTTCATTAAATAATTAATAATATTCAGAAAAACTCTATATTTGTGTAAAAATAATTTCCTTTCGTAAATGAATTGTGACAACATATTGCAACTAAAAACAGAAAAATATGCGTTTGAGCTTATACTGTCAGTAATTTCGAGTTTGATTAATTTATACATTTTGTTTAATTGCAAAGGACTAAGGAAGTTAATATATTCTATACCATTATTGCGTCTGCTAATTCCACAGAATATAAATAATTCCTTGTTTATGTTAAATTTAAGTTTACATTACAATAATTATTTATTTCGTTGTTTTTTTTTTTTAGGTGTTTAACTAAAAAATATCGCATTGATCTGCCACAGACAAGTGTCATCATCACATTTCATAACGAAGCCAGGTCTACTCTTTTGAGAACAGTTGTCAGGTATTATTTGAAATTGTGTTTTTTTTTAATACAATTATAGTTGTACGTCTTGTACCTTCAGTCCATTATAATGTCCACTGAATAATTATTTTATTGTTATCTTAAATTTTAGCGTTTTAAATAGAAGTCCCGAACATTTAATCAAAGAAATAATTTTAGTGGACGATTTCAGCGATGACAGTAAGTATTTTATGACAAACATTAAATCTCGTTTTGTATTATAAATATATTATAAAACAATTATCATTATACCTAGACAAAATTTAATTTCGTATTAATTAATCAATTATAAAGGTACTAATAGATTTTTATTTTTACTTAAAGGTACTGATGGACAAGAATTATCAAAAATACAAAAAGTGAAGCTTATTAGAAATGAAAAAAGAGAAGGTAAAAATATATAACCTAATTAAAGTTATAATGATTGAGTTCAATTGTTTAATTTAAAATTAATATTTATAAAGTATGTTTCTCTTCTCTTTTAATTCGATTAAATAAATTTAATAAGTTTCATCTTCCTATAAACCTAATGTTTAATATTTTCATGTAATATTTTCTAACCTAACTGTCTTATTTAATTATGTAAATGCCCACGAGGTCTCATGTACAGTACAATAATATTACAATCTTAACAAAAACAAAATAGACGTATTCAATAATAACAGACATTTATAATAGATGGTTAGCAAATCTGAACAAATAACATAGATTAATTTAATAAAAGTTTATTTAAAAAATAAACTAATAAATACTTTATTTCAATACACTTTTATTGTAAGTGTTGTAGATGTCATTTATTCTATAAAACATGACTAAATGACTTATACTATATGAAGTTTATATTTATGCGTAACCAAAATAAAATTATAAGAGCGTATATATGTTTACCACCTAATATGTTTATCACAGGGTTAATGAGATCTAGAGTTCGTGGCTCAGAAATTGCGACAGCACCCGTGCTTACATTTTTGGACAGTCATGTAGAGTGTAACGTGAATTGGCTTGAACCACTTTTAGATCGTGTAGCGGAAGTATGTAATTTTGTTGTAATTATTATTGTCTAACGTGTATCTTGCAAAAATATAATATTACGCAATGTCAGGAATAAGACTTTATAGGTAATTGTATTTTAATAATAGGACCCGACTAGAGTGGTGTGCCCAATTATCGACGTCATCAATATGGATAATTTCCAATACATAGGAGCTTCGTCAGAACTTAGAGGTGGATTCGATTGGAACTTAGTGTTTAAATGGGAGTATTTATCAAAAGAAGTCAGAGCGCAACGTCAAAAAGATCCAACTTTACCAATCAGGTAAATTATTTGAAAATGTTAAATGCTCCTATAAGACTATAATATACCTATATGATATAACACTCCACAACAGTTTAATTAATAATTATCGGTTACTATTAAACTATTTATCATTTAAACCATTTAAGATATTATGCGAATACATAATAATGTTGTAACAAATAATAAATGTATAGGTACCATATACGTTCGTCACCCTTTAACTCGAGTGGTACTCGCGAACTCGTGAACTATAATATAACGTAGGTAGGTACTTACGCCTTTATTTTATTTGTAAATCGTGTACAGATTTAATTTACATTTACCTATTACCTACCTACCTTTTCAAGAACACTACCGATGAAAAGTTCAAATATTTTATAAATTAAATACTTAATAAATAACAATTGCGGTGTTTACATATAAACATTCGCACTGATTGTATCAGATTGGATTATGCAAATTTAAAACAAATATTAATTAATTTTAATAGACAGTCGCGTATACATATTATCAGGTTTATGTACGATAACGCATACAATGTTTTGTTTATTTTCACAGAACACCGATGATTGCTGGCGGTTTATTCGTGATGGACAAAGATTATTTCGTAAAACTTGGAACATATGACAAGGAGATGAACATTTGGGGTGGTGAAAATTTAGGCAAGGAGTGATTTTATATAATTACCATTTGTACTGAAACTATATTTGAGTTAAATGCGTTAAACTCGTATATATTTTATAATCGACTATACCAGTGATATATATTTGCAGTATATTTATTATGTTTTTTCTCCCATATTTACAGAAATATCATTCAGGGTGTGGCAATGTGGTGGTAGCTTGGAAATCATCCCTTGTTCTCGAGTAGGACATGTGTTCCGAAAGAGACATCCTTATACGTTTCCGGGAGGCAGTGGCAATGTTTTCGCCCACAACACTCGTCGAGCAGCTGAAGTATGGATGGACCGGTATAAGCGATACTATTACAATGCCGTGCCATTATCTAGAATCGTCCCATTTGGAAAGTATGCTATTCGCTATTATAATTTAATGTGCTCTAGAAAGAAGAAAAAGGCGATGACAATTTTAATGTGTATTGTTGTTGTTATTTCAGCATAGCAGATCGGTTGGCATTGAAGAAAAATCTCGGCTGTAAACCGTTTAAATGGTATTTGGATAACGTTTACCCGGAACTTAAATTGCCAGCGACTGTAGACGAGTTCGTGGGCAGTATCAGACAGGGCTACATGTGCTTGGATACACTAGAAAACCAAGTAGGAAAAACAGCCGGAATCTTTCCTTGTCACGATTACGGTGGCAATCAGGTATGGATAATATTACAATTTAGAAAACTACATACTTTTTCGAATAACAGCGGCGGCGTTATTATAATATAAACATAATATTATTATGAACCGAATAATATAAGGTAATAATATTTTTTTACAGGAATGGACATTTACAATTGGTGGATCGATTAAACATGACACGATGTGTTTGTCTCCGACGGATTATTCTTCCATGAGCTTAATAATTATGAAACCATGCGACTCTACAACCGATGAAGTGAGTATACAAGTTATTAATTTTCACTATTAGCATCGTGGGTTCTTCGGGGTTGTTCAAATTGAAAGATGAAAATATTATCACCTGTGACGCGCCGAGTGTCGAGTTGTATTTTTATATTAGGGCAGTGGCGCCGTAATGTTTAAAATATACTCTGACGTCGTACATCAAGGGCCCTCTCCCCCATCACCCCCCCTTTTTTAATTTCACAATCAGATGCAAATCAAAGCACATACTTAATGCAATGTTCAATCATATATTTTTACGTTTTAACGTATACATTTTGGATCCACAGCGGGATCCTTGCAGTACCCTACAGTGCCCCCCCCCCCACAATTTAAAATATATACTATGCTAGTATGTCATAGATAAATTAAGTGATCGGCGCCATTGTATTAGGGGGTGAATTAATATAATGTACTTATTGTACCTACTATTACCTGCAAGTCCCAACATATTTTAGATAGTTATTGCTTAAAATATTATGTATCTACACGGTTACACCTAATTTAAAGATTACAATTAAGAAAATAATGTTAACGCACACGCCTACATCACAGAGAATAAAATCCGATACCAAATTAATAATATAATTAATAATCAGATAATAATCCGTTTCTAAAACAGTATTTAAACTGTGGCGTAATTTAGAATTCGGTTTGGGGAGGATTATACGCGTTTTTAGTAAACATGAATGTTCATAAACAATATTTTGATCAACATTTATCCCCCTAATCTTAATGTATATAAGATGGAAAAAAAATGTTAAAGATATTTTTTAAATTACCCCATAACAAATATTAGAACCAAATACCTAATACGAAATTAGCATAATAATTCAATTGACAAAAATCTAAAAACACGTTTATTAAAATATAATTTCATAAAAAATGAACGATTTTGATTCAAAAACAGGTAAAAATTCAGAAAAGTCTCAAAAACTCCAAAAAAGCACTAAAAACTAAAAAATCGCAAAATATGCAAAAAAAAGCAAAATAAATTTTTTAATTTGAGTTCTCTGTATCATGAAACACATTTTCTCTGCTTTCTCTACTCTGCTATTTTTTAAACATCTCATAAAAAATATGCAAATGCTATAAAATCCCAACCCTGTTAATAAAGTATTCATATAACTTATTCAACACCTAATACCTATCTATAATCTATCTGCCCTACTTACACGATTATGTATATCATTGTTTTAGTGGAAATTCGACGAAAACACTAAACAGTTAAGGCTTAAAGTCGTTAACCTATGTTTGGACACGCTTGGAGTACACGACATGATAAGTATAAATGTATGCGATAGTCTAAACTCAAATCAGAAATGGGAATACTTGGTTGCAGCAGGAATCGATAATAAGGTTTAAATACTATTGAAAGTGGTAATCAATAGACAGAAATACAGAACAATATAATATTTGTTTATTGATTTCCCAAATCAAAAATAAAAACTACTTAAATGAGAATCCAAAGATCAACTTTTTATATAGTTTTATACATTGCACAGGGAAGACATCAAATAAATACGAACAATGATGTTTAATATTATTATGTACCTACCAGCTTGTACCTACACTGAACAATTAAGTTATTACCTACTTATATTGTACTGTGATAAATATTAAAACAAATAGATTTGAGTTATCTAATTAGTTATTACCTATATTTTTAAAATTATATTATATACGTATAGACGTATAGACGGATAGCCGTATAATATAATATAGGTACAGTACTATTATTAGCAGATAATATATATTATATGTATCCAATATTTTTAGTCTAAAGGTAATTTTATATTAAATTTATGGAAAACCTTAGTATTATTACTTTAATATTATAATATAAGTATTTAAGTAGGTGTATATAGGTACTTATGTCTTATACAATCCTATATATTATATGAATATTTGATATTATGTATAATTATTTTTATTTTAAAACGTCTAAGGTAAAAATAGTTTTATTTTAAATGTAAATATTATAATACTATGGTTCATTTTTTTTTTTTGACATTTTTATACAATTTTATTTTTTGTGTTATTTTATTTTTAAGCATTATCATGATTATTTTATATGTAATATAATATGTATCCTTGTAAAATACTTTATAATTGATAAGGCTGTGATTTAAATCTTACCATGATTATTAAATGATATGTACTTACATACACTATTGTAAATACCTATATTATTTTTATTTTTTCATTCAATATCCTATTTTGAGTGTCAAGTCTATAATATATAATACCTACCTACCTTACTGTACAATATTAGCCAATTATATAGGTATATTATCTACAGGTAATCAAAGACTGCGGTTAGTTCAGAACGTAAACAATTTTACACGAGTGTTATTTTTATTTTTAATTTATGATTTAACGTTTAAGTTGATAATATTATAGATGAGTACCTAAACATTTAATGTTGCGTATTACAATTTTTATTTACAATAATAGGTATATCTACCATAAAGTTCCTCTTCGATGTAAATAACACGAGCAATTTATTTTGCCATGGTTAATAAAAACACATGTATTACCTATAATAATTATTATAGCAAACAAATGATGCAGTGGACGACGAATGGTCTATACCTAATTCGTGACTCGTGTGATGCAAGACCAACAGCTATAGTCAAAATTTGCAAACTAATAGCGTACCTATACTCATTATTATAATAAGTAATTAGTCACAACGGTTTTGAAATGAATTCGTGTACAAAATGTACGAACGTACTGTCATGACAATTTAAAGTCTCCAGCTATCATGGTTTAGGCTCTACGTCGATCAGCTGTCAGTCAGTCAAAATAGCACTTTGAAATGTTTTATTTTATTTTTTGTGTCTGTCACTACCGTTAGACTCCAGTTAAACTGCTTCGATTTTCTTCAACAGTATATTGTTCAATGGGAAAGCAAAACTAGTTGGTGCTTCCGGGCGGTAAAAATTGAAAATGCACAGTAGTTTTCAAAAGCACAAGGAAAAACGGTAATTTTTACGCAAAATTGGTTTTCGGGAAATCGATTTTGGATTTTGGTAACTCAAAACAAATGACCGTAGAATCATGAAATGTTCACTGAATGTTTATATTACCTAGTATTTTGTCTACACCATAATATTTTGACTTATTTGGGGCTGTTTTTACTTAATGTATCAAATATAAAATTTAATAATTATTTTGTATTTAAAAATGTATACAATGTTAAAATTTAAAACAAGGTTCCACGTGAGTAAGTTATTATGTTACCGAAAAATCTAAAAAATATTTCAAAAATGGTTTTTTTACGTACAAATTTGAACAAAATTACTTATTAAGAGAACCTAACCAAGATTTTATAACAATTTGAATTATTTTCTTGTAATTTAAAAATATTACTTTATCATAATCTCATGTACCTATATTATTATACATTACGATTTGAGATATCTTAAATCGTGTTATACATACAAATATTTGAATATGATTATATTCAACTTATCGGCTACCGTATTAATAGTAACAATATTATATTATAATATCCTATTCTTTATAGCCTCACAATTAGCAAACTGTCAATGAATGATCAATGAACTGCATGAACGTGTGGGTGTTAGCTGGTGTTCCATGTTACCACAGGATATTAGAACATTTTTGACAGTTTTTCAATTTCTCATTGACTGAGCCTTCTGTAGTTCTGTGATAATACTATCTTAGTCATTGTTATGATTTTCAAAAAACCAATCCTTATCATTTTTCTTTGATAGTGTCCAAGCATAGATAAGAATGCGTGTTCAACAAAATATTATACAACTTACAACTGCAGCTGAATACCTGAATCTAATTTATAATAATTTCCAATTCTTACATAATATTATGTAGTATTATACGTAAATGGTTTCCTGCGAATATTGTCAACTAGTCAACTCTTACTCTTACGTATAACACTATTGACATCTGAATAATGATCATTTGATAATATTGGCTGTGCAAAATTATTATGGTGTATGTTTAAAGTTATGATTATAAATCATTCGAACTATATCTGTGCACACCAAATATCGTGATATTAAATCGTTTTCAATTTTTTTTAGTTTAAATATGAAAGTTACTTGGAACTGGACTGAGCTCTGTGGTCCCGACGATTTTGTTCCAATATTTCGACCCGGGTATGTGTTGAGTATTTGTGGAGAAATGGCAGTCATACGCCTGCCTATTCTGTTTATGTTCTTGTTGACATCAACGTATTACTGTGCTCATCTGTCTGATTGGATAATACGTACGAGGCGCGAAACCAATGTCCTTCGCTGCCGTATAATTATTGCTAGTATGCTGTCAATGTTACCAGCAGTTCAACTAATTTGGGAGGTATACAAATTCACTGAAAGCCAATTGTATCCAATCGAAAATTTAGTCTTAGTAATCCAATGTTTTACATGGTTTATACATACTTTATACATTGTATGTATAGTCCATCATTTGGGAACGAGCTTAAGAGGTTCAAAAGTTGTAATAATTGCTTGGTTTTTATGTTTTTTATCATCAATAATATCCTTACGTAGCACTTTAGTAGTATTTATCGAAAGTAATTATGTACCTATTTTACAAGCAAGATTATGGTTCACATTATTCAATTGGATGCTTCAGGCGTTTTATTTCATTACCATGCTCTTCAAAGAAGATACTGTAAGGATAAGACATGTAGACAGACTTCGTTTTCTTGCCCAGGTAAATTATTTTGATCTTTATTATGTAATTAAATGTTTTTATTGTTAAGTACTAATCTATAATTTCCAATGAATGTCAATATTTTAAAGAAAAACAATTGAATAATTTGTGGGGTGACATCTTGATTTTTTAATTTAATATTTTAATTAAATATTTTGAAAACACAAAGAATAATAAAAAATTTCAACACAGTTCAAGTAATCTAAACTATACAATATGCACTGATAATCTATTTTTTATGAAAATATCTAGGTATGTCTTAAAAAGTAAATAATATAATGTATCTAATCTGTATATAAATGTTTATACTTTTAGCAATCACTCGAGAGACGTTCTTTAATGACATCATCATATAGTCGTTTTAATGATGAATTTGATCCATACTATTTGGGTATGGCATGTGATAATGAACACTATGGTTTTATGTCTTGGCTCACGTTTGGTTGGGTTGGTAATTTAATAACCAAAGGAGACAACAAAAGATTGCATCATACAAACGATTTGTTTGATTTACCTGAATGGCTGACACCAGTAAATGTATCAGCTAAAGTGGAAGAAGTATTTAGACATCAGCCCTCTGTGACAGCTGCATCACCTCTTAATTTGCCTGCTGACCATGAATCTAGAGTACCAAAAATATCATTGCTACAAGCTCTACATAAATGTTATGGAAAACAATTCTATGGGATTGGATTACTAAAATTATTTGCAGACATTTTTAGAATAACAGCACCTATTTTTTTAAGGAAACTAATAACATTTGTATCGCATCATGAAGAACCGATAAGTCATGGATATATATATACATGGCAGGGCTTGTTTTAATGTCACTAATAAGTAAGAATATACTTTAAATTTTTTATTTATATATTTTAATTTCATTTTTTTTTTTTAGGTATAGTATTTGTTTCTCATTATGAATACCAAAAACACATGCTCGGAATAAAAATCAGAGGCGCTTTAGTCACAATGATTTATAAAAAGACATTAGAATTAAATACTGTAACGCTGAACAACTTTAGGTAATTGAAATTGTGTCAACTTTTTCATTATATTTTTAATGAAATCTATGTTATTGTATACATAATTTATTTTCCTCTTTTTTTCTAGTATCGGGGAAATAGTAAATTTTATAAGTACTGATACTACTAATTTAGTAAACGCTTGCAACAGTTTCCATTCAATGTGGAGTGTACCTTTTCAAGTAAAATTATAAAATATCTATGTATTTTAAATGGACTTGCTTATTTTATTTTCATGTTTTAGTTGGTTGTCGTTTTATACTTACTTTATCAACAATTGGGAATCGCTTTCTTGTCGGGAGTGTTTGTAACTATTTTACTGATACCTATAAACAAGGTTATTACTTCAAATATTGGTATGCGGGCTTATATAAATATAATGCATACTATTATAAATAGTATAAATAAAAGCTTGTTATCTAATTATTTTTTTATAGGTAAATTATCTGGAAAATTGATGAAAGAAAAAGATAAACGTGTTAAATTAATGTCTGAAATTATAAAAGGTATTCGAGTGATTAAATTTCATGTTTGGGAAAAATATTTTATTGATAAAGTTATGGGTATGTTATGCTATATTTTACTATTTTATTATGTTCTAGTTAAAACTGTATTGTTTTTAGATTATCGAAAACTCGAGGTATTAAATCTGAAAAAAAGGAAATATTTAGACGCTTTGTGTGTGTATTTTTTTGCTACAACTCCAATAACAATATCAATGTTAACTTTCTCAACTTATATTTTTCTTGGAGGTCAATTAACTGCTTCAAAAGTTAGTGTATACCAGAGTTTAACCATTAAAATTGTGTATGAAAAACTACATTTTAAAATGTGTTAAGGTTTTTACCAGTATGGCTCTACTTCATATGTTAATAACACCATTAAATACTTTTCCTTCAATACTGAATGGTGTCACCAAAGCTTGTGTGTCTGTTAAAAGAATTCAACGTTTAATTGAAGTAATTAACTAATAATATTTTTTACACTAAAGAGTATCAATCAAATTTATACTTTTGATAAATTAATTTTTTAGGTAAATGACCTACAGACACAGTCTTATTATAGTCTAATGCCAGTCCAGAATGGAAAAACATTTGATAATGCTGTGTCATTGACAAAGTGTTCTTTTAACTGGGGCCTTAGATCATTTCAACTTACAAATATAAATTTTTCTGTTACCAGAGGATCTTTTGTTGGTATTGTTGGGCCAATAGGCAGTGGAAAATCTACTCTATTGGCTGCCATTTTAGGTGAAATGAACAAAGACAAAGGAATTATTACATCGTCAAATAATATGAGAGATGGTAAGTCTAAATGCTATTTTATATTGCGTTTTTAGTTTTCTTTATATACTAAAATATATGCGTTTACTTCTTTTTAAGGATTTGCATTTGTTGCACAGACACCATGGATTCAAAAAGGAACTATTAAAGATAATATTCTATTTGGTCAGAATTTCAGTTTAGAAAAATACAAGTAATATTTGTTTACTTTTGATTAGAAATACACCTTATTGATTTACTATATTTTTTGTGCAAATGGGTATCTTCATTAAAAAAAAATCAAATTTCATACCAATGGTACCAAATTAATTATGTTTATTTATACATTTTAAAATTACACTATAACCACATATGTTAACATTAAAAATCTACATATCAAACTCTTACTATAGTTAGTTACTTACTAGGCTTTATATTATATTTAAATTTTAAAGCAAGTTATGAGTATTTTAAAATTGTAAATTGTTTGTACATCTTAAAATAATCATAATTAGGCCCGGAACTTGATGCATTTTCATCTTTTTTTCTAATGCTTACATAAGAGCTCGTCTTTACGGAAATTTGATTCATGGAATATAGAATTTAATGCTATAATTTTTATTTTGCATTTTTAGGGATTTTTTGCTTTATGGTAATTATTTTTGGTGCATTTTATTCATTTTTGTAATTTTTTTTATATTTATTTTTATTTTTATCTTTTGTTGTTGCAATCTATGATTATTTAATTAACTATAAGCCAAAACTATTTTAGACCCGGTCAATTAGCAAAAATTTCCCAATAGTCGATCAAATTATTTCAAACTTCAAAAAAATATTTTTGAAGGCTCCTTTGAGAGTTAACATTTTTTAAGAGCTAGAACCTATTATAAATATGATTTATAACCCATGAATCGTATAAAACATAATTTTTGTAAAACTTCAATTTTTAAAAATGTTAACTCGTTATTAAGTAATTTTTGGTATTTCTGTGGTCATTTTTTGATGTTTATAAGTTATTTTAAAATTTTTAGGTTATCAAGTTCCGGGCTCTACTCATAACTCTTTTTAAAATTAAAACATAATAAAATATCCCATGATAGTGCCTTTAAATTTTATAAGAGGTAAATTCTCTCTAATTTTTAAAACAGAGCTAAACATAATCTGCCGAGGGTAAAAGTTGCTATGATACGGACTTGTAAGGCAGAGACAACACAATGTGCGGATACCACGTCCTCTTAATAATATAAGAGAAAATGTACATATTATCAAATTTTTAGAGGAAAATATACATTGATTTATTTTATAAAGAGATATCAATTTAAAAAAAAATAAAAAAACTTAGTTTGCTTCTCTTCCATAAATTTGATAATATTATGTACATTTTATTATTAACTTATTATAAACAGTAGTAAGAATCTGGTACATACATAAATACATTTTCTAATGTTACACGTGTGTTAGACAGAGACCACATATCTTTCGACATTTAAAATGAAATTATTACCCATTAACAACTATAATCTATTTAATAAAGGCACAACCTTAGTAGCAACTGATTTTTGTCTGGCTTGTTCACTTTGTGTGTGGTCAGCTTTTGCTTCTGAGGATCAGTCAAGTGCTTAGACATTACTTGTGCATTATTAGCTATAAAAATTTTTTATTTTGTTTGTAGAACAGTCATAAAAAGTTGTGGTTTGGTTAAGGACTTAAAAGAATGTCCTAGAGCTGATTTAACTCTTATTGGTGAATCTGGAGTAACTCTGAGTGGTGGTCAGAAGGCTCGTTTAGCTCTTGCCCGTGCTGTGTATCAGGTAATAACACTAATAAGTATACAATAAAATAAACTTTTCATATAACTTATTATGTTTATCCACATCAATTAATTAAATGCATTATTATTATTTGAAAATCATAAAATTATAAGTGTAGAATACTGTAAGGAAAATATTAGTATTATTGTCATGTGGTCTACCACATGTTTTTTATATTTAATTAAAATATAAACAAAATACATAATTAATGTACGAATAATATTCAAAAAATATATATACTTAAATATTTTCTTGTAAAACATATAACTCAATAATACACAAATATATTAATCGCACACTGTTATCTAATTCTAAAATTCAATAATTTTTTTTTACCTTATTAACGAATGTATAAAATATTATTATTAGGGCTAGAATTTATATGCATTTGCATGTTTTTTTTAACTGTCTAAAAGGTAGCTTGATAAGTTACAAGTTTGATTTATAGTCAATATATCTAGAATACAATGTTTTATTTTGGATATTTTATCATTTTTTGATGTATACTGCATATTTCTGTATTTTAAGAATGCAGAAATGCTTCATAGTTATTGGTTTTACTTTTGTTCACTCATTTTTCCTGATTATTCTGGACGGGTCAGAATTAAGGAAAAACTATTAATTTGATGTATACTAACAAACTATTGGCAAAATCTGCGATATTGTTTCATATCGAAAAATCTGGATAAAATATTGTAATAAAATACAAATATTCCAACTAGGTACACAATTTTCCTCTGATCTTAATTAATAATTTGAATACATTTTTGTTTGCATATTTTTGCTTTTTTCACTAAGAATTAATATAATTAATAACATTGATTAGGATTTAGTTTAATCGTCAATTTGATGTGAATGACTCGGTCGATGTGTGGTAGACAACAAGTATAGTTAGGCCGCATACATCATGAATACCAAAAATTTTTAATTGAATTGATACATTTTAAATATACTACATAGTATATAATGTCCTATGGAATATTCCTAATTTTATAATTTCTAAATGTGTTTATTATTCATTCATTGTATGTATAGTATATTATATTTTTATAAAATAATAATACCGGTACTGGTCTAAGGTATTGAGTTTACCACGGCTGAATACTTTTAATAATGTAAAAGACAGATTTTCCTACTTGAATCAAATTTCTCCCAGCATTGAAACTCCTAAATATATGTAATAACATTTTTTAAGTTAATAATTACTTCTAAAATCAATAAATATATTGTACTGATTTTTTTTCAGAACAAATTTATGTATTTAATGGATGACATTTTTGCTTCAGTAGATATTAATGTTGCTCAACATCTATATACCCATTGTATTAATGGGTTACTTAAAGATAAAACACGTATTATTTGTACCCATAATAGTCAATTTTTACTCTCAGCTGATTGGGTACTAATAATGAATAACGGTACTATTGTAAATCAAGGTCGGCCTTTTGAAGTACTTAATGATTATGATGTAAAAGCTGTGGATGTCAAATTTGAGGAAGCAAATAGTAACTCATACTTGTCTATGGATGATTGGACACCAATTAAAGAATCAGAAATTAAAAATGATTTGAATGACATAGAAAACCAAGAAGAAGGAGTGGTTGATTCATCTGTTTATAAACGATATTGGAAATCTGTTGGAAATTTGATTGTAATACTGCTATTTTTTGCTATGATTATTATGCAGGTACATATACAAATTTAATTTTTGTCATATTTTAAATAATACATCATTGAATATACTATGTTCAACAAAGAGCACATGGCTACTGCGCTCACACCAGTACCATAATATCCTCTCCTGGGACCTACTATGGTGGCTGACCCGGTAATGTTATATCCCCTCCGATGTATACTCACATGGTGTAAGGTGGGGAGAGGGAATACGCAACTATGACCAGTACTGACCAGTTTTTGTCAAAGTGCCGTGTGCTGTCTTGTCGAACAGAGAATAATAACATGCAAAAAATCAATTTTTTTATCATCACTTAGACAATTTTTATTTTTATTAATTTTAGGGTACGCGGAATATATCAGATTTATGGTTATCTCACTGGGTTAATGAAATAACAAATAAACATTATGGTTAGTAAAAAACGATGTAATGTTGAAAAATATTATTTTAATTCTTTAATATCCGCTTATAATATGTTTTATTTATAACATATAAACACTTTATTGTTAATTTAAAGACATTTATATTTATACATCAAAATGTATTTCATTAAAAATTACCCTATTATAAATTTCTTATTTACAAAGTTATTATTTTAATAATTCTATAACAATATATTTTAGTCCTCTGAATTGTATCAAACTAATTAAGACTGAATCATTATTTTAAATTTTATTTTGTTTCAGATAATGCTGTTAATGATTTTAAAAGTTTACAAGATGAAAACAATAAATATTTATATACTTATATATTAATTGGTATAGTAAACTCTGTAGCCACATTTTTTAAAGCCTTTATATTTGCATATGGTGGAATTAAGGCTTGTAAAATAATTCACGACTGCTTGTTGACTTCTATTATGAACGTGTGTATTCATTAATGTTTAATTTTTATGTACCTACTTTTTATTTTACATATATTATTAATATTATTTTATTTTTCATTCAGGTAAAAAACTACATTTTTTGATGTAAATCCTCTTGGTAGAATATTAAATCGATTTTCATCTGACACAAATGTTATTGATGACTCATTACCATTTATTTTAAATATTTTTATAGCCCAATTTTTTCACGTAATTGGTACTCTAGGCTCCATTATATTTGGTGTACCTTGGGCTATAATTATTGCTGTGATACTTACTCCTGTATATTATAAATTGCAAAAACGATACAGAAATTCATCTCGTGAACTTAAACGTATATCAACTGTTGCACTATCGTCACTTTATAACCACATAAATGAATCATTCCAGGGGTTAGCAACAATACATGCTTTTAGAGCTGTATCCAGGTTAATATTGACCATACTAAAATTATTATATAACAACAACATATAAGCAGTTGCTTAACACGTTGACATGACTGCTAATGCAGTTGTGCACACTATTGTAATTTGATTGTCAATCTGATTGGGCATAATCCATAGATTTTTTAGAATATTTGATTTTTTTTTTTTTTGTGGCCGAATTGTTAGTAAGTCTCAATAAGACACTAGATAACTTCAAGGGTTGTGAAACCATAAGATACGGAACTGCTCAAGCAGTCATGCCATATTACGACTGAAATTAGTATGACTGCTATAGCAGTTACTCAGTTCCTGTTTGTCAATGTGTTAATTTTCGAATTGATAATGTTTTTGAAATGTTAAGGTTTGAACGTGAAAATGAAGACAAACTTGAAAACTTTTTAAAAACAGAATTTTCTTCCCACTTAGCGTCTTTATGGTTTAATTTTCGAATAAGAATCATTGGAATAACTATATTATTTTTTATTAGTTCAATTTCTGTATTTATTCATCAATGGAATCTCACCAATACAGGTTTGTATTAATTAATAAATTATATGGATTAATTAAAATGGAATTTCATTTAAATTTTAGAATTTCAACCATTTAACAATATCAGAATTATTAGTATCTTGAAAAATAAGAAACATTTTTAAATATTCATCTATATGGGTTGTGCATAATTATTATTTGTTGCTTGTTAATGTTAGTAATGACATAACTTATTCTTATCCATAGGATATCTTGGGTTGTCATTGACCTATGCATTAACATTGACTAATATGCTTGGAGGATTAGTCAGTGCCATTGCATCAACAGAATGCGATATGATTAGTTTAGAACGTGTTCTTGGGTATTCTGAAAACATAGAAAATGAGACTGATGTTGAAGACACTATTTTACCGCCATTTGCATGGCCAACAAATGGAATCATACAATTTTCTAATGTTTTTCTCAAATATAGGTAAATTATTAAAATTAAAATATTATGTTTTTTAATTTTTATAATATTTTAATTTTTTAGACATGATGGTTCTATGTCTTTGAATGGGGTTTCGTTTGAAACTACTTCCTCAGAAAAGATTGGTGTCATTGGTCGAACAGGAGCTGGAAAAAGTTCATTATTAGCTGCTTTGTGTAAAATGTTTGATGTTAGCAGTGGAACTATTTTTATAGATGATGTGGACCTTTCTAAAATTTCTCCACGACAAATAAGGTATGATAAACTATGATTTAAAAATATTATAAAATCTTAACATTTTAAGAAGTAATACAATGTGCTCTGCTCATTTTTCAGAAACCGTATATGTGTAATACCTCAGGATCCATTTTTGTTTGATGGTACTATACGTGAAAATATTGATCCGTTTAAAGAGTATATGGATTCAAATATATGGTCTGCATTAAGCCGTTGTCATTTAGTTGCAACTGTTAAACGTTTAGGCGGTTTGGGATGTTATTTAGGAGACAATATTAACATATCTGTGGGTGAAAAACAGTTGTTATGCTTAGTGAGAGCGATACTGAAGAATGTAAAAGTAGTATGTGTGGATGAAGCAACTGCAAACGTAGATGAAATGACTGATCGCAAAATACAAGAAACAATAAGAACTGCATTCAAGCATAGTACTGTTATTACTATTGCTCATAGAATTCGCACGGTTATGGACAGTGATCGGTATGTCAATAATTTATTAAACAAAAAATGAATTAAGATCTATTCCATGATTTATACATATTATATTTTTTGTAGAATATTAGTGATGGACAATGGAAAAGTAATAGAATTTGAGTCTCCAAATGTACTCTTAGAGGAAAAAAATTCTTATTTTTATAACTTGGTTCAACAAGAGTTCAAGTAACAACTTGTGATCTCAGCTTCACAATTCAATGATGCGAGTTTAAATAAATAATTTAAGTATTTTTGATTACATATTTGTCAATTTTCTATGAAATTAATTATTTACTCTGTATATTTGTTATGATTTATATTTTATAACATATTATTTTTGTTTATTGACTAATCAACTTGTAATTTTACAAAATTAAATGTATCAAATTGTTATTGTAGATAAATTTTACAATATGTTACCTATATGTTTAAAATTAAATTGGCATTCATTTTAAATTCTAAGCGGAGATAGATGAATGTATTGATTGTACAATGATATGTGATTGTGTTTGAGGAAATAAAACTGCTTCGATTTTCTTCAACAGAAAATAAAGAAAAAATTGTTCAATAGGAAAGTGATTCTAGTTTGTGCATTGGGGATGTCAAAATTCCTAGTAGTTTTCAAATGCACCGGATAAAACAAACAACAAATTAAGGATAAACAGTAATGTTTACTCAAAATTGGTTTTCAAAAAAATCGATTTTGGTTTTTGGCGTATCCCTAAAAAAAATTAGCATAGATACATGCATTTTACATAATTTTAAACTGAACATTTAAATTAGCATTTTGCTATACACCATAAAATATTCGAAATATTTTGACTTGTTTTTTAGCTGTTTACGAACATTTTAGTTTCCAATTTTTTTTCTATGAATGTCAATAAAATTTTATTGGTTTGGTAAAAAAGCTTGAAACTTTAATGCAAGGATCCTAATATATTGTTACAATTAAAATTGAAAAACATTAAAAACCCAGGCACAATTTTTTTTAAGCATTTAAACTTTAAAATTTGACAAAAGGCATAAAAATAACGAAAACGTCAAAACCATTTTAGTTAGTAATTCCTAAAAATTTTCATTTTTAAGACTAAGATTTTAAAATGTAATACAAGATTCCTTATAATTTATCTAGGTACCTTTATCAAAAAAAAAAAGTGTTTGAAGTTCACATTTTTACATCATTGGATCTTCACTCGATTTCTCAAGTAGTGATTTTCTTATCTTAACATATTATTAAACAAAGTCTGTATGCTTAGATCTTTAAGACTACGCAACGGATGTTGATGCGGTTATTTTTAATTGAGATAGTGATACAAGAAGAAGGTTTATATGTATATAACATGCATAATATAGTAGAGAAACACTGCCCCTTATTTGTATGTACGAGCATATCTCGAAAAGAACTCATATTAATACGGTTTTCACTATTAAATCGGTCGAGTTACAGGGAAGGTTTTAAAAAAAGTCAATAAAAGTTATTTCAATAGATTATTACTTGAAAATTGGAGGGTGTATACAGCTTGATTTTTCAACTGATATAGGCTGTATATAGGTAAAGGGTAGCTCACACATGATTTTTTTTAGCATACAAATAAATAAATTGTGCTATAATAACTTTAAAACTAAAGATTTCCTGTTTACGGATATTTTAAATTTTAAATTTTAGATTCCGAGTGCAGGAGTAATAAATGTATTGATTTTACAATGATGTGTGTTTTTTTTTGTGTCTGTGCACTTACACGATAAGTAGTCGAAATAGTGCTTCGATTTTCAACTTCAGTATCTTGTTCGATGGGAATGTGAATCTAATTAGTGCACTGGAGAGGTTAAAATTTTAAATTCCCAATAGTTTTCAAATGCGCCGGGAAAAATTACATAAAAATTAAGGAAAAACGGGAATTTTTACGCAAAATCGGTTTTCCACAAAATCGATTTTAGTTTTTGGTGTAACTCTAAAACAAATGAACATGAAATTTTCACTGGTCGGTTATATTTGCATTTCCTATACACGATAAATTTTTCAAAATATTTATTTATTTTGAACTGTTTAGGAACATTTCTGTTTCCAATTTTATTAGTCATTTAGATTCTGAGTGGAACGATGAATGTATAGATTTTACAATGATGTGTTTTTTTAAGAATCTGAGCGAAGCGATGAATGTATTTAGTCATTTAGATTCTGAGTGGAACGATGAATGTATAGATTTTACAATGATGTGTTTTTTTTTTTTATTTTTGTGTCTGTCATCACCTTTTAGGACAGTAAAAGTTGCTTGGATTTTCTTCAACAGTAACTTTTCTGATAGGAAAGTGAATCTAGTTGGTACTTTGGGGGGTCAAAAGTTTCCCAGTAGTTTTCAAAAGCGACGTGAAAAACAAAAGAAAAATTAAGGAAAAACGGGAATTTTTACGCAAAATCTGTTTTCGAGAAAATCGACTTTGGTGTTTGGTGTAACTCTAAAACAAATGACCGTAGGGACATGAAATTTTGACTGAATGTTTATAATTGCATTTCCTATACACCATAACATTTTCCAAATATTTTGACTTATTTTGAGCTGTTTACGGACATTGTCAATTTACATTTTTTTTAGTTTTTTTTTCTATAAATATCAATAAAATTTTACCTGTTGAGTAAAAAAGCTTGAAAATTTAATAGAAGGCTCCTAGGTTATTGTTTCAAAGGCAGATGAAAAAAATTAAAAATCCTTAGCCACAGTTTTTTTTTCTAAGCATTCAAAGTTCATAAATTGACAAAATATGGAAAAATCATGAAAATTAGCAAATTATTTTGAGTTGTGAATTCATAAAAATTCTTCTTTTTAAATCTAAGATTTGAAAATGTAATATAAAATTACTCATAAGTTTGTCTACCTTTATAAAAAAAAAAATGTCTACAAGAAACTTAAATTAAATTTTTATGAGCGTCTGAAATTTATATTTTTACAACATTTGATATTCACTCGATTTCTCACGTAAAAATTTTCTTATTGTTATTAAAAAACGAATGACTGTAGATACTTGAAAATGTCATTGAATGTTTATATTAGCATTTTCTATACATCATAAAATTTTGAAAATATGTTTACTCTTTTTGAGCTGTTTAGGAACATTGTCAGTTTTCAATTTTTTTAGTTTTTTTTTCTATAAATATCAATAAAATTTTATTTGTTGGGTAAAAAAGCGTGAAAATTTAATATAAGACTCCTGATATATCGTTCTTATAGCAGTTGAAAAATATTAAAAATACATAGGCATAATTTTTTTTCATAAGCATTTAAAGTTCAAATTTTGACAACATTTATCAAATTTATAATTTATTAATTATTTTGTAGTTAAAAATGAATAAAATGTTTAACTTTTATGGCTAAGGATTAATAGCTTTATAGCTAAGGCTCCACGTAAATAGGTTATATATAAATTACTTTATTCACAATAATATCATGAAATATACTTATTTCATAGGCTCCCATAGGCTATCTAGGCTGACTGACCGTTTTCGCTCAGAATCGTTTTTCTTATACAATGATATTATATCATTGAATTCAAATTTAACACTATCCATTACAGTGACCCACTTGTAACCTACTGTACAGCAGAGCGACATCCAATTATCCACCTTTTTTTTTTGTAATAAATTTGCAATTTAACAAAAACACTGTTGGTTGACTCACACGAGCATGTTCAGCGGGGAACATTTTTATGTTGAAATAAATAAAAATATACAATATCTTGTTTTTGGAAACAATTAATAGTATAACTGTATTATAATTTATGGCGAAACAAAAATAATTTTGATCAGAATATGGCATATCGTACAAAAAAAAAATTGTAAAAATTGCTTACCTAGGTATTTACAATTTTGAGTTTTTACATTGAAAAAATGATAATAGACGTGATAGAGATAGAAAAAATTAAAAAAAAATTAATTTAGGTATTCATAATTTTGAGTATTTTACGTTGAAGAATATTTTAATAGATATATTTTTTGTAAGTATTACACAAACAAACAAAATGTAGCTACGTGGACTACAACATTGTCTTCAATTGTTAAAAAAAAACTATTTTTTTTATAAAATGTCTATAGGTATATAGGTAAGATAAAATATAATTAAATAATAAAAAATTATAAAAGTGTATGATTAACTATCTATTACGGATTATTTACATCCCTCGGCTACATCATCTTGGGTGCGTTCGAAAACTCAACTCTAGTTAATAAAAAAATAGTTACCCAACTTCGTTCGGTAACGCTGAGTTGTTATACTATCCGGGTTAACTCTTTAATCCCGAAAAAATAGGTAGGTTGTTTCAACTCTACTGATAATAATGTACGAAGATAACAAAATCAACTCAACTCTACTGTACTCTACTCTAACTAAACGTACTCTTCTCTAACTAAACGTACTCTACTCTAACTATTCATATTTGAACGCACCCCTTTGTGTTCAAGTAATCTGAAATAATTATGACAATATCCGTCATATCTGATGTAAATCGTTTATACTTGTTGGTGGATCTAGTGTATCAGCATGTCCATTTGACATAACCAATGGATATCCACTGCCCACTGGATGTACTGTGCTGCGTGGGAAGGTGTTACCGTAGAACATTAATGTTGTTATCCACCTATTGTTCTGTGGTGTTGGGTGTTGTGTTACGCCATGTCCTACGAGAACGCGGCGAGTGCGGGCGAACTATATTCCGATTTCCGACCATGCTGTTCCAAACGCGGCGAAAATCGAGCCGTTTTGTCTTTCGCCGGGTTCACACAGGACACGGCGTTACCGTCATGACAAAATTTTGTCATGGTTACCGCGATGTTCTGCGATCGTCATGAATTTAGAATTATGATATCTCATAGAAAAACATAATGATAAAATCGGTAGCTCTTATCAATTGTTGTGCTATGTGATTTTCGAAAATCCAATCCTTATCATACTTTTGATAGTGTACAACAATTAATACATTTATACACAAGTCACAACAGACTGAATAGCTGAATCCGATTTATAATTTCCAATTTGTGTTTGAAGTTTGAACTGTTGTACCCACCTACGACGGTTCCGTGTTTATACTTCGCACTTTCGCAGTTCGCAATGCTCTGTAAATAGTTGATGGTTGCGACGAATTATGTCAAGTCTGTTGACCGATTTATTAAAAGTATATGAACGTAATATTATGTAGCACTGTACGTAAATGGTTTCTTGTGAATATGTCAACCGTTACACACGTATTACACTATTGACATCGGAACAATGGTCATTTGACAATATTGGCTGTGCAAAATTATTATGGTGTATGTTTAAAGTTATGATTATAAAATCATTCAAACTACATCTGTGCCCACCAGATATCGTGATATTAAAACGTTTTCGATTTTTTTTAGTTTAAATATGAAAGTTACATGGAACTGGACCGAGCTCTGTGGTCCCGACGATTTTGTTCCAATATTTCGACCCGGGTATGTGTTGAGTATTTGTGGAGAAATGGCAGTCATACGCCTGCCTATTCTGTTTATGTTCTTGTTGACATCAACGTATTACTGTGCTCATCTGTCTGATTGGATAATACGTACGAGGCGCGAAACCAATGTCCTTCGCTGCCGTATAATTATTGCTAGTATGCTGTCAATGTTACCAGCGGTTCAACTGATTTGGGAAGTATACGAATTCACTGAAAGCCAATTGTATCCAATCGAAAACTTAGTCTTAGTAATCCAATGTTTTACATGGTTGGTACATACTTTATACATTGTTTGTATACTCCATCATTTGGGAACGAGCTTAAGAGGTTCAAAAGTTGTAATAATTGCTTGGTTTTTATGTTTTTTATCATCAATAATATCCTTACGTAGCACTTTCGTAGTGTTTATCGAAAGTAATTATGTACCTATTTTACAAGCGAGATTGTGGTTCACATTATTCAATTGGATGCTTCAGGCGTTTTATTTCATTACCATGCTCTTCAAAGAAGATACTGTAAGAATAAGACATGTAGACAGACTTCGTTTTCTTGCCCAGGTAAATCTTTTGTGATCACTTTAAATTCATTAAGAAATTATGGTGTTAGGTATATTTCATTTGCTCAAAATTATTTTGGTCTTTAAAATGTAATTAAATGTTTTTATAGTTAAGTGCTAATCTATAATTTCTAATGAATGTCCATATTTTAAAGAAAAACAATTATGAATAATTTGTGGTGACATCTTGATTTTTTAATTTAATATTTTAATTAAATATTTTGAAAACACAGAATAATATACATTTTTAACACAGTTCAAGTAATCTAAACTATACAGTATGCATTGATAATTTAATGTATCTAATCTGTATATAAATGTTTATACTTTTAGCAATCACTCGAGAGACGTTCTTTAATGACATCATCATATAGTCGTTTTAATGATGAATTTGATCCATACTATTTGGGTATGGCATGTGATAATGAACACTATGGTTTTATGTCTTGGCTCACGTTTGGTTGGGTTGGTAATTTAATTACAAAAGGAGACAACAAAAGATTGCATCATACAAACGATTTATTTGATTTACCTGAATGGCTGACACCAGTAAATGTATCAGCTAAAGTGGAAGAAGTATTTAGACATCAGCCCTCTGTGACAGCTGCATCACCAATTCATTTGCCTTCTGACCATGAATCTAGAGTACCAAAAATGTCATTACTACAAGCTCTACACAAATGTTATGGAAAACAATTCTATGGGATTGGATTACTAAAATTTTTCGCAGATATTTTTGGATTTGCAGCTCCAATTTTTTTAAGTAAACTGATAACATTTGTATCGCATCACGAAGAACCGATAAGCCATGGATATATATACATGGCAGGACTTGTTTTAATGTCACTAATAAGTAAGAATAAACATAAAATTGTTTTATTTATATCTTTGAATTCAATTTTTAGTAATTTTAATAGCAAAAATGTGTTATTAATTTATAAAAAGTATTTTTTGAGTTATTACTTTTAATATAATGCTATTAAAATAACTAAATTTTATACTTTTAAATTGTTCAAACAACATACGAGCAATATACTATGTATTTATTGTATTTATACAAACCCAATACATTTCTCTTGATTTTTTCCTACAGGTAATATTATACTTATAAAAAATATTAGGGAACTAAAGCCTCTGAGAATTTAGTGTGCTCATAATGCATTCATTTTTTTTTTAGGTACATTATTTGGTATTCATTATGATTACCAAATACACATGATTGGAATAAAAATTAGAGGTGCCTTAGTCACAATGATTTATAAAAAGACATTAGAATTAAATACTGTAACGCTGAACAACTTTAGGTAATTGAAATTGTGTCAACTTTTCCATTATATTTTTAATGAAATCTATGTTATTGTATACATAATTTATTTTCCTCTTTTTTTCTAGTATTGGGGAAATAGTAAATTTTATAAGTACTGATACTACTAATTTAGTAAACGCTTGCAACAGTTTCCATTCAATGTGGAGTGTACCTTTTCAAGTAAAATTAAAAAAATATTCGTATATTTTAACTGGACTTGCTTATTTTTATTTCATATTTTAGTTGGTTGTCGTTTTATACTTACTTTATCAACAATTAGGAATCGCTTTCTTGTCGGGAGTGTTTGTATCTATTTTACTGATACCGGTAAACAAGATTATTACTTCAAATATTGGTATGCATGTGTATATAAATATAATGCATACTGTTATTAATAATAAAAATAAAACCTGATTGTTATTTAATTTTTTTTTTTTATAGGTAAATTAACTGGAAAATTGATGACAGAAAAAGATAAACGTGTTAAATTGATGTCTGAAATTATAAGAGGTATTCGAGTAATTAAATTTCATGTTTGGGAAAAATATTTTACTGACAAAGTTAGCGGTATGTTATGCTATATTTGATTATTTTATTATGTTCTAATTAAAACTGTATTGTTTTTAGATTATCGAAAACTCGAGGTATTAAATCTGAAAAAAAGGAAATATTTAGACGCTTTGTGTGTTTATTTTTGGGCTACAACTCCAGTTACAATATCGATGTTGACTTTCTCAACTTATATTTTTCTTGGAGGTCAATTAACAGCGTCAAAAGTTAGTGTATACCAGAGTTGGTTTTAAAATTAATGTTTATGAAAAACTACATTCTAAAATGTGTTAAGGTTTTTACCAGTATGGCTCTACTTCATATGCTAATAACACCATTAAATGCTTTTCCTTGGATACTGAATGGTGTCACTGAAGCTTGGGTGTCTGTTAAAAGAATTCAACGTTTAATTGAAGTAATATTAATAATATTTTTACATTAAAGAGTATCAATTGAAATTATACTTTTGATATATTTATTTTTCAGGTAGATGACCTACAGACACAGTCTTATTATAGTCTAATGCCAGTCCAGTATGGAAAAACATTTGATAATGCTGTGTCATTGACAAAGTGTTCATTTAACTGGGGCCCTAGATCATTCCAACTTACAAATATAAATTTTTCTGTTGCCAAAGGATCTTTTGTTGGTATAGTTGGGCCTGTAGGCAGTGGAAAATCTACTCTATTGGCCGGAATTTTAGCTGAAATTAACAAAGACGAAGGAATGATTGCATCATCTAATATGAGAGATGGTAAGTCTAATGTCATTTTATATTATGTTATTAGTTTTCTTTATATGCTAAATTATATGCATTTACTTCTTTTTTAGGATTTGCATTTGTTGCACAGACACCATGGATTCAAAAAGGAACTATTAAAGATAATATTCTATTTGGTCAGAATTTCAGTTTAGAAAAATACAAGTAATAATTATTTACTTTTGATGAGGAATACACCTTTATTGATTCACTATAGTTTTTGTGTAAATGAGCAATAATATTGGTTACTTTAAAAAAAAAAAATCAAATTTAACACTGATGGTAGACGATGACAAATTATTTTTATTTATATATTTTAAAAGAACACTATAACCAAATTAATTAACATTGAAAATCTACATACCAAACTTTTACTACAGTTAGTTACTTACTAGGAATTTTATTATATTTTAATTTTAAAGCGAGTTATGAGTATTTTAAGATGTACAAACAATTAACAATTTTAAAATTCTCATAACTTGCTTTAAAATTAAAACATAATAAAATTCCTATGATGTTGCCTAGATAATAATCTTACCCTTAACTTTTATAAGAGGTCAATTCATTCTTCTTTTTGAACTAACGGAACTAAACGAGATCTGCCAAACGTAAAAGTTGCTATGATACGCACTTATAAGTTATGAGGCGGAGACAACACATGTGGGAGGCACGTCCTCTTAATAATATAAGAAAAAATTTACATATCAAATTTGTACAAAATTAAATTAAAATTTTATCATTTATTTAATTTAAACGAGTTATATCAATTTTTAAGAAATAAAAAAACTTAATAATATTTGTACATTTTCTCTATTATTAACTGATTATAAATAGTAGTCAGAATCTGGTACATACATGAAGCATTTTCTAATGTTACACGTGTGTTAGACAGAGACAACATTTATAATAAAATTATTACCCATTAATAACTATAATCTATTTGATAAAGGCACAACCTTAAGCGGCAACTGATTTTTGTCAAGTGCTTAGACATTATTTGTGCATTATTAGTTTTATAAATGTTTATTTTGTTTGTAGAACAGTCATAAAAAGTTGTGGTTTGGTTAAGGACTTACAAGAATTTTCTAGAGGTGATTTAACTCTTATTGGTGAAGCTGGTGTAACTCTGAGTGGTGGTCAGAAAGCTCGTTTAGCTCTTGCCCGTGCTGTGTATCAGGTAATAACCAATAAATTATTACTAATAAGTATGCAATAAAATAAACTTTTCACATAACTATATTTATTCCCATCTAATTGAAAATCATAAAATTAGTGAAGAATACTGTAAATTAAATATTTGGTATTATTGTCATATACGGTTTACCACACATTTTATTTTGACCTCATTAACATATGTATAAAATATTATAACTAGGGCTAAGATTTATACAGTGGCGTAATTAGGAATTTGGTTTGGGGGGGATATACGTTTTTAGCAAACATGAATACTTTGATCAAAATGTTAACGGTAAAAAAAAAGTTTTGGGGAGATCCATCCCCCTAACCCCCCCCCCCCCCCCCCTAATTACGCCCCTGAATTTATATGCATTTGCATGTTTTTAACAGTTCAAAAAGTAGCTTAGAAGTTTGAATTATTGTCAATATATCCAGAATACAATGTTTTATTTTGCATATTTTTGCATACGTTGTCATTTTTTTATATATACTGCATATTTCTGTATTTTACGAATACAAAAGTGTTTCATACTCGTTGGTTTTACTATTTTGTTTCTACATTTGTTTTTCCTTACTACTCCGGACAGGTCAACATTAAGAAAAAACTATTTTGTTCTCCATATCGAAAAATATGGATAAAAATATTGTGTAATATAATAAAACTATTACAACTTGGTACACGTTTTTCTTATCATGTTAATTTTATTATTAATTAATAATTAAAATGCATTTTTGTATATTTTAAGTGCATAAATGCATGCATATTTCAAATGTTTTTTTGTGCACAAATTTTGGGCCCTAATTATAACAAACCATAAGAATAATTATCAATAAATATTGATTATGTATTATAATGTGGTTTGATGTCTCTTTGAAAACATTCATCATATAAGCCTTCTTTATTATTTTCCCTTAAAAACTGGTAATAATATTTTTCTTACTAAATAATTCAATTTAAATTGTTGGCTAACAATTAATATAATTAATTACTTTGATTTGGATTAAGTTTATTGTCAACTTTATGGGAATGACTCAGTAGATACGTGGTAGACAACAAGTATAGTTAGACTGCATACATCATGAATACCAAACATTTTTAATTGAATTGATAAATTTTAAATATACTGCATAGTATATAATGTCCTATGGAATATTCCTAATTTTATAATTGCTAAACGTGTTTATTATTCATTCATTATGTGTATAGTATATTATTATATATTATATTTTTATAAAATAATAATACCAGTACTGGTCTAAGGTGTTGAGTATACCACTGCTGAAATTGGGCTGAATACTTTAAATAATGTAAATGACAGATTTTGAGTTTCTCCCAGCATTGAAACTCCTAAATATATGTAATAACATTTTTTAAGTTAATAATTACTTCTAAAATCAATAAATATATTGTACTGATTTTTTTTTCAGAACAAATTTATGTATTTAATGGATGACATTTTTGCTTCAGTAGATATTAATGTTGCTCAACATCTATATACCCATTGTATTAATGGGTTACTTAAAGATAAAACACGTATTATTTGTACCCATAATAGTCAATTTTTACTCTCAGCTGATTGGGTACTAATAATGAATAACGGTACTATTGTAAATCAAGGTCGGCCTTTTGAAGTACTTAATGATTATGATGTAAAAGCTGTAGATGTAAAATTTGAGGAAGCAAATAGTAACTCATACTTGTCTATGGAAGATTGGACACCAATTAAAGAATCAGAAATTAAAAATGATTTGAATGACATAGAAAACCAAGAAGAAGGAGTGGTTGATTCATCTGTTTATAAACGATATTGGAAATCTGTTGGAAATTTGATTGTAATACTGCTATTTTTTGCTATGATTATTATGCAGGTACATATACAAATTTAATTTTTGTCTTATTTTAAATAATACATCATTGAATATACTATGTTCAACAAAGAGCACATGGCTACTGCGCTCACACCGGTACCATAATATCCTCTCCTGGGACCTACTATGGTGGCTGACCCGATAATGTTATATCCCCTCCGCTGTATACTCACATTGTGTAAGGTGGGAGAGGGAATACGCAACTATGACCAGTACTGACCAGTTTTGGTCAAAGTGTCGTGTGCTGTCTTGTCGAACAGAGAATAATAACATGCAAAAAATCAATTTTTTTATCATCATTTAGACAATTTTTATTTTTATTAATTTTAGGGTACGCGGAATATATCAGATTTATGGTTATCTCACTGGGTTAATGAAATAACAAATAAACATTATGGTTAGTAAAAAATGTTGAATAATGTTGAAAAATATTATTTTAATTCTTTAATATCCACTTATAATATGTTTTATTTATAACATATAAACACTTAATTGTTAATTTAAAGACATTTATATTTATACATCAAAATTTATTACATTAAAAAAACTGAATAATTGATTTTTAAATTTTATTTTATTTCAGGTAATGCTGTTAATGATTTTAGAAGTTTACAAGATGAAAACAGTAAATATTTATATACTTATACAATAATTGGTATGGTAAACTCTGTGGCCACATTTTTTAGAGCCTTTATATTTGCATATGGTGGAATTAAGGCTTGTAAAATAATTCACGACGGCTTGTTGACTTCTATTATGAACGTGTGTATTTATTAATGTTTAATTTTTATATATATTTTTATTTTACATATATTATTAATATTTTTTTATTTTTCATTCAGGTAAAAACTAAATTTTTCGATGTAAATCCTCTTGGTAGAATATTAAATCGATTTTCATCTGACACAAATGTTATTGATGACTCATTACCATTTATTTTAAATATTTTTATAGCCCAATTTTTTCACGTAATTGGTACTCTAGGCTCCATTATATTTTGTGTACCTTGGGCTATAATTATTGCTGTGGTACTTACTCCTGTATATTATAAATTGCAAAAACGATACAGAAATTCATCTCGTGAACTTAGACGTATATCAACTGTTGCACTATCGCCACTTTATAACCATATAAATGAATCATTCCAGGGGTTAGCAACAATACGTGCTTTTAGAGCTGTATCCAGGTTAATATTGACCATAGTAAAATTAGTTTATAACAACAAAATATAATCAGTTGCTTCATTTTTAATTGATGTTTTTGAAATATTTAGATTTGAACGCGAAAATGAAGACAAACTTGAAAACTATTTAAAAGCAGAATTTTCTTCCCACTTAGCGTCTTTATGGTTTAATTTCAGATTAAGAATCATTGGAATAACTATATTATTTTTTATTAGTTTAATTTCTGTATTTATTCATCAATGGAATCTCACTAATGCAGGTTTGTATTAATTAATTAATTATATGTATTAATTAAAATGGAATTTCAAATCCAAATATTCAGAGTCTCTTGAAAAACAAAATACATTTTTAAATATTAATCGATATGGGTTGTTCATAATTATTATTTGTTGCTTGTTTTTGTTATTAATGATATAACATATTTTTATCCATAGGATATCTTGGGTTGTCATTGACCTATGCATTAACATTGACTAATATGCTTGGAGGATTAGTCAGTGCCATTGCATCAACAGAATGCGATATGATTAGTTTAGAACGTGTTCTTGGGTATTCTGAAAACATAGAAAATGAGACTGATGTTGAAGACACTATTTCACCGCCATTTGCATGGCCAACAAATGGAATCATACAATTTTCTAATGTTTTTCTCAAATATAGGTAAATTATTAAAATTAAAATATTATGTTTTTTAATTTTTATAATATTTTAATTTTTTAGACATGATGGTCCTATGTCTTTGAATGGGGTTTTGTTTGAAACTACTTCCTCAGAAAAGATTGGTGTCATTGGTCGAACAGGAGCTGGAAAAAGTTCATTATTAGCTGCTTTGTGTAAAATGTGTGATATTAGCAGTGGAGCTATTTTTATAGATGCTGTGAACCTTTCTAAAATTTCTTCACGACAAATAAGGTAAGATTAAAAAATATTATATCTTAAATTTTAAGTAATACAATGTGCTCTTCTCATTTTCAGAAACCGTATATGTGTCATACCTCAGGATCCATTTTTGTTTGATGGTACTATACGTGAAAACATTGATCCGTTTAAAGAGTATATGGATTCAAATATATGGTCTGCATTGCAACGTTGTCATTTAGTTGCAACTGTTAAACGTTTAGGCGGTTTGGGATGTTATTTAGGAGACAATATTAACTTATCTGTGGGTGAAAAACAGTTGTTGTGCTTAGTGAGAGCGATATTGAAGAATGCAAAAGTAGTATGTGTGGATGAAGCAACTGCAAACGTAGATGAAATGACTGATCGCAAAATACAAGAAACAATAAGAACTGCATTCAAGCATAGTACTGTTATTACTATTGCTCATAGAATTCGCACGGTTATGGACAGTGATCGGTATGTCAATAATTTATTAAACAAAAAATGAATAAAGATATATTCCATGATTTATACATATTATATTTTTTGTAGAATATTAGTGATGGACAATGGAAAAGTAATAGAATTTGAGTCTCCAAATGTACTCTTAGAGGATAAAAATTCTTATTTTTATAACCTAGTTCAACAAGAGTTCAAGTAACCAACAACTTGTGATCTCAGTTTCACAATTTTAATGGTGCGAGTTTAAATAAATAATTTAAGTATTTTTGATTACATATTTGTCAATATTTTATCAAATTAATTATTTACTCTGTATATTTGTTATGATTTATATTTTATAACATATAACTATTCGTTTAATAAGATACTAAGACAACAATATTAGTGAATTTTTAAATGTATTTAATATTTTTAGTGTGGACGTCTGTATTAATATATAAAAAATAATATCATTATCATTATGTAAATATTATATTATTTTTGTTTATTAACTAATCAACTTGTCATTTGACAAAATTAAATGTATTAAATTGTTATTGTAGATACATTTTACTATATGTTACCTATAGGTTTAAAATTTATCATTGTTACAAAATTTAATTCATTTTTGAATATGAAAACTATTTTTTTTATCCTAACTAAATGTCTAAATTGTATACCAAAAAATAATAAATAATTTGTGAATCAATTAATTTGTTTTGTATACATTAAACTAAGATTTTCATGACCTCAAGTACTTCAAAACCGTACGCTTTTTAATGTGAGTGTATGAAATCTTTGGTTAAAGTGTGAATTTAATATTTATGAGTAACAGTTTGAAGAATCATATTTGACATAATTCGCTGGCATATCAGTAGTTTTGTTATGATGACTGATGAGTGTTGATGAGGTGTGCCGAAGTCAGGAATTTATTGTTTTTTTTTTGGGTGGGGGGGGGGTATCATAATAACTATATAATTTTATAAAAAAACTTATAAATATATTCATAGTTTTAAATGTTTGTAAATACATTAATATACTTACCATTTTACAAGGGGAGATAGAACCCTTTGGTTTAAAGGACATATTTTTGTTTATAAGAGCATATTTTATATTTTTAGTGTACATTCTGATAGTTATCGATTTCAATATTTCATATCAAAAATCATGCATGCACTTATCAGTAAATATTTTTCTTGAATTAAAGTCAGTAATTATATTAAATTTTAATTAAGAGTAATATCAGTATTACCTTTTTTATTTGGCTGTATTATTGTTTTTAGATTCTGAGGCAGAGGCAGAAGCAGTAAAACTGATTCGATTTTCTTCAGCAGTATCTTGTTCGATGGAAAAGAGTGAATCTAGTTGGTGCATTCAGGAGGTCAAAATTTAAAATGAACAGTAGTTTTCAAAAACAAGGGAAAAACAAAATGAAAAGTGAGGAAAAATGGTAGGTAATTTTTACTCAAAATCGGTTTTTGACAAAATAGATTTTGGTTTTTGGTAACTCTAAAACAAATTACCGTAGCTAAGGATTGAAAATTCAAAACTAGGTTCCACGTATATAGGTTATTCTGTAACCAAAAAATCTAAAAAATTGTTTTTTTATAGTTATTTTATGTACAAATTTGGACAAATTTACATACCTAACCAAGAATAACGATTTTAGTTGAATGTTGTAATTTAACAATATTATTTGTGAGTACCTACTCTCATAATTGCATGTATATTATTATATACATGACAAATTAATTGTGTGTTTTTGCATGTATAATTTTATGGTACTTAAAAAAAAAATCGCTCAAAGTTATAGTCAAAAATTTCAAAATGCTCGATTTTCGGAAAAATCGTGTTTGTGAGTTTAAAATTTGAATTTATATTTATTTTTTTTGAAATGTTGATATTTTTATGCTCAACGTGTTGGTGAAATCCGAGTTTACCTGTCTCACTTACTTTTTTTGTTATTGTTAATAAACCACTTACAAACAATTTTTAAGTGGTTTAATAACATAAAAAATAAGTAAGATGGGTAAATTCTGATTTCACCAACACGTTGACCATAAAAATACTAACATTTCAAAAAAAAAAAGTTCCAAAGAATCGTTTGGGAAGTAAACTACATATTTTGTTCCTAAAGTTCTAATGCGTATACCGCTACATGTGATTTAAAGAATCTGCCTAAACAAATTCACGTTTATCTAGTTAAAAAGAGACGTAATCCTTTTCCGTTCCTAGCTTAGAGAAAGAAACTATATAGGAAGTTGAGTTCCTAGTTTATAAATAGTAGTTCTTTTCCTCGTCCTCAATAATTTAAAAACTATTTCATTATAATTTGCAAATTGTAAATCCGTTTAATTGTGTACCTACCTAGATCTAGATGTTTTGTTTTTCAGACATAATTTATCAAAGTAGAGCGTAGACGGTAAACAACAAAGTGTAATAATAGTCATCATCTAATAATATATTACACCGAAAAAGAGACAATGCAAATTGCAATAGTGCATTATTATTTATTGCATTAATCACCCATAGCTATAGCCCATATAGGTGTACATTTTCTATGGCTGTATACGATATACGGTTAGGTTATGGTGTACGGATGTAAGTATATAGGTAGGTGTATTCCCAGTTCGCCGACACCCAATTTGAAGAAACACAGAGGAAACCTCGTTGTGCCAATTCAAGACCATGTGGTCCGTGATTATGTGTCTTAGGCCCGATTTCACCAACACAGTTAATCACGGTTAACGCTTAATCGGCTGATAACAGATATTTAACCAGCCAAATTCGGCCGATTAAAACTCCTTACTCCGGTTAACTTTAACTGTGATTAACTGTGTTGGTGAAATCGGCCCTTAGACATAACTACGACGTTTGAACGTCTTAATATTGCACGGCCGCCGCAATTATGCACACATTTATAATATTCGTTGTCTCCACGTATAGTAAGTCCTGATTCTTTTCCGACTTTAATTTAAGCCACTCCATAATGGGGAAAAAAAAATTTATTGCAATAGGTACACCTATACCTCACGCAGTGAAATAAAACTACTAACTAAAATCATATTCATTATTTGAAAACCACAGTGGACTTATAATAATATGTTATATAAATATATTTATAATATTATATCGATGGATGTCAATTATCATGTGATAGGTACCTATAATACTATCTTAATAGTGCATAACTTTGCAATATAGATATCATAGCCGATAGGTACCTGCAGTTCTTACTGCACTTAAATAAATTTACAGATTATGATAGTACCTATTATATTTTTATTGCAATCCAGCAAAGCATGTCGTCAATATTATCATTTGTCGGCAAATTGGGCTTTTTTTAAAACCCATTTAAAATTGGTTTTTTTATCAAAAAACCGGGTGTCGGCGAACTGGGCATAAACCAAGTAGGTATACTATCATACAATTATTATTATAGTTTAAAAATGGAAAATAATAATAAAACATAATATATTAAATGATCGACGGTGATGGCAATTATTAAATAATAAATAATATAGGTACCTACTTACGACTTGCCCGTATCTTCAAGCGGGTTTTCCTGCAGACATGACCGATGTCACGTCGATAAGACCTCCGTGAAATGCTAATGACTTGATATTATGTAAACATTTTAAACATTACATATTATTATTATCGTAAGAATATAGGTTTAATTGTATAGCTCATTAGTTTTTATAATCAATTATACTGGCACATAATATTATTATTATTTGATTACTTAGTATTGGCTAAATTTCTTGAGAAAAAATTTAGGGTACAACACGATTGCGAACGTTTTACCTTTTTTATAACACGATTGCGAACGAATGACACTTATCAGAGAATTTGTTTTTTTAGCCGAAAAACGAACGATTGCGAACGTTTTTATAGACTACGTTGCCAAGTTTATATTTCTGAATATGTTTTGTTCGGGAGTTCAATTAAAACATTTTTTTTTTTTTAAATATAAACTATTGGTATAATAATTAATACAATTAATACAACAACTCTTCGTTACAAACTAAAATAAAATTATACAAAATAATAAGTAATGTTTAAAATGTTGATTAATTAAAACTGTTTTCGTTGTATAAATATTAATAATACTGTTACTAAATGTACGTGTTCATTTTACGTTAGAAACTTAAAAATAAAAAAAAAAATAATACATACATACATAGATCTGAGTTCTGAATGAAAAAATAATATTATACATAATAATACACTCAATATAATAGTTTTTAAAAAAATTTTTCTACATTTTTACTTTTTTTTAAATTTTTTCCCTGGTAGGAATTTCCAGTTTTTCTTAAATATAAAATTAGATCTTTGTGTACTTTATAATCATTATAATTTTGTAAAGTTGATTCAATTAAAAGTTTATCTTTTTTGGCCATAGGCTTATGTACATTGTTTTTAATAGAATCAATTATTGTCAAAGTTTGAGCTTGTGTTTCTTTTAAAACTGATATAACTACGTGTGTTGGAGGATGGGGACTATAAAACTGACCATTGTACGTCCTGTGAAAATCCTTATATTACTATATGATTATTTTTAAAATTTTAAAAATTTTAAAAATTTGTTATTGGCACCAAATCTGACAACACCGCATGATTAAAGGCAGGTAAAAACGTTCGCAATCGTGTTACCGGAAAAGGTCCGTTCGCAATCGTTCCATTCGCAATCGTATATTACCCAAAATTTAAAAGCCTCGTAATTCGAAAGGAACAAAACTTCTCGGGCGAGCGACCTTTTTGTATCGAGTTACACAATTATAGTACAAACAACAAAAATCAGCGGAGATATTTAATTTTTCCGTTTTCAACGCTCGCAATCAAAACTATTTAGTTTACCACTCATTCAGTATTCACGCCTTTCACAAATTACGATTTTTTTTTCTATTGGAGCTTACGTATTTTTACGAGTCACGAACGATGGTGCAATATGGAGTTGTCGTTCGGACTTTTAACTCGTTTCGAAGTTTTACCGATTTAGGTGGAAATAGTCCACCGTATTGTGGGTGGGGGGAAATTGGGTGAGTGTAGTCCAAATAGGCAATAGCTAACATAACGGCGGGTGCCCTATAACCTATAGTAAAAAAGTTGCAGTAGACAAGTCAAAGTGACAAATTCTAATTTCCAAAAAAAAAAATCAAAATTTGTGAACAGCGTAGTACCTAAACGTCCTAAGCTAGAGCGTTTTGCGCGCATGCATATACGCTTATGCATGGAAAAATCTTAAAATTTAGAAGGCTTTAAGGCTATGTATAACACTATAATATACTTGTTCTATTCTGTGCCATAATAACTTTAAAGCTGAAGATTTCCTGTTTGCGGATATTTAAAATTTAAAATTTTAGATTCTAAACGGAGCGATGAATGTATTGATTTTACAACGATGTGTGTATTTTATTATTTTTATTTGTGTCATTGTAGGTACGCAATAAGTATAGTCGAAATAATGCTTCGATGTTCAACTTCAGTATCTTGTTTGATGGGAAAGTGAATCTAGTTGGTGCATTTGGGTAGGTAAAATTCCCAGTAAATTTCAAAAACGCCGGGTAAAACAACAAAAAAAACTATGGAAAACCGGGATTATTTACGCAAAATCGGTTTTTGATAAATTCGATTTTGGTTTTTGGTGTAACTTTAAAACAAATAACCGTAGAAACATAACACATTCACTGGTTATTTATACTAGCATTTGTCATTTTCTATACACGATAGAATTTTAAAAATATTTTGATTTATTTTGAACTGTATACAGATATTTTCAGTTTCTAATTTTTTTTAGTTTATTTCTATGAATGTCAATAAAATTGTATTTGTTGGGTAAAAAAGCTTAAAAATCCAGTCACAATTTTTTTTATATCTACTTATAACCATTTAAAGTTGAAATGTTGACAAAACAAAAAATCACGAAAATGTGCAAATTACTTTAAGTGAAAAAATTCATAAAAATATTTCTTTTTAAATCTAAGATTTGAAAATTTAATACAAGATTTCTTATTAGTTTGTCTACCTAACCTTTATCAATAAAAAAATCTCTACCGCAAAGTTAAATTAAATTTTTATGAGCGTTAGAAGTTCATATTTTTACAACATTGAATATTCGACTTCTCAAGTAGCAATTTTCTTATTTCGTTGTAATTCAAAAACGAATAACTGTAGATACATAAAAATTTGACTTAATATTTATGTTCTCGTTTTCTATGCACCGTAAAATGTTGAAAATTTCGACTCGTTTTGAGCTTTATATAGTGTATACGGACAATTTCAAATTTCAATGTTTTTAGTTTTTTTTTCTATAAATATCAATAAACTGTTTTTGTTGAGTTAAAATAGCGTGAAAATTTAATACAAGGCTCCTGATATATTGTTACAGTAGCAGTTGAAAAATATACATAGGCATAATTTTTTTTTATAAGCACTTAAGCCAATGGTTCGTATGACTTTAAGTAGTAGGTATAGTGTGCTTTGACACATTTCCATGAACGTTTAAATGTTCGATTGCAATATTGTCCAATATTTAACCACAGACAGACATGGCCTAACGGCCTAGCCCTGTGGCTCCTAAATAAGTAGGGTTGCCATACGTCCCGGAAAACCGGGACTGTCACCGGTTTTTGACTTTGTGTCCCGGTGTCCCGAAAACATTTTTCGGGACGTCTATATGTCCCGGTTTTAGGAAAAAATTAAAATTGTTTAATTTCTACAATTTTATTTTTAAAAATAATAATTGAAATCGAGAGTCAACATGTTAATGTTAAAGATAACGAATAATTGATAAATCCATAGGCTAAATATAAAATAATAATACCGTAATATTCGAGAACAACAAACAAGTCATGTGCGCTGTGCACTATGCTGCAGTTTACATGTTTTATTTTTATATTTTATCGTCTTATCGATAATCGATATAGCCATACGGGTGATACAGAGACAGACTAATGACTTTTACATCAGTAGAACGTAGGTCGTAGTCACTAGTCACTCGTAGACCGTAGCCTAGATTGTTCGTATTTATTATTTTATTCGTTATTATGGCACCAAAAAGAAAATGTCACTTTCGTGATGAGTTTTCCGTTACTTGGAGTTTTATAAAAAAAGGTAGAAATGAATTTGAAGCATATTGCACTTTTTGCAAAAGCTATCTTCAAGTTGACCACGGTGGAAAATCTGACATAGTCGATCATATTAAATGTAACAAACATAAAAAAAATTCTCAAAGTGTAAATATTAGTGAAAAAGTGACCAAGTTTTTTGTAACTCCTGATACAAAAGAAGAAAAATTGGTAGCTGCTGCAGAGTTGGTTAATGTTTATAAGGTAATTTTTCACCATAATTCATTTAATTCACTGGACTGTACTACACCACTTTATTCAAAATTATTTCCCGACTCAAAAATTGCTTGTAAAATGTCAACCGCACGAACTAAAGGCACTGCAATAGTAAAATACATTTTAGCTCCACATACAGTTGATATATTTAAATCAGATTTAGAAAATACAATTTTCTTTAGTTTGGCGACGGACGCTAGTAATCATAAATCAGAAAAAATATTTCCAATTATAATTCAATATTTTACAAAGTCAGATGGTACAAAAAGTCAATTAATAAAAATGAGTTCTCTTAAAAACGAAACTTCAGAAACAATTTCGCAATATTGTATTGATACATTAAATAATTTGAAAATACCTTTAAAAAAATGCATTGCATTTTGTGCAGATAATGCAAACACAAACTTCGGAGGAATTCATAGAAAAGGACAAAATAATATTTTTTTTAAACTAAAAGAAGCCATTCAAAATGAACTGGAAGGTGTTGGCTGCTCTGCTCACATATTGCACAATACTATTTCTACAGCTGCAAATACGTTTAGTTTTGATGCTGAAATGATCATATTTAAAATATTTGGGTACTTTTCTATTTACACTGTAAGAACAGAAAAATTAAAAGATTTCTGTGAATTTGTGGATATCAACTACAGAACTATTTTAAATCATTCCAAAACTCGGTGGGTATCATTGCTACCAGCAGTAGAAAGAACGCTATCTATGTGGCCTGCACTAAAATCATTTTTTCAGTCCGAAGAGAAACCTCCAAAAATACTATTAGACACATTTAATAGTCCGATGAGTGAAACATATATGTGGTTTTTACATGCACAACTCGTTATTTTTAACAGGAACATTTTATTGATTGAAAAATCTAAAACGAGTATAATTGAACTAAGAAAAATATTAAGCACCATTTCAGATAACTTAAAAAATAGACAAATTAATAAATTTGTTGGTTTAAAAGTTCTAGAAATGTTGAGAAAAGAAGAAATATCTGATCAAGTAAAACATACATTTTATGAAGAAGTTGATGAGTTTTACAATACAGCAATTACGTATTTAACCAAATGGTCGGTCTCAACAAATCACTTTCATGTTTTTGACTGGATGTCTTTATTGGAGCCGATAGCATGGCGTGACGTAGAAGAAACAATAATTTATTTATCTGATAAAAACATACAGTTAGATGATTCTTTATTGTTTGATCAGCTAACATACTTAAAAAAAAAAATCGAAGAATTCAAAAACAGTATATTAGATTGGGATAATAAAATTGCTAGTGAAAAATGGCAATGTTTTTTTAGTGTGTCAATACACGATGAACAACACTCAGAACTTTTAAAAATTGCTCAGTATGTTTTTGCAATACCAGCCCACAATGCTAACGTCGAACGTGTATTTTCTTTAATGGAAATACAATGGACTGACGAACGAAATCGTCTTCAGCTTGATACCGTGGAAAGTATTATAATGTGCAAGTACAATTATAAAAAGACTTGTTCCGAATTTTACGAGTATGTTAAAACACAGCCATCTTTACTTACATCGGTTAAATCATCTAAGAAATATGAATGGTACAAAGAAAATGAGACAGAAGAGCCCAGCCACCCCGGCCCAAGTACAAGTAAATAAATAAAAAATGTTGTTATTTTATAATTATAGTATATTAATTTCATATTGTTAAATATTATAAAACAATAAATTTTAAAAAAAATTTTACATTGTCAATTTGTTATAGTAATAAAGTGTATAAGTTATAACACTATAACCTATTGTAGTATTGTGTCGTTATTTAATACATATCCAATGGCGAATATAGTTCAATAATATTTCTAAATTTATTTACTATTTTTCTGTCTGTCCCGGTTTTACTTGATGAAATTATGGCAACCCTATAAATAAGTACACACTGAATAACATTTGACTACATTGTCCATGCAGTACAAATAAGTGTACAAAGTATAATCTGACCATGACTCGAATACTATAAGATTACTAACTTTTTAATAACTATTTAAACGAATTTGTTCACAGTTTTTTTTTCTAAGCATTCAAAGTTCATAAATAGACAAAATATGGAAAAATCATGAAAATTAGCAAATTTTTATGAGTTAAAAATTCGTAAAAATTTTTCTTTTTTAATCTAAGGTTTTAAAATGTAATACAAGATTCTTCATAAGTTTGTCTACCTTTATCAAAAAAAAAATGTCTATAAGAAAGTCAAATTAAATTTTTATGAGCGTTTGAAATTCAAATTTTTACAACATTGGATATTCACTCGATTTCTCATGTAGCATTTTCCTTATTTTGTTGTAATTAAAAAACGAATGACTGTAGATACTTGAAAATTTCACTGAATGTTTATATTGGCATTTTCTATACACCATACAATTTTGAAAATATTTTGACTTATTTTGAGCTGTTTACGGACATTGTCAGTTTTCAATTTTTTTAGTTTTTTTTTCTATAAATATCAATAAAATATTATTTGTTGGGTAAAAAAGCGTGAAAATTTAATATAAGGCTCCTGATATCGTTCTAATAGCAGTTGAGAAATATTAAAAATACATAGGCATAATTTTTTTTTATAAGCATTTAAAGTTCAAATTTTGACAACATTTATCAAATTTATAATTTAATAATTATTTTGTAGTTAAAAATTTATAAAATGTTCAACTTTTATAGCTAAAGATTGTAAATGGAACACAAGGCTCTTAGGCTCCACGAAAATAGGTTATATATAAATTACTTTAATCACAATAATTTCATCAAATATACTTGGTAATATCATAGGCTGACTGACGGTTTTCGCTCAGAATCGTTTTTCTCATACGATGATATTAAATCATTGAATTCAAATTTAACACCATCCATTACAGTGATCCACTTGTAACCTACTGTACAGCAGAGCGACATCCACTTACCCACCTTTTTTTAACTATAATTTTGTTTACGATTATTTCTCCTGGTGGTGGTGATTCTCATTCGTCATTCTCATTAGTCATATTACATTTTATTTAAATATAATTACACCTATATTTATTTTTATCGTCATCAAATATACAAATCTTTGCAAAAACAATTAGTTTCGATATTTACAAAAAGTACATTGCAAAATACAAATGCTAATGTAGGTATGTTTAAGAATTAATAGGACGCAATACCCTCGCTGTGTTCTAGAGCAGTATTTGTCAAACTGTGGGACGTTTACCATGGAAAGCACATATAAGTAGTATGCAAACAAATTTTAATTATTATAAACATTAAATAGTATTTGGTGTTAGGCGGTTAGTAGTCTTATAAATATCGACGGCGTTGATGTCGTTTGTATTCGTAGAAATGTATATAATCCCCAAACAACCTTTTACGTGTAAATAAGGTATACATTTTTTGATAACAAAAGATAAGGTTATTTGGTCAAGTACGTAGACATTTTCGTAATGGGCAGGTGGTCCTCGACTAGGTATACCTATAAAAAGATTGAGAAACACTATTCTAGTGTACCTATGGATTTCGATATAATATTGTGAATACAGGGCCTCGAATTCTAATGATGCCCAGGGCCTCGCAAAACCAATGTGCCATGCCGCTTCATCGCTAATTATGACTACGAACTAACGTGGTTTATAATGAATTATATTAATATAAGCATATTGTTTTCGATTCTGGCCATTACAACATTGGGCATTGCGTAGCAATGAAAAACGATAAACACTACACAGTACTGTTGTACAGCTGATCACAACTAAAATCAATAGTATACAATAGTGGAATATAATTTCATTTAATATTTTTCGGACGGTCAAATACAACATTTTCGAAATCGATTATAGAAGACAGTGAAAACTTACAACTTATACAAACACCATATTATACTCGTGCACTATTTGTGATGACGTCAGGTCGTATATATAGTTTGCTTAGTGCCGTCCGACCGAAGTTTTGCTATAGGACTTTTACTTTCGTATATATTATATATTATATATTATAGGTAATATGTGCTGGACGCCCAATAAAGACATGACCAAACGTTAAACTACTATAATGAAGATATATTGTTATGACAATTTAAGAACAAAGCGGCATAAAGTTTTACATTTCTAATATTTGGTTGATGTTCGCTCATTACTGCACGGTCTGTGTACATATGTTTGTAGGTTCGACTTACTGTCTGGCGGGTCTTCATGTCAACGTACAAAACGTATATATGCATTATTTGCAAGGAGTCAGAAGTCAGAATGTCAAGTCGTACACAGTTTGCTTAGTATCGCCCGGCTAGGACTTCCACTTTTGTGTTTATACATTTATAGTATATTATATATTAATATAATATTATGTATAGGACCACCAATAAAGACATATGACAGAACGTTATACAAATATAATACGGATGCAATATGAAATTAAAGAACAATACGTGACTTAGAGTTTTTACAATTTAAAATATTCGATATTGATTTTCGGTCTTCACTGGACGGCGCGGCGGCGGATTTCTTACACATAATTTCGTATGTTCAACAGTGCAATTTGCAGGTCTTGGCGTCAACGCATATTTTACTTACATACATGTGATATTCGTCAGGACGTCAGGTCGTATTATACTTTATTACCTGACCGTAGTTTTGCTAGGACTTTTACTTTTGTATATATATTATATGTAATATGTACGCAGGACGCCCAACAAAGACGCATGACCAAACGTTGTACTATAAGAATGAAGATATATTATGACAATTTAAGAACAAAACGACCTAAAGTTTCACATTTCTAATATTTGATCGATGTTTGCTCATTACTGTACGGTCTGTTGATATGTTTGTAGGTTCAACTTACTGACTGATGGGTCTTCGTATCAACGTACCACGGTATGCACTATTTGCATGGAGTCAGAAGTCAAAACGTCAGGTCGTATATAGTTTACTTATAGTACTGTCCGAGCGAAGTCTTGCTAGGACTTTTACTTTTGTATATATTATATATATTATAGGTAGGTAATATTACTTTTGTATATATATTATATGTAATATGTACAGGACTCCCAACAAAGACATGACCAAACGTTATACTATATAAGAATGAAGATATATTATGATAATTTAAGAACAAAGCGACCTGAAGTTTTAAATTTCTAAAACTTGGTCGATGTTTGCTCTTAACTGTACGGTCTGTACATAATGTTTGTAGGTTCAACTTACTGTCTCGACGGGTCTTCGTATCAACGCACCACGGTATGCACTATTTGCATGGAGTCAGAAGTCAAAACGTCAAGTCGTATATAGTTGGCTTAGTACCGTCCGAGCGAAGTCTTGCTAGGACTTTTACTTTTGTCTTTTGTGTATACATTAATTATTTAATTATAGTATATTATATCTTATAATATGTATATAGGACCACCAATAAAGACTTGACTAAACGTTATACAAATATTATGTGGATATATGAATAATATATGATAATTAAAGAACAACGTGTGACTTAAAGTTTTTACAATTTCAAATATTCGATATTGATTTTTGGTCTTGACTGGACGACGGATTCTTTTCACATAATTTTGTATGTTCAACAGTTCAAGCAGGACTTCGTGTCAACGCATTATACTTATAATAGTATAATACGTAACATATTCGTCTGCAGGACGTCAGGTCGTATTATACTTTGTTACCTGACTGTAGTTTCGCTAGGACTTTTACTTTTGTATATATATTATATGTAATATGTACGCAGGATGCCCAAAAAAGACATGACCAAACATTGTACTATAGGAATGAAGATATATTATGACAATTTCACAACAAAGCGACCTAAAGTTTTACATTTCTAATATTTGATCGATGTTTGCTCATTACTGTACGGTCTGTACATATGTTTGTAGGTTCAACTTACTGACTGACGGGTCTTATCGTATCAACGCACCAGTGCACCACGGTATGCACTATTTGCATGGAGTCAGAAGTCAAAACGTCAAGTCGTATATAGTTTACTTATAGTACCGTCCGAGCGAAGTCTTGCTAGGACTTTTACTTTTGTCTTTTTGTGTATACATTTATAGTATATTATATCTTATAATATGTATAGGACCACCAATAAAGACTCGACTAAACGTTATACAAATATTATGTGGATATATGAATAATATATGATAATTAAAGAACAACGTGACTTAAAGTTTTTACAATTTCAAATATTCGATATTGATTTTTGGTCTTGACTGGACGACGGATTCTATTCACATAATTTTGTATGTTCAACAGTTCAAGCAGGACTTCGTGTCAACGCATTATACTTATAATACGTAACATATTCGTCTGCAGGACGCCAGGTCGTATTATACTTTGTTACCTGACTGTAGTTTCGCTAGGACTCTTACTTTAGTATATATATTATATGTAATATGTACGCAGGACGCCCAACAAAGACATGACTAAACGTTATACAAATATTATGTGGATATATGAATAATATATGATAATTAAAGAACAACGTGACTTAAAGTTTTTACAATTTCAAATATTCGATATTGATTTTTGGTCTTGACTGGACGACGGATTTTTTTCACATAATTTTGTATGTTCAACAGTTCAAGCAGAATTTCGTGTCAACGCATTATACTTATAATACGTAACATATTCGTCTGCAGGACGTCAGGTCGTATTATACTTTATTATCTGACCGTAGTTTCGCTAAGACTTTTACTTTTGTCTTTTTTGTATACATTAATTATAGTATATTATATCTTATAATATGTATAGGACCACCAATAAAGACATGACTAAACGTTATACAAATATTATGTGGATATATGAATAATTTATGATAATTAAAGAACAACGTGTGACTTAAAGTTTTTACAATTTCAAATATTCGATATTGATTTTTGGTCTCGACTGCAGGACGGCGGCGGACTCCTTTCACATAAATTTGTTTGTTCAACAGTGCAAGCAGGACTTCGTGTCAACGCATTATACTTATAATATGTAATATTCGTCTGCAGGACGTCAGGTCGTATTATATTTTGTTACCTGACCGTAGGTTGGCTAGGACTTTTGTGTAAATGCAATATAGTATACATTTATAATATATTATATTGTTATAAATGTACAGGACTCCCAACAAATACATGGTCAAAATATGTTGTACAAAATATAGAACGAAGATATTATATGCGATAACTAAAGCACAACGTGGCTTAAAGTCTTAAATTTCTGATATTTGGCCGATGTTAACTTATTATTGGACACCCTGTACAATTTTTGTGCAGGATATGATTATCGAGTATGTGGTTCATTGCCTTCCACTGCACTTATAGTCGCATATAGTCGCATATATGGTTTGATGTGTGGACAACGGAAGCCCGAATTACTTCCGGTATGGAATTTGTGAACGACCATGTGTTACACATTAAACTTGTAGTTTTTATTAAAATTTTATTTCAACTTCTGCAGTAACAGGTGTTTCCCGGAGCGCCCGTCTCATCGCAGCTTCCTGAAGCAGTTGTCGGACGCGCGGACTATAGTTGGAAGTCCTTTGGGCTTCCGGTAAATGATTTAATCACACTAATGTTTCAATTTACATACGAGTAAATCTTTGTTTTATTTTGTTTTGGGGAATTGCGATTGTTGTCGTAATTGGACATTGTGAAAATGGGGCCTATATTCGCTGCAATGATCGGAGTGGAGGCGATGGTTGTTGAAACGAAGACGAATATAACAAAATAATCTATATATAATAGTTTTGAGCACATCGTGTTTCAGCAGTGTGAACAAACTATCAAATATCAAAACCTTAAAAATGTATTAATTTGATGGAAATAAAGACATTTTTTGAGTTTATTATTATTGACATTTTGTAACCTATACTCAACGACGAGGTAGGTACACTCGAACCTACGGTTTAGTACGCCAGAGACGACTGAAACTGTAGTCCGTACCGAAAAAACCTTTTAAAAATCTAGTGGACCGAAAATTTAAATAATTTTGTTTAGGAACCTCGTAACCTACATATTTTTTGATTTAGATGTATTTTTGGTTCTATTCGTAATGGGTAGTAGTAGGTAGTATGTACCTAATAAGTAGAGCTCGGATGTTTATGATTTTCTCTCGAGTGAGATATGAATTTTATTCTTGAAGTCTATATTAGAAATAGGCTAACTCTTTTTTGCATATTTGACATTTTTGAGTATATAAATGCATATATTGCCAATTTTTAGATTTAGTGGCATTTAAAATATTAAAATATAATATAAACATAACAATTTTTACTACCTAATATGTATTTTAGTTTATATATTTATATTTATAGTATTTTATTTCTTTTATGTATTTTGCAATGAAGTTATTTTAAAATCACTTAAAACAAAAGTTATTCTGAATCACTATTATTCCATTTCTTGTAATTGTTTAAAATAGATATAATATTTAGTATACATTTAATAGTGTTCATGATTTATTTTGAATTAACATTAACACATTTTTTTGCGTATATTTTTTCATTTTTGCATATATTTGTTGAAAAATAAGTATATTTTTGACATATTAGCATATTTTGAAATTTTTAAATGCATATTTTAATGACATTTTGGTCATTAACATCCGAGCTCTACTAATAAGTAATAACTAATAATTATTATAAAATCTTTAGATTCGTAAAAGCATATCAATAATTAGAATATTATTATTTTTGTTGTACCAGACTAGTACCTTTTATAATAAAGTGTCCTACACTTACGCCACGCAGCCATACAGTCATAAAACAAAATAATATAAATTCTAATTTCCATTTAATCGATAATAAGCCGTACCGGATAACCTACCGTTTGAGGCACAAAATATTTTTAAATTGATGTATTACAGTTTTATTACAAACTAGTCCAAACATTATTTAAAAATATTCATAATCTGATTTTTTAAGAATGATTTTATTTTTCATTGTTAAAAAAAAGGTGATTTGAAACATACCGAACCGATACAAGAGACAGTCGGTTGTAATGAAACTTTTCTGATAAAACTTTACAAAATGCCATTTTTTAATTGAAAAATGGTAACTTTTTTGTCCATGGTAAACTACCTAACTTTATTAAATAAAGTAAAAACATTATGTTTCAATAATGAGATTATGTTTAATTTATTTTATATATAATATTTAGGTTACCTATTGACCTGTTTAGGTTACTATATATGTACAAAGATGTTTTTAAAAACCTTATTTGTGTTCCAAGTAAAACATATGGTAGGTTAAATGCTCAAAAACATAAAAAAATACCTTACTGTTTCATGTCCGAAAGAAACTCAATATGTGACTTGGAATTTTAATTTTTTTTTAACCAAGTCATTACTTCATTTTTTTTTTTATGCAAATCTAGTCTTTTATACTGTGCGCCTATACTAGATTATTTTCAGATTTAAAAATTTAATATCGAATAGTAGTTGTAGGAGGCTGGGAATGTTCAAAATCATTTTCATTGACAGCGTACTGTAATAACGTAGAAATATGATAAATATAAATCCGATTCTTGTCGATAGTTATATTAAAATATTAAAATGTTAAGTAGTAAAATTACGCTATTACCTTCCTCCAGCTGGTGTTCGGAGGGCTCTCGAGATCGTGTATTCGAGAATTAGATCAAATACACCGTACAATATAATTTTATGGAAAAAAGCACATAGAATGTATTAACTGCAATCAACATAAAATATTATATCATATGCCGTACCTGATTCGCAGTTATTTGTAGATAATATTGTAGGAGTTTTAGGTATTAGATAAGACAAAGTAATACTTCAAATACACAAATTGAATTAAAGAACGCACCGATTATTGCTCGCATAAGGAGTCCAGTTGTCGCTCGTTGAAATCGGTTTCTTTGGGACTTGAGAGGTTGTTACTCTGGTGGTTGGTGCTCGTGCACTGATTTAAGGGACGACGCGAGGATGCTGACCAGAGAGTGGTGGGCGGCTTTATCAAAAAGTTATTGCGGGCCCGGGAACTAGATTATTCTTCGGCGTCAGCATAAAATGAAGTCACACACATCCTACGTAATACCGTCATAAGTGTGTGCCGATATCTTAATATTGTCGTTGTTAATGGTTTTATTTGATGCGACCGATTTCTACAAACGACAGTCTGGCCGTTGTTTATTATTCTGTAAAATTTTAGTTTATTTTAATGGTGTGTGAGCATATCATTACAGTACTATTGAAGTAGTGCAGCTACAATAATTAGCCCGGTACTCCCGACCATCGCAAAAACACTGACTGCAGTAGTGTACTATAGCTGTGTAGTCCCGTATAAAGTCATAAGGTAATAGGTATATTTATAAAAAAAAATATAGGAACATTAGGATTGTATACAAAAAGTATAAAAATCGAATATAGATATATGGTCGAAGGAACACTTTTTCCATAGGTACATACTCAATGGCATTATTATAATTTATTGTTGTGACCTAAAACAGTAAAACAGTAAAATGTCACAATCATACACCAACGACATACCCATATAATATTCCAATCTTACACGAAAAACGTACGTAGTGTTATATCGCAATTTTGGTCGAAAAATATATCTAAAATGTATCGAACATACGCCAAAAACATACGTATAATATTCCCTATGCTAAGCTAAACGCATACCTACCATACGAAAAGGACATGTAGTTAATTGTAGTGTATTATTCGTTGAATGTCCGTGAAATAGTGGTCTTTTGACCCAACAACAGACCGCGATCAATAGGTGTCGCTCTAATAAACGTAATCTGTACCTACATTATACGTGTGTTCAGCGGCGCCGAACTATATTTTAAAAGGGAGGGGGGGGAGGTAAGTAAAAAGTTATACGGACCACCACCCCTGTTTACAAAACGTTGCTGCATATGTATACATTAATAGCTTAGGAGTCAGGAACATAATTCATAAATAGTTTGTTATCGGGGCACCCGCGGACCCCCACGACCCCACCCACCGAAAAAAAGGGTAGGCGGTCGCCCCTCTTAGGTTATAGGTTCGGCGCCACTGCGTGCGTTGGTGTATGTATCCTACGTACATACAGCCAGTGGCGTAGCGAGCATTTCTCAGACTCTGTAAGCATACGTAAAATGTCCGTATTCTTGTCGATATTCGGCTGAAATCTGAATTTTATTCGAAAATAAGCGCCATAACCGAAGCCGAATGCAATTCACGAATGGGTTGCTAGCACTGTGTGCCGGCACACGTGACTACATCGCCGAGCGTTCCGCCGGTATGCGTATTGTTCTATGGTAATTACCATTATGGCGGCATTCCGGCATTCGTACAACTCATGATAAAGAAAAGAGGTATGTCGGCAACTTTTGTGATACGCATATCCGCCGTATTGCTTTTCGCCACAATGTTTACAACATAGACACTGATGATAAAATTGACGGAGAAAAGCAATATGGCTGCCAACGCCATGGGAAACACATAGGAAATAGTGGGGATGCGCCAACATGATTCAAATTCGGAAAGTTGCTGACATACCTCTTTTCTTTATCATGTTCGTACTATCGTCACAGACGCTGGCCGGTTTGTTGTTGATGTTCGTCAGTCGTGGTCTGCCGGCATCCCGTAATCGTCAATTTTGAACGCGCGTTTGAGTGGTTTTGAGCAGCGGACTGCCGAACTACACGGTATTGTTTTCACCACGTGCTTTTTCCCGCAAACCATTTTCGAAATGGATCAAGACGAAGACTGGGATTCGCCCAACGACATACAATATCAACCGCGACAGGAGTACGTGCCTCAGCAACAGTACAGGCAAACGAGGCCCGCCAATCCCGACGACCTGCTCGTGGACATCGACTCCCAGTTCGCGGGCTTGATCATCGGAAAGGGTGGCTCGGTGATCAAGGGCATGAGAAAGGAAACCGGCGCGTTCATCTCGGTCTTGGACAGCGATTCGTACGGGTTGAAAACCGTGAAGATATCGGGAAATCAAAAAGCCAGAGAACACGCTCTGAAGCTCGTTAACGACATCGTCGACGCGAACGACCCGGAAAAAATTAAACAAAAGTTGCAACAAGAATCGGAACAGGCACCGGTTCAGTCGACATTTAACTGGGACGAGTTGATGAAAGAAGAAGCGGAGAACCTTAAACAAAGATTAGCAGCCTTGCCGCCAATTGTTAAGAATTTCTATAAAGAACACCCCGAAGTGACAAGGATGACTGATCAGGAGGTCGAAGACTTCAGAATGTCCAAGAACAACATTATGATCAAATATATCGAGGAGAATAACGTAAAGCCAATTCCTAAACCAGTGATGAAATTTTCACACGCATTTGAAGATTATCCGGACATATTGGAAGAAATACAAAAGCAAAAATTTGAAACCCCGTCCCCCGTACAGTGTCAGACGTGGCCCGTCATCATGAGCGGCCACGACTTGATAGCTATCGCACAAACTGGGACAGGCAAGACATTGGCCTTCTTGCTTCCTGCTTTTATTCATATCGATTTTCAACCGACTCCTCGTAGTGAACGAAAAGGACCATCTATATTAGTATTAGCTCCAACCAGGGAATTGGTGTTACAAATTGAAAGCGAAGTATGTATATATTTTACATGTTTATATAAGTTTGATCATAGTATTAACAATTGTTTTGTCTTGTTTAGGTTAAAAAATATAGTTACAAAGGCATTAAAGCCATGAGTATTTATGGTGGGGCAAGTTCAGGAAAGCAAAAAGAAGTTCTGCGGAAAGGAGTCGAAATTGTTATTGCTACTCCTGGTCGACTTAATGATTTTGTTGGTAGCGGTGCTATTGACTTATCTGATGTGACGTTTTTGATACTTGACGAAGCTGATCGTATGTTGGATTTGGGTTTTGAACCTCAAATACGTGTTTCATTACTTAGGGTTAGGCCAGATAGACAAACTATAATGACCAGTGCAACCTGGCCACCTGGAGTTAAACGTCTTGCTAAAAGCTATACGACTAACCCTATTCAAGTTATGGTCGGATCATTGGATTTGACAACAGTCAATACTGTAAAACAAGATATTCTTATAATGGACGAAGAAGAAAAAGAAGTATGGCTTGACGATTTTCTGAAACGCTGTAGTGCAGATGATAAGATCATAATATTTGTGAACCGAAAAGTAACTGTGGATCAGCTTTCGTCAGACTTATGTATGAAGGGGTACATTGTTGAATCCATTCATGGTGGTCGTGAACAAAGTGATCGTGAAATGGCTCTGGAAAGCTTACGTAATGGTGAAGTTAATATTTTAATAGCAACAGATGTAGCTTCTCGTGGTATTGATATCAATGACATTACAGTGGTAATAAATTACGATTTTACTAAGGATATTGAAGAGTATGTGCATAGGGTAGGACGTACAGGGCGAGCTGGTAAAACTGGCCTGGCAATTACTTTAATGACCAGAAGAGATTGGGGTAAGGCCAAAGATTTAGTCGAAGTGATGGAAAAATCTGGACAAGATGTACCTCCAGAGTTGCAAGAAATGGCATCGAGGTATGAAGCTAAGAGAGAACGAGACAGAGCTGAAGGAGGTGACAGGCCATTTAGGGGAAGAGGAGGTGGACGAGGATTTTCGAGAGGAGGAGATGGAGGATTTACGGGAAATAGAAGAAATAATTATTAAGCTGTAAAGATCTGATTAATAATCTGTAAAGTTTTCCTATGTTATTCCTTATTATTTATTATTTTAATTTCAAATTGTTCAAGTACTATAGTTATGTATTATTTTTATTTAATGTTTATAATTATCTAAACTGTTACTGTTAAAACATATAATTCTTTAAAAAATGATTAAACGAGAATGTTTAATACAATTGTGTGTATGTAAAAAATATTGTTTCAACTGTATGTTAAATTACGTATATACCACACAAATATTGCTCAAACTTGATTAAAAAATGTAATGTTCTTTTAGCATACATAAAAAACAGGTATTTAAATGTGTAATGTACATGAATAAGCTTTATACTTAATTGATTTTAACTTACTGGTCAAATTTTAACAAGAAATTTGGTTAATTTTCATTGACTTAAAATATTTAATCTTGTTTTTTGAAATTAGTAAACTAAACAAATACTTTTTGTTCAATTGGTTGATCTGATCTCATTGTTTAACAAGACTCTTTTTTTTTTCACGAAAAATGTTTATGATAATTTATTTCAAATCGGTATTGAAAAGTATTAAGCTATAAACACTGAGCCATGGGTATTATCGACTTGATCTCATCGCCAGATACCATGTACAATCGTACAGGTGACTGCAACTGAAACTTGAGTTTTTCTACAAGTTTTATTGAAGTTATTTTTTCTTATCATTATTTACATATTGTACAGATGTATGGATTATATATAAAGTTTATTGTTGCTAATCAAATAAAATATGTTACAGCATATTGGTTATTACATACAATTATTGATTTTATAACAATTAAGTATTATGCTACTTAAGTTTTTCAATAATATACAATTTTTTACAACAGACATGTTTTTATTTATTTATTTATAAACATTTTAGAAAACAATATAAGTATTTCAATACCAAGTAAAGCCGAAATGTTAGAAAATGTACAACAAATCATTATTTTAATAACTCAATTTGAATTGATTTAAATTTGTAATATAACATTCATAAGAATTATTAATACGCAAAGATAACAATTAAATAGTCGGCAGTTTACTCAATGTGACCAATGATAAAAATATTTCAACTAATAATTTTGTAGTACATTTGCTAATAAAAATTCATTATAAATGATAAAATTGATAACTGTGGTAATATATGAACATATTAAAAAAAACATTAAAATTTCTCAAAAATAAATTGTTAACTTCATGTCCAACCTAACCTTTGTCTTTGTCCTGACAATTATCTGAATAAGTTAAATTGTCTGATCCGAAAATCCTCTATGACCTAACTTTCCACAAAAGCAATAACAAATATAGCTTCAAAAAAAGCAATGTGTAAGGGCAATAAAAATATAACTTAAGTATATTAGTTACCATTACTTGTTACTTAAAAGCTTTTTTCAAAAAGCTTATTGAGGCTCACTATACTAATCTTTTTCTAAACCCTATACGAGTTCGTTCTTCTTCATCGTCACTTCCATAAGCTGATGACATACCCGATACAGCACCACGCCAAGATGTAGCTTGCATGAGTTCTGGGTCTGGTTCTGTGCGATTTTCATAAAGCATAAGATTAAGACATTCTTCATAGATTCTTGCTTCTGGGAAATCAACCTAAATAAGTAAACATTAGTTTGTTAATATTTTATCTTTCCAGTTAACCTGCCGAGGGAATATATAATAGAAAGTTTTCAAGGATTAACATAATTAATTTAAAAATAAATATATTTTAAAACCAAATATAGCAATAAAAAAACCTCAATACCTTTGTATGTTTTTTATCTGTAGCATATACAATAGATGTGCAACAAACTTCAGCGACTTTAGTTGCCAAACCAAAATAACTCCAGCAACATATTTCACTTGAACCACTAACATCTTTGATAAACAAAAATCTTGAACCAAACCGCAATGAAAGTTTATCAAATAATTCAACATTTTTTAGTAAGTTATCATCAGAAGCACTGAAAATAAAAAAATATTAAAAATGTATCACATGGGATAAATAGTTATATATCTTTTTTACCTTGTATATGAATACTTGTTGTTATGTCTATTTATAAGAAGTTTAACGGTTGGCTAAAATAAAAGACAAACAAATTAAGAGGATGTCAGCGCACTATTTGTTTTCTCTCTCTGGCCCACGCGCAGCATAGACAAAACACATTAACACAGAATAATTTTTTCTATGTTGTTAAGTAATCTTAGAGTAAATTCACAAATTCCAAAAAAGATAGAAAATAATATTTTTGAGAGAATGACATACTGACTTTATATTTTATAGTTATTTTAACAAAAATATGTTTTACGTTATAATGTTTAAATTATTTTGGGACAATATTTAGACAAAACGATGTGATATTCCTTCAAAAATATTATTCTTTATCATTTTTGATATGGGTGATTTCACTCAAAAATTACTTAAAAACACAGAAAAAATTATTCTGCGTAAATGCGTTTTGTCCATGTTACGCGTGGACCAGAGAGAGGAAACAAATAGTGCGGGGAAATCCTCTTAAAATTTTTTTTTTTTTAAATATGGTATTTACTTACTTTTGTACTCATTGTAATAAGTTGACTTAAGTCTGCACTACAAGACGTAAGAGGTATACGACATTGAGGTTCGATTTTACATTGTCTTGATCGTAAAGCTTGTTGACAAGATTCAACAAGTGGTGATATTAAATAGAATTTGGCTTCAGCTAATAGCTCAGCGATTTCATGTGTCTTATCTGGAAGAGCTACATGTTCATCACGCAAAAAGTTCAACACAGAATTAAAGTGCTTGCCACAACGATCAATTAGGACCCAACCTGAAATTTATTTTAATGTAGCAAAACTTTATTAATACATGATTTAGGTAGGTATGTTATAAAATGTGTCATGAAGTACCTTCAGTATCAGCAAGTACTTTCATCCGACCACTAAACATAGCTTTCAGCATTGTATCATGCTTGGTCAAGGTACCAATTGTAGTGTAAAATAACGAACCACCTATATTTAATTTTGCATATTTGGGTTGAATTTCTTGAGGCTGCATTTTATTATGATGCTTACATTTGTTTTTATCAGCAGAATCTAAATGGTGTTGTCATTTGTGTTAGTTATACATTTCAATAATACACAATTACTTTTTATTATAGAAACTAAATTAAATTTTCCGGTTTGACATAAATTCTACAAAAAAAGGGGATACGATAATGATAAATAAAACGTTGAGATCACTTACATAGGATACGTTAATTTAGCAAAATCTTACGATTTGAGTATTTTAGTATTTAACTGCAAGTGTCTACAACCATAATAAATTATATATTATGATGTCCACAAAGTCTCAATTTACACCCAGACGTCCAAACACGGTCTCAAACTCAGACTCAAAGAAAATAACATAGACAAAATAAATACAATGTAAACAAGATTCTGTCGTCAGCTGCTGTCGTCTGTCACTTTGATTGTGTGATAACAAAGTGATATCAGAGATGTGCCAACCGTGGTTTAAGATAATATAGACCATAACCACAGAACAAAACCCAAACCCGACGGGCAGTAGCCGGCTTATCATATTATTATCAACACGAAATTCTGTGCTCGTAGCTGTTGTTCACCAGGTAGCAGTCGACGATTTGTTAAATTATTCGTTTGATTGGTCCAATTTAAAATCAAACGGCAACGGCCAACCGTAAACTCCGGACAGTCAAACACAATACTTCGTATACTCTGGTATAAATGTATTGTAATTGTCTGTGCAACCACGATTTCTTACTTCTTAGTTCTTACATCAATACTTATAGTTACTTCGTTCCTAGCGAGTTCAGTGTGAGTTCCTTGTGATTTGTGTTCCTACAAGGCTAGTGCCATTATGGCAATTAGTGGCATAAGTACAGTTTTGTACAGAACACTCGGCGTTAGGATTTGACGTACATGTTTCAGATTTGGACTGACCTATTCTCTGTGTTCTAAATGTCAACTTAAAACTATTATTTAAATATTCAGTGTGTGTTAAAACATTTAAAATAACGTGAACAAAATATTACCACACCGCTTTGTAACCTGTTGATGTCTCAAATATGAAGTCTTCACGTTCCACATCTTCTAGAATCACCAGTAGATCTGCGAGAAGGTTAATGTCCGGATCGTCTGACGATAGTGACGACGGAGGATCGTCAAATGCACAGATGGATAGTGCTCGGGCGGAGAAAGCGTTTTCTCGCCGCAGACGACCAATACCTACTCCAAACAGTTCGGATGTTACAAATGATTCTCTTTGTATTAAACCTGACAGATCATTATTCAGAGTGTCCGATACTGATTCGGAGGCATCATATGTGTGAGTTATTTTTTTATTCAGTTACTAATCGAACTTGAAACATTAAACATAGGTAGGTGCAATACATAAATAGTAATTTGGGAATCAAGATGATATTTTCATGCGATCCCTGCCATTTTTGTCACTTAAAACACTTCTTAAAATATGTGAACACTAGAATTTTGATTAACATACATTTTTTACATGTACAGGTTATGATAAAATTATCACACATCAATAGAAAAAACCAAAAATTATATATAATTACTACCTATTGCATTTAAAACTTTCAATTTGTAGTTAGTACTTTCAGACTAGATGAATGATAAATGATAATGAATAAATTATATAAACAAAATTCTGTTATTTATAATATACTTAATATTATTTGTAGTGCTTAAACTTTGTTATTTTGGCTCTATATTTTACTCATTGGATGCTGGTACTTACTTACACTTCTTAAACGTTTGATTTTTCACTAATACAATATTGTATTGATACACTCAATAAAATACACAATAATTCTCTCTAAAATCAGAGATATTTCCAGATTTTACATTATTTTGCTCATATTAGATAATTAATAATATTGTAGTCGGTACTGTAGTAGGCATAGAACCATCTGAATGTGCCCACCGCCCTGCCTTTTTTGTAGTTATTTTAACTATGTACCATAGTACAATACATTTATTTTTTTATGTAGTTACCTATTCTTTACTATCTTTCATTCTGATTCTGTCATCAAATTTTTTGATTTTGTAGACATTTGGTAATATTATAACTTATAATATGGCTGTAGACAATACTAAAGTAGGTAAGAGCTGTAGCATATAGGAACCAGTTTTACACTGATGTATGAACTAATTTATGTTAGATATTTTAATTCGTAGATACCTAAATAGAAACTTACATTTATTTTTTTTATACCATATAGGTATTTGCTTTTCCTTTTATTTTATTTAAGGTATCTGCCTGGTAGTATGTAAGCTTGCTGCCATTAAAATAACCTGACTTACACCCATCATCAATCTTAAATTCATAATACAAATTACTACTTCCAAAATGTATAATTTTTATCAATAACCAATATGTAGGTCCTCAGTATTTGTATAATGTTATGCATGTAATGTGTACTTTATTAGAATAGCTTCATATAGAATATAACTCATTAATTTCCTTGTTCCTTTATAATTGTAGGTAAGTATATTATACAAAAAACACATAGGTAGGTACTAGGTAGTATGTGCAAACATACAGACAAAAATATGTTTTAATAAACAAGCATTTTTTTTTATAATATATTCAATACCTGATATGGATCTTGTTTTATAAAATTATAATTATATTCTGTTGATATTGATATTTTAATTTTGATTTTTTTAGTATTTGCAGTACCTATGTTATATACATTTTAAATACAAAATTTAATTTTGTATTTTTGTTTTAGAAGTAGTAAAGTTGATAAAAAGCAACCGTATAAATATCACGATAAAACAACTTCTCCTGATAGCTCCGAAAATGAATCAATTTTCAAACCTACAAAAAGAGATTTGGCCAAGTATAGAAATGCATTACTTTCAAGCGATGATGAACAATCAAAATTTAGTAGTTGTGATGTAAGTTTTTTTTCTTCAATTTATTCTTAATTTTGAATATTGATATTAAGTATTTATTATTTAGGAATCAGGTAACAACCCTTTGTCTAAAAAAAGTCCATCTTTAATAGAATCGGATGAAAGTGGTGAAGAATGTTTACTTGAAGAATATATGGATAAATCCACAGAATCAAAAATTATAGCTAATGAATCTTTTAAACCTCTTGGAAAGTTTAAAACCAAACAAGCTTTAATTTTAAGCTCTAGCGATGAAAGTCAAACAGTGAAAAACAGTGATATTTTTGTTGTAAGTTTTTTATTGGTGTAAATAATTTTATATAAGCTTATATTCACAATGTTTTTTAGGAAACTAACCCAAATTTGGAGTCAGATTCGGATATTATAAATTCACCACAATATCAAAAATTCAAAATACCTAAAAAAGTTACTAATGAAGAATCTCAAATTGAAACAAAATTAAATGATTTATCTATAATTGAACCTAGTGATTCTGATGATGATGTTTCTGCACATCATAAATCAACTGTTACATCTTCTAATCAAAACCGACCATTTATTGATGACTTGAAATTTTCAAACACTATCTATTCGTTACATGATCCAATATCTCAGAGTAGTATTCTAGAATATCCAAATTCTGAAGAGATAATCATAGAACAGTCTTCTAAGATTAAGAAAAATGAGAAAATTATTGAAACGATTGATTTAGTTGGCGATAGCCCAAAAACCTCGAAATTAGGGTTTCCGAAACAACATAATTTAACAATTGATTTAACTGAAGAAAAAGTAAATGAAAAATCTTCCATGTCATCTAAAGATATTTCAATCGGTGATACAAAAAAATTGAGTAGTGGGGATTTTCAATCTCTGAAAATGGAAAAACTAAGATTAGAAGAAATTCTAAGCCGATATACAAAAAATATCGCCAACATGAAAGTTAGTATAAAAATTATATAATATTTATATATATATATATTTATTAGATTAAATTGATTTTACTATAACTTTTAGAACACTATGAAAATAACAAATTTAAATTTATTGCCCGATGGAGGTTATAAATTAAAAAGAGCAATTATAAAAGAAGAAAGTGCATATACAGATATAAAAACACAATTAAATAATGTACTAAAAAAAATGGAAGATTACCCAGGTTTAACTATGTTTATACGTCTCCTCAACAAACTATCCATCTTACAAATGTACAACATAGCAAAGACTGTTTTGCGCGGGACAACTTTTATCTTTCTGTGTTTGTAGTAGTGGCTTCAAAATTTCTGAACATGTAGAGTGGACAATTATCCATGCAACAGCAAGCCCATATTTTAGATAACATAAATACAATAAAAGTTATTTGCTTCTAAACATTGGTTTTTTTGTTTTTTTCATTTGCTTTTAAAAAATGATTGGATAGTGCTATAAAAAAAAACCACGCTGTTGCACAGATAAAGTTCTTCTTTACGTGTTGTTGAAATTTGGTAATTATACAATGGTGCGAGAAAAGGTGTCCTGCGAAAAATAGTTTTTGCTATGTTTTACATTTGTAAGACGGAGACAACACATGCGAGTGTGACATCCTCTTAATAATGCTTAATTTGTATTTCTTATTTGAATGTTTACAGAAGGATTAAAAATATCTCAAAAACCTCACTCATATAATTTACAAACATTAGATATCAATAATGCATTGACTAAAAAGGCGGCCGGTAATATTGACATAAATGCAATGGGTGACAAAGGTATTTTTAAATATATATTACTTATTGAAAAACAACTATTTTTTAATTATAAAATAAAACCTTAAACCATCTTATTGTTTGCTTTTATAGCTTTGAGTACTTATCGCACACAGCAAACTATGACTTTGGATGTACTTAATAGTTTGCACAAATCATTAGGGACTTGTCCGTCTTCCGATATTTTAGCTGATGACCCAGAAAAACTTAAAGTGGAACTTATGCCCCACCAAAAACATGCTATAGCGTGGCTAATGTGGAGAGAGAGTCAAAAACCACACGGGGGCATTTTAGGTACCTAAATAACATAATATATTATTTACACAAAAAAATTGTTCAAATGTCAATATTATTTTATGTTAAAATTTTCAGCTGATGATATGGGTTTAGGAAAGACTTTATCGATGATTTCTCTAGTTCTTAAAGCTTATGAAGCTCAAGAAGACCAAGAAGAAGATTCGGAAACGGATGATTCTTTTGAAGATTCAAATCTAAATTGTATACATTTACAATTTACTATAGACTAAGTATTATTTAAATTATTTATTTTATAATGCTTGATTTTTCAGCTTTTAAAGGTGGAACTCTTATCATTTGCCCATCATCATTAATCAGCCAATGGGATAATGAAGTCAAATCAAAAGTAAAGCCAAGAGTTTTAGATGTAGTTAAATATTATGGGCCAAATAGAGAGTCTTCTGCTAGACGATTGGCCAAAAAACATATAGTTTTAACCACATATCATACAGTCATGTGGGATCAAAAAAATCATAAGAATACAGTTCGTACCTATTCTATATAAAAACTTCAAAGTTTTTGTATTAACTAGTTCATTTTTAAATAGAGCCCTCTATATAATATTAAATGGTGCAGAATAATTCTCGATGAAGCCCATACAATTAGGAATCATAAAAGTCAAACGTCTGTAGCAGTAAGTTTGCTTTCTGGTATCAATCGATGGGCGTTAACTGGCACTCCAATCCATAATAAGGAAGCTGATTTTTTTGCATTGTTAAAATTCATTAAGTGTCGTCCTTTCGATGAATGGGTTGTAAGTATGAGTTATTATTTTTAAATTCTTTAGAAAAAATGGTAAACATGTATGATTTAGGTACAAATATATTGTTTTTCCTAATTTATTTATTGTATTATCATAGTTTATAAACATTGAGAACTAGGTTAAAATAGAACGTTTAATCTGATTTGTGGTAGATGCTGACCTTAAATTTAATCTTTTGGTCTATAAATATTATAATTACAAATTTATTATATGTATATGTAACAATTTAACTTAAAACTATCAGTTATTTATTGCATTATGTAATACAGAGTTAAGTATAAAAAAGAGCTTGAGACACGATGACGTCCAACTCGTATTTAATCTGTGTAATTTTATGAAAAATAGTACGACCTCTATGTAGCCTAAACTAATGAACTGATTGACGTAAAATTTACACCGGTTGATCAGTATGATGTAGATGATACTTTTATAAATTTCATGTTAATCGGAGGGTTAGAGTCTGAGTAATATGCAAAAGTATTAGCATAGTTATTAATCGAAATGCTATTTTTTTTTAACAATTCAATAATATTTATGTTGTATGTACGCGCTGCCTTTCTCCTTCTAACTGGACTATATCTATGCATATTTCCACAGCTTGTCGGTTGCAATTGCTAATTAAGAGGACGCCACACCAGCATGTGTTGTGTCCGTCTTATAAACGCGTAACATACCAAATTTGCGCTTAGCAGTTCACGTTTTATGCCGTTAGCTTAAAAATTAGAGTGAATCGACCTATTATGAAACTTGATGGTAAGAACATTATCTGTGTTTTGATGGAAGTTTTTTACGATAATTCAGTTAAGTGAGTTACGTGTGTATAATAAATGTAAATTAAAAATGCTCATAACTCACTTAAAAACTGAATTATTGTAAAAAAACTTCCACCATAACACAGATAATGTTCTTACCACAAGTTTCATGATAGATCGATTCACTCTAATTTTTAAGCTAACGGCATAAAATGTGAACTACTGAATGTAAATTTGGTATCTTACTTGTTTGTAAGATGGAGACAACACATGCGGGTGTGCATTCTCTTAAACAATACATGGTAGTTGGGATGACACCGGCCGACTCATTGCGTACAGTACATCTATGCATTTATTTTATATTCGTTGCCACAGTATTAAAGTTCTGCTTTTGATATACGTGTGTTGCTATATTTTGCTTATTTATTTTATCGCAGTAATAATATACCTAGTTCACTATATGTCTTATTTAACTAAGTTGTTTATATGACGTATACCTGTTATTAATATTTATGTATTACCTAGTCTTTTTAACCAATTAAAAAAAAAAATCGGTTAGTTATTTCCGAAATTGTAATAAAAAAATGAGTGATATCTCAACAAAAGCACTATGTCTAAAAAAAACTCAAGTTAGAAAAGTTGTGATATCAAAAAGGGGTTAAGTAATTTCTTAAATTCATTGGTATAGAAATTGTTTATATTTTATGAAGTGCAATAATTTAATAAAAATAAATTACTTAGCTTGGCTGTTACTTATAGTATGTACCTAAATAGTGTTATGGTAATATTGTTCAAATTTAAAATGGGGATGTAAATATTTATGTCAGCAGTATAATAATATTATACTTAGTTATGTAATATTATGTTTAGTTGTAGTCATACAAAATTGGTAGCTGACAAGCTAAGTTAATTTATTTGTATTAAATTATCACACTTCTTCAAATAAAAACAATTATAAACAATTTCTATGCTAATGAATTTAAGAAATTACCTAGCACCTTTTTGAGACTACAACTTGTCGAACTTAAGTTTTTTTTTTCTTAATGAGGTTTTTTACCCAAGTGTGTGTTGAGATACATTTTAGATATTTTATTATTATTTACAATGAATGAGAAGTGTTTTTTTGGTCTGTGTACATGATAATAATTCAAAATAATGTTAAAATTTTCTTGTGGAAAAGTGAATCAATCTAGTTGGTGCATTTGAGAAGTCAAAATTGAAAATTCCCAGTAGTTTTCAAAAGTTTTCGTAAAAATAAAACAAATAAATAAAAACTGGAATTTTTACGTAAAATCAGTTTTTGACAAAATCGATTTTGTATTTTGGTAAAACTAAATAACAAATAACTAAAAATTTGAAATTTTCACCAAATGTTTATATAAGCATTTTCTATACATGGTATGGTATGGTATATTTTGAATTGACACTTAATGTACAGCTTTAGAGCGATTATCCACTGCCCACCTTTTTTAAATTTATTTATTATTATTTTTATTGCTAATTGTTACACAAAGCTTAAAATTTTAAACAGTTATTATATGTTATCAGTGCTCCTATTTGTATTTTGTCTGCTATTCATGAAATATGAATCTAGTTCTAATTTGTATTAAATTCTAGATGCTTTGTAAATAAAATGTATACCTTTAAAACCTCCAAATTTAAATCAACAAACATTTTCTCTAATAATTGAATGTTTTTATAAAATTTAATATAGAACAATACTGTATTAAATGTACCGTTACTCTGAACTTTTTTGTATGTAATTCATTTTGATTATAGGTTTGGAAACGTTGGGTAGGTAATAATGATGAAGCTGGTAGAAACCGACTTTCTTTATTAACTAAGGCACTAATGTTGAGACGAACGAAAGATCAGTTACAAAAAACAACTACATTCATTTTACCGGAAAAAACATTTCATAACATCAAAGTCGAATTATTTAAAGAAGAAAAAGAAGCATATGAAAAAGTTTTGCAATTCTCGAGGTTTGTAGTCTCCCGAGTAAATTTCATATAAACTTAATTTTTTTTAATGTCTTAGCTCACTGTTTGCAACATATCTATATGAAAAAGCTGACAAAGAAAATGCTATAGAACGTGGATTTCCAGTAAAACACAAAGCTAAATATTTAAGTCGTAAGTAACACTGAAAATAATTTTATCTTTTAGTAATAATAAATTGAAACTATTCTTTTATTTTTGATAGAAAATAAAGACGATATTTTTAAAGACCATCCTGAACTGGACAAATTATTCAATCAATTAGTGAATAACAAAAGCATTCAAACTCATCATATCTTAGTTTTAATATTGCGACTAAGACAGCTTTGTTGTCATCCTTGCTTGTTGAAAAATGTATGGGTATTATTATTATTATTGATAGATAATTTATTGGTGATATAAAATATATTAATATTGTTGTTATAGATGCTGGAAGATGATTGTCTTAAGACTGATGGAATACAAAATAATGGAGATTTAGATATTGTAGACAAATTGAGTCGAATGTCTATTGGCATTCCAAATGTTGAAAACGATACTGTTAAAAGTAGTAATGCAATTTTTAATGAAAAATGGATTAGTTCAAAGGTATGAAAACAATTATTTAGGTTTTAAATATTATTATTTAAAATAATGTTATTTTTACCCACATTATTTTATGTTTCTTGAACTAAAATTACTGACTTATAAATGTATTAATTTGTTTTAATAATAATCAAAAAAAAAATTTTGTGAATCCAAGTAATTTTTTCAATTATTTAACACAAATTTCGGATCAGCATGTATATTTTATTTTTACTACGATTTATTTGTCATAGATTAAAGCTGTCTGTGATATGGTGAAAGAAAAAGTATTGCATACTGATGATAAGGCTGTAATTGTGTCTCAGTGGCCAAGCGTGTTAAACCTAGTAAACAAACAATTATCTCAGTATAACGTTAAAACTGAGATATTCAGTGGAGCTGTTCCTGTTTTACTTAGAAACAAAATAATAAGTGAATTTGACAAAGTCAAAGGCGGACCAAAAGTAAATAAAAATATAATTGTATATGTTAAAATTATTACAAAATATGTTTATCATTATAATTTAACATAGAATCCCTAATTAATTATTCTTTTTAAATTGTACTCAAAACTTCAATCATAAATAGGTAATTAGTAAATTTACCTAACTGTAAATTTACTCCTGGATTGTTGCTACTTAAATTCCTATTTAATACTCATCCTGGATGTTGGGTCTACTGTAATATTTGTATTAGATCCCAAGAATCCCATAAATTATTTTTTAATTCCCAGTATGACAGTTTTTACCCTTAGGTAAAGTTTGTGTAGGTGATTCTTTTATCATCATTTCAAAAGGTATAAATGTTTTTAAAAAATTTAAATTTTACCTATATGGTTTCTAGTCGTTAAAAAACTAACATTAAAAAAAATATTATTTGGAAGTATTTTACTTTTTTAAATGACAACATTTAGTTATATTTTTTTATTCCAAAGCAGAATATTTTGATACATAAAAATAGAATTTAGGACGACTAGTTTATGAATTATATAAGTATTTAAAGTTTTGATGAATGGAGTGGAATGCAGTTACCTCGCAAAATGTTGGTTCACTACTTTGCTCATATATACTTAAAGAGAATGTGGTACCCAAAATTACACAACGCATAAGGAAGAACTTTATCTGTGAAGTAGTGTTTTTATAATTTAGATAACATAAATACAATTAAAGTTATCTGGTTGAGAACATGAGGTTTTTTTTGTTTTTTTTTCATTTTATTAATAAAAATTTTCGGTTAGTGACAGACAAAGTACTTCTATATGCCTGTAGAATTTTCATAATCCTACTATAAATACAGAGGGTGTAAAGTTGTTCTGCGCAAAACAGTTTTTGCTATGTTGTACATTGTAAGACTGAGAAACCACAGTTTACAATTTTAAAATACTCATCACTCACTTTAAACTTGAAATTTATTAAAAAGCCTTTAAGATACCCGGAATAATAATCTTACCTTTAAATTTTATAAGAGTTCAATTCACTCTAAATTTTAAACTAACGGAGCTAAATGTGATCTGCTGAGCGTAACATTTTTTATGTTATGTACTTGTAAGACGGAGACAACAAATGTCTGTGTAGCGTCCGCTTAAGAATAAGTATTGCATAAGCTAATTTTGATAATTTTAAAAATAAAAAATGTGTGATAGTAACTAAAATCAATTCTTAAGGTTGGTCTCGAAACAAGTAGTACTTTTTCTTTTCTTTAGCTAAAGTCTCGTTTATGAATCTTATTTGAGTCATAAGTATAGCTTAAGCAATACTTATTCTTAAGCATCGTCTATGAATACAGCCCAAATACTATTTGAGTAATGAGTGTCCTACACTCAATGAATCACCCAGTATATGAATAGCCATACCGTAATGTAATATTATATTGTAATTTCTTTTCTTTCAGATTTTGTTATTGTCATTAACTGCTGGTGGTGTTGGTCTTAATTTGGTAGTTGCCAACCACTTGTTTCTAGTGGATATCCACTGGAATCCACAACTTGAAGCACAAGCATGTGATCGTATTTATAGAGTAGGACAACAAAAACCAGTCAATGTATACAAGTTCATTTGTGATAATACTATTGAATCATCAATTCAAAAAATTCAAACACAGAAGCTTGAAATTGCTAGTAATGTTTTTGGTGGTTCCAGAAATGTGGAAGGCACTAAGATAACTTTAGATGACCTCAAACAAATATTTAATATAAACCCTAATAAAGTTAATACTTGAATTGGTTAAATTTGCTCATACTTTTATACTTTGTTTTATAATTACGACTTAAATTATTTTTAAGTGTATACATACTTCATAATTTATGATTTATTTTAATTATTAGTTTGGAAACAAATGTTCAAATATTTTGCAATTTATATTCTGTATTTATAAGTTTTTTTTAAAATCAAAATGTTTAGAAATAAAAAAATAAATACTCTTTGTTATTTATTTATTATGTTTTATTTTAATATTTATTTTTTCGGTTTTATGGAATTTAAACCGGATGTAATATTATTCTCAGTTCAAAGTAATAACCTTTATGTTAAATGGGTGTTAAGTAAATAATTCAAATCCTGTATAAAATAAACAATTATAGCTACATAATAACAGAATGGAATACTTTTGATTACAAATTTTATACTTTATTGCAAATTTAAAACAACCAATAGTTTAAAATTTTCTTACAAGTATAGAGAACCATCTGCTGGACCAAGGTATCTGATAGATATTAATAATACATCAATAAGTGTCCAAACTCCAAGGCCTCCGAAGCTGAATAGTTTGCCTATGCCTTCTTGCCAATGTCCCAAGTAAAACCTGAAACAAAAAATATAATATATTTTAAACAAACATTTCAGTTTTAATCACACTAATGAATATGCATATCATACCTATCTATACCAAATCCTCCTAGAGTAATACTTAATATTAAAGCAGTCGACCACCGATGGCCACCTGTCCAATTGCAGCGCAATCTTTTCAAAAATGTTCTTCTTCCCAAACACAAAACATCTCTGTTCACCGTACAATTAGTCCTATAATAAACATTGGTTATTAAAAATACACTATAAAATGTAAGTTAAGAATGTTCAGAACATTTTTATAGGTTATTTAAAAAATCTAATGATAAACAGCAACATTAGTTTTAATTTTAATTACAAAATGTATTCATAAAGTTACTGAGCCATTTCCATTTTGTGAAAAGCAAATGAAATATTTATTTTATGAAAGCATTGATTTATTTTTTTTTTACACGATCTTATGTTTTTTGCGTCTAAAGAAATGAATAACTTTTAATAGGTATTAATCATAAAAATATTTATTTATTCAATTATTACCGGTAATAAGTTGGGGGAGAAGCAGCAGAATTACAAATTTTTTTCTCACACTTATATTCCCAGAACTCCGTCTGATAACAAAACCGACAAGTCAAGTTTTTAGCAAAAGTATTTTCTCCCTAAAAAAAAATACACATCTTAATTAAATGAAAACAAAAATTTTTAATTATTAAATACCAGACAATCCACATTAGCTTTACATATAGCGATTGTTTGATTTCCATACACACATGTCGTATTCATATGACAACTAATACTTGGATATGGCATACTTGAACAAGTTTTATGTTCAGAGCCCATACGTTCCAAATCACCTTCGTGGCGTATCTATAAACAGAAAAAAACTATTATAGAATATTTGTAAGTTTTCAACTACAAGACATCATGTTGTGTTCATTTCCAATAGTGGTATCTTACGAATTCAATTTATAAGATAAACACAAGACATAAATATATTAATAAATCAATATTTACTGCTATTAGATACACTTTTTTTTTTGTTTCCTTAGGTTTAATATCTTATTATTTTGAAGAAAATCATATATTTTGTTAATTAGATAATTAATATAAAATCTATATTAACAACATCCATACATTCGGAACGCTTGCGCCGTTTAATAACATATTAACAAAAAAAAAACCTACCATCCTGGGATGTGTCGAATTATTCATATTTGCAATTGATTTTTGCTTCTGTTTGGCGAGTGATAAATCGACATGGTCATCGTCTATGAAAAATAAGCTTTTAATTAATCAACAGTGATTGAACACTATGAATTTAAATTTTGTCAAAAACCAAATACATAAATAAGTAATTTTTAATTTACCGTTTTGAGAGGCTATGCTGTTAACTGTGAGTTGAAATAAGAATATAATTGCACAGTGATAATATTGAGACTTCATAATTCATTTCAATATTTCATGACGGTTATGACAATGAATAAACTTTACTCAAAAAGAATAGACAAATTTTGAATTTATTCCTGGTCAATTGTTCGATGAATAAGTTTATTTGGCCAGAGATCAGCCGTTTATTTTTATTATTTCACTTTATTTTTTATCGCGCGTGCACTATAATGTTTAAGAGTTCAATACAAAATAACTCTGCTACGAACTACGGTTTACAGAAAATAAAATAATCGAAATGACAAAATGTATCGTTGAACCTTTGACAACAGAGGAGGAGTTGTCACTACTCGGTACTCGCTGATGCCATTGAGACACTGAGTACTGACGAGCAACTGATCTTTGTTCTATGCCGTCGGTTTACGGAGCCGGGGAATCACACAAACGGCATAAGCGAGAATAATAACTACAGAACAAGGAGGATGTATTGGAATAAATCGTGTTATTTGTGCGTTGCACTGTTGTCATAAACTCATAACAGAACGAAAACATTATCAAATAGCCATATCTGAGAAACGCCGATAACTGATAAGAAAGATCGAGCGGCAAGTGGAGGTATAAAAATATATCATCACGCAGATTTCGTAATTTTGTAATTCATTCGTATAGTCGTGGTCGAAGTCATGGAATTATACAACCGTGATTGTGGTATAATATAGAATGTTATAGAAGTCTGTGACCCCACTGACGGCTGTCCTGTATAAATCGTAGATTTACAAAAATATTTTTAAGCGGATTGGTGATATTATAAATATCGTAATGTAATTGCAGCACTGAGCGAGTTTTCCTCGAGACTTATCGTTGTACCAAAAGCAAACGGTTTACTATGAAATTCATTCGTCACAGAACAATCAAAAATGAACACAATATCTGTGATTTAAATAACAAACAATAAAACTATGGAGGTAGGTAGCTAGTATATATTATAATACAGTTATGTATAAATCTATAAAATATGCCTTATTATATTATAGGTAGCACTAATGAGGCACTAAGCCGTCATACAATTTAATTTAAAGTAGTTATATAGTAGGCACAATTATTATTCAATTATTATACTAACCTATCGTAACGATTAATGAATTAGTCTTCGCTCAAAATCGATTTCCGTGTGCAATAAATATTTAGTAGGTATTTACGTTATTAAAAAAAAAAGGTGGATAAGTGGATGTCGCTCTGCTGTACAGTAGGTTACAAGTGGGTCACTGTAATGGATGGTGTTAAATTTGAATTCAATGATATAATATCATTGTATAAGAAAAACGATTCTGAGCGAAAACGGTCAGTCAGCCTATATGATATTACCAAGTATATTTGATGATATTATTGTGAATAAAGTAGTTTATATAATATAACCTATTTACGTGGAGCCTTGTTTTAAATTTTCAATCCTTATAGCCATAAAAGTTAAACATTTTATACATTTTTAACTACAAAATAATTAATAAATTATAAATTTGATAAATGTTGTCAAAATTCGATCTTTAAATGCTTATAAAATAAAATTTTGCCTATGTATTTTTCATATTTTTCAACTGCTATTAGAACGATATATCAGGAGCCTTATATTAAATATTCACGCTGTTTTACCCAACAAGTAAAATTTTATTGATATTAATAGAAAAAAAAACTAAAAAAATTGAAAACTGACAATGTCCGTAAAGAGTCAAAATATTTTTAAAATTTTATGGTGTATAGAAAATGCTAATATAAACATTGAATGAAATTTTCAAGTATATACAGTCATTCGTTTTTAATTACAATAAAATAAAAAAATTGTTACATGAGAAATCAAGTGAATATCAAATGTTGTAAAAATATAAATTTCAGACGCTCATAAAAATTTAATTTAAGTTTCTTGTAGATATTTTTTTTTTTTGATAAAGGTAGACAAACTTATGAGTAATCTTATATTACATTTTCAAATCTTAGATTTAAAAAGAAAAATTTTTATGAATTCTCAACTCAAAATAATTTGCTAACTTTTGTGATTTTTCCGTATTTTGTCAAAATTTGAACTTTAAATGCTTATAAATAAAAACTGTGACTAAGGCTTTTTAATTTTTTTCATCTGCCTTTGAAACAATAACCTAAGAACCTTCTATTAATCAAGCTTTTTTACTCAACAGATAAAATTTTATTGATATTTATAGAAAAAAAAACTAAAAAAATTGAAAACTGACAATGTCCGTAAGCAGCTCAAAAAGAGTAAAATATTTTCAAAAGGAGTTACACCAAAAACCAAAATCGATTTTCTCGAAAACAGATTTTGCGTAAAAATTCCCGTTTTTCCTTAATTTTTCTTTTGTTTTTCACGTCGCTTTTGAAAACTACTGGGAAATTTTTACTTTTGACCCCCCCAAAGTACCAACTAGATTCACTTTCCTATCAGAAAAGTTGCTGTTGAAGAAAATCCAAGCACTTTTACTGTCCTAAAAGGTAATGATAGACACAAAAATAAAATAAAAAACACATCATTGTAAAATCAATACATTCATCGCTTCGCTCAGAATCTAAAATTATTCAGACTTCAGAGGTAAATTATTAGATGCCTATATAAATAGTTTTAGTTTCTGAGCTGAGCGATGAATGTATTGATTTTACAATGATGTGTTTTATTTTTTATTTTTATACATTTTTTGTGTCGATAAAACAATAATCAATTCTTTTGATTTTTTTTTCTATAATTGTCTGTAATACAATTTTATTTGTTGGGTCAAAAAGCTTGAAAATGTAATACAAGGTTCCTAATATTGTCACTATATAAGTAGTATACTGCTATATATAACAGTTAAAAATATTAATAATACATAGGCAACATTTTTTTTATACAAACATTTTGATTTCAAATTATGACAAAATGTATAATATTTAAAATTAAAAAATTATTTTTTAGCTAAAAATGTATAAAATGCTCCTAATATATTGTTTCAAAGACAGATGGAAAATATTAAAAATCCAGTCACAGTTTTTTTTCATAAGCAACTTAAAAAGTTCATGTATTGACAAAATACGTAAAATTCACAAAAATGTGCAAATAATTTTGAGTTCGAAATTCATAAAATTTTTTTTTTTTAAATCTAAGATTTGAAAATGTAATACAAGATTCCTCATAACTTTGTCTACCTTTATAAAAAAAAAAACAATGTATACAAGCAAATCAAATTATTTTTTTATGAGCGTTTGAAGTTCATATTTTTATAAGATTGGATATTTACTCGATTTCTCATGTAACGATTTTGTTATTTTGTTGTAATTCAAAAATGAATAACTGTATGACACAATCATATTATTATTATTATTGACACTTCGTGAAGATGCTATATTCATATTATTTTGTATTTATGTTATATACGTGCTTCGAAAATTTATTACATTTTCCACTTACGTTAAAGGTCGAACCACCTATTGTGGGGTTATGCCTATAATTATTATATTATTGTAAAACTGTCAAAAAGTGATTTCCTAGCACAAACGATTAGGGAAAAAGTACCTATCTGTTACAAGTTATGTTCAGATTAGGATATTACAACTCAAGTTAATAATTATGTAGAAAATATGGAATCGGTACAAGCACGTATACGTGGGGGTTTAAGGGTTCAACCCTCAACCGAAATGTTTTCATACAATATTATTTTTCGACATTTTACCTATGTAAAATACAATTTTTAAATTTTTCCCAAATTATTTTGTATTGACTACTCGACTATATTGACGTTTGCACATGCTACACAATACATATTATATTGTTATTTAGAACCCTTGTATAGTATAGTTTATAAAACTGTCCATGTCGTTCCCGCCGCGATGTAATGCGTTATTTTATGATTTATTCAGCAGTTTTCGTCGCCTTTTGTGTTTGATGGCTTAAATATTTCTTGGTACATATTATAATATCCGTGTAGCGTTTATACTACGTTTATACTCTGTATAATTAACTAACGATTTTTTTTATTTAAATTATATATTTTAACGATTTTTTAGTCGTTAAATCTGTAACAATTGATTAGGTATACACTCGACAAAACGAAAAAAAAGAAACAATATTTTTTTGTTTTCACAAAATTTATTTATTAATAACAAAAACAAAACAACATACAAAAGTGTATAAATAATATTTTTGAAAACAGAAATAGTGTTTTGATTGAAAAAAATTTAAAAAATCAAAAGGGAAAAAAAAATCGAAATTTACAATATGTGAACAGTTAGAAAATTTGAAATAATTAAAAAAAATAAAAGGAAAAAAAATACGTCGGGCAGGAGGTCAGGACACAATCAACAAGGGGGAGAGGATGCAAGATGGCGAATTTTGGTGCGGTGTATTAACTATTCGACTATATTGACGTTTGCACGTTCTACATAATACATATTATATTATTATTATTTACAATTCTTGTATTGGTTTTGGTCGTTTATGTCGTATCCGCCGGTGTAATGCGTTAGGTATTATATGATTTATTCAGCAGTTTTTGTCGCCTTTAGCGTTTATACTGCAGGTCCACAGTCATTACTTTGCATAATTGACTAACGAGTTTTATTATTTAAAATATATATTTTAACGATTTTTTTAGTCGTTAAATCTGTAACAATTGATTATACACTCGAAAAAACGAAAAAAATAGAAATTTTTTTTGTTCACATCAAAATATGTTTATTAATTAAAAAAGTAAGAAAATGTATGAACAACAATTTTGAAAAAAATAGCACATTTGCTAAAAAAAAATATAAATATAATATTTTACACAATATTATGCGTTTATGAAAATAAATAAAAAAGAAAAAATAATATCTGAACAATTTAATAATTTGAAATAATTTAATAAAATTTAAAGAAAAAAAAAATACGACGGACAGGATAGACACAATAAACAATGGAGGGGAGAATGCGAGATGGCGATTGGTGCCGAAATGCAGTGTTGCTGGCCACTGGTCACCTCTGCACGTTCTCACGACCTGTCCCGCGGGTTGCCGAGTATGTCGCGGGCGCGTTTGCTCGGACGCTTGACGACCTTGCCCAGCCGGCGAGGCCCAACCAATACGGCCGCGGAGCGACCACGGATGTCGGCGACGAACGGCGGCTATAGTGCGCGATGTTGTGCGCGTTGACGGTCGACGGCGCGACGACTCTGCCGACGGACGGCGAAGACCAAGACACGGAGCGAGCGAATCGAGATTTTGTGCTGCGGAACCGGCGGGGACGAGCGAAGCGGCCAATGTGGGATTGCCGCGGGGCGAAAAGGCGAGAGTCAGCGGACCGCAGCGCGATCCTCAACTCCCGGTAATTTTCGCCCTGGCGTTGTCCCTTCGGCCGCTTCTTCGTTCCGCCGCCGCGGTGGTGAAGTCGCGCGCCGCCAGACCCTGAAACCGTTAAGTTTCCTTGGATCCGGCGGCGCTGACGTCCCCGTGTTCCTAGCACGCAAATCTCCATACCACTCACCCCGTGCCAAGGTCTCCGCCGCTGCCGTCGTACAGAGTCGCCATCGCCGTCGTCATCGTCGTTGTACCGTCGGGGCGGAATCGTTGCCCGCGCCGGTACCTCTACTAGCCGCCGTGTCGTCGCCGTCGTCCGTCGTCGCCGCTCCACGTGACCGTAGCTGCAGCCGGGCGCTCGCCGAGCCGCCAGAGGGTCTCGCGCGTCAAAGACGACCGAGCGCGCTACGCCCGCGAACAACCCGTCGCGCCGCGGGTGACCGGAGAACGTGCGTGGGTGACTTACCGCCGCGCACCGTCCGTGCTCTTTCTTACATCCTCCCCTCCTCTGTGTCGCCGTCGTCCTGCCCGTCGTCTACGGCCAAGGGGTGAGCTGCGGACGGGTTCTCATCGGCAGCAGCACAGAGCCCGGAAAAAGCGTCTCACGCTTTTCCACCTCGTACGAGGTGGATCGATTTTTCCGGGTGCTGCCGCCGGGTCCAGCCAACCGACCAGCTCACCAAGACTATTCTTTACAACTATACCCCTGGCCGGCTCAATTTTCTCATCCAACACGTCTTCTGTACGCAAAACGTCGTCGAGCGGTCCGCCCTCAGGAGTCGGAGTGGGATCGACAGGCCCCGACTCCGAGGACGGCGCGTCCCCACACGACGACGTACAGCTGCTCGCCAACAAAACGGAATGGTCCTCTTCTGCTTCCGAAATTTTCGAATCGTCGTCTTCCTGGACAGTGTTGTTGTTGCCGAGCGGTGCTGCCTCTGGGATCGGAGCAAGCTCCGACTCTGCTGCAGACGACAGCGCATCGCCGCTCGGCAATCCATCACTGTGCAAGGAGACGGACTCCTCGGCGTCTTCGTCGAACTCCTGTCCATCTGCGCCTCCAAGAATCGGATTTTGTCCTTCGGGCTCCGACTCCGGGGTCTGATCGTCGCCACTCGCAATAGTAGCGCCCGAATCAATGGCAGACAGAAGGAGGGTAACTAAACCCACGAGATATTCGTCTGTTTCGTCAGCGTAAGTGCCCTCCATAATGTTGACAACAATGTCTTCTAAGATTTCGAGCAATATGACGTTTACAGCGTCGATGTTATAATAGGTAGTTGCCATCTTTTGTTTGAGCGAAGATAATATGTATATGTGTATGTTTGGATTTAATCGAGAATTGCTAATGAGCTAAATACAAATCGTCCAACACAGAGACCGATCTCCGAGAAAATCTCCCAGACGACGACGACGACGTGTATTACTACTAGCCGGCCAGTAATATGTTTATCGTTCTCGTCGGCCCGCAGCATTAGAATTTCGAGCGCGTTAATTTTTCTAAAGACCATTATTGATATAATAATATTATACCTATAATATTTTAACGAGGATAGTTTCTGGTATTACGATTTGAATTATTCTGTGACTCGATTTATACTTTTAGGTGATCTTTTATATTTATATATATATGTTACGGGCAAACTCGCAAACTGCAGGGGCGTCATTTCAACTTTTTTTTTGTTGGTGCCAAAATGTTTGCAGGCCACATAGAAAACCTTTTTTTTGTGGGGGAAAGGGGGAAGGTCAAGTTGGGGCAAAAAATGTAGAATATTCGTATAATTTATTTAATATGTCACTTGTATGAAAATATCACAATATTGTACTATTTTTTACGAACTATGTGTAGGTACTTTTAATGTATTTATTTTATGTTGTGGATACCACTGATACCAGTGTGCAGTGGAATTTACACTTGGTAAATAAATGTATGGGTAATGGGCATAAAACACCTTTATAATAAAATACCCAACCGAACATAACTTACACATTTCTCCCTGTATACTCAAAATCCATAATATAGCTTAATAAAACCAGAAATTTATTTTATGGGTACCCTTCTTTACAATGTTTGTGTTATAATTGTATTAATAATTATAATATTGTGGGACCACAAAACCACATCAAACATTCTTGGAAACTAAACATTATAGAACAATAAATTTTTTTTTAATACTGAAAAAATATAAAACACATCGGCGCTTATATTTATTGTTGGCAGGCCAAAGAAGGCGTTTTAAAAAAAATGTTGGTGCAAATGTACACCCCCCCCCACCTCTAAATGACGCCCTTCGGCAAAGTAGGAAATTGAGCATTGTGCACAGTATATAGGTTAAATATTCAATATATTAAAAATCATCTTATTGTGAGTACTTAAATAATCATAAAAAAAAACTTGAATTAATAGACACTTCAAATATTAGTTGCCTATTAATAGTTTTAAAATCTATTATCAAATATATGGTACTTCCTATACTGAAGAATTAATATTTATCTCTTAAAGTGGTTTGAAATGAATAAGATGATTGATGAATATTATTGATTATTATTAAATTATAGTTATTTTAACAGTTTTATTTAAATTAATTATTACTAAAAAGTAAAAAGTAATGTTAGGCACATATGATAGCATTATATAATTTTATTAATATTATAATCATAGGCGGATATTTGGTCACATCCGTGGGGGGCTTAACATTTTTGTCTTATCCATTAGCGTAAACATACATTTTTAAATGCTTCAACCTACTAACTACTGAGTAGACACTCCTACTTTATTCTAGCAGAGGAACCAAGTGTACATAAGTATATTAAAATACACAATTTATTTTGACATCTATTGTGATTTGTTACATTCAGGGGGGGCTTAAGCCTCCCCAAGTCCCTCCCAATATCCGCCTATGATTATAATCACATACACAACTAATATGGCACTTTGAGTTACAAAGTCTACCAGAATTTTTGCATTTACACCGATTGAGTTTATATATAATAATACAATAGTAATGATTCTTCGCTCAGAATCGTTTTTCTTATGCAATGATATTTGATTATATCATTGAATTCAAATTTAACACCATCCATTACAGTGACCCACTTGTAACCAAATGTACAGCAGAGCGACGACCACTTGCCCGCCTTTTTTTAAATTATTGTCGATAAAAAAATTTTAAAAATTAATCGTTATAGTTTTTTTTAAGTTTTTCATCATACAATCATACATTTTAGTTTCTAAGCAAAGCGATGAATGTATTGATTTAACAATGATAATTATTTCATTAATTTTTTATTTTTTTTTGTGTCCGTTTACACATTACACGATAAGTAACTTTATAGTATCTTTTCCGGCGGGAAAGAGAATATAATTGGTGCATTTTGGAGGTGAAATTTAAAATTCCCAGAATCTAGTTTTCAAAAGCACCGGGAAAAAACAAACAAAAAACGGGAATTTTTACGCAAAATCGATTTTGATTTTGGTGTAACTCTAAAAAAAATTACACGTAGATACATGAAATGTTCACTGAATGTGTAAATTTGTAATTTTTATACACCATAAAATTTTAAAAAGTACCTATTTTGAAACATTGGATATTTACTCGATTTCTCGAGGAGTGATTTTATTATTTTGTTGTAATTCAAATACGAATAATCGAAATTTCCACTATGATAATATGTTTATTTTATAATTTTCTATACTTGATCGTTTTGAGCTGTTTGCGGGACCTTTTAAATTGAACATTTTTAGATTCTGAGCGAAGCGATGAATGTATTGATTTTACAATGATATGTGTTTTTTTTTTTTATTATTTTTTTTTTTTTGTATCGGTCATCACCTTTTAGGACAGTAAAAGTGCTTGTATTTTCTTCAACAGTAACTTTTCTGATAGGAAAGTGAATCTAGTTGGTACTATGAGACCCCCCATAGTACCAACTAGAAAGTAAAAATTTCCCAGTGTTTTTAAAATCGATGTGAAAAACAAAAGAAAAATTAAGGAAAAACGGGAATTTTTACGCAAAATCTGTTTTCGAGAAAATCGATTTTGGTTTTTGGTGTAACTCAAAAACAAATGACCGTATTTGGACTGAATGTTTATATGAGCATTTTCTATACACCATAGAATTTTGAAAATATTTAGACTCTTTTTGAGCTGTTTACGGACATTGTCAGTTTTCAATTTTTTTAGTTTTTTTTTCTATAAATATCAATAACATTTTATCTGTTGAGTAAAAAAGCGTGAAAATTTAATATAAGGCTCCTGATATATCGTTCTAATAGCAGTTGAAAAATATTATTAATTTATAATTATTTTGTAGTTAAAAATGTATAAAATGTTTAACTTTTATGGCTAAGGATTGAAAATTTAAAACAAGTTTCCACGTAAATAAGTTAAATATAAATTATTTTATTCACAATAATATCATCAAATATATTAGTTATATCATAGGCTGACTGACCGTTTTCGCTCAGAATCGTTTTTCTTATACAATGATATTATATCATTGAGTTCAAATTTAACACCATCCATTACAGTGACCCACTTGTAACCTACTGTACAGCAGAGCGACATCCACTTATCCACCTTTTTTTTAGTTTTTTCCCATCGAGAATCGATATAAATTATAAACTGTATTATATCATAATGGCCTTATTCTAGTTTATCTCGATGTTTTTTTCATAGACGTATCACATGTTCACATTCTGTGCTGGTATCAGTGAAACCTATTATCAGATACAGCCGAGATCATCGAGATTAAAGATAAACGGTTATCATATTATCATAATAATATTCCTATTTGGGTTTTCGTGAGAACTGAGAACTAATATTATTATTGTAGTAAATTTATCTTATAATTTTAATTTTCAGTTATTTGAAATATAGTAAATTAGAATTAATTTAAATTAAAAATGAGTTTGTCACACACTCGCAGTTTATTGCAGGTAAACTATTATACATACTTGATACTTTATAGTGTTCACATTCAATGTACACAACAACTATTTTTGTTGTGAACACAATATTTAACTACAGAAAAATAAATTGTTCATTCCTGATCAAAGTGTATTGAATATAGATGTCCATTACAATGTTTGTACCTATTCGTTTTTACAAATATAAATTAAAACTAAATCTTATGTTTTGAATTCATTACTTCAGCAATGTTCGGAATATTGTAATTTTAAATAATTCATTTTCAGCACTCGAGCAAAATTTTGCAACTGAATAATGGCCCGATTTCCAATAGTATTCGTGGATTGACTATACCAATTGTAGTAGAACAAACTGGTCGTGGTGAACGTTCTTATGATATATTTTCTAGACTTCTTAAAGAACGTATAATTTGCGTTATGGGAGAGGTAATTACATTTAAGCTATATATCTATTTCATGTTTATGAGAACAAATATTTTACATTAATTAGATCAATGATCATGTCGCCTCATTGGTAATAGCTCAGTTATTGTTTTTACAATTTGAAAATCAAAAAGCCACAATCAATATGTATATTAACAGGTAAAATATTTTTTATTTGTATAAGTATTCAATAATATAATATGAATTATAAATTTATGATTTTTGTTTAGCCCCGGTGGTAGTGTTACAGCTGGTCTAGGCATTTATGACACTATGATGTATATTAAGCCGGATGTTTCAACTTGGTGTATAGGACAAGCTTGTAGTATGGGAAGTGTTTTACTAGCCGCAGGGGCAAAGGGTAAAAGGCATGCATTGCCTCATTCAAGGATCATGATTCACCAGCCATCTGGCGGAATGCAGGTACTTGTTACTAACTTGTATATAAATAGAATTTATTATGTTTGTATAAACAAAATATTTTTGGTGTACATTTAGTATTTTTTTTATTTGTCTGAGAAATATTAGTAAAACATTATCCAGTTATAGTTATTGATTATTTACTAAAAACTAACTATTAACCAAAATTATAAATTATAATATCATAGGTATATGTACCCAAAATAATACATTTTTTTTTAATATACATTTGTATTATACTATAAATACAATTCAACTCTAAATCAAGGTACAACTTTTAACTTGCTAGTACATATTAGTGTTTTAAAATTAAGTGAACAGAAATTCAGAAATAAAAATTGACCATACTAGAACCCTAAATAATATATTACCTATTATGATATATTTAGACAATATGTATGACAAATCACGTTTTTGTATATTTAATTATGTTTATAAATTTTCAATTACTTTGATGAGTGAAGAATTTAAAATCAATTTAATCAGTTTATTAAAACTATTGCAGGGAAAAGCATCAGATATGAAAATTGTAACTGATGAAATTCTAAGACTTAAATCGTCGTTAATTGACATTTATGGTAAACACACAGGAATGCCTGCAGATAAAATTGGTAAGCTTATTCCATTATTATAAAAATATTTGAAATTATAAGTTATGTAAAATAAATCAATGTTTTCTATAGTTAACTGTTAACTTTTTAATTATTTTATAATTTTTAACTTATTTATAATTGAGGATTGTATACTAAAAAAATATTCAACTGATTCTGCCAAAAAAAACGATTGAGAATATTTTAACTGAAGCAAAATGAAATAATAGATGTATAGGTTATAAATTATAATAGATAGTTTCCTAAGACAGATAATATTAGGCGGGTTATATCTAAATGAAGTGTATGCAAATCCACAGTTTTTGACTAATTGGCACATTTTTCCCATATATTTTTTGGGATCCCAGACGTGTTGTAAAAGTATTAGAATATAAGCCATGGGTAACAGCTATTATGTATTAAAGGCAAAGTGTATAGCTGAAACTTGAGGAATAAAAATATATTTTACCTATTTTTATGATTCAAGGAAGGTTTAGACTTTAGATAATAGATTGAACTAAAGTTGTTAACTCGCTATTCATAATGAATATAAAATAATCAAAAACGCAAATTCATTATTACTTATTACTATCTGCCACATTTTTATTGCCCATCTTGGTTTTATTTATCCTCAGGCAATACAGCTAATAAGGCTGACAGACCATCCCGTGTATTTTTCATATGCAATGATTTATAATTAAATTAATGTTTAACACACACATTACCTACTCAATGACAAGGTATAATAGACACATAATGTACAGTAAATCGTTACCTACTTACCTACTTATTTTATCTGATGTTTACAGTGACAGTCAAATGATTTTGAAAAGGAGGGAGATATGGCTGATTTTGTAACATAAAAAATATAATTAAGGTTTATCAGCAATTAAACATTGAAAAAAGGTGGGCAAGTGGGTGTCACTCTCCTGTACAGTAGGTTAAAAGTGGCTCACTGTAATGGATGGTGTTAAATTTGAATTCAATGATATAATATCATTGTATAAGAAAAACGATTCTGAGCGAAAATGGTCAGTCAGCCTAGTCAGCTAGTGAATAAAGTAATTTATATATTTACCTATTTACGAGGAACCTTGTTTTAAATTTTCAATCCTTAGATATAAAAGTTGAACATTTTATACATTTTTAACTACAAAATAATTATTAAATTTTGTCAAAATTCGAACTTTAAATGCTTATAAAAAAAAACTGTGCCTATGTATTTTTAATATTTTTCAACTGTTATTGTAACAATATATCAGAAGCCTTGCATTAAATTTTCACGCAATTTTACCCAACAAATAAAATTTTATTGATATTTATATAAAAAAAAATTTAATACTGACAATGTCCGTAAACAGATTAAAAAGAGTTAAATTATTTTCAAAGTTGTATGGTGTATAGAAAAGACTAATATAAACATTCAGTAAAATTTTCAAATATCTACAGTCATTCGTTTTTTTATTACGACAAAATAAGGAAATCGTTACATGAGAAATCGAGTGAATTTCAAATGTTGTAAAAATATGAAATTCAAACACTCATAAAAACTTAATTTGACTCTCTTGTGAATATTATTTTTTTGATAAACGTAGACAAATTTATGAGAAATCTTGTATTATATTTTAAAATCTTTGATTTAAAAACAAAAAATTTTATGAATTTCTAACTCAAAATAATTTGCAAATTTTTGTTTTTTTTCCGTATTTTGTCAATATTGGAACTTTAAATGTTTATAAAAAAAAAAACTGTGACTAAGGATTTTTAATATTTTTCAAATGTCATTGTAACAATATAGTAGGTGCTTTGTATCAAATTTTCAAGGTTTTTTACCCAACAAATAAAGTTTTATTGATATTTATAAAATAAAAACTAAAAAAATTGGAAACTGAAAATGTCCCTAAACAGCTCAAAATAAGTCAAAATATTTTAAAATAAAGCTTAGTGTATAGAAAATGCTTATATAAATATTCAGTAAAAATGTTATGTATCTACGGTCTCTTGTTTTAGAGTTACACACAAAAACCAAATTTAGCAAAAAATTGATTTTGTGTAAAAATTCTCGTTTTTCTTTAATTTTTATTTTGTTTTTCACGACGCTATTGAAAACTACTGGAACATTTTACTTTTGACCCCCAAAGTACCAACTAGACTCACTTTCCTATCAGAAAAGATACTGTTGAAGAAAATCTAAGTACTTTTACTGTCCTAAAATGTGGTGACAGACACATAAAAAAAAATAAAAAAAAAATAAAAAAACATCATTGTAAAATCAATACATTCATTGTTCAACTCGGAATCTAAAAGGGTCACGCGGGGATCTATCACTATCTATTACTAGGAAGTAAACTTGTTAAATTACTAAATTTAAGTATTTAATATGAATTAAAAATAGCATATATAATATATATATATATTTTTTAGATGCTAGTATGGAATCTGATCATTTCATGAGTGCGGATGAAGCTGTTACTTTTGGATTGATTGACAAAGTTGAACAACCATCAATAAATTGATTTAATGTACTATTGTATTTTTCCTGTATATTTTACCCTTGTTAATGTTGTTTAATTGAAATATTAATATTAAAATATTGTGGTTGTCCTTTTAAATTAGTCTAAATTTTCTTAAAAATAAATTGATGTTGATTATCAAGGAATATCATCTAATATTGAAAGTAATTTTTCAAAAAATGGCTGCCTGATATATTTGTATACATAAGCGTGCGCAGACATTTCTGGCAGGGTAGTCATACATAACACATTAACACATGTACGTATATTCATATTTACTCCTAAGTTATAAAAACTAATTTAGATGGGATAACCTCATTTAACTAAATTTACCGTACTAAAAAAGTATTTTATAAATAAAAATAAAATTATTGACTATCATAATAATATTGAATATTGTGGGGGAAGGGGAAAGTTTGCAGAGTAGTCAAGTGCCCATCATAAAACCCCAAGTGCACACTTATGTTTGTATAAAATGTATTATGTAATGTTAGAAATTATAAAATAAACATAAAAAAAAAAAGTTTGTTCAATTATTCAATATAGGTACCTACGCTTTTTATGATTTTTTTTTTAAGGCGAAGGCACTTTACTAAAGGTTACTGAATAATTAAAATTTCTAGACGTCTAATTTTGTCTATAATATCTAAATTAATAAAAGTTGAGTTAATTCTGAAGTAAATTGGCTACCATCCAAGAGTGGGAATACATGTGTCTATATTTAGATTACAGATATGCTAGAGTGTATCCCTAAAGGTTATAAAATCTGCTGAAACCAAAACTGTTTAAATGTGTAATTACATTGGTTAGTGAATAAAGTAAAAATTCTAAGTATGAATATTTGTGTAAGTGTAAGTACATTCCTTGTTGCAGTTCTATTTGTTATATATGCTATAGATGTTCAAGATGATAAAAAGAATAATCTGGAAGAACTTTTGTAAGTAATACTTACAATAATTTTTTTTCCTGCTTTATGCAAACATTTAAAGTTATTGTTTTTTAAATTTAATTTAGGGTGGAAAATTGGGCTGAGACATTTGGAAAAGAATTGTGGTATCTGGGACAAAATATAACTAAATCTGATGAGATTAGATTGGTATATACTAGATAATAGTATTAATCGTGTTCTTATTATTACATGCATATAATATTTTTAAACTATAGTATAAATTGTGTTTAGCGTTACAAAAAATTGAACGAAACACACGTGTTTAGAACAAATGCTAGTCAACTTCTACAAAACATATCAACAGCAATGAATCGTATGATAAGATTGAAAATGACAGCTGTATCTGTAAATAAATCTAATTCTATGTTCTAACTAAATTATATTACTATATTGAATGATAAAATAATTTTGTAGTGTCTTATGGATGCAGCAGAACGTTTATCTGAAGAATTTGAATGGAAATTCTATGGAGAAAATGGAATTTCGAACTACACTTATTATAATGCAAAGTATTCACCAGTTGAGGGTATTGATGATTGTAATGATACCGACCGAACTACCCCAAATATATCTTTGGATCTGGGAAAAATTATTATTCAATTAGAATTCAAAACAATGAACCTGACAAAAAATGATCATTTTTATGGATTATCTGTTAATACTGATTACAGCGCAGTTTATTTACCCACAATATTATTTGAAAAACGTATGTGTACTTTTTATTGTTTCAACGTTTTATCTAAAATTCTAAAGTAATAATATTTTCAGTTGAACATGTCCAAAAACCTTTACAATGGTCTGAAAAAATGGACGAAGTGTTTTTACAAAATTATCGCAGTGATCCATCACTTTCTTGGCAATATTTTGGAAGTACAGCAGGGTTTATGCGCCATTATCCTGGTAATATTATGTTATAGCTCTAATTATTATAGCTATAAAACATACTGACAAGTATGATCATTTATTTAATAATATTATAAAACCAATGTTATGAGACATGAGAGTATTTTTTCCCATGGTCATCATACTACATTCAGCACAGAAACATTGATGTTTAATATTATTTTATTTTTAGCTATAAGATGGTCAGCTAAACCTAGTGTATTTGACACCCGTCTGCGACCGTGGTACATACAAGCTGCAACTTGTTCAAAGGATGTAGTAATTTTGTTAGATATTTCCGGTTCCATGAGTGGCATGCATCAATCAATTTCTCAGCTTGTAATTAAATCTCTATTGAAAACATTCAATAATGATGATTCGATTAATATTATTTTTTTTAATACTGGTTTTACTTACTTAGTAACTTGTTTTAAAGAATTATTAGTCCAGGTAATAATAAACAAAATTATTATTTATTCAACGTTAATCAGAACTAGTAATGTTCAATAGTTTTTATATTGTAGGCTACTCCTGAAAATCTTTACACATTTCATAAAGCTATAATTGAAGATCCAAGATTATTACCATCCTCTACAGCAAACTACAGCAAGGCATTTATTGAAGCTTTTCAACTTTTATCTAATGTAGGTAGTATTCAAACCGCAGTAAAACCTATTAAATATTTAAAAGACATTGCAATCAGGAACAATGAAAATTATTTTTTTTTTTTTTACAAAATTGTGCATGCAACAAAATAATGTAACCTTTTCCAAGTTTTAGGAACTAGAAAATAAGACAATATCGGCTGTAAGACAATATTTCTTTTAAAAATAATGTATTTGGTTTTTGCTGTATGACTTCCTACCTAATATGTAAAATGTTAGTAAATATTCTTTTATTTTAGAACAGGAACAACAACAGGTGTTCTGAGGAAACGTGTAATCAAATGATTATGTTGGTCACGGATGACGATCCTAATGAAGAACTTTTTGATGTTGTACAAAAGTACAATCGCATTGATGATAATAAATTTACAAACATACCAGTCCGAATATTTACCTACATGATGGGTCGTGATACTACTACAACACCTGAACTAGAGCGACTAGCTTGTGAAAACAGAGGTTTGTATTAACATTATATTATTAACTTAATCTTAATTACACTTATTACTTATATAGAGCTTGTAGCGCTTTGTAGCACTTATACAAAATGAGAGTAATTTTTGAACTTTATTTATTATTTTATATTTGCAGGTAGCTTTGCACACGTACATTCAAAAGACGAAGTACTTGAAAGTGTATTGAAATACATCGCTGTTTTAGCAAGACCTTTAGTATTACAAGCTGAAAAACATCCTGTTACATGGTCCCACACATTTATGGACATTTCTGTAAGTGAAAATATTTGTATATCTAACATAAGTTATTAGCTGTATTACTGAAGTTCCAGTTCATAGCCATAATTAATGTTAAGAGCATTTTGTTAGGATCCATATGTAACAAGTGCATTAAAAAATTCAATGGATCTTGATAAGCAGATGAGTGATCTCGCTGCTAATTTGAATGAACAAAAACAATTCCCTAACCAACATAAAATGGATTCTAAGTATTTGATATTGAACTCTGAGGTAACTCGTGTGCACCAGTGTCTATCCAAACCAAAATCCTAAATATTAGACTCGTTGGTTCCGATCCTCTGAAATAAACAACACAACATTAACTAATAATAGTTGCAACCATTAATGTTGGTATATTATATATTTTAATATTTATAACGTATAAAAATACACCTTTAGAATTTGTACCTAGTGTGAAACCCAAAGTTTTTACTATTTCATTATAGTATTGGCTTATATTTTTATTTTATTGAATACCAAATAATAATATTAGAACATTGTTGTACAGAGTGTAGATGAGGATGGAAATTATCAAGAATACAGGCCAATGACTGCGATTTCTATACCAATATTTAATAAAAAAAGGGATGAAAATAATAAGGTTGGTTTCATTTATTTGTTATTATAAAGTTCTAGGCATATGGTAATAACTACATTTTAAATTTTCAACAAGTTATACTACTTCCTAAGTAGGTACTTATGGTAAACTCATTAATTATTTTTTTTAAATGTGTATATTTTATTTAAGACCAGAGTTAAAGGAGATTTGCTCGGTGTTGCTGGAACTGATGTACCAATTTCTGAATTTGAAAAACTAACACTTCCATACAAAGTAAGCATAATAGTATAAATTTGATGCATAAAAATTATTAATAGAACACTCTTTTTTAAGGAGTTCTAATTCAAAGTTACTTTTAAGTGGCTCTACATTATTACTATTGTTAGTACTTGGTAGTTGCAAAAATATAAAATAATAAGGATAAAAAACAAAACTTTCGTTATAAAAATAACAGCATTTTGACAGTGGCATTCTCTTATTTAATTAGTATTTTAGATTCGTAATGATGAATGTATTGTTTTTACAATGATGTGTGTTTTTTTATTTTTGTGTCTGTGTACACGATTAGTAGTCGAAATAATGCTTCAATTTTCAACTTCAGTATCTTGTTTGATGGGAAAGTGAATCTAGTTGGTTAGTTGGCACTTTTGGGGGGTCAAAATTTAAAATTTAAAATTCCCATTAGTTTTCCAAAACGCCGAAAATAAAAATTAAGGAAAAACGTGAATTGTTACCCAAATTTATGATAAAATCGATTTTGGCTTTTGGTGTAACTCTAAAACAAATGATCGTAAATACATAAAATTTTCACTAATGTTTATATTAGCCTTTTCTATACAAGAAAAAATTTTCAAAATATTTTGACTCGTTTTGTGCTGTTTACGGATATACACAGTTTCCAACTTTTTTTTCTATGAATGTCAATAAAACTTTATTTGTTGGGTATGAAAGCTTGAAAAGTTAATACAAAGCTCCTACTATATTGTTACAATGACATTTGAAAAATATTAAAAATCCTTAGTCACAGTTTTTATTAATAAACATTTAAAGTTCAAATCTTACCAAAATACTGAGAAAAATTATTTTGAGTTGAGAATTCATAAAAATTTTTCTTTTTAAATCTAAGATTTGAAAATGTAATACAAGATTCCTCAAAAGTTTGTCTACCTTTATCAAGAAACAAATGTCTACAAGCAAATCAAATTAAATTTTTATGAGCGTTTGAAATTCATATTTTTACAATATTGGATATTCACTCGATTTCTCATGTAGTGGTTGTGTTATTTTTTTTCAAAAACAAATAACTGTAGATACGTGAAAATTTTACTGAATGTTTATATTTTCATTTTCTATATACCATAAAATTTTGAAATATTTTGACTTTTTTTGACTGTTTTTTTTTTCTATAAATATCGATAAAACTTGATTTGATTGGGTAAAAAAGCGTGAAAAGTTAAGGCTCTTGATATATTGTTACAATAGCAGTTGAAAAATATTAAAAATACATAGGCACAGTTTTTTTTTTATAAGCATTTAAAGTTCAAATGTTGACAAAATGTATCAAATTTAAAATTTAATAACTATATTGTGGTTAAAAATTTATAAAATGTTCAACTTTTATAGCTAAGGATTGAAAATTTAAAACAAGGTTCCACGTAAATATGTTATATATAAATTACTTAATTCACAATAATATCATCAAATATACTTAGTATTTTAGTAATATATCATAGACTGTCAGACTGACAGCCACCGTCTTTGCTCAGAACCGTTCTTCGTATACAATGATATTATACCATTGAATTCAAATTTAACACCATCCATTACAGTAACCTACTGTACAGCAGAGTGACAGTACTTACCCACTTTTTTTTAATGAATTGTTTGTTTTTAAATTTTTGGTTGTATAGGTATTTATTCAAATTTATAGTCAAAGTAATTATAAATTAATAATAAATATAATAAATTTATTTTTGACTTTTTAGATTGGTGTAAATGGCTATGCTTTTGTTGTTACAAATAATGGTTATGTGCTTTTTCATCCAAAGTTGAGACCTGTCGTAAGTAAAAATATTTAAGAAAGATATTGTTTTTAGTTCTAATATACTTCTTCAACAAATATGGTTTAAAGGAAGACGGTATCTTAAAAGATAATCACAATAGTATTGACCTAACCGAATTGGAAATGTTGGATGATAACGATGAAGAGCCAAGACAACCACATCATCATATAGTTCATGTATGAAGTAATATTATTAATCATTTGGAAAAATTTAATACATTTTGAATGTTGTTATTTAAGTAGTTACGGGAATCAATTGTAAATCATAAGCGTGGATCAATGGAAAATTTAAGCATTAAGTTTCACTACGACAATATGGTATAGTAAAAATAATTAATAATAAACTATAAATATAGATTTTAGATGGTAAGAATAAATTAGTGGACATATTTATTTAGAGAAGAGTTGGGTCTGAAGTTCGTAATTATCATTATACTGCATTAGACCCAAAAATAGAAGGCCCTTTTACACTTGGTTTAGTATTACCTGCCTCTTATGGTAACAATTGGATTAAAGCTGGTGATGAAATTAATAAATCCATAGAAAAAAGTAAATATAATGTTTTAAATAATACGTTTGAAGAATATATATTTTATAGTTAGAAAGTACCTAATTGATAAGTATTGTATCTTTTAGATGAACTATTTGATAAATATTTTCAAGATAAATGGAAAATTCATCCAAACTGGTATATTAATTGAAATATTGTTTTCAATTTCAAGTTTTTATACATTTCCACTATACAAATATTTCAGGGTGTATTGTGATTATTTTCATTCATCAGAGCGAAAATTTGAAAATCCTGAAGAAAAATTGCTTCATTTTATGGAAAAAATATTTTCTCCAGATTGGGAATGGAGAGAGCAATATCCAGATTCAAATTTTGAAAATATTTCAATGGACGATTTTGATAGACGTAAGGGCAACTATATTTTAAAATAAAATACCTCTAGTTGATTTAATTTTATTGTATGGTAAATAGGGGAATGTGACAGAAAACCAATAGACATAGATGAGTTCTACTGTAAGTTAATCTAAAATTAGCTCAGAATTTAATTTATTTCGCTAATACTGGTTTAAATTTCACTATTTCAGGCGATAAAGAATTAATGCAACTTCTATTTTTTGATGCAAAAATAACACATGCATTATACAATTCAACCTGGAATCCTACTTCAGAATTTGAGTGAGTTTTAAAAATATGTAATGTTTTTGTATTCTGAATTAATAATTTAATAATCTTAAATGAATCGTTTTGGTCTATAGGAAGCGTTATGTAAACCAATATAATGTTAGTGTCAGATTTTTGGCGACCCAAGGAGGGTTGAGTAGATGGCAACATATACTTGATCTGGCTGAAGGTGAATTGTATGTACAACATACAGAATAAACAATATTATTATTATTATTAATTTTACAAATATTCGTTAAAAAAAATTAGTTAATAGTTGTATGTATTTAAATTTAGACAGTTTGGAGATGTTCATAACCGATCGGTTGAGGAAGTTTGGTATAAGCGTCCTGTACTATATCGTAACCTTAATCCACAAGCATTTGTATTTTCAGTGCCTTTTAATTCTGGTATTAAGTTTTATATGGGTTTTTTAATATAATTAATATTTCAACTTCTGCATTCATGTTTTATGAATAGGAGACAATGATAAACTAAAAATCACTGCCAGTCATGCTATATTTGTTGAGGATGAAAATAATGAGGCACCAGGGTCAGTAGTTGGATATGAAATGTTACATAAGAAATTCTACGATCGCTTTATGGAAATCACGCAGACCAATGAAAATGTTAGCAATTTATTTTTATTTATTTTTTATTGAATTATTTTTATTAACTTTTAGTGATTTTTAGTGCCCAAGTTGTTTACCATGCACATCTGACCACGTTGATTGTTATATAATTGACGAAAATGGATATGTCGTACTGTCAGAAATTCCAGCAGATACTGGCAGATTTTTTGCACAAACTGAATTAAAGAGTACTGGAGTTATTATGGAAACAATGATATCAAAAAAAATATTTAGGCGTATACCTATGTTTGACTACCAAGCTTTATGCAAAGAAAGAATACCAGCCTCAAGTGCATCATCCTACTTGTTAACGGTAACTTAAATTAAATTTCAATACTAATTAAAGTCAGTTAAAGTACATAACATGAACATCGTGCAATAACAAGCCTAGTTAATTTATATATTTCATGACAAACTTGGATATAATATTAAAAATTATTAGGTTTCCTAAATTGTTTATAGGAATAATTATGTTCAAAATGTAAATAATTTTTAATTTTAAGACTTCTATCGAAATAAATATTTTATGTAATTAGTCACTTTTGGTACTAGGCTGCAATTTATACAATTTTAAAAGAGTTAGTAGATTTAATCAACATAGGTATATTATAAAATATAGTTCAAAGCCTAGAAGATAATACAATGTCTTTATAGCCCTTGTCCTGTACAAATTGTTTTTTTGATAAATTATAGAATCAAATTGAATTTAATTCTTAAAAATTATTGAGATTTAAGAATAGACATCTTTAAATAATATTAATATTTAATATTATTTTTATAGCCATTTTATATTGTGTATACGAGTCTAAAAATGTTCTTGATGAATTTACTGTGGTTATTAGTCGAAGGAAACTTAGTCCATGTATGGTCAATTAATGAAGGAGGTAATCATTAGAGTTGCAAATAATGTAAAATGTTTTAACTCATCTTATATTTATCATCTATTAGGGTATGGAGATGATGTGGTGCCCAATAAAAACCCAGAAAAATTTAAAATTATCAGTAAACCCTGCGATAAGATAGCCGATTTGTTTATGCTGCAACATGAACACCTAAGTGCTGAAGGATTTGATGCTCCACCGCCAGCTGGATCAACTATAAGGTTAGGTTCAGAAAACTGCAATAGTATGAATGTATAATAATATTGAAATCAAACTTACGATCATGTACTGTGACTATTTCAGTTAAACATTGCAGAAATTATGGGGGAGGGGCTAATATTCCTAATACGTAGTACTTTAATGTAAATCTGAACATTTTTTTAGGCCGTTTTTTGTAAAACGTATAGCCCATTCAAATTTACTTCTCGTTGTTGTAAAAAATGCAGAAAGCAGTCAAAGTCATTTGAGCGTTAATCCAGTTAAAGTGGAGTATAAAAACACATCAGGTATAATCACAGATCATAGTTGCAACAAACTGAATCTCAACTCTTTTTATAGACGCAAACTGGGAGGATGTTATAATAGTCATCCGGAGGTAATATATTTGTTACTAATTAAATCTCAATATATTATTTAATTATTTATTCATGATACAAATATTTTTGCAATTCTTTTAATACTTGATTTTATTTTCATAGGAGCCAAACACCAAAGTGTGTTCAAAATGTAATATTATTAAGTCAACAATATTATTCGTATTGTTAATGAGCAATTTATGTATACATATTTAAATTTAATTATGCTTTATCAACAAACTGTAATTCATTAATTAAAAAAAAAAGATGAACCAATAAAAAAAAAAAAAATAATATTATTAATGTACTTATAAGAATTCTAATATTGTTATTTAAATATAATTTGATATTGTCGAATATATACTATAAAAAATTACACTTATATAAATATGTTTTTTTTTTATAAATATACATAATTAAAGAATTTCAGCAGATAAAAAACTATCCAAAGTTGTATTACCATTTGATGGTGGTGGTTTTTTTTTGAAATTAGAAACTAATTTTCGCTTTTTAGTTACTGGTTTCTGTCGACTAGGGTACACATCTGGTTTCGAACGACCACCAAGACCATCAAACATTTCTTCATCTGAACTACTTGAAAAGACCATAGATTTTGATACATAATTTGCACTTACCGATTTAGTAGTTAAAGGTGGTCTCATAAATCCAATTGGTCTCCGAGGACTTTTTGGCATAAATGTGTTGACCTTAACAAGAATATAATAATCAGGAAAAATATTTAAAAACGTGTTTAGTATTTCATAATTAATATATATATATTTACACAGTGTGATGATGATTGTTCTGTTTTTTTGTTTAAACTATGTGGCTTCAATTGACCTTTTGGTTGTTCCATTGAAGAAACTGAATTTTCTGGAGAGTTTATAACTGTTTTTAAACCCTAGAAAATTGTTATTAAATTATTGATAAAAAATGATTGACAATTCAACCAACATAGTATCAATGTTTTTAATCTAATCAAAACTTCTAATTTTCTCATATTAAAAACTATGTTCTATTTAAATTTTACATTTTAATATACTTAAGTATTGAATTCACTTAAATAAATAATAGATATCACTTAATGTACTTTTTCTAAACTTGGAGTAATAGACAAATCAGGAGCTGGACTTTCGTATATTATTCTTTTACGTAATTCAGTTCTTCTTGGAGTATCATCATTTGCTTGTACTAGAGATTCTAAATTTTCACATTTCTTTTGCAGTCTTAAAATTTCTGCTTCAAGATCAGTAATTTCTGATTTCAATTTTCTGAAAAATAAGTTATTAGGCACTGTAAATGTATTCAAAAACTTAATATACACTTGGCTGATTCTTAAGTAAGATTTATAATAATACATTTTTAGTGTACTTTTAAATTAATGTTTTAAGATTTAAATATAACAATTTGTTATAAGATTAAAATACTTAAACAAAATATTACATACTCCATTACTCTGATATTCACGGATTCTTTTGAATTTACATTGCACAAATGTCTTTTAAGTTCCATGTATTTAGTGACACGTTGTGAAAACTTAGTTTCCAAATCTCTATTGCTTTCTTTTAAAGTCTGAATTTCTCTACAAAACATTTGTTGAGTTATTAAATAATACACAGTTTTTTAAATAATATATCATACTTTTTAAAAGAGGTTATAAGTAAACATAGAGTTTGAATATCAGTCTTTTTTTTTAACAGAGATACAGCTTCTTGAGAATCTGCAGCTGTTCCATATAATATACTGTTTATTCTGCAATTTAATACGAATATTACATAAATTATTAATTTTTTATGATTAAATAAAAAGTTGTCTTACGATTGGTATTTTACCAAATCTTTTCTTAGATCTTCAGCTTCAAGTTTGTAGCAAGAAGATTTTTTGCATTCAGATTTATAATAACGGACACTTTCTTGTAAAGTGGATACTAATGTTTGATGGCCTCGTATTTTGTCTTCCACATCTTTGATATGTTTTCTGTAAAGTGTAAATATAATGAATACCTATATTATCTAAAAGTATAAATTAAATATTTTTCTTTACTTTAATGAAGTCAGTTGTTCTTTATCTTTTTTGGTTATAGTTAACAAATTTTTTATTTCTTCTTTCTTCAGAGTATTTTCATATGTAAGTGATTGCACTTGGTGTGTCAGTGAAGATATGTCTTCTTTTATACTTAAATTTGAATTGTTGTGAAAATATAATTTAATAATTTGCTTTTCGGTTACTTTTGACCGACAGTGTGGACATGTTTGAGATCTGAAAATGATAGAAGTAAAGTAATAGTTATACAATTTTAAGGAGGAATATTATACATAAAACTGTGAATCGTTTTTTTATAAACCATTATAGTATACTTATAGTTGTTAGTTATAATATGGTGTAAATCAATATCATATGGTCACAGGCGCCCACAGAAATTATACTAAAGGGGAGGGAAAGTTTGCCTATACATTAAGCATAATTTATTTTGTTAATTTGGTTTAACAGGATTTTATTTAATGGTGACCTTTTTTTTTTTTGTATAACGCACTTTGTATTTGTTATACAGTAATTTATCATACTATACTCTATTTAAATTAAATTTCCAATAAGCCAGGGGATAATGCTTCCCTCCCACTATGGGCGCCAATGCATATGGTCCCAGTCTTGGGTAGTATTCCGAATACTTTTAGAGTACTATTTCAAAAGTATTTTGTGATGTATTCTGAATACTTTTATAGTATGAAAATTAAATTGTTTGATTTGCATGTTATTCCCTTGCTTTTCATTTAAAACAAAAATACAAAATTTATATTATATGAGTTGGAAATTTAGAATCAATAATATCTATTAATATCAAAATTATAACTGGTATCGTTTCATATGTTTATCAAAAATATTTTTAAGTATTCGGAATACTTTTATAGTATTCCAAATACTTTATTCGGAGTATTATATTTATCAAGTATTCAAATGCATATTCGGAATACTATTTTTCATAAGTATTCGAGTATTTATTCCAAATACTTTTCAAAGGTATATAACCCAAGACTGATGGTACCTTAAGCTGAAAAACAAACAGCAAGAATAGTAGATAGGTATCTGGAATACTCATAAAATTACAATAATATACTTTTTATAAAATTATTGAACTTAAACTTTAGTAATACCTTTGAATCCATGTCATGAGACATTCGTAGTGGAAAACATGACCACAAGGTGTTGAATGAACTGATTCAGGATGAATTCCGGTGAAACAATCGCCACATATTGAACAAGATGCTAACATTTTTGCTTGAAAAGGAAAATTAATTATTAAAAATATGATTGATATATTATACAAAACATTTAAGTACCAAATGGTACTATTGGTAAGTATTCATGGGTCAAACATTTGACATTTAAGTTTTATGGGTAATGCCCTATTGTCGTAATACTAAATTTCATGTGACAATTATTTGCCTTTGAATCTATGAGTAATATAATTGAAATTTATAAATGACAAACTAAATGTTATTGAATTATTTAGTTATTATGGATAGTAGTTAATTCGTTAAATTTATTGATAATTGTGTGACAAGTATAATTTTTAAATTTTAGTGATTCTAGATTCTAGTCTCAACAGAAAACATAAGGTAGTGTTCCAATATATGAGTAACTAAACTCTGTTCAGCGAGAGACAGTGCCGCGTACCGACGAAAACTGGTTCCCCTACGCATCATCCTGCCATTGGTTTTGATAGCATGGTGACGTGGAGGGATATGCAAAATCAGCGTGCTTTTTCACTGAACAGAGTATAGGTACTTGGGTAGTAGAAACTGGACTAGTAGTTATAATATGATGTATTATGAAAATAATTAAGAAATAAAACGAAAACTTATTATTGAATATTTTACACCTTAAATTATGTTTTTAAACGCATTTTGGTACCTATTGTTCAGACTAATGTATATTATTTTACGAATGTTTATCCAGAAAATTGTGTAGTTCAAGTAACACGACTTGACCCTAACAAGCCATAACTCTGGGATACGGATACCGATTCGCAAAACAAGTGATGCCTATACCTTCACAAATTTAAATTTTTGTAATACCTACCTACGCGGCAAAACATAAAAACAAACACTAGCAACTTACAATAGATTTGCATCTATAACATTTGTGATTGAATTAGATACCTGTTGGTTTAACAAGTTTATAGTTTTGACGTTGCTTACCTTTACAGATCTATATTGGTTCAAGTCTAAAATCAAGACTTAATCCGATTCGTCACGATGGGCAGCGAGTACATGTCGCATTCTAGAAGTACGTTTAAGAGACGAACGAGCCACTGGCAAAAGAAGTCACGAGACAGTCCGTGTGTGGCAGCGAGAAAAATAAAAAACACTATCGTTTACTTAATTAATGTCCTAATTTTATTGAACGAGTTACAAGATTAAACATCGGTATTCAGTCGGTGATTTATTTTTATGTTCGTGGTTTGGGGGAAGAAAACAGTACTGATAAGAGCGCAAGAGGCAAGCTGAATATGTTGACATTGATCATAATATTATTATCGCCATGACAGACACCGTACAAATCAAAACAATAGTTTTATTATTAAAAAAAAAATATTATTACATAATAATTATTACCATATGGATTTTAGATTGCGCTTCTGGAGGAACGCGATAACAGAGACTGATAACTCGCACAGTGTGTCTAACACGAAAACGAACGAAAAACGAGACAAACGTACGTCGAAGCACAGAACGATGGTCAAAGGTGTCTCAGAAACGATACGAGTTTTGGTCCGGCTGGCGCATCTCGGCCATTATATAGTCGCCGGTTGTCGTGGGTCGACTATCGCACTCGTTAAATTACTCGGCTGAAGCCGCGGCGAACCAGCCAATAGGGTAATAGACGGTGACACGGGGTGTCGTGGAGACATATTATTATTAAGGACGGCTTCTTTACGGGTCACTTCTATGGTCGTGGCCGGCAAACGCGATGCGAATCACATAGACGTGATATTGTTAATGGATTTTGTCATGATGCGTACGAAAAAGTTGCCACTACACCTATCCGTTTTCAATGTTGTCATGACTCCCTTATGGCACATATTATCAGATATCGAATGCGCGTGGTTTGGACCATGGCTATAACAAGCCGCTGATGTCTATACAGCCGTGGTTTGAATTCAAGTAATAATTTGTCTCAACGATAATAAACTATAATACCTATAACTTGTTCTGTGCTATAGTGCCTACTCGCAATAGTGTTATAACACTATTAAATAGGTACATAAAGTAATGATAAAATATTATAATAATATAATATAAACTTATAGTAACATCATCATGGTGTTAGAAAAAGTTATGTGTGGTAAATGGTACTGTGCCAAATGGTTTATAATTTATATTTTTTGAATTTTTATTACAATGAATATCACTAAATACAAATCAATAGAGTATTTATAGTTGGTTGTACTGGCTTTTGGAAACTAATACAATTATCAACAATTGCATTATTGTAGTTTTGTCGATTGTTGTGGAAATTGTTATCCTATGGTCTATGGCAGTGGTTCTCAATCAATGTCCCGCGGCACACTAGTCACTATAGACGCCATTATGATGGAACATCCAAGTGTGCCGCGATCAAAAAAAGGTTGAGAACCACTGCTCTAAGGAATTGTGATAAATGCTATAGCGTAAATGTGCGCGCGCGTTCTTGTGTTTGTGTGTGTGTGTGTGTGTGTGTAACGTCTGTACACAATAATTCTGTTTTCGGTGTACACAACTGTTTTTTACGTCTGGTGTCGCGGTTGATAGTGTCGTAGCTGTTATTTTACTCGCCGTGAGTCGTGAACCCGTGACGTCGTCACTCTTTACTATATTTATTACATTCGTTACGTTACGATTCGTCTGTGTGTGTGTGTGTGTGTGTGTGTGCGCGCGTTAGTGCCTACTGCCTATTGCGGGTTTTTTTTCCCCCCCGATTTGTTTGCCGGCAGACGTCCCGCCGCGTCCCCTGACGACGAGTGTTTCGCCCGTGGACGACCGCACCGCCGAATAGAAATTTTCATCCGTTTCCATCCGGACCGGACGCCGCGTAAGTACCTGGCCCACCCTATTTACCGGGCACCCGTCCGCCAGTCCACCGGTACGGTGTCCAACTCGACTCGGTTCTCGGGATGACTGGCGATCCGCTCGCCACCGGGGAGCCCAGGGACGGCGGCCATTTGCAGCTTTTGACCACCGCCGATCCGTGCGGTGGGGCGCCGTGGTGCGGTTTCACGGGCCTTTCCCGGCGCCCCTCCGCCCTTTTCGCGACGACCGTCGCGCATTTTTGCATTTTGGCCCCGATCTGCGGACCGCACACACGACACGATCAGCTCGTCTCGATCTGCCGCCGTCGTTACGCCCCCCTAGGTAGGTGTCAGCCCGTCAAACGTCGTTCGTCTGTGGTATTTCTAACGGTCGTTCCGTTTTGGTCGGACGGCCTTTATTTGCTGAACTTTTGATCCACTCCCGATGAGCATCAAAATCGTTACGACGACTTAATCGATATCGCGTTCGCCGCCGTATGGTTTACTGGTTCAATTCGTGCAAATTAAAAAAACCCTAAAACATAAGTTTGCCGGTGGCTGTGGCTCGCCCATTTGATAATTTTAGGTTATTTATGTTTCTTTCTTGTCTGTAAATATTGTGTTTTAATATTATCGACCATTCACTTGATGGTGTTTTTTGATTGGCCTTTCACAAAATACATAACACCTATAATAATCAATGTTTAATTTAATTGAATTAATTTTTTTAGTCATCAACCATGGCTGACTTAGACGATCAATTGTTAGAAGGCGGTATTGATTTATCGTCCGAAGAACATAACACACAAATTGGTATAGAAAATAGCATGTCTTTTGATTTAATTGAAAACGGACAATCAAACAATGCCGACTCTCAAGCGTCAGCAGATTCTGTAAGTTTTGTTTTTGTTTATAATGCATCTCGCATGTACTTGCCGCATACTTACATAAAATTTGATGTTTAGGACTTGGAAGTAATTAGAGCCCGCGTACGAGAAATGGAAGAAGAAGCTGAAAAGTTAAAAAAATTACAGTCTCAAGTAGATCAAGAAATGTCAAACACGCCAGTACTGTCTTCTCCAAATTGCTCGAAAACAAGTATGTGGATCTATGATTTTTTTCCTTTATATCATAGACAATTTTGTTATTTTACGTTTTCTTAAGAAATGGTAGGCATTCGTTTCCATGGTTAGTGTATAACAACAAACAATTTGTCTGCAATTTATACATTAATCTGCCAATCAATAACATTTTTAGGCATTCAAGTTATTGTAAAATCTGACTGATTGATCAAGTGTGTTAAGTGGTTGGCCTTACACAATCCTGTGACATTAATCTAAACTTTTTTTATTTTTATAATATATAAAAATGTCATCCTCAAAAAGCTCTGCACTGTTGCTTAATAGCCGTTTTGCTTTTTAATTTTGAGGTACAAAACTGAGCAGATCTCCACATGTGTTTACAAATAATACGTTTTATTAACACTTACTAAATCTGCACAACAATTTACATGTTTAAAATATGTATAAGGCATATGACTGATTTTTATTAGGTACTACCGATTTACATTTTTAGAAGGTTAATTTGCTTATTGTTACTTTGTGAATTCATAGTACCATCGTGGGGGTTCCGTGAGACTTATATTATGCTTTGAAGAATATAAGTTTGGTAGATCTCTAGATGCGTTTCTTTCCACAATTCAACAAAACACTTAGATACTGATTCTACTTGACAATGCTCTTAATCAGTGTTTTGGGTTATGGCCATTGATCCATTTAATTATTGCGAAAATATTTCGTCCATGAAAATAATACCTCAGAAGCTCTTTAAAATAGTTAATTAGCTATTTTATTCAAATTATTTGAGGAATATTATTGTTGTGAATCTCCACATGTGTATATAATTAAACGTTTTATTAAACACTTACTAAATTTACTCAACAAAAAAAAATTTGAAATAAAATTTTCTTTGCCAAAGATTGCATGACTTTAAATAAATTGTTTTATTTATTTAACAACAAGAATTTATATTTGTATTTAAAAATGCAGGTTATAAATTTTAATACTATATAATTATATTAATTATTGATGATCAATTAATGATGAATTCTAGTCTCGTTCGTATGATAATTTATGATTACTACTAACAATCTGAACTTGATCTTATTATTTATACTAAATTATTGTACATATAATATAACCTTTGGATATTGATAAATTTTGTTAAATGCCAACATGATGAATAAACGGTCTTGTTCCTATGATGTAATATGAATCAATGTACACTTTCTGATTTCGGTTAAATCTCATTTTAAATGTGCTTTTGAACAGAAATGTTTTTACTTATTATTACTTTCTGTATTTTAAGTTATTTTGAAAAAAAAGTTATACAGATCCAAATCTAAACTAAAAATATATAGGTATTTGATTCTTGTATTGTATTTTAAGAATATTTTATTATTGGAAGGATAATAATAATGTACCTCAAAAGCTCTTTAAGATAGTTTATTAGCTATTTTATTATAACTATTTTGAGGAAAATAAATAAAAGTAGATCTCCACATGTGTTGCAAGTTTTTATTTCTAAGCAATCACTTACTAAATCTACCCTACACCTAAAATTTTTAGTTAACATATTTAAAAAATACTAAATAAATTACATTATTACACGGTTTTTACTTAAATATCTCGTTTAATATACATTTATTTAATTTTAATGTTAAAGTCCATGAAAACTTGGCCATATTAGATAAACTATAAAATGGTTAAAATATGTGTTATTAAATGCTAACATGATTAATAAACGGTCTTGTTCCTATGATATAATATGAATCAATGTACACTTTCTGATTTTGGTTGTATCTCAGTTTAAATGTGCTTTTGAACAGAAATGCTTTTACTAATTATTACTTTCTGAATTTCAAGATATTTTGAAAAAAAATTACACAGCTCTAAATCTTAACTAAAAGTACATAGGTATTTGATTTTATTTTTGTATCTTGAGAATATTTTATTATTGCATGGATAATAATAATATACCTCAAAAGCTCTTTAAGATAGTTAAATAGCTATTTTATTATAACTATTTTGAGGAAAATAAATAAAAGTAGATCTCCACATGTGTTGCAAGTTTTTATTTCTAAGCAATTACTCACTAAATCTACCCTACACCTAAAATTTCTAGTTAACATATCTAAAAAATACTAAACAAATTACATTATTACACTGTTTTAACTTTATTATAAATGTATTTAATTTTGAAGTAAAAGTCCATGTGTTGTCCAGTGTTGGGTTAAAAATATTTTAACCAAAATATATTTATAAAGATAAAAATTAACCTCATAAGCTCTATAAAATAGTCTTTTTGGCAGTTTTATTTTACAACTTTGAGGAACATTAATATAGTAGATCTCCACATGTGATACTAATAATAATGTTAAAATTATCACTTACTAAATCTACATGACACAATATTAAGAAAATTAATACTTGGATATAGATAGAACCTACATTTATTTTTTTTACATTTTATTTATAAAACTAAGGTATTTAGTAGTTATTAATTAGAACGATTGTAATATAAAATTATGATAATACTAATTATTTATACTTCAGATAATAAATTAATTAAAGTTAAAGATGAAAATTGTTGTTTAAAATTGTATGTATAGTTTAACGGTTAATATTGTTTTCTAGGTGCGACTTATAATTTGTCCGAGCAGGAAAAGGCTGAAGCTGATGCTAGATCTGTTTATGTCGGTAATGTAAGTATATCCTTAATGGTACAGTTTTTGAATGTTTTATACCAAAATGTGTTTGTTTTAAAATTGTAGGTAGACTATGCAGCAACAGCAGAAGAATTGGAAACTCATTTCCATGGCTGTGGTTCAATAAATCGGGTTACCATATTGTGTAACAAATTTGATGGTCATCCAAAAGGATTTGCTTATATTGAATTTGCTGACATGGATTCTGTTAACACAGCCATGGCGATGGATGATTCTTTATTCAGAGGTCGTCAAATTAAAGTAAGATATACTTATACAATTTAATGAGATATCATTTTTATAAATGCTTGGACTCTTTTACAGGTTAATCCAAAAAGAACGAATAAACCTGGGATAAGCACTACAAATCGTCCAGTAGCGTCTAGAGGTAGAGCTATGTTCCGAGGCCGCCCAATGTCACGTGGTGGTGCACAGTCATCATTTTATGGTGGTTATAGACCTTCACGTAGACCAAGGTAAATATTTTAAAAATTCACATCCAATGTGAAATGTTAAATATTATAAATTTGTTTACAGAGGTGGTTATTCCAGAAGAGCAATGTACTATCCTTACTGACGTTCACAATAAATCCATCGCTACAGTTAATCGGTGGGAACCATCAATATTAAGATAATGAAGAAGTTTTAACAAAAGGCTTTTTAATATGAAAAATGATTTCTTTTGTACATACATCCAAACATTAACTTAATAGCCTTAATGGGCTATTGGGAATGTATTAGCTTAAGTTTTTATTTTTGATTGAAAATTGGATTGATTTAATATTAATAATTATAGCCTGTAATAACTAATTGGAAATAAAAATAATATTGTGTAATTCATATGACTGTGCGATGAATTGTGGAATTGTTCATTTTATATTATTCTAATTAGATACATTGTATGTTTCCAATTAATATTAAATGTACTATTTTAGAATAATATATCCATTATATTAGATCTTAAGGTTTGAAAAGTTCATATGTGCCTAGCTATAAGTTTTATTATATCTAGATAATTTTAAATTATTTTAACTCACTATTTTTCTAAATTTGAAACAACTTGTGTTTTTTTTATGTAAATATTATACTACATATTTTTATGTAGGTTTATTTATAACTTTAAAAAATGTCAAATATGTATAAAAGATTATGTGAATCTTAAAAATACAATGTTTTTTTAACAATAAGAAAAAAAATAACCAAAGAAAAAATTCGTGCAATAAAAGTAAAAACATATTTAAAAAATAAAACAATAAAAAAGAATTGAGCAATAAAAATATGATCGACAAAAACAATTGAAAGAAAAAAAAACGAAAAATTCAAAACAAATAAAACACATGCCCAAATTTAAAACCGTGTTTTTTATTACCTACATTCCTTTGCAGATAGGTGAAGTATGCTGGCTATTGTTGGTGCAAGAACAGTAATTTCAGAACATTGGTCTTTAGGTCAATTAAAACAAAATATGTACTTATTTAAAAAAATTAACTAATTTAAATTTTAAATAAATGAATACGAAAACAAGTTCTGCGTCATCCTAAATTATACAAATCTGATGCCGACCAAGAGGAACTAAACAAAAATTAAAATCTTAAAATTTGTGACGCCATATTACAACAGTTACCGTGTATTGTATTCCTTAAACGCCGGGTTGTATTTATTTTACAATGATGCTTATTTTTTTTTAAATTTTTAATTTTTGTGTCGCCAATGTTTGGGGCAATAGAATTGCTTCGATTTTCTTTAACAGTATCTTTTTAGACGGGAAAGTGAATATAGTTTGGGTGGTCAAAATTTAAAATTCCCAATAGTTTTTTTTTATTCAATCTGTTACAAAAAAGAAGAACAATAAGAACAATTGATGGTTTATAGGTTAAAATAAATAAAAATAAAAAGGCATATTAGACTAGCGGAGGTACTACGACATGAGTATGGTTTTTGGTGTAACTCTAAAACAGATGAACGTAGATGCGTCGACATTTTTACTGGATGTTTATATTAGCATTTTCTATACACGATAAAATCAAAATAATTTGATTTGTTTTTTATAGTTTACGGACATTTTCAGTTTCAAATTTTTTTAGTATTTTCAATGAATGCCAGTAAAAATGTATTTGTTGGGTAAAAAAGCTTGAAAATGTAATACAAGCTCCTAGTATGTATATTGTTACAACAATATTTGAAAAATATTAAAAATCCAGTCACAATATTTTTATAAACATTTAAAGTTCAAATTTTGACAAAAATCACGAAAATTAGCAAATTATTTTGAGTTAAAAATGTATGAAATTTTCTTTTTAAATATAAGATTTTGAAATGTAATACAAGATTCCTCATAATTTTGTCTAACTTAATCAAAACAAAAAATGTCTACAAGAAAGCCAGATTCAATTTTTATGAGCGTTTTTTACAAATTTGCATATTCACTCGATTTCTCATGTAGCGTTAGATTTTGTTGTTGTAATATAAAGACTAATAACTGTAGATGTTACATGAAAATGTCACTGAATGTTAATATTTTCATTTTCTATACACCATAAAATTTTGAAAATATTTCTCAAGCTAGTAAATTTCAATTTTTTTTTTTCTATAAATATCAATACAATTTTTTTTTTTGGACCAAAAAGCGTGAATGTTTAATACAAAGCTCCTGATATATTGTCATACAATAGAAGTTGAAAAATATTAAAAATACATGGGCCCAATTTTTTCTATAAGCATTTAAAATTCAAATTTTAATGAAAAAATTGAAAATTTACAAATTAGGAACAAGTCTAGTTTAGCATTCAGTAGTTATAGAATGTATTAAATGTTCAACTTTTATAGCTAAGGGTTAAAAAATGTAAAACATGGTTTCACGTAAATATGTTATAATAATATATAAATTGCGTTATTCACAACAATATAATATCATCAAAATATATGCCTACTTAGTAATATCATTGGCTGATGCTGACCGCCTTCGCTCAGAATTGTTTTTCTTGTACAATAATATGACGTCGTTGAATTCAAGTTTCGTACAATCCATTACAGTGACCCACTTGCAACCTACTGTACAGCAGAGCGACACTCACTTGTCCGCCTTTTTTTTTTTTTACTTGAAACAAATACAATAGTGTCATTATTGATGTAGGTATACCTACACCGTCACTCGTTTCTGATTTTTACACACCGCAGTCGCCGTCTATAACTTTCTTCGTATGATTTTTATATTATCGTTAGTGTCGTTGCGACCGATTTGTAGTCGAGATTAAACACCATTTAAAGGTATCAAACCTTTAGGCATATTCGTTTTCTGAATCGCCGGGTAATTTGGCGACAAGGAACCGCCGATACGCCGATAGCAATGCGACGGGTTTTAAACCGAGTTGAATTAACATTTTTTTTTCCATGTTTAAGTGCTTTAAACTTGGCGAGTTAAATTCAATAACTGTTAACGATTAGCTTCCAACTGGACAATATTATTGTGTTCGAATCTGCAATTGTTTTTTATACTGTATAATTTCTAAGGCCAAGCGAATTCCTATAATAGGGTAAAAAAAACACCAATTTAGATTCGGGCGAATGTAAATTCATAAATCGATGGATTTTTTACAGGTAGAAAGTCATAGAATTTCATTTTGGCGCAATTGATGAAATCGCTAAACGTTACCGCGATTGATATAGGCCCGTACCTAGGTAAATTCTAAAGGTCGTGGTTGGTAGGGGCTTATGTCTACAACCAGGGCCGTAAAACTCGGTGGGCCGTGACAATTTTGGGCCGTTTAAGTCACGAGGGGCCGCGTCGACTGAAACTATGTGAAGAGTAAAAAGTAAGAGACTTTAAAATAAAACTATGCACGGGATAACCCAAGGGCCACCAGTTTGTAATAGCGTGCTGGTGAAGTACGGAAAACCCGGTGGGCCGAATTTGTCCAATCCGGCCCTGTCTACAACCGCGGTAGCAGTATGAGCGCCGAACAGGTAACCGCCATGTTCCGTCGGCGGATGGTAAATCAATTTTTTCCGTCGGCTGTTTACTCCTAGTTCGATTCCCGATGGCCGTCTGCTGCGTAAGTGTGCGATTATTGATTAATTATTATTACGTATTATAGGCTCGAGTATGCCGAGTTCGCTTATTTCTACTTTTCGAACGCTTCGTACGTAGGTAATGTATAAGTAGGTAGGTACCTATAGGTATCCAAGTAAATAATATTGTGAACAAAAATGTAAAACTTATTAACTTACCTATACCTCTCTGGTTTTGGTTACCTACCAATTTCGACAGTTTTTCAGACCATATTTAACGACATTTAACGTCGTTTTCCAAGTTTTTTTTTGCACCTGCCTATTTTCTCGGACATAATATGATAAATGCAGTTAGTCGTTCAAGCGATCATTGGAAAACATGTATTGGTATTTCAACGAGTTGAGAACAAAATGGTACCTACAGTCAGAATTTGTCGGTCGGACTTATATAGTTTAACTCTTTGCCACCCTTTGCGGGGCTTCGACTGTCGCCATGCCGCGGTGCAGAGTTGAACGCATTACTGACATCCAAGGTGAGTACGCTTATATTGTACCGAAAATTCCTTCTGCCATTAGCTTCCCTCTAAAGTTTAACGACCACATCTAAACCCTTTGATATTGATTGTTCGCCAGACCGTTGGTTATAGCAGAAATATGTTCCCTTTTTGAAAGAAAATATCAACAAATGCCAAAACACCTACCACAAGAATAAATTGGCTAACGCCTAGATCAATTAATTTATAGGAGGGAGGGGCAATGGCTTACTCAATACAACATAATATTATCATTCATGGGTATAGGTTTGAATATACATTGGTACATTAATTAAACATATTTTGGAGGCTATATATGACATAATAAGCGCCGAAGGTACAAAAATGACATACAATTTGCACCAAAATGTGCAGTAGGACTTAATCACCGATCTAGTGTTGTATATCTGTTATGTGCAAAAATGATATATCATCTGCGCCAAAATTAATATTTTATACAAGTACTAGCTCTAAGTGAAACTCGGGGAACGTTGGGCTCGCTGGGAGTGGGTACAGATTTTGGAGTAAAAGTCGCGACAGTTGTAAAACGAAAATTTAAGATTTGTGAGAAGAATTAGTGATATGGATTGGAGATAAGCCCTCCCCCCCCCCGTGTGTGTGTTAGTTGTAAGTGAGTACCGATTTTGGAGACACAGTCGAATTATAAATTTGCCACTCATTTGGAAGGTGACTTTGGTAATCTGAGGTGATTTTGTGATAAGAATTTCTGATAATTTGGCAGTCTCATTTCGAAGGTGGGGACGTTTGAAAGTCGAGTTTCAGTGTCTAGAAATCTCCCATGGCCAATGAAAACCGGCAATTTTATATAAGTATAGTTATTCAAAATATCGATCTTATAAAAAATTGTCAATAGTAAATTTTTAAAATATAATATATATAGTTCCTAAATTAAATATCTACTAACCGTGGCACACAGGTTTCTAGGATTTTGGCGCATTCGAACGATACAACTATTTTTTTTCTCATCTCATTTTGGCGCTTATTTCTTCCGCCGATTTTGGAACAGGGAATAATAATGTATCACCGGAGAAATGTGGGGGAGAGACGCTAACCTTTAACCCCCCAATAACGCCTCTGTATACAACACAATAGGTATGATACCTATATAGTGTATATTATCATGCCTATTTTTTTTAATATCATATTTCAGTTGAACGGAAATGTATATTATAATTATTTATATTCTATAACAATATTATATACGTACCTATATATTGGTTAATTTATATACCTACCCAAATCGCCGGTCCATATTATATTATACGGTCGTGTAGGTTACACGTGTTTGCGCGACGAATATTATAATCAACTATATAGCCGCTTAAATGGTTTTCAAATTTAAAGAGGCGTTTGGAGCGAACCATTCCACAATACCAATTAAGGTCACTGCCAACGTCCACATGGACGCCTACTGCATTGTTAACGACCGCAGTGGCGCACACGATATTATATCGGTTAGGTGTCTATATACATAACATAAAATACAATTCTGCAGTGCAGTGTGCATATGCGCCTATATCGGGTGCGTTATATAAGGTACTATATGTTTATACGGCAGGTAACTACATTTAGTACATATTACACTATTTGTATGTAGACTGATTCTTTTACCGGTAAACACTGCTCATTAAATCGAAAATTACAATATTTTACCGTTTATTTAAGTTTTTTTTACATTTGTCGATGTTAGCATATGTTTTTAGCTTCATATCCCGTAGCAGAACATTATTTTTCAGTATTTCGTTGTAATAAATTTCATTTTGAATGAGTATAATTATGAGGGCTCGGGACTAAAATTATAAATAATATATGCGATTGTTTTTAATTAAAATACCTTTACATATCGGAAATAAAATAAAATATTTTATCATTGTCATTTGTCAATATTATCTTCAATAAGCAAATTCACCGGTTTTGTTTATTAAATTTCATTTACCTAGGTATTTTTCTATTTTCTCGACTTTTCCTGTCAATACAAAACAAATTTTAATATTTATTATGGTCAATTTTAATACATATAGTATACGTTTTAACAAATATTTTCACCCAAGTTATAATTAGATACTCGATTAGATACTTTTTGTATTTTATAATTTCCCCTTTGAAATGAAAGATGTTTTACAAACTTAGGCGCAACAAGGGACATTTTTTGGGGGAGGGGGCTAAAATTGTATCTGCAGCACCAAACCCTCACGGTTAATATTTTAAACTAAAATATGATTAATTTTCATGAACACTATCGTGAAGTGTGTGAAACAAAATACTTACTATACAAAAGATTAGTAACTGTGTTAAAAGGGAAGCTGTGGGTTTTTTTATCGTTTATAAACAGTGTAAAAAAACACACAAGTTTTTGAAAAGTTTACATTTGGCCAACGTCTATGTGATGTCTCCTGGATTAGACTGAATGGACTCAATACAAAGAGCCAAAAGATATTTGTTGAACTCAATTCTGATATTCCAATTCAATATTACCGCTATATTGAAGTACTTACCCACCTATTTGTATACGGTATACATAATATTTATGGACCAGGTGATGGATGAGTTAATACGCGATAAGATATAAGATAATATAATAAGATATACGGTGTGTATATAAAATATATATATACCTATAGTATATAAGATCACTAACCTTTATTAAAATATGATTATAACATTGACGTTTTATAATTAACTATATAATATTATGTACTTGGTATTCCTACACAGCTACACCTATTACCTAGCTATTACCTACTAATCAGTAATCAGTTATATATAGGTACTGTTTCTTATACACTCATAGGTACCTACCTATATTATATTATTATCTACACGTTATGTGTCTATAGATACCTAAATTCTTGGATAACCAACGATTGTGGTTTTTATATAAAAATGTATATATAATAAGACTAGCTGATCCCGCGCACTTCGTTGCCCGTAAAAAATTACAACTTTTAAAAAGTTGAACAACTCCTATTGGGTGCAGCTCAGCCTCCCTGGTAGGCTCGCGAACAATCTGCCGTTACATGCACCTGATCTGCCCGATTAACCTATGGCAACTAATGGCAAAATAATAAATACTAATTTCTGCTAATTATATTAGTATAATACCAATAGAAACCATTAAAAAAAAAAATTTCCACCGTAAATCTCAAAATCTCCGTTTGAGCACCTCCCCGGGTTGGACCTAGGAGGGTGAAAAATACTTAACAACCTATTCTCATACTTACCAAATATACGAAAAAAATGTCATTAAAATTGGTCGAGCCGTTTAGGCGCGAGGAGTGCGACCACAAACGAGATTTTTATATATTAGAGATATAAAACGCATGGTTATAGGTATTATGACTTAAAACTCTGTTTTTTTCTATTTGGGACGGCCAGTACAGAACATTGTAGAAAAATCGAAACCTTTATATACACCATACACGTAGACGTGAGTACTGTAAATTATAGAACCTATAATAATTAGGATGTCCAACTGTCCAAATATTAGTCAAACAAGTAAGCGATTAAGTACTAATTTAATAATTAATAATTTTCTGTTGTCATTAACAATCGAAATGATATACATTATATCTGAAATCACAGAGTTGGAAAAGTAGATCAACAATTCTAACTTTTATGTAGGTATACATGCTTACACATGATTATTTTTTAATGATATATTTTTTTTTAATTACACTGGGGCACGGCGATGTATTATAATAGTATGATTACGAAAGGCATTCGTTAGTTAACTTTTTGCTAGACTTACCCATAATATTATCGAATACCACAAGTCGTTTGTATGGTACAACGTACAAAATACATGTACAATAGCTGAATAGCGGATGTGATTTTAATGTTTGCCTACGAGTCCTACGCGTTTTAATATGTTGGCCTCCGGCAGCATGGCCACGTAAAATTCTACAATAAAATTACTTCTTTTTAAGTGTAACTCGTATAAATTCATGTATAACATGTATAATTATCACTTATTAGTTATTTTAATGTCCAGTCTGAGGTCTGTCATATAATAAGATAAATAAGTGTGTACTAATACAGTAATACCTGCATACCTATCTAAATACCTAGGTATCTAATATACAAAATTAAAAATATAGAAACCAACACCATGTACCTACACATATTTTACTATTTTGTTAATAAATAGTAAATAGGATATATTATTTGTAATTTAATTTTAACTACGTGCACGAGTAGATTTATATTTTATATTCGTGTGAATTCTGGTTGCGTTCTTGTAAAATATTTCTGTACTTATGCGTTTTTTTCCCATTTATATTTATTTGATACAAATTTGAAAATAAAAAAGGTGGGCAATTGATGTCACTCTGTTGTACAGTAGGTTACAAGTGGGTCACTGTAATGAATTGTGTATATCATTGTATGAGAAAAACGATTCTGAGCGAAGACAGTCAGCCTATGATGTATTGATATGACTATGTATATTTGATGATATTATTGTGAATAAAGTAATTTATATTTACCCTATTTACGTAGGACCTTCTTTTAAATTTTCAATCCTTAGCTATAAAAGTTGAACATTTTATACATTTTTAACTATACAATCATTTTTAAATTTTATATTTGATAAATGATGTCAAAAATCAAACTTTAATGTTTATAAAAAAAAGTTGTGCCAATATATTTTTTAATATTTTTCAACTGTTATTTAGGCAATATATCAGGATCCTTGTATTAAATTATCACGCTTTTTGGCCCTACAAATACAATTTTATTGATATTTATAGAAAAAAAAATTAAATAAAAAGTAGGTAAGTGGATGTCGCTCTGCTGTACAGTAGGTTAAGAGTGGGTCAATGGATTGTATTAAACTTGAATTCAATGATATAATATCATTGTATAAGAAAAACGATTCTGAGCGGAGACGGTGTGTGAGTCTGTATTTTTTATATTGTTATTATTAATTATTATAGCCTGTTAGTTGAATTAATATTATAATATAATTATTATTTTTTATTCGTTGCTCTGGTGATAAACAAAGCGTTAGAAATTTTTATTAGGTTTTCGTAATTTGTCGGTAGTTTTTCCTGTGGCATTAAATAACAATTGAGAAAATCGAAAAATGACCTCTTAAAGTACCATCTTGATCCAATTTGTTAAAAGATAAGGTACTATATGTTGAAATCGAAGCACTCCTTCTGATAGAAATTTGGTATACAGGATATAAAAAAAAATAAACACCCTTGTAAAACCACTAGCTTCCTTGCTCCGTTCAAAATCTAAAATTGGAAACTGAAAACTGAAAATGTCCGTAAACAGTTCAAAACAATTAAAAATATTTTTAACATTTTATAGTGTATAGAAAATGCTAATATAAACAACCAGTGAAAATTTCATATGTACCGAATAGATATTCGGTCATTTACTTTATAGTTACAACAAAAACCAAAATCGATTTTGTCGAAAACCGATTTTGCGTAAAAATTCCTGTTTTTCCTTAATTTTATGTTGTCTCTCCCGGCACTTTTGAAAATTATTGGGAATTTTAAATTTCTACTCCCAATTGCGCCAACTAGAACACTTTCCCATCGAACAAGATACCTACTGTTGAAGAAAATCGAAACAGTTTTACTGCTCCAAACCATAATGACAGACACAACAAAAAAATATATAAAAGAAACACACATCAATGTGTAATCAATACATTCATCGCTCCGCTCAGAATCTAAAATATGAAATTTTTATATTTACATTATTATTCATTATGACACTAACAATAATTGGAATATTAAAAATCGCCTCAGCTCAAACCTATTGTTAACTAGTTAATCAATAATAACCCGTTTTAAAAATTATAATCCGTCAAATCAAATTCCTCCAGTTTTGTCTGGCTTTTTAGTCTAAAAGTCACTTTTTTTCATCGACTGGAGGCTCTTAAGGGGACTAAAGATCAATCCTTAAGAGGACATCACACGGCCATTTGTCGTCTCCGTCTTACAAGTGCGTAACATAGCAAATTTACGCTCAGCAAATCGTTAGTTCAACTTTAATACTTAGAATATCCTATTGGAAAAATTTAATATTGACTACCTATATACCTATTTTGGAGTTCCGACTATATTCTATTTCAAATCGGAAGATAGTGTTAAATTTAAATTTCTGAGTATTCTTTCTACACAAAAAATTGTTCACTTGAAAATATTGGCGGGTAATAAAAAAAAGTTCAAGTAAAACCTATACTAAGAATCTAAGCCATTATTGTAAAAACCTTTACGTTCCTCGTCGATTCTCTCAAAATTAAAAAATTAACAAAAACATCACTATAGAGAGTAATTGTATTTTAATTATTACGATATTTGTAGACTTGTAGTGTTTATTTGTACTATAGGGTGCGGTTGATGTGCATTGATGTGCATTGGCCATTGGCGTACCTACACTGCAATATACCTATATTTCCATTGATGTTGGATACGTATATATTAAACAAAAAATATGTATAAATATAATATTATGTCCTATAAAGAAATTTTCACATTATTATATATGGTGAAAAAAAAGTCAATGGTAGGGAGGGGGGGGGAGAACACCCAATTCCAGTATGTGTTGTATATACGCAACAGCGTTGACGGTTACAAAACTTCAATAATGACGTACATTTAAGTTGTATATTATTGTTGGTCAATGCGTGTGGCGCGGCGATTTCATTTCACATGACGTATATAGTGTGTTGGTTCCCAATGTTGCATAATGTATTAATGTATCTATGTCCTATACATATTATCATTGATTATATGAACATTATATACATTTCATCGTCTAGGCACATGAATTAGTAAGAATAGTGGTACACTGGTACCTATAATAATAATAATATGTATAATAATAATAATAATTCGTTTACTTCTTAAGGTGATTTGTAAAATGCAAGTAAACGTACAATCGCATTATATTAGTACATAAATACATATTATTCCTAGATAGGTATGTGAACCCGTTTTAAAATAATGGTTGCATTGCGTTTAACTACAAGTATAATATCTACTACCTATACCTACCTTTACATTTTTTTTTTGTATACAATTTTTATTTTTATAACTTATGAAAAAAAAAATTGTTAACACGAATATACTAGCTGATGTATAATTATAATGAATGGGTGACCTCGTGTCCCTATTTACATAGGTACCTATGTGCTTTTGTAAAATAATAATTATTGATATATATTACCTACATATCTGCCATAGTTAAATTCGTTTTACACATATTATATTGTGGGTACCAGCTCTATCTTGGATCTGTTGTAACTTACTTATAACCTATACCTTTTTTAAACCATTTGAATTACCACAATGTATCGATTTTCTTAAAATGATCTATTAGATAGGCAAAACATATTTAATAAATTACAAAAAAATCTTTAACATTTGTTTGTTTTTTACATTGCCTATTTAGGTATAATGTATATAGTAATATTAATTTAAATTATAATTTTTTTATGTACCTATGCATATTATACTTAATACTATAAAATATAAATAAGACTAATAAGTAATAATATTTAATAGATACCTACTAATTATTATAGTATCCAATTATATAAATCTGTCAATAATACTTATATTTATTTATATGGAGGTAATAATATAGTTCATAGAAATTAATAATATATTTAAGATTTTGAGCGGTATTTTAAGTAAATACTTCATAGGTAACAGCGGATATAGTTCAACACATTTTTTTTTAAATTTTCAAACTTAAATATTTAATCAACTAAATAAAATAATAAAAAAAATGGGCCTCGTAGGTACACGTTGTAAATAATTAGGATATTCTATCAGAATGTAGTTCGAGGTAATCGTTATGACTTATTTGAATTAGAGTTGTCTGTTTGAGTGAAAAATAAACGTACCTATACGTCCTATACTTATAAAATATGTTTCTTGCGGTTACTACTAACATAAGCTTATGTATTGTTTTTTCTAAATATATTATCATCGCTCTACTAGTGAATGTTAAGAACGACCCGCAGTCAAGTTTGATTTTATTATTTTAATTCCAATCAAAGTTAAAAATTAATTTAAGTATTCCTTTCTGTCGTGTACTGACACACACTCACATGTATTGTTATTTTTTATTTTTTATTTTTTCTGTCTGTCATCATCACCTTTTAAAGCACCAATAATGCTTTAATTGTCAATTTCTAGTATGATTTTTGGTAGCAAATTGGTTGGAGGTGCTTTGGGAATTGGGGGTTAAATGTACGAAATTCCTAGTACTTTCACAAATGATTAACTTTAGATCCATATTAGCATTTACTGGATATGATAATATAAATGTCGATTTTTTTTTCGATTTTGTACAGTAAAAATTTCGTTTTTGGATGAATTATCTTGTAAATTTAATTTAAGTAGGTTCCTTATAAGTTGTTGGTAAACCAATTAAAATATAAATAATATACGCTCACAATTTTTTTTATAAGCGTTATCATAATGTTATCATTTTTACAAAAACAGGATAATTTGCGAATTACTTTGTATGTAAAAATGAATTTTTTTAATTTTATTACTTAAGGTTTAAAATGTAATATAAGATTGTTTATAAGTTTTTGTTACTTAAAATTAAAAACAAGTTTAATATAAAGGCACATCAATTTTTTATGTCAAATTTTGACGACAATAGATATATAATATATTATAGTGGACAAATGGAATAAATGAACACCCTAAATATTAAAGTTTAATTGTCATACTATAGCTAATTAGTGATTACTATTGTATATACATTAGCATTGAAGTATGATAAGGCTTTATAAGAGTTAAGGGTTCCGGAAGGTTAGGTAATTAGGTTAGTGTATACACTCTTAACCCATTTCTGACATTTTATGAAGTGTTTTTAACTTGATTCTCGATCTTAAATAATTTACCTACTTTCTCATTTTCTTATAGGAATTCTGTAAGATATGTTTAAAACTTTAAAGCATTATCTTCCATACTAAACTTGTATACATATTTTAACAGACAAATTATATTTATGTTGGACGTATTCTAAATGTAATTGTCTTATTGATTTATTGATGAATTAGCAATTGTGATCTGTTTCCTAATTTTGTATAAAGGTGGAAGACGAAATGAGTAAACAAGAAATAAAAATGAATTACAAAATGTATCTTCTTAAATTTAACAGAAAAAAAAATAAGTCGAAGTTGTAGTTTAGACACATTATTTACCAAGCTTTATTTATTACTGTACTAAGTGTAAGTATACTATAAAGATTTAACTCTTTTTGGGAAATGCGTTATAACGATAGTAGTATTAAATATTTCATTAATAATGAATAAAAAATTTATTTTAGAAAATTGTAACAGCATTGCAGACCGCTGCAGGTAACAACTATAAGTTGTAATAATGTACAATATTTATAAAATGATATGGGTATGAGGTTTCTAATAAATTATCTTATTATTTTGATTGTCTTCAGTAGGTATTAGCGTTGATTTTAGGATTACGCAAATTAGGTAAATGGTTTGATTTTTATTGAAAAGCTAAAACACAAAATTACTACCTATCTATATCATTTGTTATCTATAACTATTTTATAATTTGTAGTTGGGAAAGTTGGGCGTTTGTTTATATTTAAATGTGGCAATATAGCTGACCGGATATAAATAACCGCACTAACATTTTCATGGCTATGTTTTGTTTTCACGGTTCATGTGAATTGAATGTCACGCAACAGTATCTATACGAATACGTATGTATATCACTACGTGTATGCATAATGCATCCATAATCATTAATCATGTAGGTACCTACATTTGGAATAAGCTATGTCTACATAGTGCATAAAATATAAAATATATTATATTGTCGTTTATTTACCTATATGGCTATATTGTTATTGGATATACCTGCACTATGCACTACGCAGCCTACATCCGATTTAGTTTACGATTTACATATTTCACAGTTTGTATATCCGGTTTTGACAGTCATCAATTGTTAAAAATTAAGTCGTATATGCATGTAAATAAGTTCCATATAATATGTACTGACATGCAGTTTATGGCGTACCTACCTACATATATTTTTTGTGCATTCAATAACAATGTTGATACCTGCAGACAAATAAAATTTCACACGTTCTTTTTGATCGTAAATTTAATAGAATGTAGATTATGTCTTATAGATACAATTCTACTGGTGGAATGCAAAATGAGCTAATAGTGACAGTCTCAATACTTTACAGAAAAGCAAAACCCAAATTTTTATGTTAACAGATGTATTGCTTGTCCAGAAAATTAAAAATTTAATATTTCATCATGGCCAGTAGAACATTACCGCGTGCAAAATTTAGAAAGCTTCGGTCATCCCATAAAATGCAACATTATTGTTTAGCCCATATAAATGTCACTAGGAAAAAATTGCCTTTTACCAGTCGATTAAAAATTATAGATTACAATAATCTATTAGTAGGAATAATAATAATTTTTTTTTTAAGATTTTGGCCATTATTAAGAATGAAAATAGTTGCGATAACCGATATTTTTGTGCAGAAGAATACAAAGTTACAATAATAATAGGTGTCTAACAAATAGTAACAGTGTAAAATACTAATATATTTTATATAAATAATATGATTATACTAATAATGACTCCAGTCACAAATAATACAATTGAGATACATATCCAATTGACCTGTACATATAAAAAATGGGCATGTATATTGGTTGATTCAAATGAAAAATTGTATTATATATTAGGTATCAATGTCCAGGTGTGAACTGGTTGAGATGCTACGACATCCCTTGCTCTAAAATATATTGCCCCCAGTATGTATAAGTGTCCCATATACATTCAGTAGTATTATTGTCTTAAGTTAACATATCCATAATACAAGGTTATAAGTACCTATAGGTTTTCTTTTATTTCGTATGAATAAAATAAAGTTTGTTAACTTACAAATCCGCGTTAACTTGGTACCTATAGTTACGTTTTTTAAACATATTTTAAATATTTTATTAAAACAAATTTAAATATCATAATATTAATTTATAAGTTCCTTTTTTTTAATTTTCCCCAAAATGTTTCGTTATATTCCATAAAATCGTGTAGTATTAGTAGAACCGTCAATACCTATACTGTTGAATGACTTTTACGCATCTTATAAATTCTAATAGTATTGAGCTTTCAGCTTTAATTCGGCGAATTAGAGTTTTATTTATTTTTGCTCTTTATTTCTATACCTACGACTTATTTAATACCTACAAGTATTATATATCATCTATACTATACACCTATTACTATATTACAATGATTTCAACAATATAAATCTCCATTTTTTTATCGTTTGTGTTTAAAAATTATTGCCAGTTGTTACTTTTTTTTTACAATTCATTATGCCAGTTTTATGTATGAAAAAAGATATGAAAGTGTATTAGGTTAATAAGGTTTATTCTGAATTTATGAATTGTATCCAAATATTGGGTCAAATACTCAGATTAGTAATTTTAAATATTTATTTTTAAATGTATTATAATTATATTAGTTATAGTTATAACAATGCTGTATCATTGTAACATCGTTCATTTTAATAATTGAATAAATATAGTTTTAATTTCAATTATAATACTGCTGTTATATAAGCATCCATCGATCGAAGATTAATTATTGTAAAATAAAGTCTCGACCAATAAGTAGTATTGATTATAAATACTTGTAAATAGTAAATATTCTGAATCTTCGAGATCCAAGTATCCTTTTGAAAATGTTTAGTAAATACTAGTTAGTAAATAATATATAGGTGGAACCTAGGTATTTAACATAGTATTATGTATCATACCATTGTACCAACAATAATTTATTGGAAAAAATTAATAATTAATAATTTTTATAGTGTATATTAATATTTATATAATTTAATATATTATTGATATTAACTTTTGAATCAATACCGACTTACTCATTTATTGTATTAGAACAATAGAACGGTGTGAATATGTTCGTGGTATAAATAGGAACTAGTATATATTGTACATATCGTAAAATATAATAATAAACATTAAAGTTAAGTACTTAAGTCCCCCCATGAACAAAATTTTTGAATTAGTCACAAAATAATTAAACCGGTTATTGATAGATAAAATATCAAATTTCGTTCAATTTTGAACTTCAAATGCTTAAAAAAAAATTGATCCTATATATCTTTAACGTTTTTTAAACAACTAGCTATAATATCAACTTATTAGAGACCTTGTATTCAAGTTTAAAGCTTTTTGACCTAGCCAAATTGTATTTATATACAATAAAATAGGTAGCTCAAAATATTAAAAAAATTATGTCATATGTATAGAAAATGTTAATTAAAACATTTGGTAAAAAATGTCAATGTTCTACGGTAATTTGATTTGGAATAAAAACAAAAGATTTTGTCAAAAACTGATTTTATATAGTGTTTACGTCCGTTTTCACTATTATTTCTTTTGTTTTTCCTAATAATTTAATAAAGTAGTGGGAACTTTTTACTTTTGACTCCCTAATCCCTAGGGACCAATGAGATTCATTTCATATCAGAAAAGATATGGAAATTGAAAATGTCTCCAGACACAAAAAAATCCCTATGAGATTGTAAAATCAATACATTCATCGCTCCGTTCAGAATTTAAAAGGGGTAGTCGATTTAGTACATGTATAGCCTGGTATAGGAATCCACGTATAATTAAAATTGTACACGGTTCTATAATAATATAGTCTCGACATTTTATAACGAATAAAGATAGTTAACAGTGTTGCTTTATCTCTTGAAATTATTTAGAAGAATTCGTAAAACATGTCTATTGTATAATATATATTACAACTAACTTATTAATTTTTATTTTTATTACATTGCTGGGCACAGCGTAATTTATAAAATGCATAAACATTTTTTAGGTTTTCCCATTTCGTGTATTTACGTTTAGATACAATTAAAACTTGTACTATAAAAAAATGATCTTCTGGAAAAATAAAATAAATGATTGTGTTATTTGCAATGATTATTTTTTTTTATCTTCAATACAGGTACTGCGAGTATCCGAGCATGAATACAAGACTAATGTGAATGGTGGGGGATATCGTACACAACGAGCATATAGGTACTGGTAGAGAGGAGCACAGGTGAAACCGTATAACCAGAAAACCACTGGTAAGGTCGTTCGCGGCTCCGGCAACACGGTTAGTACCGAGAATACATTGGACCGTGGTAAAAGTGTCGCGCTCGACGTCGGTAGTAAAAAAAAAAGTGAAATATTTTAAAAACAAAATAAATACAAATCGAGAGCTTGTGATTGTGCGCGACCACGTTGGTTTTTCGAGTGACTTTACGTACATATTTTTTTTTATGTTTATTGACACTTAAATAAAAAACCAAACGTTAAAATAACTAAAATGGCCGAGTTATAATGCAGTCGTGGTTCTTTAAGTGCGCGGTGTGTGTGTGTGCAAGTGGATAATAAGAATCTGTCAAAATTGCGAATGCATATATATGCTGTCAAATTCTTAGAATAAACAAAGGTAGGTACTTTACACACTATATATATTATAGATTTACAAAACCATAAAGTTAGATTTTAAATGTTTTAATGAAATTGGATTGTGCTTTGTAAGACTGTAGTTCTAGAAATATTTATATATAATGTACATATATAATTTTAACAATTGTTGTTTTTGATAAAATGTATACTCAACTTATAGGGAGTATTTTTGCCATTTGATCCGCCGTTAAAGTCTCTAAATCATTTATCGTAAAACAATATTAATTACTACACAATATGATACGTTGATACACATACCTAGATTTATGCCTAAAACTTACATTTTAATACCAATAACGAAAAATATTCGTCCAAATCTACTGTAGATTTAAATATATTATAGATGCTTAGACTATATTTTTTGATTGGTAATCTAACTTAATAAGTGACCTGTTCTTAATTGTAATAAGTTTAAATGTTATGTAAGACTACATACAATGTAGGTAGTTATATACGCACAATTGCACAACATGTTTCCGTATAATTTATTTACATACATTTAAAATTCTTCTAATTAATGTTTTATTTAAGCTGTGATATCGCCATGTAATCACTCAAACGTCTGTGCATTGAGCATAAACAAATACAATAAACTGTATTTTTTAATGTTTACAACACTGCAGGCACTCTTGATAAAAGGAAAGGTTTTTTAACAGTTACTAAATCTATAGCAGTAACTAAATTCATTAATTTTAAAAGATAGTTTAAATTTATGTTGTTTTTAGATCGAAATATTAAATGTGTATAAGGTTTAAGATGATATGACAGGTGTGTTATTTGTTCTATCACTCTAACCCACGGCAACACAGTAAATTTGAGTTCGGCAGCTTTTGTTGTTATAGTTTACATATTAGATTTAGTTGACATATTATTATCAAATTTACAGTTAGTGATATTATTGGTTTTTGTAATTTTTATAACTGCTTTTTTACGATATTTAAATTTTTATGTAAGTTATGAGTACCTATGTATAGTATTACAATTTAGAAATGCACATAATATAGGTTTAGCAATAGCATATAAATTGAAATACCGTAAAAAACGCAATGTTTGGACACAGATAATGTTCTTTACTTTATAAGTTTAATAATTAAATGTACTCTAATATTAAAGCTAACAACACGAGGTTGATTTTCCTGAACGAAATTTTCTATGTTGCGTGTGGATCAAAGATATAAATTATAATATATTAAAAAAATCTTGTACTCATATAAATAATTATAGGTATTTAGATACTATTAATACAATAGTTTATAATATTGACTTACACATTTACACGGAGTAGATACGTAAAACACTACGATATTTAATGTTATCAGTTTATCAATAATAAATTAAATAGGTACAAGTTTAAATTATTATAATTGTATAATCAAGTATCAAACAAAGTTATTATTCTAATTTTATATCCCGATTGTTTTCTGCTCTTGTAAAATGTGTATAAAATAAGTTCTTATTTTAAAACGTTATTAATTTAAAATAAGTACGTATCAGTTATCAATCAATAGAACATTTTAAGACTAGTTGCAACAAACCCGGCATAGTATTTCTCTCAATAACCGATTTTCTATTTGTAGTCGTATACATTAATATTATAATAATTGAAGATGTAAATCGCAATAAGAACTTAGATTCCAATAATTACAGTCGAGACTTAAATAGCAAAAATGTTGACAGTTAATGATAGGTAATTAAAAATAGGTATACCTTTTATTTTTATTTTTATATGTAGGTGTATATTTCTATGCATATTTATGGACTTTCTTATTGAGCTTTAATTTATTCATATCTTCATTCTATGCTTATAAAATATAAATTCCACTAGAATATGTATAAAACAATCATCAGATACTTGGACATGTATTTGCACCTGAAAAGCGAAGGTTCATTTAGACGATACGTGTATTTTAATCGTTACAAGGATAATTATTATTGTTATTATAACACATCCAATTAGTATTTTTTTTCTCATAATTGATTTTTCTTTGCAATACTGTGCCACTACTAAATAGGCGCTAAAAAGTATTTAAGAATTAAAAAAGCTCAAAATTAAAGTTATTTTAAAATTTTGAATTTTAAATAGAATTTTTAATAAGTAGTAAAATAACAAATTGTATATTAAATACTGTAATAATTAAATAACACTTTGAAATGGTTTTACTATCATGTTGATAGAATTATGTTAGAGATGTATTTTAAAATAAATATTAATTAGATAAAAAAAAAGAAACAAAGAATGTATTGATTTTACCATGCAATTTTTTATAGATTTATTTCGAAAAGCACTTTTTTGAGTATTAACATAAACCAATAAGTTCTATGGAGTACCTACCTATAAATAGTCAATGATGTAGACGGATGGTTACACATAATAATACAATTTATTATTTTCATATTTACTATTTAGCAATAGTTTTCACGAAATCCACTAAAAACTAAAATCATTTTGGAGAAAAAACATTTTTCAATAAAGACGACAAGCCTAAATCTCAGTATCTGCTGCACTTTTAAAAATTATATCCATAATTAAGTGGTACAATGTAAATAAATTGTTTTTATGTGAAAAGTAATAATAATTGGTAGACATTTTTGGAAAAATTCAAACATTTTCCAGCATATTTGAGTATAATTTATACTCTGTTTTCAAGCAATCGAGGTGCTTTATATAACTTTTAGTTATTTTACTGCCTAAAAATAGATTTGAGAAATGTCCTTTAAAAATGGCATACCTACATAGTTTCTAAACCATTAGTTCTCTCGCTTACCTTAAAATCTATTGATATGCATTAATTTATATTTTATGCACCAAGCGCTGTTTGTTACATTATTATTAATAATAACACTAATAATTTATTTATTACGTAGATAAATTCCAATAACAAAGAGTTTTATTGTATACACAATATTCATTAGGTAACGACAAAATTAAGATAATTCGTTTTTGTAAATATACATGTAAAATAAAAAACAAATTAAATATGTTATATGAAAAATACTTATATATTTGTTGAAGGTATATGATTTAAATATTTGTTGCACATTATTTTGCATTTATCAATACAACATGTACTATTACTTAAATGTCCTAGACCGTATACTTAAAATTTAAAGAAAAGATTTTTTGCTGATTTACATCCCTACTACAGACACTGTACAGTATACGTCTATATTACATTAATAATACGCATGTATGAAAATGTATAACTGTAAAAAATTCATCAGCTAAAATATTATACTGGTTTGAATAGACATTATAAGTGGCTCTTAAAAAGTTTATAATTAACGCCTAAACGCCTTGTTACTATAATTTATTATATTTTCCCATAAAGATTAATTCATTTTTATAAAAAGGTATTATGTGACTATATAATATAACGAAATAATACAACATTTCATATTTATTTAATAATAATATCAAATATCATATTCATTTTCAAGGATTCGAAACTGTCAAGTAACAATAGGTACTTTTCGAACGTTTTGAAAACAATTGCAGATCTATTATAATATATATATGTGTGTGTAAAATAACTTGATATCCCAATCTGTTTTTCTTGTTTCCAGTCTTTCTACTGTTTCGGTCAACAAATGCCAATCTTGAGTAATTTAAATCTCTTAAAACGTGGGTGTATTTCGTTGCACCGTTTGCCTCAACAAAATATCGTTAATAATATATTTGAATTTAGTTACCTAATTACTAAAAATTAATAACAAATAAGTAGTGACTACATTTTTATATTATAGGAATTAAGAATTACGTAGAAAAACAAGAATATCATTTGGTTCAACAAAAATGCATCTAACGACACGACTTCGTGGCTTAAACTTTGAATAAACGGGGGAACAAATCATACTACATAGTCTAAATTAACATGCTTTAGGCCTTTAGGGTAGCCAAAATGGTTTTAAAATAATTACTTGATTTAGAGAGTGCTGAAAAACTGTTTACTAATCCCTGACTTTGTACCAGTAACCGTGTACCTAGTAAAATACTGAAAACAGTTTAAACGCTATAAAAAGTATAAAGCAAATAACTATAGAATAAACTATCCATATATATATTACAGTTTTTCATTCAATAGGTTGTATAATAATATAATCCTTAATGGGTGTAACCAGTTATCCATGTTTGTAGTTTAATTTACTACACATATAAATACGTCAGATTTCATACTGATGTATTATTTACCTTGTCAATAGTTCATTCAGTACCTATTGATATCGAATTATAATATTTGTATTATGTAAGTAGAGCTTATGATATTAGTTTTTTTTCTTATTATTGTTTATGTATCAATTATAAGGTGATTAGCTTACAATAATTATTATAACAGTTGGACTTTGATTATTTAGGTAGATAATACATATAGACATATAGTGATATTTACATTAAATTTACATTATATTCAGTTGTAAGCACAAATCAATATTTTTAAAAAGTAATTATTTTTTTTTGGTATCTGCATAGGGTCTTATTGCTTTGTTATAGTACTGTTATCAGTGCGTTAAAGGTATAATTTGTTATGCCATGAATACAACTATATTTTTGGTCGTCACTCTTACTAAGCTTAAAATGAACATATATTATGCATGATAAAAATATACCTACGAATTACATAAATAAATATATATTTATATTATTTAATATCATGAACCATATGGCATACAATACCTAATATAAGAGTAAATAGGAGTACATTCGACCGTTAAATATAAATTACGATACATATATATAATACTACTATTTACTATGTACCTGTACTACCTCTACGTTTTTAGTTGTATTTTAGACGCTGTGTTATTATTAAATACTCACGGTTGTGGTTGTTCAATTATTACAGTATATACGCTATTAACATTTTTATGAGAGAGTTTCCTTGACCACAAAACATTTTATATTTAGGTACATCGATAGTACCTATACAAACATTACACAAGAAACTATATATTTAACAGTATATATATGCTGGGAACTGCTTTCATCCTTTAATATTTTTTTTTTTACTTTATTCTAACTAATAATTATATTGTAGAGTTGAAAAATAATTTTAAAAAGTAAGTACACGTATGTAAGCATCAACGTGTAGTTAGGTATATCAATACGTACTTGGGTCAATATTTCTGTGGGTATAGCGTATAGATCGGATAACTACATAACGCTTGCTTTTATTTATATAGTAACATTAAATGACAATGTCTACTGCTGACTTTTAAAAATTGTGAGTTTCTCATAATATACCTACTGCAGGTATTCGTCCATAACGATTTTGAGTATTTACTGAAGCTTACAGCTGAATTGGTTCCCATTCGGCCTATTTGATTCCCGTTTAAATGTGTGATGTATCCCATTACTGGTCGAGTTGGTTCCCTCTTTTCACTGTAAGATAATGGCCTGCAAGTACGCACATTTCCCTTCCCATTTTTACTGGCCTAGGACTGCCAACTTAGTAATAGATAATAATAATAATTTAAAACAAATAAACTGTATTTGAAATTTAAGGTTGTCGGGGTGAACATTTTAAGCAAACTTTCTTCAAATATTTCGATCATCGCGTATACAGTTTTTTTCAGCAGGATTTCATATCGCAAAAATTATTTTATAAATATAAAATCTGAACTATTGATACTAGCTTGGTAACGGAACTGAACAGATACGGAAACCAACTCAGGTCGCCTGAAAATACGTTTTAAAAAAACGAGAACCAATTCGGTAACAGCCACACCTATGGTGTTCCGTCATTATATAAGATAATATAATATAATATATTATTTTTATTATAAGATGTATACAAGAGGTTTTGTTTTCGCCACATTTATGATACACGCTGTTGGTTATACTTTTGTCTATTATAAATAATAATATTATTAATATGTTTTGCAGGCCTCGACGACGACGACGACGTTCACCCGCAACCGCGGTCTAGCGTAAGGTCACTGGTGCAGTTCATTGATCGTTTATCACACTAAATCGTTATACGCTACCTAGGTATATGATTTCCGATACGATAAGAATAATATAATGATGCGAGGGGCCGCCGACCATATTATTGTGATATAACGCGCACGATCTCGCTGCCCCCGTCGCCCCGACTGCAATACTGCAGGGGCTCGCGCTGCAGCACCATGTACCGGTCGAACTTTTACGAGAGCACGTGCCTGCGATGCTACCAGACGGTGTACCAGGTGGACCGGGTGGGCCCGCTCAAGGACTTCACGTTCTTCCACAGCGGATGCTTCAAGTGCGTCGTGTGCGGTACGAAGCTGACGCTGAAGACGTACTACAACAACCAGCACCGGCAGGAGGACAAGGAGGTGTACTGTTCGAGCCACGTGCCGAAAATCGGGCCGGGCCACCTGGACGGCACGTCGGTGGGCATCAGGAGCGCGCTGAACGTGCCCAAGTCGACGACGTACGTCAACGACCAGATACGCGGCAGCGGCAAGGGCACGTTCGACGCCGAGGCGCTCAACATCAAGCAGCACCTCAACGGCTCGACGCCCAACAACCGCGCGCAGTCGCCGCTACCGGTGCCGTACATCGGCTCGTCCACCCCGGACACCGGTTACCAGTACGGCCGGTTCGACGCCTCGGCGCTGCACATTGCGCACGCGCTCCGCGCCACCGAACTCCACAAATCGTACCCGAACAAGAACGGCATCCGGGAGAAGCCCATACACTGTTATTTGGTGAGTGTTCCGATGTATAATTAATAAATGTGTAATGCATAAATGCATATTTGATTGCATTTTTTTTGACATTTTTAATGCATTTTTTAAGGTTTTTTAGTGCGTTAAATTCACAGCCCTGCTAATTATTATATTGTGTGTTTTTGGGCGCCGTACGCGGTAGACATACTTTTCCATACAATTTCTCAAAATGTAGGGGGCTAACTTCCCCTTAAATAATATTATCTCAAAGTTAACCGAACATACGCTTGTATCGTAATACGTACGTGCGTATTTATACAGTTATTAATTTTTAAATCATTTTTGATTTATATATAAACAATAACATTATAAGGTACTTATCGTATACCTACAAATTATAAATTATACCTACTAATAGGTACCTATATTATTAATTATTTTAAGTATATGTACCTACCAACTACTTATTAGTCGTTATTAGTATGTATTATTATTAATTTTGTTAATCTCACTGTAGTGACATTGGCCCTAGTGACATTGGCACCTCTTTGCACGTGTCTCGGCGCAAGTGCCTATACTGAAACCAAACATTTTTTTAGGTAACAAAGTAATTGATTTTAGAAATTTTAAATTAGTGATCTATGGAATATCAACGCAAACATTGAGTATAAGTAAATAAAACATTATTTCTAATAAGAGTAAATGACACATTTTAATACCTACCTACGTAAAGTTTTAATTGAAAAAAAATGTATCGACGGAGACAAACACTGAGATATATCAGTACCCGGCACCCGGTGTATAATATAATATTATATTTATATACATTGGTACGTGATACGTATAAACGTATCTAACGATGGTTCTATAAGTTATATCCATCCCGTATTTTACAACTAGACTCTAGAGGAATATACAGGATTGTATATAAATGGTACCTAAATTTACTACTTCATGATGGTACGTATATAATTTTATTGAAACAGTCTGTATAAGGAAGTTTTTGTAATCTCTTCCTAATTCCTTATTTCCGTCTATATAAAAGCGCACGGATATTAAACTTGCTGTAAATTTTATAATTCAAGATATATATACAACAATCTTCTCCGTCGAATAAATACAATTATACGATCAATTATTCGGCCCTTATATTTTTATGGATATATAGGTCAATTATGCACCTATATAAATATATAATATTGTATGCATTGAACATTGAAATGCTTAATAGTTTTCGATGTATATTTTATAGGAGGCACCTACTATGTTTTTTTTCTGTCTATTTAATTTATTTTCGAATGTTTAGTCTGCATGTACGCGTGTACTTACATCATTTGCATAACACGAAACAATACAACGAATACATTATTATACTTACGTGTATACTCATCATGTGTGCGAACCATTTGTGGTTAAAACAATTAAGAATCGGCGAAAGGTCTTTTTAGATTATTTTACGTAATATACTCGAGTCACGCGTTGCACACGTTTGGAATGCTTAGAACATTAACACCCAAACCTCTTTCTATTATATGTACATCGTTCGTCAATCGTTTTTCCCATAATTGAAATATGTTGAAATTTAAGTCTGTAGTACCTACTTACAGTATCTACTATGCATATAAAGTGTTAAAAGTAGAAGAAAATCTGTGTTGTATAGCATCGTTAATGCAATTTATCTTTATGTACAAAAATCGATTTGCCATCGAATTTATTACTAATTGTTTTTACGACTTCACAAAGCAGTCATAAATATTATTCTAAACTTCGAATACCTAACTAGTAACGTTTATGTCATAATATACTCATATTGTTTACTCATGATGTATAATGTGTTAAATATAAAATATAAATAATGGAAGGATTATATGATTTTGAATTATTATATAATATTATGGTTTGGGTGTAATTCATTGATAAATTAGTTAATTAGATAACCCAAAATTAAATTGTTTATATCCTAAAGCAGTTTAAAAAAAAATACATATAATGTAACACCCGTTATCGGTTATTCCGTGCTTCTTCTATTTTTTTTTTTTTAAAAAAAACCTGCAAAATACATATGATACGCTTCATTATTATCATTATTTGTCATTCACTAATAGTTTTTTTCAACACATCAGTTCCATTAAAGCTAAAAGAAAAACATTTACCCAATAGTTAAATGCTCCATCAATTATCAGTATTATGTCAATGTGTGTGAGTATTTCACTTAATACTGGATTCTTAGAACTCTATAGTTATTTGCTACTCTCGGAAGGAAAGTAGTAGGTACTGCTGTTAAATACAATTAAGTACAATTTTCTCATTTTATTTAACGTCAATGAAATAATCAATAGAGTAAGAACAAAAACAATTATTTTATTCTGGTTAAATAAAAAAATGATAGTATAGAAGCCTGTCGGTATAATATGTATAGGTACATACCAATAACATTGGTAGGACATTTACAATATTCTGGTATTGAAACGTTTTGTTTTGTGTATTTAATTTCAAAAAAGCAAAATATATAGATTAAATAATGTGTAATACCTAATATTACTTATAAATATACCGAATTGAAAAATCATAAACAATATTAATTATTATTGTTTTTATTACATTGTTCACAATAAGAGTTTAATTTTAATATCGAGTAATCTGTTTTTTTTCTCGTATACCTGTGTATTGAACAATTTCACCTCATTTAACTTATTTCACTTTATATAAAAAGTGATAATATATTAAAAAAAATTTGTTAGTTTTAAAGATAATTTTATTTTACTTAGAAAAATCATGATATAATTTTTAAAAAAACATTATGACGGGTCATATTTTGCTGATATCGTTTACCAAATAAGAAAGCGAATAAGGCGAATTTAATTTTCAAACGGTCCAGGAAGCAGGAAGTTTTCTAAGTGAAAACAAAATCGTTCGGCTGTTGGGCTGTTGTAATCGGTCGGAAATGACTGGGCGCCATCCCAGCTGTGGTTCAAGCCATATACGAACATCGGAAAAAAAAAAATAAGAATAGGTACCCAAATGCAACGCGCAAGCCTGCAGGTGGCGAGAATAAAATTAAGGAAATATATTGTGTATAGGTATTCAACGCCGTCGCCCTGAAAATCATGACGATTAATTTCATTACGAGCGTATAAATTCGGTAGAAAAGCGAAGACCCAACGTTTTTATATATATATATTATATATCATTATTATATACGTACAACACTTCTATTAATTTTGGTATTATTTTGATAGTCTCTCTCTCTCTCTCTCGTGTACACACACACACACATAGTATAATAGTAAATAATAGCCGACGACAACGACTATATAGATACATCGGTGGCGGAGGTGCAGGTAGCGTACCGATCGTTGCGCGTGGTGAATGGAATGTCGACTCGGGGAATGAAGTGCAATGACAGTGTTCTTTTAGAATTTTGCGGTTCTCTCTGGCTGCGGTGCGCAGACCTATTGCAATTTATTTTTCTAGTTCACGCTTTATTTGGCTCATATATAATATATATATATATATATATACACACACACACACAACCACACAGTGTATTAGATACGGTAAATATTGAAACGGAATTACAATACGAATAATAATAATAATAAACGAAAAAGAAGATGCGGTGGACGAAAAAAATAAAAAATAAAAAAAATACATTACTGAGTCGATTCGATTTTTGTGAAATTAAAAAAAAAAAATTGCGGTAATGAGAGTTGATTTAACATAATATTATTTTTTAGTTCGACGTCCGCATGTAAACGTTAGAACAATATAATATAATAATTTGACTGCGAGCGACACCGCGGTGACTTTAACAACCGTCACGAATTCGCTGTAGACGTATATAATATCTACCTATATATGTATAACAATAAAATATCATGTGTATGTGACACATTCCATCGCATGTGTAGGTACGCCGTTTTCGCAGCGGGGACGTGGGTTAGGTCTTTTCGGCCTACAAGTACTAGAAACCTAGCACAACACCACAAGGACATATGATATTATGCAAAAAGATAATCACCGTGGTTAACAGAAAACAAAACCATCTTCATCGTATTACCGACGACGATAGCAATACACTGTTATAATATGTACCTGCAGTTTTAAAATGTACAGGTATATCATTATTCATTACCATAGACACGAACGATATACCTATACAAGTCAGGTTAGGTTAAGTTTAACCGTGTTCGTTTAGACGCTTTTCACACAAAACCATAGCTATATTGAACAAATTAGATTAGTTGTGTCCTTGAGGCACTTGATATTTCCTACAGTATATCTATGGTGAAATATACGGCTGTAATCGCCTCACGCACTATCCCATAAAATAAAACATATATACTGGGCGATTCGTTTAACTTATAATACACATTATCTCAAAAAGTGATTACGTTTTTGAAAATATCTTTTTTCGTCACAATTTTTTAAGTTATTGGGTCATAATAATTTTAAATTGAAAATTCGTTTGTGTGATAATTGATAATACTAATATGGCGAACTTGTATACTGTAAAATACTATTTTTAAAAAAAACACAAGAAGTTTTCGAGTTTAACAAACAACGAAAATAAAGTCCATACATTAATCATTGATGTGGCATTAAAATATATTATTATAATAATAACTCAATTTTATAGACGTTAACGATACATTAGAAAAGAACATATATTTTAATATTATGAAATAATATTTAATGGATATCGTGCAGGTCACACTAAATAATAATGTATTGTATTTTATTATTTTTTTTTTGCACTAGGTACCTTTTCTAAAAATCTAAACAATAAGAATATTTAGGGACATTAAATGAATCGTGAAAAACACGGTTTAAACATGTGTCCTCTATTATATTATGTGTATAATATGTGAAGCATTCCAAGGATTTTATATATATATATATACAGTAGTCAAAGACGACTGTCACGCAACCGTTGAATTCCAAGACTACACGATTAAAAAAAAAACATGTATTTTCGCAAAAAGTAAACGATAAACCATACATAATTTATGTATAGAAGATGTAGGTAGGTAGGTTATAGGTAGGTACCTATGTTATTATTATTTTAAACGATGCGACTGCGCGTGGCGCACAATATTTCACGATTTTCGGATTTTCATTTTAACCCAGAAAAAAAAACGTACGGTATGCGGTTGTACGCGCATAATATTGTGTACTACGGTGATGCCGAAAAAGGCGTAACGCTATCTCCCGCGATCGTTGTGCAGTAGTCGCGGCCGACGATCGTATAAATCGCACGAATTACGCGCGCCATTATAATGTTCTTGAAACGTCCGATACGCACTATGCAGCGAACGCTCCGCATTTCGTGCCGAGCGATTTTAATTCACACTAATAATTAGTGATCATCACTGCTAAATGTATAACAATGTAATAAACTCCTGGAGTAACTCCTTCTTAAAAAATTTTGTTTAGAAAATTGCTCCTGTGAATTATAAATTATAATATTATGTATAAGCTAAGCAAGAACGCACAAAAGTGCACCGGTTAGTGAGGTCATTGTAGGGGGGGGGGGGGGTTCAAACCCTTGAGTACGCCTCTGAAACTCCAAATCACACGCTCGAGCATTCTTAATTTGTTGTATGCAATACTGCTGCTGCTGCACTGCTGCAGTACAGCATTATAATATATTATTATTATTATTATCACTGTTATTGGACGTTGAGCAACGCGGCCGTTTCCTGTTTTAGTCAATTAAAAATTCGAATAAAAACTAGGTATACAATGACTCAACACGGTAAATGTATATTAAAGTGCGATGTTGCCGAACTTACCCCGAAACGTATTGTGTATCCATGACGTCATGCTTCAATCATCACCTCCCTATGGATATACAATAATAATATTACATACATATATATAATATTATTAACTCACATTGTGGGTACCTACATGTATATATATATTATGTGTATTACTTTCTTCGTCCAACCGCGCCGTGAACCGGTTTTGTTTCGACGCACGTCTACGAATTTTATATCCCTCCTCCCCCCCCCCCCCGCGCGCTGCATGGGAGTAATGTTGTTTTCTTTTTCATTTTGGACTTTTCAGGCATTTAGGCCCCGCGGGCTAAAACGGTCGGTGAAATTTTTTTCTCCTCACACGCGTTAATATCTAATAAAACTGCTTTTTTCCGTCTATTTTGTAGTTGGCATTTTTTCTTTCAATCCGATAAAAAAAGGTTGATAATATTATTTAGCAATTGTCAATAATGCAATGATCATGTTTAATGCAGGGTTTCGTTTATTTTTTGAAAACTTTTTAATATTGTCGCGACGATCGACATTTCGGAACATTGATCTCTCGATAAAAGAATTAAACAAATATTCAATGTACGATTTAGAAAATCGAATATATATGAATTGGACTTGACGTTGATTGCATATAATATGTAATATTAACTATCCCACACCTAATTACTAAGTACACATTGCACACCTACATATACGACTTGGACGAGTGGCGTCAGTGGCCCGGTGTGCGAATATTAGACGTACCTTCGTCTGCAGTAGTATTATATATGTATGATATATACATAGTACATACCCATCATATTATATGGTATATATAATACATATATATATATACACTATATAGTACAGTGATGGTAATAATATTATGTGGCACGCCGGGAGAATACTGATGTGTTGTATAGAGTTGGGTGATTTACAGGCGTGAAAAATCGGCACGAAATTTACGTGTTTGTACAATGTCAATACCAAGGCACCGCGATATTAAGGTCAGCCGGTCACACACCTATTTATATACATATACACGCATTTTATTATTATTATTATTATTATTGTTATTGTAAACCAATGTATATGGCTAGTAGTAGGTACACACGGCGCGCACACGAGTCAATATGTATCATGTCGTACGCGTATATTATAATCGTGAGGTAGCCAGGTAGGAATACGGTATACACGGTATATACCTACGCCGTACGTTGACAGACGCGTAGGTATACGCGTTCACAATAATATATTGGTACGGCCGGGCACGCGGTATGCGTACATATTATATGGTACATTGGTACCTACGTACAGTTTAATTTGGTAAGTGGTTACCGTATATGGTATAAGTAGGTGCGATTACTGCTGGGTGCCGCGGTATTTTTGCGACCAGCGGTACCTTAATAATATATTAAGTATTGCGAGTACCTACCTAGGTACCTATATGTTATATAAATTGAACGGTCGTAAAGTACGAGTCATCTCACTATTACAACGATTTCGAAGACCTACCCGGCTGTTTCCCGCGGGATCGTCTTTTTCCTCTCCCCTTAATTTATTTTCGATAAGCATTTTCGGCTATGCAATCGCATCTTAAATAATCGTTCTTGCCACCGATCTGTGTGGAATTCACCAATGTCGTGTTACACGAGAAACGGATGTGCGTATTAATTATTGCTTCAAATAATCCTCCGACACCAATACTATATAAGGCAACAACCGTAGGTATCTAACGGAGCTTGTCTGTAAGGCTGAGATTATAATATTGACTGTGTATTAATTTAAAACGAAAAATAGACTGTCGAGTATTTTTTAATATTTATTTTGCAGTGATTGCAGACTAAAAGTTTGGGGGAATTTTATTTAATATATATATTAAATATTTTACAACAACTATTAAAATGTATTTAAGTTTACTTTCTTCATTAATTAAAAAATATATAATGTATAGGTATAAAAGTAGTTTTGTCCGCACTTCACCAATATTTTATTTAGGCCCAAACATAGAATATTGATTCTAAACTTAGTGTCTATTCATAATGTCAAAACTTCAAGTTAGTTATTTTTACGACTTAAGTTTACTATTATATTTTGTTAATAATTGTTTTTTTTATTTTATGTATTTATAGGATAAAGATGAACAGACTAGGTTAGAAATGAAACATCGTAAAGAAGAAGACGATTTGTACAGGAAGTTTGCGAAGCAACGGGAAGCCGAAGACATTCGTATAAAGGAAGAGATAAACGTGAGAATAATAATTATCATAAACATTTTTTAATTGTTTTAACTCAAATTTAGAAATTGTCAAAGTGAACAAAAATATTCATATTTAAATTCATGTTTTTTTTTTTACATTTTGGTATTATGATGACGTGTAGAACGAATGGGAAAAAGAATTGGAAAGGCTGACCATACGTTTTGAGAAAGAACTTCAAACGAAAAGAAAACGGCCGGATGAACAAAAAGTTCTCACGATAAAGTTGCAACAAGAACGAGACAATCTTGAAAAGAATATGACACTAAGGAGGGACAAAAAGAAAGAGTCGCTGACTAAAAAACTCTTGGAACATGAGAGGTAAGAGTCATGTGTGGATGAAATATATACTCGATAGTAGATAATACAATTTATTAAAATTTTTACGGGATATCTTATAAAAAATATCATTTTTGGATTTTTTTGCACAATACTACAAATTGCAATAGATGGTTAATATATTATAACTCAAATTATGTGTAGACGTGATTAGGTATATGCCTGCATGCATGATATTATACATAGTTAACACCAAAGTATAATGTACTACAAAAAACAAAACTTGCCTATTGAAATTAGTGGCCAGTGGGCAACGATGCTGCAAACTTAAACTAATAAATCTGTTTGTCAGTTTATGTATAATCAGCTTATATGCATACCATAGCATAGTCGACATCATAGCCTCTTGTAAGATTTAATAAGAAAAATATTTTTATTCTTTTCATAGCACGTCCAAAAATTAACCATATTTTAACAAGTGTATGATTGAGGATTCCAACTGTACATTTGTACTTAATTCATTACGGTCGTATATTGTCGTTGAAAACAATATCATAGCTAAATAATAAAATGATATTGACAATATTATATTATTTTTAAACGAAATTAATTCATGTTGTTAATGTAACAATTTATTATTATAATAATAATAATGAAAAAGCCAAAAAAATCATGCTTGTATGAACGAAAAAAAATATTTATGTTACGTTCGAAATCTACCACAGGGATAGGATGGACGTTATATTATAAAAAAGTAAAATTCCCGACTATATGTATAACACGATATTCATTATAACATTTAGATAGATGTTGTTATCAGTATTAGCAGGTAAATATAATAATATTGTACAGTATTATAGTTATTGTTTAGCAAGTCCACAAATTCTTGATATATTGATTTTTTAAATTAATTGTCAATAAAGTTATAACTGATAGGAGTGATAAGATATTAATTTGTTTTGTCTTCTGGATATTGATACTTAGTTTGGTAGCTCGTTGGTATAATTACAAGTTTCTCTCAGTATCATCTAGGTATAGAAAGAAGACAACTTCAAACGAAAAAATCCGTTTCTTGTACTGCTAATTAATTAAATTATACATAATAATATAATGCGCTCCTAGTAAAAAGTCATAAATGTACAGTTAAATAATATGTAAATAATAATAGTTAAAGAAGGGGGAAAACGAAGATTAACATTATAGTGTAAAGTACACATTTTCTTGAAAAACCACAATTTTGACGGATTCATTCTCAATAAGGATAAAAGGGGCGAACGAATCACTCTTTATTTATTTCGACAGGGGATTTCAAAAGAAAAATAACAGAATAAAATCACGACTCTCTGTAGGTATACGGAGCTGGAAGCAGCTGTGAACGGGTCACCCTGACGGACGGGTTGCAGCGATGGGAGGGGGATGGGTGGATTAACGGAATGTGTGGTAGGTATGTATTATAGTATACACGCGTATATTATGTTATGATTATAATGTGCATTATTTCCAAACCAGATTATACTGCTATACATATTATAATTTATAATAGAGTGCGCACACAACATGTATAATAATATTCGTCGGCTAGTGCACTCGGTATACCTACTACACATACGCACTCACACATCCGACGAGAACCGTCGGCAAACGCATTAAACATATATTACATATTTTATATTTATATTATGTGTGTGTGTGTGTGTGTGTGTACAAAATGATGCCCCCTATGGACGTAATGAAACTGAATCCTGGACGGGTTTGTTCACTTCGATGGAATGCAGCTCCTCGGCGAGGAGCCTCGTCATCGCGCGTTTCGTGAGTATTATGCACCGCGGGCTTAAAAGCGCCGCAGCGGCGTCCGCGTCTGGCAATATCGATCGCGCGATTTTCGTTTTTCTCTTCTCCGCATATGGCTCTCGATTGCCGCCGATTCGTGCCGTAGATAACAGTCGGTCTTGTATATATTATACCGCGGTATCGCAACAACTATATACCTAGTATATATATATATATATAGTGATGATTGCGGTATTCGTAGGCGTACCATATTATATAGTGGGTACCTACCAGCTAGCTTTTACGTATACAAAACAATAATAATAACATTTTATGTATGTAAATATATATACATGTACGCCCCCTATCCCCCTTCACCACAGTCGGTAAAGCTTGGACGTGTGTATGGACAGAACGATTTGTAGTTGCGGCTGTAGGTACTTGTATTATACGTATCCTATACCTGTATAGGTGTATTTCGCGTCGTATCTGTAGGTAACTGAATAATAAATATTATGAAATCACGTACGCGGGAGAAATTCTCAAGACATGCGGATATCCCCCGAGGTCCACGATTGAGCTAGGTAGGTAACGAAAACACGAGGTGTCAGCTGGTATAGCGAGTAGTGACTGCAGTGAGTCATGCGTTATTGCTGTCAAGAGTTTCTAAATCCTATCGATTATCGTTTATCGTTAATGTCGAGTTAGCGTTTCCGACTTAGCGGTTGTTAATATATTGTTAAGCTTAATGATAGAAAATCTGGTATTCAGTGATTGAAAAACATTGCAAAAACAAATAAAATATCCACAGTCATATAAAATATTCACCAAATGTACCAATTATTATTCTGTATCATTATAATATGTTCTTAATCTACATCGTTTTTGTTTTCTCGTGTTTCTACTGAATTGGTATTGTATAACATATAAGTCAGATACGATTTATTTACAAAACATTATTAGGTACTGGCTTATATTCTGTTAAAATATGTATAATCTTATTGGCTCAAGCTAACGTAAAAATTAACATGTACATATTATTTTGAATTCTCTAATACAAGAAATATTTTAACTATATAATTGTAAATTTAAGGTGGGATATACACTTAACATATCATGTCTTGTGTGTTCGACTTGATCGTGTATATGTGAACTACTTTCAATTTTAAATCGTGAGCACGAAATCCACTTTCGTCGATCAAAATTATAAAAACTGGTTGATTATTTGTATTTTGTGAAAAATATATAATTATTACATATCTCATATTATCGATATAAATAGACAATTTTTTCTCTCGTTTAATGTATAAGTTGTATCAAGCTACGCAACTTATCTGAATTATTCCCCTCGATTACTTGGAACAATAATATTAGGTTTCCACCAATATAATATAATAATTAAAATCTATACGGCCAACGCGTACGTATACTCTACTACTCTATAAATACCATTAATACCCTTTACAGCTTTACCTATACTTTAATTTTCAATATAGGTAGGTACTCGGAATATTACATGGGATTTCACTTTTTTTTAAAAATTACGCACGAACTATGCGATATATCATATTTAAGAATCGGAACGAATGTTAGGATCGTGCGATACCGCCGTCAGCCTGTCGTGGTTCTATATATTATTTTAATGTAATATAATATTCGAAAATTTCTAGAAAATTCCAATTGTTCAGAGAAATCACAACAATCACCATATATATTTATTATATACCTACAAGTACCCCGTTTTTTTCCATATTATGATTATTAATATTCTACGCCATACTTGTATGTTTATAGGAAAAAAGAATATTATACCGATAATAAAATAATAATAATTAATAACCGCGTCAATATTGGTTTTCGTGCACGAAATTATGACGCAGACTAAACCAGCGGAGAAGGTAAAAAAAAAAAACGAGATCGACGATAACCATGAAACTCTATATAGGTACCATAAATACGTGCACACACACATACACACACGCATATACTATGTACTTACTTAGTATATGCTATACTATATAGTTAATACTTAATATATATATATATATATGTATATATGGGTGCGCATTTATATAAAATTGTATAGGTACCTAAAATTATAATTCACGAGCGAGTCGAGCGAGGGGAAAGTCATTGTCATCGCTCGAGTCGGGAAAAGGGTTGACGTTTTTCCAGCGGTGTAATTATAGATCGATGTACATCTATATAAAATAAAATTAAATAGTGTTCGTTGGTAATCACCTTGGAACTGCTGGACCTATTTGGCTTATTATTTTTGTTTTTGAAATGTTCGTAATAGTCCGAATAAGGTTTTTACGGAAAGAAAAATTGGAATAGTTGCCCGAAAAATTGGAAAATCCGGCAAAATCTGTAAGCGCTTTTTTTCTATGGGATATTTGTATGAACTCTATTTATTTATGGGATTGCCGTTGGCTACATACTATATTACCATAATAATTTTTAGAAATATGGTGGATATTATATAAGTAGTATTTTTTAAAAAAAATAAAGCTTTGGCACGGGAAATTATGCTAGGCGGGACAGCTAGTAATATAGTAATTAATAATAATAATTTAGAATAGTTTCCACGCGAAATGATACCAGTGAGGGCTAAACACTCCTTCAAAATGCTTCAATGTCGACAATATAAAATGATCGACTTCTCTCTGCCTTTTAGTCCACGGTTTAATTGCTTCGTCCTTATAAGAAAAAATATATCTTTCCTCTCTTCGTCATTATTATAGACTTCAACACTATGATACCCCACTGCACGTTCTGTCGTTCCACAACGAAGAGTACACGAAGTCGTGAAGTGAGTTTGTTCACTCTTTTTACAGGTTACTTACCCTGTCTCAGATTACCGACTCCATCCCTTTCTCATATATATATATATATATATATTATATTATATTATATTCTCAATAGCCACAAATAACCAACCCCTACGACCTCACCACCATACACTTAAATACACTTTGGCTCTCCTAGTCATACAATTGGTTTGACATTTTATGTGAATTGATCCAGTTTCTTATCTAATCAATAGTAATCGTTTTTCATATTTTCCATATTTTTGGTGGGTACTTTAAATTAAAATAAATAGTTGCAAAATATAATAAAATTATATTTCAATAAAAAAAAAATTAAGTAGGTTATATATATATATATAGGTGGGCCGATATAATGGCGTGGTATTTTGTAGGGAGGAAGGGGGTTGGGAGATTATTATGAAGTTGGAACAAATATAAAAAAAATTTTCTCACACATAGGTCATTATCTTAATTTTTTTTTTTTATTAAATAAAATTAATTTATTATAAATTATACAGAGCTCAAAAGAACAAGTTTACAATAGTATAATAAGATGAATCTATCTACCACCTGTAAGCAAGTTTGCGATGATGGTAGAGATGAGTTACAAAATCTAGTAATTAATATAATAATCGAACAATATTATAAATAAAAATAAAAAAATGTGGATAAGTGGATGTCGCTCTGCTGTACGGTAGGTTACAAGTGGGTCACTGTAATGGATGGTGTTAAATTTGAATTCAATGATATAATATAATATCATTGTATAAGAAAAACGATTCTGAGCGAAAACGGTCAGTCACCCTATGATATTACCAAGTATATTTGATGATATTATTGTGAATAAAGTAATTTATATACAACCTATTAACGTGGAGCCTTGTTTTAAATTTTCAATCCTTAGCCATAAAAGTTAAACATTTTATAAATTTTTAACCACAAAATAATTAATAAATTATAAATTTGATAAATGTTGTCAAAATTTGAACTTTAAATGCTTATAAAAAAAAATTGTGCAAATGTATTTTTAATATTTTTCAACTGCTATTAAAACGATATATCAGGAGTCTAATATTAAATTTTCACGCTTTTTTACCCAACAAATAAAAATTAATTGATATTTATAGAAAAAAAAACTAAAAAAATTGAAAACTGACAATGTCCGTAAACAGCTCAAATAGAGTCAAAATATTTTCAAAATTGTATGGTGTATAGAAAATGCTAATATAAACATTCAGTGAAATTTTCAAGTATCTACAGTCATTCGTTTTTTAATTACAATAAAATAAAAAAATCGTTACATGAGAAATCGAGTAAATATCAAATGTTGTAAAAATATAAATTTCAGACGCTCATAAAAATTTAATTTAAGTTTCTTCTAGACATTTTTTTTTTGATAAAGGTAGACAAACTTATGAGTAATCTTATATTACATTTTCAAATCTTAGATTTAAAAAGAAAAATTTTTATGAATTCTCATCAAAATAATTTGCTATTTTTCGTGATTTTTCCGTATTTTGTCAAAATTTGAACTTTAAATGCTTATAATTAAAAACTGTGACTAAGGATTTTTAATTTTTTTCATCTGCCTTTGAAACAATAAACTAGGAGCCTTCTATTAAATTTTCAAGCTTTTTTACTCAATAGATAAAATTTTATTGATATTTATAGAAAAAAAAACTAAAAAAATTGAAAACTGACAATGGCTGTAAACAGCTCAAAAAGAGTCAAAATATTTGGAAAATTTTATGGTGTATAGAAAATGCTAATATAAACAACCAGTGAAAATGTCATGCATCTACGGTCATTTGTTTTAGAGTTACACCAATAACCAAAATCGATTTTGTTAAAAATCGATTTTGCGTAAAAATTCCCGTTTTTCCTTAATTTTTCTTTTGTTTTTCACATCGCTTTTGAAAACTACTGGGAAATTAAAATTTTGACCTCCCCAATGCACCAACGATATTCACTTTCCCATCGAACAAGATACTGAAGTCGAAAATCGAAGCATTATTTCGACTACTTATCGTGTACACAGACACAAAAATAAAAAAAAAAATAAAAAAAAAAATAAAAAAAAAACACACATCATTGTAAAATCAATACATTCATCGTTTCACTCAGAATCTAAAACATTGTTAATGTTTCAGTACATACCAAAATGAATCAACATACATAAATACTAGTCTAATAGAGATTAATTGCATCGATTGACATGCTGTATAACCTATACTATATAATGTTTAGTCAAATAAAATCACGAGAACTTGTAAATTTTACCTCAAATCGTATGAGATATTTTAAATCTATGGAAATTCATCTATTATTAACATGGTATGGCGTTGGGGGAGTGTCACACCGTTACGATAGTCGTTAATGCGACACCCCAACCCCACCCCATCCTAAAAATCTTAACTTGCTGTGCCACTGGTAAGTACTTAGCTACATATATATTATATATTATAAATACACAATATACATACACCATACGGTTTCCGCATGTGTTCCGATCCAGTGACGGAACACATTTGATCGACCCGAACGGTAAACACCGGCACGTAGCGGTAAACGCACCGCACAGTGTATTTTTTGCGCACCGGACCTTGACTATCTCCTCTCTATCTATTGGAATATTTTAGATTCTGAGTGAAACGATGAATGTATTGATTTTACAATGATGTGTGTTTTTTTTTTTATTTTTTTTTTTTTTTATTTTTTTATTTTTGTGTCTGTGTACACGATAAGTAGTCGAAATAATGCTTCGATTTTCGACTTCAGTATCTTGTTCGATGGGAAAGTGAATATCGTTGGTGCATTGGGGAGGTCAAAATTTTAATTTCCCAGTAGTTTTCAAAAGCGATGTGAAAAACAAAAGAAAAATTAAGGAAAAACGGGAATTTTTACGCAAAATCGATTTTTAACAAAATCGATTTTGGTTATTGGTGTAACTCTAAAACAAATGACCGTAGATGCATGAAATTTTCACTGGTTGTTTATATTTGCATTTTCTATACACCATAAAATTTACAAAATATTTTGACTCTTTTTGAGCTGTTTACGGCCATTGTCAGTTTTCAATTTTCTTAGTTTTTTTTTCTATAAATATCAATAAAATTTTATCTGTTGAGTAAAAAAGCTTGAAAATTTAATAGAAGGCTCCTAGGTTATTGTTTCAAAGGCAGATGAAAAAAATTAAAAATCCTTAGTCACAGTTTTTAATTATAAGCATTTAAAGTTCAAATTTTGACAAAATACGGAAAAATCACGAAAAATAGCAAATTATTTTGATGAGAATTCATAAAAATTTTTCTTTTCAAATCTAAGATTTGAAAATGTAATATAAGATTACTCATAAGTTTGTCTACCTTTATCAAAAAAAAAATGTCTAGAAGAAACTTAAATTAAATTTTTATGAGCGTCTGAAATTTATATTTTTACAACATTTGATATTTACTCGATTTCTCATGTAACAATTTTCTTATTTTATTGTAATTAAAAAACGAATGACTGTAGATACTTGAAAATTTCACTGAATGTTTATATTAGCATTTTCTATACACCATAAAATGTTGAAAATATTTTGACTCTTTTTGAGCTGTTTACGGACATTGTCAGTTTTCAATTTTTTTAGTTTTTTTTCTATAAATATCAATAAATTTTTATTTGTTGGGTAAAAAAGCGTGAAAATTTAATATAAGGCTCCTGATATATCGTTCTAATAGCAGTTGAAAAATATTAAAAATACATAGGCACCATTTTTTTTTATAAGCATTTAAAGTTCAAATTTTGACAACATTTATCAAATTTATAATTTATTAATTATTTTGTAGTTAAAAATTTATAAATTTTTAACTTTTATGGCTAAGGATTGAAAATTTAAAACAAGGCTCCACGTAAATAGGTTATATTTAAATTACTTTATTCACAATAATATCATCAAATATACTTGGTAAAATCATAGGCTGACTGACCGTTTTCGCTCAGAATCGTTTTTCTTATACAATGATATTATATCATTGAATTCAAATTTAACACCATCCATTACAGCGACCCACTTGTAACCTACCGTACAGCAGAGCGACATCCACTTATCCACCTTTTTTTCCTTTGGTTTTTTTTTTTAATATTATTATTTTTTTCTAAACACCGACTTTAGATATTATGGTTTATGTAGTATTCCCGTGAAAACAAAAAAAATAATATAATAATATAAATAGACAAACTCGATATAGCTGCGGTGCCTGATAATAATATATTATGTATGATTAAGGCCGGCCTTTCGTATTACCGTTGGTATTATAACGATATTGATACTATTTTGGATTTAGCTATTTTTCAATAAACATTAATTATACTTCACGTTAAGTACTTGCAAACAAACTTTTAAGCCCGATGCGATCGTAATTCATGAGATTTTCAATGACGATATATTGCATTACATTTAGTTTATACCAGCTGTTGCTTATAAGGATATACCATTTATTAGCTATAATACTATTTCTTTTTTTAAATTTAAAATTATCGCAAAATATGAATACATAAAAAAAACTGTTTATAAAACATGAGTTAGATATAGTGATTGTCTGAGAACTCAATCATTATTGTAATGCGTAGACTCGATAAGGATTTTGAAAACGTCATTAAATTATTGTATCAATATATATTTATAATTAATTGAATGGAACATACTTACATTTAGGACATGATGGGTGCAGGCTCAGATGTCAGAAAGTTGTGAACAAAAATGTTCGTCACACACAATTATAGTCACTGTCTCGCAGACATGATTTCTATATGATAAATTAGATATTATCTCGTTTATTCTCGGCCAGTGCATGTATAAAACGGAATTTAAAACATCTACTAAACATCTCTATCTATTGGACATCCGTGATAATATTACATAATACATTAGTACAATATTATTATTTATTGTATGCTAATTCTTGTCATGAACATTTCTAAAATTCAGAAAAATATTTTAATCAGTTATATCAGTGCATTATTTATACTGGCAACTATATTGTTGTTCTCATCTTTGTGTTTCGACGTTAGACCTCCGTATTAATTCACCGCGTTACACTGCGTTACAGTTTAAATTCATAAACTCACATCTTGTGTCGTGACAAACGAATTTATCCACGTCTGAGGGTAAAAGAAAGAATGATAATTTTTTTTTTTATGTGAAGCAAATAGGAACGTCAATTAGTTTCGGATCAGTTAGAATGGCAATACGCGCCAGTCAGAGGAAAAGTTCTGAATTAAAAATAAAAAACTTCTAGTCTTGGCCTAAATAACATAATTGCATTCAATTAAAACATTAGTATATAATAGAACGCGTGAAGCTGTTGCTAATAGAAAATTCATTGAAAATTCCCACAAAATAAAAACTATAAAACAGTAGGCATCATGTATACTATATAATAAATAAAAACATAAACTGTAACATATTATATATATGTAATTGGATGTATGATACTACTTATTTAATTCCATGCTCGATTAAAATTATATAAATTTTAAACCATAATCGGGGTTAAAACATGGATTTTTAATGTTTTAATAAGTTTTTTTTTAAATGAACACTCCACCTATAGCCACTATTATTATACTGTTGAATGATAATTTCGTCCAATAATTTTTATATTATAGAACAGAATTAAAGTCTTCGTAAATGTAATCACGTATACGAATCCAATCAATCAATAGCTAGTAGTAGATATACACGAGTGTTACTTAAATCTCTTTAAATTATTAAGACACTCAATGTTGAATATAGGTACTTTATTCTTTAAATGCATATATATTTTACTATCGTGTTGACCAATTTAGCGTGGTCGGATGATAATTGAGATATAATTTACACTGACATTTGACGATTTGAACAGAACTTAATCAATTACTACATGTTATTATATATACTAACTACAGTTTACGCCGAGTCAATGGTAATATGTATATAATACGCATAATATTATATAGTATATGGCTATCGATGATCATCCTTCATGGACCATAATATAAAACTATAATACCATGATATAGTATTATACAATACGAAATCCGCACGATGCATTGGAGTATTGGACTACGAGATCGACTCGTATACTTATATAATAAAATAATATTAAATAAACACAGTTTTATCGTTGACACGATCCATGCCGATTGAGTGGAATGACTGCTGCAATATTACCTATTATGTCGACAAAGTATCGACGGCGTTGTGTATTATCGTTTTCCGCTTGCGATTTAAAAAATGTATTGTAAATTCGAAATCATTAGACATGTTACCCACTGCTGGTATACGTAATACACTAAAAAACGTATATTATTATGTATAGACTGTATACCTCCCGATGTCCGAAAACCTGCAAACCAGTTGTCTCCGAAATATATGCTACAGGTCAGGTCGTTGTCGCCAACACTATTATCATTGTATTTATTATGTATATAGTATACACCTAATACTATATTATTATATTATTGACTATACCTACCTATTGGGTTATATTATTTGGTATATTATTACAAGACGGAAACGGGTCGCGTTAGTTTTGTAATCGACTTCTACGATCATATAGGTACAATATGCATAATATATAGATATGTATACATCCAAATATAATAAAACCATCTATGTATTATGTAAAGTATATATACACAACTAATGTGCAGTATAAGTACTAATATATGTATTTTTCAATACCCATCAACTGCACCTTGGACGATTTCGTTTCGACGTTAGTCGAGTACCTACAATCTACATGTTATGCAAAAAGCTTCTTTTTTGTTGTTTTTAATGACCACACGGCGACTATCGTGTATAATAACTGCAACACCCTACGCAACGTTAATAATAATATGTTAAATTACATTATTATTTTCTGCTGTTGCAGTGGTTTTGTATACATTCTACGGTATTATATAAAGACTATAGTTTGTAGAGTGTGATCTTAACTTATACTTAGATTGATTTAAAATTCTGATTCGAGCAAGTATAGTATATAATTGACCTCTTAATTTTCAAATACCTTCTTAGATTTTTTTTAACTGTTCTGGTGAAGAAAATCAAAATATACAACTGGCTGTACCGTATACGGTGGCGTAAATTGAGATTGAGTTTTGATAGTAGGTACCTACTCCACAACATTTCAACTGAATCTCCATCACTTTCTACCAGTTATTTAACATTTGGTCCTATATAATATATTTATATATCATCAACATTTAATGGAAAGATTATACATATAAAATATTATATATTGTATATTGATTATTGACTACTGTTATATATTTGTATTATTAATTTACAGGATATAATGTATACATTTAATAACTTAACAATATTATCACACTACGTTAATTCCTACAATATTTTGTCCACTGATATTTTACTTATGAACCTATTACCTTATACCTATTTCCTTGTTATCTAATAATTTATCACCAAATATATCAGTCTTATTTTTGTTTTAACTTACAAGTTCATACCTATCTGCTGCAAAAGGCAAAGTCTAATGATTTGCAGACGACAACAATAAAGTACAATCTCGTCATTATTCCCACAAGTTATTACTTATTACTTACTATATTATTACACAATCAACATTGTCTTCAAAAAAACAAATCGATTTAAAAAAAATCAAATATTTCACGATTTCCTCACTTATTTCTGCAGACTTCAGATACCATTATATTACTGCAATATACCCATGGGTGTGCTCTTACTGCCCGTGAACGGTTTGAATAGATTTTTAAGGGCCGAACCGGTCTATAACCGTTCAAGTTGGGTCTTCTTGTAATGCTCAAATTATGAAAAACATGTACAAGTTGGCTGTCGAAAGTGAGTATTGAATTACCGAGCAGATATTTTCAGTATCAGCCTATCCTTAACACAGACCACAGTACATTGTAATATTGTATACAAATACAAGATGTCGCGACAAAGGTTACATTTTTTCTTTGAGTTGAAATTGAAAAATGTCAACTAAATGGTCACGTATAAGGCCGCGTCCGAGTGAAAATATGAGCCGGCAAAAATGTCGGCTGCGCCTGACTCGAAACTCTGCGCGCGCCTATCATCGCATATACCTCCTACATAGGTAATAATTGTACAATGTGCACATACCGCGTGTGTACCTACAAACTGTATAATATAATATTGCACACGGATTGTATGTGGACAGAGATAATGTACCATTATTGGATGATAATAATATTATACATCTGCACGTGTGTGCATTCTGCAGCAGTGGTATAATATTATATTATATGTATTGGCACCGACCGACTTGTGTGCGTGCGTGTCACGCCTCTTGGCAAATAGGCTAAAGTCGCGCGCACATTCCGCCGCGCTTACAAACGCGTACCTTATAGTATAAATATACGCCGCCGCGTACGTGCGTGTGCGCACTTTCTACGGGTCGGATGATCGTTTATTTTTCCATTATAATATTATGTATTATATTATAATATATTATCGTCTTTGTCATTGTTTTCGCGCACCGCGAGTAGTACCTACCTATATAATATACCTACCCATATTATATTCGTTCGGCCCGACGTCGCGAATCCCCCGCGGTCACTTTCGCGCCCGTTGGAAAATCGTTTTTTAATCCTCCAAAACCGAAATGGCAAAAAAATTAAAAAATCGAAACTGCACAGCACATAATAATACCCACCACACTCGTTTTGGTCGTTTTATAGTCGAACACGCATCGCGGTCGATGCACAGAGTGTGTAAAAACACGCGTGGGAAACGGCTGTGTATCGGTTCGCATCGATACAACAGGTTTTTCGCGCTGTATATATATATATATATGTACAATATACATAGAGTATGTATATACCGCAATATGATATTACGTATGGAATCGTATATAATATAGTATATAATAAATAACATTAATAACTAAACGGTACCGAGAACCAACCTATGCAAATGTATATAGAGGACCTGCTGCAGTGCAACGTAAATAGGTACACGCTGTGCATATTATTGTCATATGAATGTATTTTTGGAGGTTGGCACATAAGAGGGTGGGTCCCTTAACAGCGCTCGTCTTGTTATTTCAATCACGTTTCATTGAATTTTGAAAAAATATTCGCTCTAATCGACATAATATATTGCACCAGATTTGCACTTTTAAGTTTGAATGCGCGGTTCATAGTGAGTCCGTATCACTTAGCACACTTTTTTAAACCCGTTGATTCAATAATTGAAATTTATACGTCTGCAAAGATTTCTCAAAACTCAAAAAATCCTGTGTTGACTATAAGTTGGCTCCCCTGCAGTTGTTTCAGGGCTTTCGGTCTTTTTTGTAGTAGTTAGTAACTTTTCATCCCGAAATTCAACCCCTAAATGTTGGCTCAAACGTGAATTTTGTTTCTGCTCACGAAAATTTAATATTTTTCGTTTATATATTTTAGAGTTATTGGAGTCGGTTATTGGAATCGGTTAAACAAAATAAAATAGCCATTATCATTTGATCAGATTTTTTGTTTATTTCATGGAAACTTGATATAAATAAATATAGGCGTCGGCCGTCGGGGATTCATTTGGAAAATCATCGCTTTTCTCATACGGTAGGCAGTGGGCTGCAAACTTACAAATATGTACGTACCTACTAACAACATGACCGCACAATTTTGGAAAATTCCCTACTTTGCAATTATTTAAAATTGTATTATTGTTTTTATTTATATATCTTGTACATTACAAAATATATTAAGTATTCAAATTGTATGCGCTGCGATTTTTGAACGCAAAAGATTAAAATATGTGATGGTGCGCGAAATACGCATAAATGTATAATATTTGGCTGTCTGACCTTCTGTTTATCTGTTTTACCGGAATATGGCTTCGAAACTGGTGAACCGATTTTGACGGGGTTTTCCTGCAGCCCACAGAAGGAGGTGGACCTGCCCAGAGTGCTATAGACCAAGTAGCAACCCGGGTCCCCATTCGTAAATTATGATCCGGCTAATTTGATTATATATACTAAATCTGTTTAGATATATCCCTCGAGTAAACATACGCGTTTTGTATATTTTAAATATTAATAATAGTTTGTATAGTTTTAAATGTTTAATATTTCTATAGTTTGATCTCGCAGGTTTACGACGTGTCGTTGTCAGTTATTGTAAAATAAATAATGAAGGACGATGGTGTTGTAGGATATAATGTCGTGTAAAAAATTTAACGGGATTTATAGGCAAAGGATTTATAGGTATATATGTCAAAAATGCCTGTGCGGCGACATCTGTATCTCCATCGAGATAATAATAACAATATATAGTATATTATACCATGCCATTAATTGAACACTGCAACGGTGTACCTATATAATATAATATCCACTCATATAGTCGTGTTTCTATAACATGATAATATCTCATAACATCCGATAAATAGCCTATAGACAATAATACAATACGCGTCCGACACAATAATATAATATTATGAATATTGAATAGCAAGGCGATAATATTGTATATAGTAACAATAATAATTAATAATAATAATAATATATTATATATATATATATATATATATATAGATACGTAGGCCTTATAGGTATGTTGTACACGTCTTGTACTGCTATTCATCGACATAAACGATGATATGCCTACACGACCCGCGGTTGCAAGTCGCCTAGAACCAATTGTTGCTTTTGGAGGCCATATACGCGTACCTATTAGTTCGTTGCAATAATGTAGCTACATATATAGCTATTATGGGTAGGACGCCGTTTGATTAATCGATGTCACATCCATCGCATATTGCACGGTGCAGTTATGAATCGAATTAGAATGTTTACATCGAATACTCATATTATTATAGTGTTATAACTAAAGACCGGATTTATATTCTCTTAAAATACCTTAAATATGATGCTAATATTCTCGAAAAAACCTTAAAATATTCTCATTATATTCTCTTAAAAATTTAAAAAATATACAAAAAAAAAGCAAAAATATGCAAAAATAATCAATAAACATCATTATATTTACTTTAATATGCATTTAACATTTTTTTTTTTCAATTTTATATTAATAGTGAGTTAATTATTAGGTATTCATAGTTTCGTATTCTAATGGAATATTATTGCACTTTAGTAAGAGTTGGAAATGATAAAATAAAAAATTGTAAATGTTCAAAAAAATTTTTTCTTGGTACCGTAATATTAAAATTAAAAATAAATACAAATTTTTTCTCACAATTTACGAAATATTCCAAAATATGCTAAATGAGTTAAATATTCTCTAACCCATAAAATATTCTCAAATATGCAAAAAAAACTTTTTTCTATGCATTCAGAATTGAACAAATCATCCACATTTTTTACTCTCATAAGACTGCATAGACCCAGTAACGATATGTAAAAACATATAAATCCGGTCTTTAGACTTATAACCTATAGAATGCAATCTAAATGATCGAACAACACGCATCGACGAGGCAATATTATAAAAATTTTATTTTTTAATAACAATATAATATTGTTATAAATATTGGCGCTGGCGCGACAGTTGTATTGCAGTTATAAAATGTCGGATATTCCATAAAATTACGAAATTGTATTTTACTACGTAATGATATATTATAAACATGTGAGCTCAGAAATTATCGCTATGCCTTATATAGAATATGATAATGTGAATACTAATTAATAATTATTCACGCATTAATTTTACTCAACGCGCACTGCCCCCAACAACTTATCGGGAGGGGTAACGTTTTTTTTTTATACCCGGTGATTTTTTTCATCAGCCTACAGTCATTTTCGAAATGATTTATTTTACACAGAATGCGATTTATTTACAACACCAGCTATATAATATCTGTTTATTTATTTACATTATTTTAAATTTTTCCATTTATCGAATAATTATATAATATATGAATAGTAGGTATATGTCTACATATTATGACCACACGCCACCGTTATTACAACAATAGGTACAAATCTACCAATTCATACGCCGACCTCAAACCGTTCGATTAACAGACCTGGCTGGGGCGTAGTCGCAGTCGAGGACCAACGGAGGACTTTGGGGTTTCACTTCCGGTCGCTATAGTTTCGACGACTATATTTCCGCGGAATCGGCGGTGTTTCGTCGTACACATTTCCGGTAATCGCGTGATTACGCGTTGATCGGCACCGCCACAGCCCACAGCCCACAGCGAACCGTTAACAATTTTCCCGACCATTCCTGGATCACGTATGACGCAGTGGCGTGTTCAGCTTTTTTTTTAAAGGGGATATGAAATTTTGATTATTCTCAGACCACGTTATAATAGTATATAGCAGTAAATAATATACTTTCATTGTTTTATCATATATTCGATTTAACAAAAATAAGCAGCCCAATCCAAGACAACACCAACAAAATCGTTACATTTCTAAAACTTATTGATACGTACAACTTAATCTAAGGAAACCATTGTAAATTATTTATTTTTAAACAGTAGGCATATATACCATGTTGTAATTGTTTTTAATTCGGCTCGGTTACATCAATATAACAATATAAAAATGTGGCCAAATCGCACATATATTATTATATACCTACATAGAAGTAAAAAAAATTAGATTTTTGGTCAACAATGTGTAGCGTTATAAATACTTCTATAACTATAATATAATTTATTATCATATTACTCATATTAGCACATTTTAAAAAGCAAAAAATGGACTTAAATTAGTGTGACCAGTTTAATACATCACTCTGCACACGTATACCTATATATAAATATACTGAATGTCATGCCGAAAGCCGTTTATAACTTACATTATATTATACAGGTAATATACCATATACGTATATACATTTTTATTCGATGTACCGCGACACTGTGACAATGATGCGCACGTGAAATAAATGGCTACAGCATCGTCGTTACACAATAGACGTAACCTATTATATTGAATTGGTTCGTCGGGTTGACGGTCTGTGGGGATTAAAATATTTCGCTAGACGCGGTCGCCAATGACATAAAGTAAAACTAGAAGGAAAAAAAAACTCGTTTTCTAACAGATTTGCCGAGATATTATAGCTAGGTAACAACATCTAGCGCGCGTTCGTATGTGTAATTATATTGTATTATATTATTATTAGGTACGTATATAATATATTGTGTAGGTACTCTGCGAATGTGTATTTTAACGGGTTTAGTTCGCGTTTTCGTCACGTTTTAACAGCTCATTATTAATGTATTATTTCCATCGGCGTGCCTGTTATAGTGCGTATACGAGATCGCTATTTCTGATGTCACAATTTTATCTGTTGAAAGTAAATTCATTGCAGGTATCTATAATATGCGGGTAAAGGCGTAAGGCTAACTTCTACTGTGACATTACGTATAATTAATTCTGAAGACTTGAATTCCTTTACGTGCATGCACGCTCAATAATATTACACTTTATAGTGTTGATAAAATAAATTATTGATGATAAGAAGCTGAAACTTTGCTCAGACGAATCGCAGCAGCTGAGTACCTATATTTTATAACTATTTTTTTAGGAGGTTTTTGAAGTCTTGGACGTTATACTCATACAGTTATACACATATATTTAGTATAACCATGTTATAATAAATTAATAACCAATAACCATACCTATCACATATGTAAACATTTCGTTTGATCTTTGATATGGGTCTTGTTTATAATAAATAATAATCTTGTGTTCTCCGCATTAATATACTGAAATGAGTTAGTATAGTTTACTTTACGGTAGATTATAATCTACCGTGGTTTGCTTATAGTCTAATATGCAATCTCGTGGATCTCGGGTGACCTGATAATTATATTTATCTCTAAAAAGAGAGGAAACATATTATAACACCTATAACCAGTTAAGAGGGAATTCTGTAAAATAAAAAGTTGAAAATGAACCATAAAGAGTCCCATACAAGAAATTAGTTAGGCTGAACCGATTTAAAACTATCACACAGCATCATACCGCACCGAGATAATAAACCATTATGTAAATGATAATATTGTGGTCCAAACATCCTGGTGCATTTTTTTCACACCGATTTAGCCTAGCGAATTTATAGATAAGCGTCCTCTTGTCATTAAAAATAAAATGTAAACAATAAAATAAATACCTATGATATTATATATTTTTAAACTGCAAATGTCTATAAAATATAATTATTGATTATCTTATGAAAATGATTATTAAATTATCTTTCTATAATTATTACAGTCAGAACACTGAATCTTTTTTGGATCATAGTCGACCTGATGTATGTTTTATATTACGTACAGTCATACGTAAATTATTTTACACTTTGAACCCGTGATAGTATTTTTAATTTTTTATCAAGGATGAGGGGCTAAAAAGTAAATTCGCATTGAAGGACTAAGCCTTATTCCTAGTCCCACTAGTTAAACCGACGCCTCTTAATATATATTAATGCTACTTATATAATATGTATTTCGTACTTTTGCGATAATATTAACGGCTGCAATCGTTATGGGGCACGAACCAGTTTTCTGTGTAGAATAAAGTACAATTTGGAACACCACAAACGGATGAAGTATACGATGATACCTAATATAATTATGCAGTGCAATTGTGCAAACGAATAATAATAATAATTATTATTATTATAATGATTAGGGACAGCCCGGACAGGATTTATACATGCAAATGCATATATGAATTGGAATAAGCTTTTTGAAATCTGATGAGAATTGACCCCGATTTAGATCATTCTTATTAAAATAAAGCTAATTGTATTCAACGTTTTTACATATTAAATGCATATTTAATGCATATTTGTAGTTTTATAGTGCATATTATTATTATAGCACATATTATATTTGTTTTTCGTCGTATTTTCACGTTCACAGCCACATAATAACGATAAAATTACGACCAGTCTGTATTGCCAAAGATGAGATGAAATACTCATATACTCAGTGCCGCAACTAGGCTTTGTGGGGGCCCTAGTGCAAATTTTATTGTGGGGCCCTTTTAATGGGATTTTGTCATAACTTAATTTTATTACTGTAATAAATTATATTTATAATTTTTCTAAAAAATATTTTTACTTTGATTAGAGAAAATTCTTTATAGAGTACCTAGTCAATTTTTTTTGTTTTCTAAATATTCTTGTTCTTATTGTTTTTTAAACATTAAACCTTCATTATAAAAGAGTATGCAATAAATTACTTACTTTTGTAATTTCAACTTAATTTTTAAGCATTTACACTGTAATGACTAATGAATGTCATAAATTGTTATCATAAAAATATTAAGTATGTACCTAAATAAAATATTATAAAACGTCTTAGAAGATGTGTCTAAATACACACAATCACAATATAAGCTAAATATTAAATACTAAATATGAACAAATAAATTATTACATAATATTATAATATTTTATTCTTGTAGTTTTATTACCTACTCTATGGATTGATTGTTGATTTAATTTCCACACATAAATATAATTATCAAACAAACATTTTGTGTTTTTGCCGTTTTTGGGGGCCCCACTTAAGTGGAAAGGAGACCTATTTGGGGGTGCTACGCACCCCCAGTCCCCCCGCTAGTTGCGGCACTGCATATACTACATATATATATATTACATTATATAGATTAATTAATTTGCATTAAACAACTTCTGAGTTCTGATCATCCAGAGCAATAAGGTAAAATATGAATTCTATCTTAGTTTTCACTTTTTATTAATGTGGTCTAATATTTAATATATATTGAAGATAAAGAATATGTTATATGGCAAAGAACTTAGTGAGACGACGAAATACTTTTTATACTTTTAAAATCTTTCTATACCTTTTTTAATACTTATTTTTTTCATTATTTTCAAATAAAATATTTTCGATTCAATTTTAAGTGCATATTTTGAGGATTTTTTGTACACATAAATCCGGTCTTTATAAGTTATAATAATGATAAATCGTTGTCGTTTGCAGAGCTGCCACTGCGGCTCTGGTGGAGAAGCAGAGCAGCGAAATGTTGGAGCTGATCAACGAGAAGCGCAGCGAGTACATGATGGCCGAATCGCTTTATCTGGACGACTCGACGATACCGGACGAGACGGCCGAGGCGCTCAACGACAACGTGCAACCGTATCCGGGCAAGGCGCCGCTGCCCCCGTCGCCGCACGGTGTGGCCCAAGCAAAGTTCCAGCTGTACTCGGACCCGTTGGAGTTTGCGCACATCGACCAGATCGCCATATCGGTAAGACCCTGGTATAAATGTTACGAAAGATATCGAAAGCTTCGTCGAAGCTGTAATAATTGCTAATAAATGTCCTAACAGCAAAAGTTAATACCTAGGTAAAGGTATGACGGGTACTAAAACATTGCACATATATATGAACACAGTGAACTCTATATAGACAAGACCATAATATTTTAGGTATTTTATCAATTAAAAGGATATTGGGTTAGGTAATCGATCGTAGCGCTTGATACAAGTTTTCTAGGACTGATTATCCCTGATTATTATATCAATTTTATATGGCGTTTCGAACAAAATGTGAGCACGTAAGGCAACCGTCCGTAAGTCGTGCTCTTTTTCCCGTCAACCACTTGTCGCGTTTATATTATATGCCTATTGCAGGCTACTCAAGTACACCATCATAATAAAATATTACAGTCGGATATATCTGTAGGCCATAGGTATTTAAACAGTCAACACTCGACCTGCAATCCTCATTAATAATTTTATTGTTATTATTTTATTATATTATTGTGTTAGCAGTGATAACTGTGTCGAGATACAGAACAATTAAAAGTAATAATGATAATAGGTACACATTTAACCAAACACAATTAATTCTATCATATTTATCGGTTTATCTTGTTTTTGAATTAAAAACACCTATCAGTCTACCTACACGGACTTGGGTTTTAATTATTAATAAACGTATATGGTAACCATTAATTGCAGATAATGTTTGTTTGTTTGATCATCGTAGGTTAACGGTTTAACTCCTTTTTAATAGTAATTATAGTAATTAGAAGGAACTATAAAATATTTAGTAATTTGTTCGAAAACCATATTAAATAGCTTAAGAGTGATGTATAGTGATAAACCTAAATAATAATTTGTAGAGGTCCAAAAAGAAACTATAGTAACGTTTCCTACATTAAAGCAACCAATACTTTTTTAACAGTCAAAATTTTTTTTTTTTTAAATAGCTATAGGTACCTCCTATAGTTACTATATGTATTATTATAAATTCTATAGTTATTGAAAAATGTATAGCAACGAAGTACCTGCAAACTAATAATGCCTATTTAATAGATGATGGTTTATCCATTTCGAATATTTTACAGTGATTTTTTTGAACTCGTTTGAAAAAAAAGCTTTCTCGGTACGATGGCTGAAGTAGGTGTATAACCTAAGGTAGGCATTATAACACGGGAAAAAGTGACTAAACACTCTGTCTATAGACTTTGATGATCCTTTTCAAACGATAGTTTCCGTTATTAAAACCGTTTTTATTTTCGATTCGTTCTGGTATAGTATACAATGACAAGAAAACATACAATAACGTTTAGCGCTACATTTCTACGTTTCTTGAGAAATATTAAAACGAATATATTTGACAGCAGTTTTGATGTGTTTATCAATTATATTTTATCCACTAGGTATTACGATTTATGAGCATCATTATATTATATTATAAGTTATACGATTACCTGCTGTCATAACTAACTGTTAATCCCTCGTATATAAATACAATCTGTGGCGTAGACAGGAATTTTAATTTGGGAGGGGGGAAATTTGTTATATTGTCTAAGATAAATGGCAGGGTAGTGCTCTCTAGGTAGTAATATTATATATTAAAAAAGATAATGGAGGGGATCTATCCCCCAAAACTCCCACCATGTATACGATCATGTTATAATAACATAGTTATTTATGACATTTTAATAAATAAAAATAGTAATATATTGTGTAACTACAAAATCATTTTTACAATATATTCACAGAATAGAACAAAATAAATTCTAATATTAATGTAATATAAAAATATGTATAAAACATAAATAACAATTTTAATTTTTCAATTTAATGAGTTAATAATATTATATAATATATATTTATATTGTACCTGATGATGATATTCACAGGTAGCGCAAGAAGACCAAAAAACCTTTACAGATTTAGTAAGGATGTTGGTGGGAAAATGCGGTTCAGACATAGAAAAAGCCAGGTAATATATAATATTTTTAAAAAGTTAATGTATATAACATTATATTATATTACATATTATATGTACCTAAGCATTTAGTTGTAGTGCCATTGATTAAATATACCACTATGTTTAATAAATGGTAGCACTTATTAATTATATATATTGAAAATATCAAAATAGATAATGAATAATTTTAGATTTTGATAACTGCATTCGATTTATTTTCTTAAAAACTGCAGATGTCTAATTCATACAATTTATTTATAAATGTATTCTGTATTTTCATTCCAACCCAGTGTTTACTATTCAAATTAAACCGTAAATAATAAATTACAATTTTCGTCACGACTGTTGTTATCTAGGACGATTTTCCGATGGATTACTGTCAAAAACTTAAATACAATGAATTTCGATGACAATCTGAGGGGTGACACGCCAATGGGCCTCCTCAGAGGTATTAAACACGGAACGGAAAGTTACCACGTACTGTTCAAACGACTATGCAGGTACGTTTACAAAATAATCATCATACTGTAGTGGTCTTTACGCCTAACACGTATTATAATTAGGTTTAATACTACAATATATTATTGAATGATTGATTTAATGCCAAAGACCGTCCGAAACACTTTGGGACGCTATATAATTTAGCAAGGCTGGGCAAGTTTACGGGTTTTTTAACTCGTTAAGTTAAGTTATTTTAAAATAATAAAGTTAAGTTCAGTTAAAAGTTATTCATATTTTTTTCGTTAACTCGTTGACTTTGAAAAAAGTAACTTAACTTAGTTTTAAGTTAACATTTTCAAATTTGCAAAAATAAAAAATTCCAGACACATAATATTATGGTTTATTAGATAGTTTTTCTTTACACTCAAGAAAATTACTGGAGAAATTTAAAATAATACATCAAAGGAAAAACCTCATTAAAAAAATTGCATTATTCTTCGGACGAAAATGTTGATACTTTTGAATAAAACTAACTTGATGATAACACGTTAAATTAAAAGTTAAGGTTAAAAGTTAATTTGAAAAAAGGTAACGAGTTAATTAACTTAATTAAAATAAATTTAAAGTTTTAACTTAATTTTAACTTTTAACTCGGTAATGCCTAGCCTCGTTAAATTTAGCATCATTTATCATATTTACCAACCTAAAATTCATAACAAATTGAATGCGCAGCTATGCTGGTTTACACTGCGTCGTCATCAAAGGCTACTCGAAGTCGGCCGGTTACCAACCAGGTGTTCATTTCGAAGACAGTCGATTCCGAAACTCGTGGAACGCCGTCTACGTAGCCGGCGCATGGCGGTTCGTGCAATGCAATTGGGGCGCACGGCATCTAGTCAACGCCAAAGAAGTGCCCAAAGTGGGAGCTAAAGGGAAATCCGACAGTTTAAGGTTAGCTATGAATTATATCTTGACTAGCTATTTAAGGATTTTTTCGCGTTTTCATCATATACAAATAACGTTACCTACTTGTTTGACATCACAATTTACAACGTGGTGTGAGTAGGTACGAGGTAGGTAACTACCTATACCTATATACTTAATAAGTAATAAGTAACAACTCTCATAACAATTATTAACGTCTCATGTCTTGAACCGTGAAACGATTTCCGAGTCAGTATACATCAATAGGTACCTGTCTGCTTTCAATCCTGTATAAATGCGTACTATGGAGCATATAATATATTTATGTGAAAACAATTTTTTATTATAACTTACACGTTATAATAAATGTATTTTAAAATACCTAAATTGAGAAGTTGCACGCTCACCATTATACTTATTCATTGTCAATATTATTTTACTTGGATTAAAGTGCAAAATGTTTTATTTGAATCATAACTATTTTAAAGTTATTACTTATTTAAACTTCAAAGTGTGTTTTTTACGATACCCGCTTTTAAAAAAATGAAATGCCAGCACTCATATTTTTGTTGTTTATCGATTTTATACAACACAATAATATAATATTAATGATTAATATTTAATACCAATACGATATTTGGCAGGTATGAATACGACGACCATTACTTCCTAACGGACCCACGAGAGTTTATCTACGAATTTTTTCCACTGCAACCCGAATGGCAGTTACTCAAAAACCCTATCACTCAACGAGATTTTGAGGATTTACCATTCGTCAGGTCTCTGTTCTTTAGATACGGCCTCTACTTCCCAGACTCCAACACAAAAGCTGTCATGTATACGGACGCAACAGGTAATATATTATACCTATATAATATGACTTAATTACTTTTATGGTAGGTAGTTTATATATTATAAATAAAATATAACTGTACCTATAAAAATATGGAAATATGATATAATTAATGAGTAATGACTAATTAAGGTGATACTGCGTTATTGTTATTATTACTAGTGTACTAAATTATTATTGTTCTTGTTATATACAATATACATATCATATTCATATTATTTTAAGATTTTAAACCTTAAAGTTTAGAGTATTTATAGCAACATAATAAGGCCCCATATAATACACTTATGAGTTACGACAGTCCATAAATAATATCACGCGTAGGTAGTATAAAGTATAAATTAATATAAGAAATAGGAACTATACCTATTGTCTATCATAAATTAACAAATTACCTAGACTAATGAGGAAGTAAATTTACTTTTAACTTGCTTGAGTATAGGTGCAGTTGGCTGAAAAAAATGAATTTTAATTTATAACTACTGAATGCAAAATCACGAAACAAATGATAAAAAATTCTTATTTTTATACGTTATATTACATTATTATTCATTGTACATATTTATCAACAATTCTGACATTAATTTTTTATTCAAGTGGAACTGATTTTCCTGGGTAACTTCTGCGTGATGAAAACTAACCCCTCGAGTTGATTGGTTAGACTTAGAAGTTAGAGCATCTGGAAATGTATAGTATTAAAGCAAAATTAAAAGTTATGAAAAAAAAAATTCCTAACATACCTTAAATTACAAATGGTTATCTTAAGGTATAATATAATCGCACGGTAGTTTAGCGTAATGATATTGTGCAGTCTATATTATAATAAAATATTTATGATACGACCTATACCTGTAATATTATAAATTATGCAAATCGATGTCGTCTCGCAACACGCTACACTAAATCCTGTCGAATGCCACGCAATTATAATCAGACTTTCGTCAATCTAGCGATTTCTACATTAAAAAGCGTGGTAAATCGGCAAAAGAATATTATATACGTACCTATACAAGACCACCAAAAGTGGATTTCTATAATGACAGCATATAATATATATTATGTATATACTATGTACCTAGGAAACCGTATTTTTTGCGTGGCATAGATTTGCAGTATTCCATCGATTTATGTACCGGAAAGGCGGAAACATTAATTTGTATACAAGCCAACTAAACTCGCGCGTACAATATATTTGGTTCTTTTAAAATATTTTTGTTGTATTTTCAATATGGCCCACGCGTGTGGACGGTTTAAAATTAATTCGTTTTTTCGACAATATACGTCTTGTTGGGCGGGCCATAAATTAAAAATACGCATATTTTTTAGGTGTCACGATAAAGTAGATAAAAAAAATCAGATGGTGTTAGACATAAATTTATATGGATCCATATACGCCAAGCTCGTATTATTATACTTTTTTGTATGATAATATAATATTTTATGTATTATATTAATATCGTTACTTATTGACGCCGTGGTCAATTAGTGACGTTGGAGAATCGAGATAATTATTTGGCGAGTCAAGTCTAATAACTGAGTAAAGTAATAATGATATTCTATCCGGCGCGGTGTAGCGGTTTCGAAATGACGCACGGACTTCTTCCGGCGTATGCGATACTGCGATGATGTCCTTAATAATTATAATCGCGTTACATTTGCCTCCGTGCGAAACCAGGAGGGCGTGAAAATATTATTCAAAACTTTCGCTCGCGGTGCACCAGCTGATATTTATAAATTTACGATTTCAGGAGCCGCTACAGTGAGAATAGCGATACCGACCAACATGCAATCCAACCTGATATTCCACTACAATTTGAAATTCTACGAGAGCGAAGGGGACACGTACGACGGAGTGAGCTTGAAGCGTTTTGTCATGCAGGTATAGAACGTTATTTATATTATTATATTACAAATAAAATTTAAATCCATTACAATCATACGGTGGCTATGTTTTATATGCATAGCCATACAGGGTGCTTGGATATCCTGCAGGAATATAGGTACTTGGCCGTCAAGTGTCTCCCGGTATTAAAAACAATTAAATTTACTTTGGTTTTTTTAAAACTTGTTTTAAAATTTGTTCTAGTCTTTAGAATTGGGTACCATATTATACAATTAAAATAATGATAGATTATTTGATATGAAGTACATTGTTTAACAACGTTGTTCATATATTAGAAACATGTATTCTTTCTATTAAGTATATCTATCAGTTTTCGAAACTCGCGAGTTTGAAAATAATAAGGATAAATTAAAGTTGTTTTTCAAATGAAATATCTATTAAGTATAATAACATCGAAGAAGATGTTTCTACAGTTGCTATACTTATTTTATAATAGACATTTATACAGAAATTGTTAATTTTTTTCTATTCAATTTATGTATTTCAACATTTTAAAGAATTGGATATAAAATTGTGAACATTTTTTTTTTTACTTTAGAGGCTTCAATATGGTTGCGTAAAATCTTGTCGATATATTTTGTTTTGTATTTTGAAAATCTGAGCTCGCTTTACAACATTATAATCACTATATAGGTATTAGGTGATTTAGGTCACAACGCATCGGCCGTGAATTTCTATAATACGCGCCTATATTATTTAATTATATGGGAATTGTGTTCTACTGGTTCCTTTAAATATGTAGGCAGTGACGCCGAACTACAAAAAAATCACTATGGCGAGTATCAAATTTTAATAGTAGGTAATCTACCCACCTACTAATTGGTAATATGTGTACGCAGAGGAACGCAGATATAATTCACTACATGACACTCGCCAAACTTGGGTATAAGGATCGGCGCCACTGTATGTATTTAAGCGAACCAGTTGGCCGATATGTATAACATAATATTATTATTATAGTGTAATGATCATTATTGTGCGTTTATTATATTATAATATACATCTGTGTGTGTGTGTGTGTATGGTTCAAGTCTGTCCTGGGCAATATCGTGTCGTTCCGCGTGCACGCGCCCAACAGCGGAGCGTTCCTGTTGGACATATTCGCCAATTCGGTGACACCCAAGGAGTATCTGACCGGTGAGCCGATGAAGTTTAAGAGCGTATGCAAGTTCAAAATCATTTGTGAAGAATTGCAAACTGTCATGGTGCCGTTGCCGGACTGCGCCAGCGGCGAATGGGGTCCTACGAAGGCCACGCGGCTCTTTGGCCTCATACCCATATCACATCAGGTATGTAACGCACGTGCAATACCCACCTAATGTCTAACACTTATGTATATATAAGGAGTATTAAAAAGACCTGATCAAAAAAAAAAAAAAAAATGATGCTATTTAAACGTATGACAAAAATTGTTAAAATTATATGATTAGTATTAATAAGAAACATACTCATGTCAGCAAATTCCCAAAGAAAATATTTTGAAATCGTTTATTACGTTCCAAATGAATTTAATCAAAAAAATATTGATATTTAAAAAAAATTCTAAAAAATAAACTACTTGACTTAGATAAATGTTTTTACTATCAAAATTGTTCTTATAATCAGATTCACAAATTGGCTATTTTGAATATAATATATATCCAAAAAAATTTAAATCAAATTTAAAATTTTTTATTTTCAGTTAAAAAATAAAAATAATTTTTCGTATAATATATGTGTGGCGCAAGTGACTATAAAAATTATGTATAAAAAAAAAAAATTAAAATATAGATTAGAACAAAAGTTATTTCAAAAGTCAGTTCTATCTGTTACACCCTGTATATTTGCAAAAGTTTAACGATTGTCCGGTGTAGGTACAAAGTATACAATTATATTATTTAGTAGATTTGTGTATACAGAACACATAACGCTTTTCATAATATAACGTCATACAGATATTGAATGCGTTTTAATCGTTTTTTTTTTTAAATCAAGGACCCACTGGTGTTCGCCGGCCGAGAACTGGAAATCCAGTTCCGGATGTCGAAGCCGCTGACGGATTTCATGGCCACGTTGCACAAGAACGGCGTGGAGGAGAAACGGCTGTCCAAGTACATATCGCACACGATCGTGGACGATTTCATCACGTTCCTGATCGGGTTCCCGGAAGAGGGCCAGTACGGTCTGGACGTGTACACGCGAGAGATATCGTCGCACAAGTCGGACGAGAACGGCCACCACAATCACCACCAGCACCAGCACCGGCTCGCCAACGGCAACGGCATCCACGGCGAAAAGCACCTGCTCACCCACTGTTGCAAATACTTGATAAACAGTTCGAAACGAAATTAACATTACGTATTATTGATAACACATTTTATAATAATATAATAATGTATCGTCGTTTCTATATTATACGTATAAGCATATAATAGTATACGAATAATTATGTTCTCAAGTAAACAATTATTTGTCGTAGGTTCGTGTTTACTGTGTGTATATATATATACTTATGATACTGTATACATATAACTGTATATATGTACGCATATAGGGTAAGTACAAAATATAATTCACGAATTTTATTTTAGAATTAAAATTGTTCGTTGTAAATCGTTGTCTATATTATTATATATTTTATATTGTATACCTACCTACACCGTATATATAATATTTTTAACGCTGAAAAAAAAAACAATAACTTAACATAATAATATACATATATGCGATTCTAGACAACTATATTATAATGTATTAATGTTAAATACTGAAAATATATAAATATATATATTTATTATACATACCTATTGAATATTATTGTGTAATAATAACGATAAGTTTGAAAACGAAACAAGTACCGACCACTGTGAAAGTATTTTTTATTTTTCTATATCAGGTGATCCATTCGTAAGTGTCTACACTCATTATTTCAAAAAGTTTCAAGTTTTTTGAACTAAACCGTACATTTTTAATTTAAAATTCTGAAGCGAAATATTATTTGGAGCATTTAATCCATCAACATCAAATTGTGGACAAGCGTAGTTCATTAGTTATGACTTATATAAGTATTTAAAGTTATAACTAATGAACTGCTAGTATGACATTTGATTGTCATAGATTGAAATACTCTGAATATTATTCTGCTTCAGAATATGAAATAAAAAATGTACGGTGTCTCATTAAAAAGTAATACAATTATACCGATAAAAATAGAAAATTATTTTATTTTTTCTTCAGGAATGTTGTTTTTGAACAAATTAGGTATGTAAAGAAAGAATATTTTCAAAAAATAATGAGTTTAGACACCTGGCATAATATGTTGCAAGAGTTTGAGAATATTGACGATGACTCAGATTTACTTATTTACCTACCGTCAAGCGTAAAAAAATCGAAGGGCTTGTTGCGAAAATCCAGACAAGTCTAATTTTTCAAAAAAAGAAGAGGAAAACAAGGCTGAACTGGGAACCACTCAAAGCTCGTCCGCCTAATAATTTTTATGTACATTTTTTTTATTTCAGTATTTATTTATTTATCGCAAGACTATTTACAAGCAAGTTACAATAATTACAAGTCATACATGTATTAGAGGTATAGTTCTTAATCTAAAGAGTAATAATATTACGTAGTTATACCATATTTTGTTATACGACTTAAAGATGGAATCATACGCACTAAAAAGAGGTTATATATGATGCAAACATGCAGGATAAAAGCAGCAAAATATGCAGATATATGCATAAAAAATTAGGTCCTAAATAAAAAAAGTTTACAAATTACTTTAATTATTTTTTAATCTAAGTTACACAGTATTATTAGTACATAATATCTTAATTAGATTGGATTGTCAAATTTTCGCTGTATTAAAATAAATAACATTTGTATTAATTTGAAAATGTTTAGAATAATAATCAAAAAATGATATATATATTTATTTAATATTTTTATTATATAAAGACCAATGGGTTCAATCAAAGATCCACCATAAACTGTGTTGGTAACCATTTTATTATTTCTTTTCTTTTCTTTGAGTAGCGCAGTTGTTATAAATATAGTGATGAAAACACAAAACTATGTAAGACGACAAAAATATAAATTTCGATTATCAAAAAGATTTCCGTGATTATTTAAAATGAATTGTTCATCAATACATTAATCCTAGTTTTTATTTTGAAAAGGACCAAGAAAAGAGTAAAAAGTTATGTTTTATTAAACATTTATACAATTATAAAAATAAACATTATATTTCAAAATTTTCCATGACCCACCAAAACATAATATATTACAATAATTGCCACCCAGTTTGGGAATCTCTGATTTATAGCACAGAATAAGTACATAGAAAGCGGGTTATACAGTGGCACTACATCTCGTGTCAGTGGCGATTCGTCAGTACACTAATTGCAGATAAACTCGTCTATTTTTAGATTTCGGTGTAGGTATTCGAAATGTCGGCGTCGTTTAATACAAATAAAAACTATAAATATAAATATATATAAATATTTTTTGGAAATAATAAAAATACTCTTAAAATACCGACGGTGCCGAGAACTTTGACCAAACGTCATATTTTCCGACTAAATATTAAAAGATCATAATTGGGGGAGGGATTAGACACCCTCTCTGCATACCCCCCTCAAAGTACGGCACTGGACGGCATTATGTATTATTCATTTAATATAGGGAGTCACAAATTTAACTGTAATTTTCATAAATTAATTTTATAATACCGTTTTGGCGTTTATTATCAATATATTATACCAAATAAAAACAAATTAAATGACTTAACAAAAATAGTATATTGCGTAGCAATGACGGGAAGTGAGCTTTTTCAGTCGGCGGCGATCAAGACTGAAATTGCCTTTCTGTACGAGCCACACATACTATTTTTTTATCACGCCTCTGTGGTCGTCGATCACAGCAAAGGTATTGCAGGGATCTATAATATGCAACAACCAAACTATTCTACGAAAACAATATTTCATAAAAGAAACAGTTTGGTTTAATTTATTTTAAGCGTTATGCATATATAATATGAACAATATAAAATGTAACCAAAAGATAATGTTTTGTAAGGACATAAAATAAGAATGGAAAAACGAAATCACGGAAAATGTAGTAAATTTTTAAGAGTCTGAAGTTATAATTGTTATTTTTATAATAAATCGTTTATAAATTGTTTAATAATTTTTGTAATACATTTTAACACAATACACATATTATCTACGATAACAGCTATCTTCAAGCACTGGGCCTCAGGCCTGGACTCATTCTTTGACGAGCAACTCAAGAGGATTTTCATCATTTTTAAAAACTTTATGTTTGTAAGTCCTGCGTGAGCTAACTTATATTCGTGCATAAGATCAAACATTAGATAATAATATTGAAAAAAACGCCGCACGCGAAGTTTGTGTGCCCGAATTGCCTATCTAATGCGCCGTGTCAACGTAATTCTATTCTTTCGAAAATTGGAGGGCCAGTCCAGGCACACTAGGATGCAAGCGTAGACACTACTATGCGTAGAACAACAATACAAACATCTATGACATATACGGCCTTCATTCTGTTACTATTGCAAATAAACGTTGCAAAAGTTTAATTTTATTGAGTTTACGAGCTGGTCGATGGGAAACTGCGGGTTTAGGTTGGGGTCACAAGAGCATTTTATCGACGTAGGTACGTTACGTCAGTTGTTGAATTTGGCGATTACTAACAGCAGACGGTCACACACTCGTCGTCCGTCAGATTTACAACCGATAGGCACATTATAATATGCTAGACGATTATACGACGGACGTTACATTAATCATCCGATGACGTGCGACGCTCGTGTTAATGTATTAGTACTTCAGACGAGATTAAACTTTAAAAATGCACAATATATACAACATAAAAAAATCCACGGGCCTGTGTCAAAATCCCCACAGTTGCAATCCCGATATGTAAAATCTCGACATACCAAATTCCGACAAATCACAATACCGACAGCTTAAAACCCTGACGGTTCAAAATACCGACAGTTTAAAATCTCGGCTATATCACCAAACATATTTACATAATATTATCATGTTCATTATTGAACAATTTAATTTAAAAATGTGGATAAGTGGATGTCCCTTTGCTGTACAGTAGGTTACAATTGGGTCACTGTAATGGATGGTGTTAAATTTGAATTCAATGATATAATATCATTGTATAAGAAAAACGATTCTGAGCGAAAACGGTCAGTCAGCCTATGATATTACCAAGTATATTTGATGATATTATTGTGAATAAAGTAATTTATATATAACCTATTTACGTGGAGCCTTGTTTTAAATTTTCAATCCTTAGCTATAAAAGATGAAAATTTTATAAATTTTTAATTAAATCACTTTATTACAGTATATTGTAATATTAATATGGGTAAAAAATGCCTAAATAATAATATATGTCTTAGATAACTATTGTATTATAAAATAAATATAATATAATATAATATAACAAAATAAAAATAATCAAACAACAGCTATGGACCCATGTCAGTGCACAATATTAAATCTATCATTTATTCAATGATAATAATACATGGTCGTTTGTCGAAGACAAATACAATGATTAGAAATAATTATTTTGTTTTAAGCAGTTTTTATTTAAGTTATTTTTCCAAATGCACATGGGGGCATGGGAAGTGATCGCATCCTGGCATCCCTTGCCAGTCCGCCACTGCATGGACGTAATTTATACATATTCAGATTTTTATAACAATAATTTGTGAATGCAGTTCGATAAAAAACTAAGACTTTATAAATTAAACGATAATTGTTTGTTATAATAATATACTATCTGGCTTAATTGCTTATAAAAATATAACGTGATAATAATAATATATACACATCACTACGGATTACAAATAAACTCATAGTACTCATAATATTTTGTTGTTTAAAACCTTAGCTCCAAAATGTTTTGCTCTAAAGAATTGTTAGCCGGAATTTAATTTGCCTGCATCGGCGCAGCTGGTATATCATTTCTATTATCACGACGAACACATTTTGTGAAAGGTCCATCATTATTTCACTTTATGTTTTCGGAAACGTACTAAGGCGATAGGTATATTTGATTTCAGGAAAGTCATTATTCACTGGTAGCTACAAAGAGATACACAAATAACCGGGTATGTCCACTTTTGTAAATTGTTCAGGAGAAGAAATAAACGCTTAAATTCTTAAATACTTGTCATACATTTTATGTTTATATAGAAAACATGTAGTGTTACTTTTTTTTTATTGACGTTATGTATTCAAGTTACAATATTATATTAACACAAACAATTTTATGACCTATAAATAGGATAAATATATGGGCTTACTCTTGCTCATAAATTCGATTTTTATTATTTTTATAGTATGACCAACATAATAAGTTTCAGAGCAAAGACCTTGTATGTCCGGACATACCAGGTTCTTGCTTTGAAACGCAATAACCTGGTAAGTCCATTTTGCTTATATCTCCGTAACTAATAATCAGACATAACGGTTTGTTACACCGAAATATGAAGCTTTATTTCTCCATCAGGAAACCACAATAAAAAACATTTTTTAAGAAGTGAAAATATCAGGTTTTGCACTGAACCCTTCAATTCCAGGCTTTTTTTTTAAAAACAAGGACATACCAGGTTTTTACCAGACCCTTCAATTCTAGACTTTTTAGGTTAGATAGGTAGATAAATATATTTACCATAAGTGCAAATTTACACTCATGAATTTGTAAATTTAATTATTAGTAACAATTGAAATTCACTAACTTTTAACTATTGTACATTTAACTATTAATCTGTAACTAATATGAAATAATTACAAGTCACATTATGTATTGGTAAATTTCAACCCACATTAATAGTTAAATTTAAAAATCATAAGATAAGTAAATTTCAACTGCGACCTACTGATAATTGTACACATCAAATGTGGTCAACTTCGCTATGATTGTATATTTACAAGTAATGTGTTGTAAATTTATAAACACATGGGTGTTATTAATGTGTGCTGCCACACATTTTGTGTACATTTACACAAATATTTTTTTATAGTGTATATTATTTAAAGGTACGTAATAATTTAATATATAAAATATGGTACATCATATACATTGTAAATTGTAATACAAACTGAGTAGTACATAATATATAATAGTAGGTACCTATTTATATTAATAGAGCACGGACGAGTTTTTCAATGCAGAAACGGGAAGTGTTCGGTCCACTAGTAATGAAAACTTGATTAAAAGGACGCGATCGGAATCAGTAGAAGGTTAGTTTTCCATATATAATTAAATTATATTGAGTTTTATTTTTTAATTAAAAATATTTTCATATAATTCTATACTTTCTAGAACTGTATATTAAGGACGCAGACGATAAAAAGTCGATCAGGGATCTACAAGTATGAAACGAATAACGACTTTAGTACAATCGAATGCAATCATAGTATCGCGGTACTGATAAACGGTTTTGATTTGATTTTCAGCACAGTTTGAAAGTTTGTAAAATGCAATCCTTGGCGTTAAAACATCATATGGCTGACGCCATATACACTTTACAAACAGCGGTCAACGAGCAGCGGCTGTCAATTAACAGCTTGAGACTTGAAGTGTCGAACGCCAAAATGGATTTAAACCGTTTAATAGGAAGCGTCGACCAGCTGAAAAATGCTGAGACGACGTCCGCGGAAAGTAATATTATATAATATATCGACCTGACTATACCCTTAACAGTATCACACATTAGTCGTTTCCGTTCGTTTAGAAAACACCGACGAATTCGAGAAAAAATCAAGGGAAAAACCCGACAGCTGCAAGCTAGGCAGACTAAGGCCACAGACCTTATTTCTCGAAAGTAAAATATACAGGAAAATATCGGTTAATAGATAATAAATTACTAATGACGTGTGCTCTTGTAGGAGACCGTGACGAAAAACTCGTCGGAGAATGACGTTTCGGGCAATGATGTTAACGAGACTGTACCCGAGCGCGGGGGCCGTGTATAATTCGTATTCAGTTGAACCATTTGTATATTTTGTAAAATTATTTTATTTGTATATTTTTGTAATATTATTGTATTGGTATATTTTTTATAAGTATTGTATATTTTGTAATTATTGTATTTGTGTGCATAAAATAAACCTGTTTAATAATAATTGCCCGACGTATTTTATTTGTTTTATAAGGTAGGTTTTCAAATTACCTAAATTTATAAAGTTATTAAAGTTTCACTAAGGTTATACTCATTTTTTAAGTCCTGAAAAAAATTAAATCCATATAATATAGGTAGTTAACCATTTTGATGAAAATAAATTGGATTCATATAACACCATAAAAAAGCTTAGTTTTTAAAAATGTTTAGAGAAAAAGTAGCAATTAAATATCACACAACAATCAACTTTCAACTACTTATCGTAATATTTTTAATGCCTTACGACGGTCAATAGACGATATTAAAAAAAAAACTGTCGGATTTTGATGACTGTTTTTTTTTATCTGAAAGAAGACTTTCTACAGCCCCACATTGAACTCTGATTTTTTATTTAACTTTTTCAAATACCTAATGGAATAAAATAATTTGTAAAAATAGCTTAGTATTTATCGTGTACTGTAGAATATTTCCCTTTTAATAATATAAAAATAATCGAATTGGGTTGATTCTGCAGGACAGGATAATTTATTATTCTCATAGAGTGTATTTTTGAGGACAAAATAACATTTGGACCGGATGCAGAGCCGTAACTACGCCAATTTGGGCCCGTGTGTAAATAAAATGAATGCCCCCCCCCCCCCCCTTACTCTTGAAAATTGAAAAATTAACCTATTGACTATTGTAAAATAAATTTTTCCAAATTTGGAAACATACTTTGACTTATGATCTCTTATTGTTCAATCATGTTAAATCTTTATTAATAATTATTATTATAACAAAATGGTTTTATTTTTTATATATTTTTAAAATTTTATCATTGGGCATTATGGGTTGGGGCCCTGGGCCCGTGTGTTTGATACACGCAACACACCCGGTTGTTGCGGCACTGACCGGATGTCATAAGACATTACATTAGTCAATACTCAACTATAATTATAATATTATGTTGTACAGCAATATTATAAAATTTATATTAGTTATGTGTTATTATTAATTTATAATTCTATCTCAACTATGTTAGGTTTGTATACAAAATTAACAGGGTTACCACTTACCTGCATCGAAAAATTAAATCTAAAACAATATTATTATTAATTTGTCAGTCGTTATTATAATTTACAAATAATAAGTAATACAGAGAAGATAACTTCTCTTAATCGTGGCACAGAATAAAGTCTAGGCGCCTAGAACACGAGGGGTACAACTGTACAAGTGACATTATACCTATTATATAGTGTACCTATATGGTAGCAGCTGGCCAGCAGTGTACCGACGACCGTGAGTTTTTAAAATTATTTAAAAATTAATTATTAATTATTTTACTATAATTATTCAAATTTTACCAAACAAACACATACACACTCAACTTACACTTCACCACATACCTAAAAAACAAGTCACGTCCAGGCCCCTTATTAATACTATACAATAGGTTTATCGTATATTAAACTAGGTTAAGGTAACAAAATATATGGGTGCATCGATAAGCTGAAAATGTATCGAAGGTATACCTACAAAGTTAAAAAAACTAATTAATTAAAAATATGTTTGGGGTAAAGCCACATACATTTTATATGAGCGATTGAAGTTCAAAGATAGGTTGAATATATTCGAACGTATAATATATTTCTGTTGGTTAAGATAATGTATAATTTCCATGTCGCTGGGTGGTTGGGAAACATAATATAGTTCAATCAGAAACATCCATTCGATGTTAGATTTTATGATTTGCATTTCGATCATATTAATATAATACTAGCTAATTCTATAGAGTGTGGTTTTGCCTGTCTTGTGAATATTCTCTGGTGACTGATGGTTACCTACTCATCGGATCTACTAATGGAAATACCTACAAGTATATAATTAATATTAATTCACATCAACATAATTTTTCCATTTTTTGCGTAAACAATAGTTTTATCGCGTCAGCTCGGCTATAGGTACGTCAATGTAAGTATTTTATCAATCATCCATATTAGGTATACACATTTTTAAATATTTGGTACTTGGATGCTTTTTTTTCATACTACCGTTTGTGAGAATCTACATTTATTAACGATGAGTTATGAACACGAGTACTAATATATTCAATATTCGTGTAAAAAATTTTTATAAAATTGACATGTGCTTACGCGTACGAAAGTGGTGCAATTGAATTTCATTGAATAATCATGAATTAAAACTAACACATAGATCTAAGATGAGTAGTTAAAATGACTAAAACGTCACAGGTACCTGCGTTAACTTTATAGGACTTCAAATAAACTGTGAGTGTGACAGCTGTTTATGTATATTTGAGGTTTACATCCGTTGGTTTTCAGAACTTGTTTTTGGCCACTAGTCCATGGTAAAACACGTTTTACAGAATCCATCTCTTTTACTATAAAGTAAGATAATTTGTAATTACTATTATAACTGTGAATAACATACTTTATAGTTATTGCTGATTATAATATATTTTAAAACATTTAAAATTGTTTTTAAGTTAGTTTATCATTGGCCGATGTCTAGAAATAGTATAAATGTATAATACATTCATATTTAGTAATGATTGGATATTAATAACTAATATAATGAGGTATTGAGACTATTGCCATGGGATATTGCCTTTGTTATGTGTAACAGTCGTTGGATTAACACTAATAAATAATAATATTTGTAATAATAAGTAATATAAATATAAATTATTATAATACGAGTAATAATAAATATATTTAATTGATTAAAAATTTAACTTAATTTAAACTGGTAGTATTTTTTCAAAACAAATCAGTGTTTAATATAAACAATATATATAACATGTTATATTACTACAATTACTACAATTAAAAACATTAGATTCAGGGCCTGTTTGGTAAATATCGGGGCTTTGTGCTAAACGCTTTTTTCGGGGCCTATTTAGTGGTTGTTAGTCGTTATTTATTTTTTTTGGAACATCAGATATAGTTCGATTTTAAGCCTACTGATGAATCTGAATTATCAGTTTAATACACGATTACATGAACTATGGACCCATATGAACAAAATGCGTTTACGCAGTCTGAATACAACTCGCTCAATTTTGGTGTTAGAATAAAAATACCTATTACAAAATTAAAATATGACAATATTTTGGGGGGCAAGAGTTTTCAAAAAAAAATTTTTCAATTAAAGTTGAACAAAAAACTTGGAGGGCGTTTATACTTTTATAGCTTATTTTTTCGAACCCTATCGGTAGCTAAAAGTAGATCACACATTTAGTTTTCAGCTCACGAAAAAGAATATTGTTTATTTAAATGTTTGCCAGGTTAGTACTTACGGACGCGATCACCGCGATATCCAAGGAAAATAATATATAGATATTAGATGGTTACATACAAACATATTTTAATGATAAACCCATCGTGTCTGGTCCGTGGATAAAGCACTATACAACAATTATCGGGTGCCGATAAAATATAAAATATCTATTATATATTATATATAATTATGTAATTGTGGTGCACCGTGAGTGGTATACGAGGATATAATACATTATAGGTACCTACCTACCTATCGGTTATCACTATTGTCTATTTATAATATTGTAGTTGCGCAATTGTCGAATAGATCGTGTAAAAGTGTCTTTAAAAGATTCCTTAGACGCATCAAAGCGATATTATATTATTATTTCTTCTTCGGACTTGGGTGGTTGACTCTACGGTTAAGTTAGGTTAGGTTAGTAACTATAGGCAACTAACCCAAGCTATAACAACATACATTTTTATTTAATAATATTAGGTTAGGTTAATAACTAGGCAACTAACTCCTAAATTCGCTTTATATGTATCTAAATACACTGCTTTCAGATGTAGAAGACCACCTACGTCGTTGTAATATTATTAACACATTACACATAGTACTAATCAATACTTTATATTCAATGGTGAATGAACAGATATCAGGGTTATGCGAATGGTTGTGCAATTGTGCAAAACATTATAGTCATAAGGAAAGTAACAAAAGTATGTAGTGCGAATATAAACTGTTTAATTATAACATAAATTCAGATATATAAGTGCATTGTAAAGGGCAGTAGAGGAACAGTCTTACAACAAGCGTATGACTCGTACTTTATCATTGTCGATATGTGTGTGTTTATTTTAAAAATATACTTAATTAATTAACAAATTGTTATTTATTTTGAGTTACCTTTACTTTCTACAAAACCTCGTTGTAAGCCTACCTGGCTTATAACACAGAGATGAAATTAAAACTGAATGCTGTGATTTGCATGTTAAAAAATCATACCGGCAATGTCGGTCTCTGTACATAACGTAGATATCGGCACCCAAAACGTAGATAACATACAACACAACTTCCAACCATTTTTATAAACGGTAGACATAATTATAATTTAACTATACAAAGATAATTGGATGATACTGAACAAAACGGTGTTAACATTTTTATCAAATTACGGAATAGGGGTCCGCATTGACTGCACCGAGGTACTGACTCATCGCGTGGAATATTCTCTCGTGGAACAGAGAACCTATAACCAGTATAATATAACCGCGGAATAGAATAGTTGGTTGATAATTAATATTGTTCTATGATATTATCTGTGTCCTGTGGTATTGTTCACCCGTAGATAAAAGATAAACCGTGTCAAACTTTCACTTTTCAGTAGCATTGCTTAAAAAAATTGTCAATCATGGCATAACTGTAAAAGATTGTCGTTTGTCACAGAGATTTCGGATATTTTCATTCGGAGTGTTTTTGAATAAGTTTCACGTTGTTTTATTATTATATAGTGTATTTCTTTATTAATTATTATTGATAAAGCTCCGATTTGACATTATATAATTACGATTTTGAATTGAAGATTTTTGAGACTCTAGAATGTTTGGTAAGTGGTTTGACTATTTCGTTTATACTAGTTATTACCCACATTAGTGCTATACATACAATAAGTAAATTATTAAAATAATTATAGTTTTTTTATTATAACATTTCATCAATCTGTGTACGCAATAATATTTACCAACATGGGTAGGTAAAGTATGTGTTATGTTATACTCAATATGACAGGTTCTGAGTCAGGTGCATTATCCAGTGCAGGGACCGAAAACACGTCAGGATTTGGTAAAATAAATACATACATTTAATCAGACTACACAGACTAATACGGGATTATTTGCATCTACTGCTGCTGCGCCTGCATTTATTCACACACTGGCATTATTTAGAGTTAATTTGCAAAAGATCAGATGAAATTAAAGTATTTATTCAGTAGGTACTTATAAGTATAAGATGATCCTTTAAAGTAAATACACAAAGTAATTTAAATTACAATTACTGGACTTCAGGTATCTTAAACAGTGAATGATTACTTAGCACTGTCCATTGTTTTAAATTGTAGAACGCGGACACTTTGTACTATGATATACAATATACATACAGTATAAATTTAATATAAACAAGTCATAACCAGGCCATGTTATTAAGTTGAAATATTATTTGGTAAAACTAAGTATCTTATACATTCCAGTATCTTATACATTCCAAATAGGAGAGAATCTTGGGTTATCTATCGATATCTGTCATTTTCACGTATTTATATTGTACACATTTTTAATTTACTTTTTAACATAACTTTTGATAATAATATACCTAAAACAATTATAATTTATAATCATATTTGATTATTTTGATAATTTCAAGATTTTTAGGTCATCAAGTTCCTAAATCAATTTATTAATTATTATAGTAGGTTAACAAGTGATATTTGGCTGTCATCTAACCAGTTAATTAAAAAAACTTTGTTTTGACTATTGTTAATATAATATATTATTGTAAAACATTTTTAATTTAAACTACAATAATTGTTAGTATATTATTATAACCTAAACTAAATCATATTTATTTTATCATAGGATGATGTTGAAAGTGAAATTTTTGGATTCCCTAAAACTGTATTTAGTTCTACACCAACTACAAGTACAGATATATTTGGAGCGAATGATAATAAATCACTTTTTGGTGCAACCTCAACAACACTTGCATTTGGAGGTAGGTTAAATTTTATTTATAGTTAATTTGTAAAAGATCAGATGAAAGGAAAGTATTTTATTAGGTTCCAATACAGGTGGAACTTGTGGATCTTCACTGTTTGGAACTCCTACGTCAACATCGGCATCTAGTGGAGGGTTATTTGGCCAACAAAATGCTTCAGTAGGGGAAAATATTGGAGGTGGATTATTTGGCTCTAGTAAACCTAATACTGCATTTGGACAACCAAAACCAGTTGGAACAGGATTCTCTTTTGTAACACCAGTCATGCAGCCGACTAGTAATATATTCGGTACACCTCAACCAAACACTGCAAACACCAGAATGTTAGGCGCCTCTACTACTGGTAATCCATATGCATAAACATTAAGGTTGGGATATTTATGATAGGGTTGTCATATTTGATTTTATTTAAGCTAGGACAAACATTTTTGGGTAATTTATACGGAAAAAATCTTACCAGTCTTCCTCGGTCAACTGCCTGTTTGAAATTTCTATTTTTTGGTAACTTAATAACCACACAAGACTCTATGACATGCAGTTATAAGATCAAAACTAACTAATTGTTAAAATTGAAAATGAGTAAATAGAAAAATTATATATTAGCATCAAGTGATTACAAAAATTGTCGCGAGGAAACAGGTATTTGTCAATAATTGTTGTCCGAGCTGGAAAAAATAATTTAGAAATTGATTTTGTCAGTCAATTAAGTATTCAACTTGATTATTTTATAATTTATAGAGCAATATTATTTTTCTGTTAGAAATATTAACATAATTATTGAAGTTTAATTCCGGCACAATTGTTTCTTATCACTATCCAGACAGTGCAACACTATTTAAAACTGGTACAGTCCCAGACAAACGAGTATGTATAGCGATCCTAATTTATGATCTTAAAAACTCGTTTTAATCACATTTAGACCTGTCAAATTTAAATAGTGTACTGAGTGCTGGTTATCACTCATTAGTCATTACTTACCTACCTATTGTCTTATTTTGTAGTTGCTAGTTAGAATTTTATTTCCATCAAAGTCATGCGCAATTATTTTATTTGCGATATTAGCTCCTGTTTCTTGTTGAGCTTCATAATCAAAAAACATATGTTTTTGTATAATTACAATTCTGATATTTTTTATAACCTTCTTTACATTTAGTACAATAATGAAGATCAGTACATTTACCACCTTTTTGTTGTAGTCTATGTACCATATAACATTGATGTTAATTTATTTTCACTTCTTGTTCACAATTTCTACTTACACTATATCCACATTTATGTCGCTCATGTCTTAACACTATTTTGTTGCATTCAATAAATTTATATACTTATTGACATACATATTTATGATGATCTAAACATCCTTGATTATAACATCTTCTATTAAATTTTTAACAATATATTATTTATAATATATATATTTATATAGATTATAATATATTCTATTTTTGGTACTACTTAAATGTTCAGATTTCTTACACAATTTACATACCTAAATTTATATTTTGAACACATTTATGTTTATTTTCATTGTCATATGGTTTATTACACTTTTCACAATAATAAGACGACCCTTAGAAACCTTTAGCTGAATTAATACATCAAAATGATTACCATTTCTATATAAATTAATTTTAGTTTCTTTATCCTCACCCTTATAAATTACAGTATTTAAATTCTCAGCACAAATAACATTCATTTGTATATCTAGTGCAAGTTCCACATTTTTAATATCTATCAATGTGAATCCTTCTTCGTTATATTCTGGTAATTTTTTACATATTTCTATATCTAAATCTTTTTGAAATTTCTATCCATCTTCAATTATTTAATTTTATTCTCTTCTAATTCATGTCCTAAAATATTATTTGTTTGAATAGATAATGCAACAACAATAGCTCTCGGGCAACATAAATTATCATCGTTCTTAATCTAAATAATACTATTTTTTGTTTTTATATTTTCTGATAAATTTATTATTTTAGTTCCTTTTAAACATCTTTGTATTTTTACTAATTGAATATTAAAAGTAATTTTGGTAATATCAATTGTTTCGTCTGAAGTTAATATGTTAGAAATTTGTGATTTTAAACCTGTTAAAATATTATCCGATTTCATTCAAGTAGATATAAAACTCTTTAATTTCGGATTCATTAATATAATACTTATTAGATTACCTTTTTCATAATTTGAATTTTGTCGGGCAATTTTTAACATTTTCTCTATAGCTTCTCTAAAAATACTTTAAAATTAGCTTCATGTATCTTAAATATATTTTGTATTTGTTTATTCATTTGAATTTTTTCTATCAAATCATATACTTCCAATGTTCTTTTAGTGAACTGTTGAAGTATTTTTTTTTTTCTAACTTCTGAAACGGATTATTGTTTAATGAGCTATTAAAACATCATCCCTGAAAATATCTTCTTAAAATTTATGAAAAAGTAGTTGCTTTCTTTTATTTATGAAATTTGTTATTAAACATTCTTTATTAAGATGATTATGAAAAGGTGTCTAGTAAAATGCTAGACACCTCACTTAATAGTTTTTTATGATGTTTTTATGTTGAAATCAATTTACTGATGTTTTTGCATTAATTATGAAACTGTAGCGCTTTGTGATGTTTTTCGCATCTTTTTTTATAATTGTTTTTGTGAACTTTTTGAGTTAATTATAAAAAGTATTGCTTTATGATCTTTATGTGTAAATTGTCAAAATGTAGTGCTTTATTGTGATGTTTTTGTGTTAAATTGATTTTACTGATGTTTTTGTGTTTAAAGGAATTGACTGTTGTTTTTTTGCTTAAAATCAATTTACTGATTTTTTGTGTTTATAATCAATTTACTGATGTTTATGTGTTTAAAATCAATTTACTGATGTTTTTGTGTTATGTGTGCTGGAAGGCTCTATATACTACTCTTATGCATTCCAAATAGGGGGAAATCGTGGGTACCTATCAATATTAATTTTTATTTGTCATTTTTACATATTCATATTGTACTCATTTTTAATTTACTTTTTAACATAACTTTTGATAATAATATAATACAATTATAATTTTTAATTGTTTGATTATTTTGATAATTTCAAGATTTTTAATACATCAAGTTCCTAAATTAATTTATTAATTATTATAGTAGTTAACAAGTGATATTTGGCTGTCATCTAACCAGTTAATTAAAAAAACTTTGTTTTGACTATTGTTAATATAATATATTATTGTAAAACATTTTTAATTTACTTTTTATTTAATTTTAAATTTTTTCATTTCAATGATTGACTTTATAATATATACTTATTACTTTATTATATACCTAATACATTATTTACAATATATGCTTTATGTATATAATAGTACAAAGTACCTATTCGCATTCTGAAATGAACATTTATACCCAACGGTACAAAGTGTCTGTGTTCTAGAATGTACCTTTTTACCATTTCGCACTTTTAATGCTCGACCGTACAAAGTGACTTAGAACAGTTTTAAACTGATGTTATCCATTGCAAATATTTTACAGGTACCTTTACTGCTACATCAGGATCTAAAGAAACATGTGCTGGCGGTTCAACCATTAAATTTAATCCTGTGGCTGGTACTGATACAATGGTCATAAATGGTTTAAAACAAACATATAATACTATACATCAATCAATAACTACTATGAAAGAATATGAAACAAAAATATTTGAGATACTTAGATTTGAAGATTATTCTGCAAACTGCAAAGTTGGACAACAGGTAACCTAAAAATAAGAATAATTTTATGTTTCGGTAACTTTTTCTAATTTTTCATATTAGTTTTATAATTTATGACAAATATTTGAAACTACAATAATTGTTAGCATATTATTATAACCTAAACTAAATCACATTTATTTTATCATAGGGCGATATTGAAAGCGAAATTTTTGGATTCCCTAAAACTGTATTTAGTTCTACACCAACTACAAGTACAGATTTATTTGGAGCGAATGATAATAAACCACTTTTTGGTGCAACCTCAACAACACTTGCATTTGGAGGTAGGTTAAATTTTATTTATAGTTAATTTGTAAAAGATAAGATGAAAGGAAAGTATTTTATTAGGTTCCAATACAGGTGGAACTTGTGGAGCTTGTGGATCTTCACTGTTTGGTACTCCTACGTCAACATCGGCATCTAGTGGAGGATTATTTGGCCAACAAAATGCTTCGATAGGAGAAAATACTGGAGGTGGATTATTGGGCTCTAGTAAACCTAATACTGCATTTGAACAATCAAAACCAGTTGGAACAGGATTCTCTTTTGTAACACCAGTCATGCAGCCAACTAGTAATATATTCGGTACACCTCAACCAAGCACTGCAGACACCAGAATGTGTTATGAATTGGGTAAAACAGGAATTTAATTTTAGAAAAGATTTTTTGCTCAAACTAATGGAACATAAACGTTTGCCCTTAGCTTCAAAAGAGTATTTTTTAGAAAAAGTAGTTGATGAACCTCTTTTTTATAATTTAATGATGCCAGTACATCCTTTCTGTATTTCGCAAATGATTCGGAGTAAATGTAAACAGTCTTGTGGTTTACCAAAAGTATGATCTAGTTTTAATTTATTTATCTTTAAATTATGTTTAATAATTTAATTCTATTAGGTTGTTCTAGGTTTAAGTTAGTCTTATTCAGAAAACAGATGTATCACAAACTGGTATGACCCAGCCAAAAACCTATTGCAGATTGCCCCAGAAATGTTTATACAGCGTGGTGGAGCTGGTCTTTGCGTTGTTAAAGATAAATTTGTGGTAGCTGTGGGTGGAAATTCTTGGAATAAAAATTCTACTCGTTCTGTTGAGATGCTTGATGTATCCTCACAATCAATCTGTTGGATACCTAAGGTCAAATTGTTAGTTGGCCGAAAAAATGTAGGCGTTTGAGTATTAGATGGCTGTATATACGCTGTAAGTTATGCTAATATATTACCTATTTTTTCTTTTAAATATTATGAATTGTATTAAATACTAGGTTGGCGGATGTGAAGTTGAAGGTTCTACTATTAATAACGCTAACTACAATATTTCTCAGTTTAGAGAAAATAATTATTTGAACAGTGTAGAGGTTTTTAACTTTGGTTCTCAACAATAGCGAATGGTAACTAGTATGTCTAATAAGAAAAGTAATTTTGGTGTTGGAGTGCTCAATAACCTCTTATATGCAGTAAATAATTTTATTATTTTAAGTTTGTCATCAATTGAATTAAATTAAATTATTTAGGTTGGTGGTTTTAACGGTTCATCATGTTTGAAATTTGTCGAATGTTCTAATCCCATTCTTGATACATGGAACCCAATTGCAGAAATGTCTGTATGTTGCTTAGGAGCTGGTATAGGAGTCTTAGATGGCATAATGTATGCTAATGGTGGAACTAATGCGTCAGTAACACTAAAAAGTGTTGAGGCCTATTATAGACCAAATACTGGAGTTTGGACGTCTATTGCTGATATGAATTTGTGCAGACAAAATCCTGGTAACTAATAATTAATCTTTAAAAAAAAATATATTTAATAATTACTTTTTTAAATGTAGGCGTAGTCGTGTTTGATGGATTGTTGTATGTTATGGGTGGAAAAAACGGATCTATTTATTTGAATTCTCTAGAAATTTACAATTCCAACACAAATTCCTGGTCAATGAAAACATTGTCAACCAGCCATCTTCCAATTTATGGAGCAGTGGTCGTTGATAGGCCACCACATTTAACATTTAAGAAATAATCGGCATTAACAATCTTATTGTTAGTTTAATATTTATGTATAATTTATTATATTCTATATATTTAACATTTTGTGTAAATTAATTAGATTAAAAGTTTTTTATTTTTCATTTTGATTGACAAGATATTATTGAATCTTTTCAACAAGCCTATAGAATTTATAAAACTATTTAATACCCAATTATATTTGAATTATACTCTTGCAACTAATAAATTGTTCTGACTTGGCAAAGTTATTTATCAATTATCATTTATTTTTTATGCAGTTTTTATATTTATGTAATTTGAGCACTTAAACAGAAGCAAAAGTAAATACAGTATTTACATTAATTACACTATGATGTAGAATGGTTGGCGGTTATAATGATTTAAGGACGTAAGGTACCATACAAGTATGAAGTGATATATTTTGTAATATTGTTTACAGAATTTAAATCTGATTAATACATTTACAACAATAGTCTATAGACTATAACTGTATTATTTATGAACAGCTTATGTATGATATTTGTTCAGAACAAAAAAATATCATTCATAAGCCATTTAGACGACAATGGCCAATAGTATTTCTATAGTACCTATATAGTTACCAATTACCGGTTGATTTAAAGTTATAGTTAAACTTCAACTTTCAACTTCAGTATTTGTTGGATGGGAAAGTGAATATTGTTGGTGCATTGGGAGGTCAAAATTCCCAATAGTTTTCAAAAGCGCCGAGAAAAACAACATAAAAATTAAGGTAAAACGAGAATATTTACGCAAAATTGGGGTTCCACCAAATCGATTTTGGTTTTTAGTGTAACTATAAAAAAAATGTACGTATATACTTGAAATTTTCACTAGTTGCTTATATTTGCATTTTCTATACACCATAAAATTTTCAAAATATTTTGATTTGTTTTGAACTGTTTAGGAACATTTTCTGTTTCCAATTTTATTAGTCTTTTTTTCTATGAATGTCAATAAAACTTTATTTGTTGGGTAAATAATCTTGAAAATTTAATACAAGGCTCCTACTATATTAAAAATCCTTAGTCACAGTTTTTATTTAGAAGCATTTAAAGTTCAAATCTTGACAAAATACGGAAAAATCACGAAAATTAGCAAATTATTTTGAGTTGAGAATTCATAAAAATTTTTCTTTTTAATTCTAAGATTTGAAAATGTAATACATACAAGATTCCTTATAAGTTTGTGCATCTTTATCAAAAAAAAAAAAAATGTCTATAAGAAAGTCAAATTAAATTTTTACGAGCGTTTGAAGTTCATATTTTCACAATATTGGATATTCACTCGATTTCTCGTGTAGCGGTTTTGTTGTTTTATTGTTATTCAAAAACGAATAACTGTAGATACATGAACATTTTACTGAATGTTTATATTTTCATTTTCTATACACCTAAAAAAAATTTTGGGCTGTTTACGGACATTGTCAGTTTTCAATTTTTTTAGTTTTTTTTTCTTTAAATATTAATAAAGTTTTATTTGTTGGGTAAACTTTATTAATATTTAAAAAAGCGTGAAAATTTAATGCAAGGCTCCTGATATATCGTTACAATAGCAGATAAAAAAAATTAAAAATCCATAGCCACAATTTTTTTTTAGAAGCATTTAAAGTTTGAATTTCGACAAAATTTAATAATTATTTTGTAGTTAAAAATGTATAAAATGTTCAACTATTATAGCTAAGTATTGAAAATTTAAAACAAGGTTCCACGTAAATAGGTACCTAAATATATAAATTACTTTATTCACAATAATATCATCAAATATACTTGGTAATATAATATACATACATAAATTTGTTTATGTCATTCTGATTCTAAATAAATACATTTTTTATTGCTTTCTTGCAATTATTTCAGTTGTGCTATTTTAATTGTGAACGTGTTTATTGTTGACTTGTTTTGAGCTGTTTACGATTATACTCAGTTTCAAACTTTTTTAGGTTTTTTTTCTATGAATGTCAATAAAATTTTATGTGTAAGATAAAAAGGCTAGCAAATTTAATACATTTAATAAATTATTACAATGACGTTTAAAAAATATTAAAAATGAAGTCACAATTTTTTTTTTGTTTACATTTAAAGTTTGAATTTTGACAAAAAACGTAATAATCACGAAAATTTGCAAATTATTTTGAATTATAAATTTCTAAAAATTTACAAGATTTCACGTAGGTAGCCAAAACATTTTGTAACCAAAAAATCTCAAAAATAAAAAAATACAGTTTTTTTTTTTAGTTATTTTAAGTTCAAATTTGGACAGCACTACATATTAAATAAGTAAAAACCAAGAATAAAGATTATAGTTTATTTTTTGTAATTTTATAATATTAATTCAACTTACTGGCTACCGTATTAATAATAAGTAATAACAATATAAATATAATATAAAATATCCACACTGACAAAACATCACCCCTCAGAATCGTTTTTCGTATACAATGATATTATATCATTGAATTCAAATTTAATACCATCCATTAAACAGTGACCCACTTGTAACCTACTGTATAGCAGAGGGATATCCACTTGCCCACCTTTTTTTTAGTTTTTTTTGCTCAAGGCTCTAGATATATTGTTACTAATTTACTATAGCAGTTGAAAAAAATATTAAAAATACATAGGCCACACTTTTTTGTATAAGAATTTAAAGTACAAATTTTTACAAAATTTAATAGTTATTTTGTACCTAGTAAAAATGTATAAAATAATCCACTAAGAATAGAAAATTTAAAATAAGGTTCCATGTTAATAGGTTATATATATAAATTACTTAATTCACAATAACATCATAAAATATACTTAGTAATGTCTTAGGCTGCATTTGAACTTCAAACTCTCATATAAATTTAATTTGACTTCCAGTAGGTAGATATTTTTTTTTTTTGATAAAAGTAGACTTACTTATAAGGCATCTTGTATTAAATGTTCAAATTTTAAATTCAAAAACGAAATTTTTTTTGAATTTCCAACTTAAAATAATTTGCACATTTTCGTATTTTTTACGTAATTTCTCAAAATTTGAACTAATACTCATATAAAATAATTGTGATTATGTATTTTTAATATTTTTCAACTATTATTCTAACAATTAATTGGCAGTCTTGTATTACATTGTCAAGTGGTTTAACTAAACGAATAAAACTGTATTGACATTTAAAGAAAAAATTCCTAAAAAAATTGGAAACTCAAAATGTCCGTAAACAGCTCGAGACAATTAAACATTTTTTTTTTAAATGTTTATATATATCTACGGTCAGTCGTTTTAGAGTAACACCATAAACGAATATTGATTTTTTGGAAAACCTATTTTGCGTAAAAATTACAGGTTTTCCTTAATTTTTTTTGTTTTTCCCGGCGCTTTTGAAAACTACTGGAATTTTAACTGCCGTTATATACTTACGACGAGGGACATATGGCTGTAGCAGGGCTCGTCTGTACAAAGGACCCCCGACAACCTTTATGCTAGCACACCACCGGCTTAAGAAAACTCACCAATGGATCATTGTCGTCTGTAGACCCGAAAGAATTAACTCTTGCGGCAGTTCACTTGTAGGTATAAACACTCCGAGGTGTATATATAAGGAATAATATCCCTTGTCTCTCGTTCTGTATACCTCAGACATCTTAAAGTTTATACACCGCGTCCTATATAATATAAATATAACCGTAATATTATATTGTTATTATCTTACAGATATATTTTATTATTATTGTTTTTTTTTTATGTATGTATATTTATCTAATATATAATAATTATTATCATACAATTCGCGCGGTTACGTGTCTCCGTTCACATATTTCAATATATTATATTATATAGGTAGAGATTGTAAACATAATGTTTATATAATGTACTTGCTGAGCTTCTGCTATATTCTAAAAACCAATAATAGCTAGGTCGGTCGAGTAAGGTGTCGTACTGTTTATTATAATATACGTTTTAACACTTTATGCATTATCGGTTGGTTTTTTTTTTCACACATGCACATTTTAAGCACATAGTAAATAATTTATTAAGTACACACTAAGACTAAGCCAATCATTCTCAGTTACCATTTATGTAAATATGTAATGATTTATATAAGTATTTATAATTACTAATATAAATTATTGTGTCTCATAACTCATAAGTTATGAAGTTCGCCACGCCACTAATAATATAGGTACTCTATTTATTGAAATTTGTACTTATTTGTTTATTCGTTGTTGCATATAAATTACAAATTGACTATAGTCCCAATCGATAATACCAACGGCACATGTAAACTCGCTGACGGAAAATGTACTAATTATTGCTGAACGCTTGGACATAATAACGAAATCGTATACAAAGCCGTGTCGGTATACAGCACATTTGCACAATAATACATAATATTATATTAATACACAAATACATAATTTCAGCAGTGCCGCAACTTGGTACATATTGGTGGGTGTGCGACCAAATATATAGGGCCCATGTATAGAGGCAAAACTACAGGGGAGGGGAGAGGGGGGCTATAGCCCCCACCCCTCAACTACGATTCAGACCCCTCCAAAAAATATTCCTTATTTATTTAGATATAAGGCATTTATAGGTTATTTTAAATTAATAGTTTTGTTAGGTGTGCTGTAGCCCCCCAGAATTTTTAAGACGAACGTCTCTCCAGCACCACCCATTCAAAAATTTTACAATTTTTTTTTACAGGAAATTAGCATGTAATTAGCATGAATTTGCATGACTATCGCCAAAATTTGCATGACAAAGTATACAACTCTATGACAAAAAATGATGTGCGGTGCTGGAGAGACGTCTCACCAGCACCACCCAACGTGAAAAATTAAAAATAATAACAAACTCGATATACCAAAATGTAGCACGTGATTAGCACGAATTTGCACGATATACCCGGAAATTCGCACGTGTCTGGTTCGCGAACAAACACGTTCGACTATTTCGCGCGTTTTTTTTTTATAAGCATTTAAAGTTCAAAAATCACGAAAGTTAGCAAATTATTTTGAGTTGAGAATTTGTAAAAATTTTTCTTTTTAAATCTAAGATTTTAATTTTGGTAATAATACAAAACTGTGTACAAAGTTAAATTCGAGTTGCACCAAGTTTATATTTTTAAATTAAAGGTTTTCGAAACGTAATTTCTGGTTAAGAAAATTTTGAAATAAAGTTCCCCATTTGATATTTTAATTAATTTAACTTTAGTTTTACTCAGACGCATCCACGTTGAATCAAAATCAACATATAATTTTGCTTTATTATCCCAATTTAATAAGTTTTCGGCCTCTTCTCAGGCAGCTGAAGCTGGTTGAATCATAAAATACCTCCTACCTCCATTGGTATAGGCACCTATTGTATAAGTACAGGTATGAAGTATTTTATTCCCCACTCATTACACTTCTGCAGTATTATATTTAAGTATTTATTAGAACTTTACACAGAGTTTTTCAAACGTTTAATAGAAATTTCGTAAACAATCTTATTAAATTTTATTTTTTAAAATTGGTTACACTTGGAGGTTGGAATTTTTTTAAATAGATAACAATTTATTGTCAAGTTATTTTAATGTAGTACCTATACAATTTGAATTCAGTTAATCAAAATGTTTTATTTGTACATTTTATGGTATACAAATGCTTTGATAATTTATTTTATTATACTGTATAAATCAGAAGCTCACACAATACAACTGTATTTTGATTGACTGCTTTTGACTTTTTGATAGTGTCATCAAATAATTCCCAATTGTTAGGCCCTCTTTTACAGTACGCTACATAGTGACCAACAGATGTGCGCAATCTACTTAGCCCTTTAGGATTATGTTATTTAGGATTATATTAATACCTACGTTTCTACTCATAAATTATACTATGTATAATTTATTATTTTACTTATTTTATTTAAAATAGTATAATGGCTTTTGGGTTTACTACAGCGCCAACACCTCTCTTCAATTTTTTTTTTTAGTACTGTAACTCTAGTTGAATAATTTGTATTGACTTGAAAATTGATAATTTGGTGCCCCATGAATAATCATTCTTTAATGAACTAAATATTTTGAATAGTTTTTTCTGTTTAAGTTTCGGGGCATTTTAGTTTGAACTTCGTAATGTGTGTTTCTACTGTTAAATTTTTTCCAAACTTTTATTTTTGTTTTCTAAAATCAATTTGCCTGCGGGCGCCAATACCTCCCTTCAATTTTTTTTTTATGATTTTAACTCTAGCCAAATTTTTAAACATTAACAATCTGGTACCCTTTGAATAATTCTTTAATGAACTAAATATTTTGAATAGTTTTTTCTGTTTAAGATTTTGGAGATTTTAGTTTGATGTTTGTAATGTGTAATCCAACAATATAATTTATATAAATTTTTTTTTGTATTCTAAAATGCATTTGCCGGCGGGCGCCAACACCTTCCTTCAATTTTTTTTTATAATTTTAACTCTAGCCGAATTTTTTAAACATTTTTAGTACTGTAACTTTAGTTGAATATTTTGTATTGACTTGAAAATTGATAATTTGGTGCCCCATGAATAATCATTCTTTAATGAACTAAATATTTTGAATAGTTTTTTCTGTTTAAGTTTCGGGACATTTTAGTTTGAACTTCGTAATAATTTTCAAATTTTATAGAATTGAGGAAAATTTGAAAAACCGGTACTGGTTCCGTTAAGGTATAATTAAATTAATCCAACTGTGATATTTAAATTAATGTTAAAGATATATTTCAGGTATTAGTGTTTTAAAACAGTCAGTACTCATCACTTTAGTCACAATGTGGTAAATCCTAGTTTTTGCACTTTTCGGAACGTTATTGACTTAGTGACAAAATAGTGATAAAAGTTGAAAGTAAGCAGTACTAAGCAGTTTTAATAAGCAAAGTTAATAACTTGAATCATAATATGATGTTGCAGATCAAAATTATATTTTAATACTACATTAAAAACCGAACAGGAATTTAACAAGTAATAACTAATAACGAGTAAGTATATATAATCATTTTTGTTTTTGTATTTTCACAATTCCACATTTATTTGTTCTTATACAGTGTTAGAAATTTTTTCAGAAATTATTTTTTTAATATTTTGGGAATTTTTTTCTGATTGCCTGGTAGATATCTTTAATGTTCTATTGTCAATCAAGGATGAAAAAAATATATATAAATTTCATTAGGTAGAAAATGAGTATGGAAGTTTTTATGCCTTCGATTCTGGGTATAAATTATGGATACGTGATTTATTTAGGAGTTATATAGAAAATAAGGCTGCGCTTTTTACAAATTACAATTGATGGATGTGGTCAGTCATACTTTGACTGTGGCGTTATTCCAGAAGTATACGCAACTGTAGATTTTGGAATTTCATCAAACGGTTAGTATTACAAAAAGTCAAAGTAGATTATTTGGTGTGTGAAAAAATTTAAAAATATCATCAAAACACTGAAAGACGTGCCAATTTATAAAATTGAATTAATAAATATTAAATTTATTGCAGATTTGAATTATAGTATATTTTTATATGTTTGTTTTAGCTTCTCAGTGTTTTGACTTCATGAGAAAGGTTCAAAAAGGAGGTCCACTAGTGAACTCAGAGTTCTATCCCGGTTGGTTAACTCATTGGCAAGAATCAGTATCTATAGTCAACCCCATCGATGTTGTAAAACAAATGAAAGTAATGTTGGCAATTAATGCTTCGTTTAAAATTTTCGGTACAAATTTTGGATTCACATCGGGAGCGAATACAAATGACACCAAAGAAAGTATTGGATACTTACCACAGTTGACCTCATACGATTATAATGCTCCATTGGATGAAGCTGTAGACCCTACAGAAAAGTATTTCAAAATTAAACAGACACTTGAAGAAGCCGTGAGTTTTAATAACAGTTAACTATCCAATATACATATACAGTTTATTAATTAATTATTTTTAAGAAATATGCTGTGACAAACGAGATATCACCAAATCCCGCACCCAAAGGTGCCTATGGAAAATTCTATTTAAGACCTTTGGTTAGCATATTTGAAAAGGTTGCTCAACGTATTAAACCAGTGATCAGTGATGTTCCTTTATCGTTTGAGGACTTAGATATTAACACTGGTTTTGTAATGTATGAAACAACATTAACAGATGATCAAAAAAATGTTGAAAATCCAGTAAACCTAACTGTGAACACGGTTAGAGATCGAGCAATCATTTACCTGGATCAAGTAGAGTTACATTGCAGTTATAGTTTTAGAAACATGAGTGTTCAAATTTTTTTTTAGGTACAAGTGGGTACTATGAATCGGTTGAAAGCTAATACTACAATAAGCTTAAACATTAACCGTACTGTTCAAAACCTAAGCATTTTAATTGAGAATCAGGGAAGGATGAATTTTGGAGACTTAATTGAAGATAGGAAGGTAATAATAGCTGACAATAAATTATTTTATTCATGGTCTGAGACTGAAATAGTATAATTTATAATAGTATACTATAGTATTATAGTATAATATAATGCTTACCAGTTACCATAGAAGTTAATATTTGATAAATTGTGTAGATACAGACTGGCGAGTGGTTACATTACCTTTTTAGAAACAAAAGTGGTAATATTTACAATCACTGAATTAGATTGTATTATATTTATTTTAACTACCAACTGAGTATAATTACTGAATTAAAATATTGTATGTAAAATAATACTAATTATATTTTCTAGGGAATTTTTGATCAAGTGATTCTCGGAAATAAAATATTAAGCCCTTGGAAAATGACTGCATATCCTTTGAATGGTACATCATGGATTTCTTCAATCAAATCAGTTGAAAACGTCAACAGTGTTAAATTACCAGCATTTTATAAAACACAGTTTACATTAACAGTTAACTATACAAAATGTTTAGACACTTATTTGGACACTTCAGGCTGGACAAAGGTGTGTTCTTACAAGTTAATACTGTTAAGTCGACTTTTATCCACATATTTACAATTTAAAAATAATATTCGATATTTACAGGGTGTAGTGTTTTTAAACAATGTAAACCTAGGTCGGTATTGGCCACTTGGTGGACCTCAAGTTACACTTTATGTGCCAGCTCCTTTTTTAAAACCATCACCTTATGCCAATACACTAGTGATATTAGAACTTGAAGGTACATCTCAAGATTTGTCCGTGAAATTTGTGGATAAACCTGTTCTTGATGGTCCTATAATGACATAGATAAAATGTATGTTATATAATTGATTAAGAAAAATATATTAAAATTATTAAATGTTTGATTTATTTTATTTTTATCATATAATAATTATCGTGATTTTAAACTCTGTGTGTCATTCTATAAAACCATTCATTGACAAGCAATAATTCACAGTTCATAACATCAACTAGATAGGGCCCAGCTAGGATACCTACATAATTCATATATTGTGTATAGCAATGCAATCTAGGTATCTTGCGACGGAAGTGAGTGGATGCCACAGTATGGTTTTTGCGTTAGAAGCTTCAAATTGAGTACCTAGGTATTTTGTTGTTTTTTAAACTTTTATTTACATAATTTTTTCTAGTGATTCCATCACCACATACCAGATGACGATACGTCATCCAGTAAAAACATTGTCCGTGGCAATAAATATATAATTCAAGTTTAAAAAGTACTCTGAACTGAAATTTGAAAGTATCTATTTTATGAAAATAACCTGAACGCACTCAAATGTGCGAGTTCGTGGTATAAACTTATATTTTAATATTATATATTCCTACTGCTTAACAAACTGTCCGTCTATTGTTGGCTCATTTTATTTTTTTTGTTCACCGAAATTATCAAAGAATTGTTAATCGTTTCCGACTAATGTCGATAACTATTGGCGATTATCATAGATGATACAAAATATATTAGGTATATTATGATAAATCCATTAAACTTATATAATACTCAGTACCTATATGGTCAATTGATAAATTGTGTGTTCTTTTACAGAAATCTTTGTGATCTGCAACGTATGAATAGATACGGTTAAGTTGAATTATTATTATTTGTTTATTGTCATATTTGTATATAATAATATATTTTAGTCGTTTCAATTACCCACGAATAATATTTTTAAAATAGGTATAGCACGAACTACAATCGTTCTTCTTTGTTTAAATATCTCATTTCGTCCAATTTGATTATAAAAATATAAAATAACTAGGTATAAGAAAAACTGTGTTTTTTCTAAAAAAATTTTTTAGATTTTTTGGTTACAGAATAATCTATTTACGTGGAACTTTGTTTTCAAATTTCAAACCTTAGCTACAAAAGTTGAAATATCATTTTTCAATTTTAAAGTTCATAAATTGTGCCTATTTATTTTAAAAAAATTCACCTGTTATTGTAACAATATATCAGGAGCCTTTTATTAAATGTTCATGCTTTTTGACCCCACTACTAAAACTTTATTGACATTTATAGAAAATAAAACTAAAAAAAATGGAAACTGAAAATGCCCGCAAACAGCCAAAACAAGTCAAAATATTTTGGTGGTGTATAGAAAATGCTATTATAAACAATCAGGGGAAATTGCATGTACCTTAGCTATCTACGATCATTTGACTTAAAGTTACACCAAAAACTAAAATTGATTTTGTTAAAACTTGATATTATTGGTATAGGTTAAATTTCTATTTTATAATAGATCAATAGCCAATAGATTACCTATAAATCACATTTTTTTATTTAAATCCCGGTAGTCATTTGGCATGCAAACTATAACTGAAATAGATAACCAGAATAGGTACATTGCTGATCACAAAGTACTTTCTGTAAAAGTACATTCGATTTAATATTTATCAATACACTGTATAGATACTTAGTATAATATAAAGTTCTATGGATTTATCATAGTAAATAATATATTTTATAATATCTATGGCAATCGTCAATTGTCGACATTCGTCGGCGACGATAAACAATTTTAATAATTTCAGTGAACAAATAAGTAATAAGCCATCGATATAGACCGACAGTTATGAGCCGTATACATTATAATGTAAGTTCTAACACAAACTCACACATTTCGTTATGATCAGGTATTCAGGTTATTTTCATAAAATATTTTGATACTTTCAAGTTTCAGTTCAGAGCGAGATGAAGATGGATAAAGATAGTTTCTTCGGTGACGGCGGCACTCTAGCCAGGTTTCACCGGAAGAGTCGATGCTTACGCGTAAGTTTGTTTTCATATTATTACTATTTTACATTTACTTTTTAGGCTTAAATTAAATATTTATTGCCACGGACAATCTGTTAACTGGGTTACGTAGAAGCATTTATAAGTTTAATCCCAAAAGCGCAATGTATAAAATACGCGAGACCGTCTTCGTTATAGGTTAGTTAAGTTTAATACGCAACTTTTTGCATGTTATACTATACGCCGGGTATCACTTTAGGTTTGCGCGATATATTTAAAACAATATAATATTATTAATCTTTATATTTTATATTTTTATATACATAAATACATTATACACCCCATATATTTTATTAGCATACTTACAGCTTTTTTAGTGTAGTTTATACCCTATAGATGGCTATAGATATAGGTATTAAATGTCTTGCAATTATATATTTTACTATAATTATTAATTTCATTATAATATAATATAACAATACACAAATAATTTTTTCGAAAAATATATGTAACATGTATAGTTCATACAATTATGAATTTATAGTTAATAGAAATGCGGATGTTTTACTTCATAGATATTTTTTTATTGAAATCGTGTAAATAATTTGATTAAACAATCAGGTTGGTAACCTAACCTACTCATCACTAGTATACATTTTTTATATTACGTGTAAAATCACCAACACAAGGTGCAGACTGCATTTAAAAAATTAATAACATAAAATAAAATATAAAATAATGTTGTAGTAGAAGCTGGAAACTTTAGTTTATTCTAATTTATAATCCAATTAATGTAACCGAGAATGTAACTATTAAATTCATAATTGAATTGAGAGATCACTTTGGGATAAATGCCAAACGTATAAATGTAAATTAAATTAAAAATAATTAAAAAACATTTTGTGAAAGGAACAAGATTACTGCTAATATTTAAGTTTTAATTATTATTAACAAATAAATACAAATAATTTAAAAATTTAAAAAAAATTAAGAACACATCATTATAAAATTAATACAGTCATCGATCCGCTCAGAATCTAAAATTATATACTTAGAATTTCAGAAATCTAGTTGGTATTATGGTATTTGATGAATTTACTGTATACGTTTGGCTTTATGTTAACTCTAAAATCCAGTAATCACATTTTTATTTAATAATTCATAAAATACAATATACTCTTATAAAAAAATTATTGTGCTTCTGATATCTATTCACCACCTTAATCAATAATTAAATTGATAAACTAAAATAATAATTTAAATAATACCTATATCATATTATTATAATTCAAATTCAAAATTATAAACTATTTTGGTTTTATTGTCATATCAAATTTCAATAAACAAATTGGTCCTTAACACGGAACTCTTTGATATAAAAAGTTGCATTATATTATATCCGTGGATTCATCATATTGACGTACCTAGTATAATATCTATATCATTTATTTATTTATCTATGGCAAATCTCCAAGTCGTTGCAGAAGACACAGTCGATTAAAAATTCTAAAATTTCAATAAGCAACGAAAATTTGAGCAAAAAACTTACTGCGTTTCGTATAATTTTATTTTTCATAAATTCCAATATTAAGTTCCGTAATCTGGAGCGTTTCCTCATGGGTGTCACAGTTCACACACGTCACGGATTCTGCCGAAAGAGTCGATAATTAAAGTAAGTTTGTTTTTATATTCTTTTGGGGCTTAAATTTACTTTTAAGACTTAAAATAAATATTTAATGTCACGAAAAATGTGCTATCCAAGTGTTGTATGCGCATATTTTAGTTAGAAATGTATAAAATACGTGAGATATAAACGTCGTCGTCGTTTTTCCAGTCCCTGTTCGTAGAATAATTATAATTAATAGGAGCTTACCTATATAAGGTACTTAATATATATATGTTTTGGTTTAATTTATAGAAATATATGTTATAGCTTATAACTGATAATAGTCATAAGATACAATTTTAATTAATAACTGATAATTTTTTTTCCAAATACAACGTTATAAGTTATAGGTAACTATTAATTTAGTGTCACATACTTAACTTCTATTGTTCACCTAATATCTATATTCTATATCATAGAGATTAGGGACGTATACATTTATTGGTATAGTATTAAATAAATTAATGAAATAGAACAAACACACCTACTATAATTATTAGTAATAATAATATATCCATGGATAAATTATTAAAATACAAAACGAACAAACGAAAAACGATTCTGAGCAAAGACATCGTTAACTAATAAATAATATTGAGATTAAAGTAATTTATTTTATTATTAGGCATTAGTACATACAATTTAGTAGGATAAAGTCATTTTTGCCTAAAAAATTACATTTGAAAGTGTCATCGTGTATATATATTATAATAATATACTCTAAAAGTTTCATAAATCCGCGAATACCTACTATTTTTAAATTACAACAAAATAACTAAAATCGTTATTCTTGGTTTTAATATGTAATTTCGTCCAAATTTTAACTTATAATATCTGTAAAAAGTAACTGTGTTTATAATAGATTATTTGGTTACAATATGAACCAGGGGTGGACTGAGCCGGCGGGATACTGGGAACTTTCCGGTGGGCCGCTATTCAAAAATGATTTGTTATTGCTATATATTTATAATTATTATTAATATAGAAGATCGGCATAAATCGGTAGAAAATCGGTATAAATATGAATTATAAATATTTTTTATTTTCATACCATGACGCGTGTGTGAAAAATTGTTTATATTAAGTGTTTAAGATGTTCGATTTCGGTACGACTGATTGTTTGCATCAGAAATTATTATTTAAAATTAGGCCACGGATTTAAATATAAACTGCATTTTCTGAATTTTCTATGACATTGCTTTCCAAGCAAAAAATTCGTTTCATATATTATCAACGAATTGAAAAATAAAATTAGAACATTTATATGGGTTGAAGTCAATTTTATAAAAACTTATTAAAAAAAAATTAAATACAATTAAATAAAGGTAATTTATTTTACTTATATTTCTATTTTTTACGTACCCATTATGTTCGATACTATAACTATTCAGTTTTCAGCTATAGAAAACAACACTTGCCAATATGGAATTACTGTCGAAGTTTTTTATTTTAAAATATTTCTTAAATTCTTTTTATTATTTTATTTGAAACATTATTTTTAAGTATTGGGATCAATAAAACTATTTTTATTTAATTATTATTTTATATCAATTACAATTTGTTAATAAACCAAGTAAAAAAACCGTTATCTATATTGTAAATTTGAATTCAATTTACCGCATAGAAACAAATAAATGTTTTTTTGAAGATAATGTAAAAATATCCATCATCCATCGGTTAGGACCATATATATATTTGCTATGATTAGGACGGTGAGGTTATAATTATAAATAATCTATGGCAAATGACAATCGTCTGAGACGAACAGCGATTCCAATACGTACTCACATATTTCGTTCCATTCTGGTTATTAAGCTAGGTGCCTATTTTTATAAATGTCATTAATCTCAATACATCCAGACTGAACTTTTGGATCGGAGATATGCATTTTCCTTGGCGGAGATGCACAGCTCTGACACTAGACAATATTATACACTCGAAGGGAACGCGTTTCGCCGGAATAATAAATAATTACGTAAGTTTTGTTCTTCTACTCTGTTGACGCGGTAGACTTAATGTAAATATTTATTGTCAGACAAACTTATATACTCGCTAGGCGTAGAGTAGTTTTTAAAATCCAGTTGTTATAGGTGTACAAAAATTAAGATATTATGAAAAATACCTTAAATTATAATACTTTGCCTACAACTGTTAATTTATTGTTATAGTAGAATAATTTTTAAAATTTGAAATCAATGATTAGGCAATGGTTTTAGTAGGAAGGTAGGTTTTTATACCTATACCTAATAAAATAAGAAAATACATAATGATTAATGTTATTTAATATGATTTGTAAGTACATAGCAGATTATACCTACCACTTGGTGACGATTATTTTTGTCTTATACGTTCTTCGTAATTCCGTTCCGTCACGATAGTTTTAGTTTTCGTTAAATGTGAAACATACATTTTCGACGCATACGGATACGGGTATTAAACATTTGGGTTTTAAGAGAACACCTCAAACGTACGTTTTATTTTGGGGGTTTTACGGGATATACCTATAGGAAATTTTCTTCAAATTTTCACATTTCACTATTTGATATTATGATATTATTTGTACCTAGGTTAAGTTTCTGTTTTAGAATCGATCGATAGGTTACCTAGGTATATCACATTCTTTAATTTAAATTCTGGTAGTCGAGTATTGGACAAGTACCTACGTAACTTATAATTCGTATCGTAATTTAATTACTAAAGAAATATTATTTCCCCAACAGTGTCTAGTGGTAGTATCCGGCAGGATAATGCATTATAGAATGTCTATAAACTTATGGTCTAGTTATGGTTAAAATTGGCATGCGACCAACTGGGGGCTTGTTCTGGAAAATTTAAATGGTCTAATAAGGTTCATCTCATTATTTGAATTAAATTAATTTTTAAGCGATTGTTGTGTTAGTTTATTTTCATATTATTTTGGGGCTTACATTTACTTACTTTTTAGACTTGAATTAAATTTTTATTGTCACGGAAAATCTGTTAACTCAGTAACGTAGAAGCATATACGTTTACTACCTACCAAAGGCGCAATGTATAATAATAATAAATTATTCGCCAGTCCGAACAATCCAAACGCTGTCTTACTCGTAGTCGAGTTCTAGTTGATAACTGACTTGTGAATAAATGTAATTTTTGTTAGGTATAAAAATAAAAATTATAAATCCTTGAATACAACATTTAAAAATACAAACTCTGTGTAATAAAAATTAATATTAGGTATTTATTGGTAGGTTTATATAATATCTGTAGACTGTAACGAATAGGTCATTAGAATATTGTTGAACATTTTACTGCATGAGATGCGTGTTATTTCAGAAATGGTATTCGTCAGTGAAAATTTTCAAACTGGGAATAATATTATATCATAAGCAGATTGAAATGTGTGAACGTTTCAGTGCTTCGAAGACTAAGTTCCGTAGCAGTTTTGATTCCGTCACGGGGTATGTATTTTCTTATTTCTCAGTAAGTTTTTTTTTATTATTGTTAATTGATCAAAGGATGTATTGCCCGAAATTTTTCAATATTTGTATTGTAATTATACTGGTATAACACTATTCCGGCTATCAATAGAGTCGTGTTAAAAATTAGAAAATTGGCGAGGTATATTATTTTTTTAAGTAATTATTTCGAGTAGGGAATTCGCTCAATGATATTTAAATATTTTCACCGAGAATCAAGTACGATGACTTGTAGGTAACTAGAGACTGAGTGAATAGGAATTAGGAAGTGTGTGATATGGCGAAGATAAGGAAATGGGTCAACAGGATTTCAGAATGTTTGGTGTATGAAAGGGAAAGATGAAAAAGAAATGTAAGGTTAGGGTAGGTAAGTGGAGTGAGGGTAGCAGATATGAGAATAATAAGTTAGGTGTTAAGGTACAAAAGAGGATAGAATAAGAAATGAATTAATTAAGGGTAGTGTACATATTGTAGTGAAAACAAGAGAGAATAGGTTTAGGTGGTTCGGTCACTGTATGATAAGAGATAGTGAGAGTGGCTATAGAAGTTAATTTAGGGGGGAAATGAGGGGCGAGAAGACTGAAGAAGAGATGGATAGACAGAATACCGATCATATGGAGGAGTGGAATGAGAGTGGCTGAACCTGTATATAGCTGTGAGAGACGGGGGAAGAAAAAGTGTAAAGGTAGAATAGTTATGTTAACAATACGTAGGTAATACGTAACGTAATCAGTTGATAAATATTTTCTTTCATTATTATGTTTACAATATCGAATACCTTGATGGTTAGTAGGAAAAGATCATCACAAAGCTCACGACCAGTGATGGTAGTCGTCTATCATCACCATAGCTTCAACTAACCATAGGTTTATTTAACTAACCTTCTTATGGCTCATTAGGACACTTTGAATAAAAAATATCCTGAGTTGTAGGTTGCCAAACTTAATTGTTTGATTATCAAGTTGATCCTTTGATTGTTGACACCATGGATAGTCCACGCCTATGTTAAATACATTTCAGGCCGCGTTCCCTGAGGGGAAGGCAATTGAGGCTCCTTTATATTAATAGTCGATACTCGATATAGGTATACTTTATTTGGCCTCAATTGTTCCCCTCGAAGACCGATGATAAGACCATTATGTCCTATCCATATCTTTATTATCTATGATGGAGCCATACCCAGCTCACTCGTGTAAACTTGTTGCTGGTTGGGATGTCAGCGCACTATTTGTTTTCCATCTTTGACCCACGCGTAGCATACCAAATGTACGATTAAGAAAACACTAAAATGATTGTGCGTGGGTCAGAGAGAGAAATAAATGGTGCGCTAAAAATCTGACATACTCTTCAGTGGCGTATTTAGGATTTTCTTGAGGGGGGGGGGGGGATATAGAAATTAGAAATACATTTTCAAAGAAACCAGTCATGCAAGACTTTTTTTTTTTGCTAATCCCTAATTTTTAATCACTAATCAAGTATAGGTATTTTAAAAGACAATATTAATCAATGAATAGCATTTTAAGTTTAACATAATAATCTAATGAATAAAAAATATATTAATAGCTTAATATAGATTTATAATAATCAACACAATGAAATAAATTTATAAAATATTTAGCTAATTAATAATTTGTTCTGTAAAAATGTAAAATATCATATAATTATATTGATCATTGATATCTATTATCTACATAGGTATATATAACACATAGGCACATATAGCCATTTATTTGCAGTGATTTTACAAAACAAACTCCAGTCTTCTATTTTTCAGAGACAATTCATCAATGACTTCATCTGGTGTAATCTTTGTTTCTGTATGGCATGCTAATAGAGCCAATCCATTCAGTCTAGTCTATAATAACAATGAAATACACAATTTTATAAATACTTTCAATAATATATCATAATTTAAAATCTGCAAATTTACTTCATTCATACTATTCCTGAGATAAGTTTTAATTCTTTTTAAATTAGAGAATGATCGTTCAGGAGTTGTTGTTGACACTGGAAGCGTACAAAATATTTTTATCAACATGTAAATGTTGGGATAAAATTCTTTATCACAAATTTCTAATGCCTGTAATCCTGAACTAAGAATGATATTATCTGTAAATAGTTTTGTTTTCCACATATTGAATTCGGCTATGCTATTGAATTTATCTACAACGGGTGAATATATGTTCACAAGCTTATTAAATTGTTCTCGGTCATTTATCTCTAGTGGCAATGGCTGGGTTTTAAAAATGCAATCGAACCCTATAACAGTAAATATCAAATAATAAAATACTTTGGCAAATTAGTTATTTATATAGCTATTCAGTATTTGTACTTATATTATAATTTATAATAATATAATGTCAATAGAGATTTTTTTTTGAAAATATAATATAAAATATGTAATAACTAGTTTATACCTTCAAAAATACTTTTATGATTTATAAAACGCTCAGTAAGTTGTGATATAAAGTAATCAATATATGGTAAAAATACTGTTACACGATAGTATTGTTCGGTAGAATGATTTTGTAAATTTGGATTAGCTCTATGTGTTTGTTTAGAAGAAATTCTTTTCTCTAGCAATTCAATTCCAACATCATCTGCCATTTTCTGTAATATATTAATAAATATTGGGGGGGTATATTTATGATGTAGGTACATCATAAATATTATTTTAAATATTAAACAGTATATTAAAGTAAAAGATTACTTTGACATTATTATAGATAATTTTGAATTCTATTTCATTATTTTCTCTGATACATTTTAAAGTAGCTATTACATTTTCTACTATGAGTATTGTCTTTTTCAAATCAATTTGAACTTTTTGCAATTGTTTACACAGCGGAAGTCCATAAGAAAATAATACCTAAAACAAAATTTAAAAATAACACAATATATGTACCTAAATGTATATAAAATAGATATTATCTGAACCTTTATAACAATCAAAGAAATCATAAACTCTGAATCTTTTAACGCTTTCTGAAGCATTTCAGCATCTGTTGATTCTTTCCAATCAGATATAATGTCTAACGCATTGAGAACAAATGAAAATAGTTCAGAAAAATCATTTACAGAATCATAACGTTGAATCCAACGAGTAGCACAAAGCCGTTTGAGTTGTTTTACTTGGGGTGCATTATTTGAATTCTCAATGGTATTTAAAAGAACAGAATTTCTTTTAGGGGTATTGAAAAAATTATAAACTTTTTCGATCACCCCCAAACAATTTCTGATAGGTTTTATGCCACTAGCTGTTGAAACAGCTAAATTCAGCGAATGTGCTGCACAATGTACATATTATATAGCGTTGGGGTATTTAGATTTCACAATAGTCTGTACTCCTTTAAATCGACCAGCCATATTACTGGCCCCATCATAGCCTTGGCCATATAAATAATTGCAATCAATTCCACATCTGTTTAAGCCTACCAACAAAAAAATGTAATTAAATAATATAAATAAATAAAGTGAATAAATAAATAAATCATAAATGTGTTATTTACAATTACCATTTAATATTGAGTTAGCCAAGTCATAACCAGTCAAGCTATCAATTTCAAAAAATCGTAAAAAGTTCTCATGCAACTTACTGTTTTTATCAATATATCAAACACATATACTGAGTTGCTCTTTAGTCGATATGTCGGTTGTTTCATCAGCCAGAACAGAGAAACATTTAGATTTATTAATCACATTAACTAGTTTCCTTAGTAAAATTGTGTTACATGACTGAATTATTTCATTTTGTATAATTGGACTCGTATATTTATTACGTTTCCCTGAACCCTCAAGAACATTACGCAAAAATTCATCTCCTTTTGCTCTGTACTTGAGAATACCACGGAAATGGCCTTGCCTTGAATCATCTAAAAAATAAAAGTTAAAAGTTGCAAACAATAATAACATGTTTTTTACAATAATAATTGTAAATCCATAATTAGCATGACTGGAGCATTATTGTCCAATAGTTATATGACATTGATAATTCAGTTTAATTATACTTAAGTATTATTATTATTAAATGGTAAAAGTTTATACAATTTAGTTTTTAGTTTCTATATTTATGCTTACCATCTACTAAGATATCACCAAAATCTCTATGTCCTCTCAAAGCCAACTCTTCTTTACCACATAGAATTATACACTCAATAATTGGTCCTATTTTCCTTCTATTTTCTTCAATTTGTACCATTCTAAACAAATTCACAGAATCAATGTACTTCAAAAATTTAAACTTTAAAGTAAGGGTTATCATATTATGCATTTAATATTACCTACCTATTATTATCTATGCGTTCTATTATAGACAGTTCCTTTTTTTTCTATTATTTTAAAAAGTGTTCAGAGTCTAGAACAGACAATGTATGATATTTCAAACTTCCACGAGCCCGAAAAGTCTAAAAAAAAAATGTATTAAATATTTTAGCAAATGTCTCTGGAATAAATCATTTAAATTATCAAACCTCTTTTGCCTTCTTCCAGTTGCTGAAAGCAACAGTAACAAGGCTACCCAAAGGCTGGCTTCCAACACCACCATTTTTTGCAAACAGTACACAGTATTTACAGAATGTCCCATTTTTGACATTTGAATACGCCAGCCAATTAAATTCTTTTAGCCATTTATGCTGAAATCTTAAGCCACGTTTTTCATTTTTTGCAAGCAATGGGAATTTATATTCAACATCTGGTACCCATAGATTAGTTAGCACCTTGAATAAATATCATTTTAAATAACAAACTAATTAGTTTTAATAAATATTATAAAATTAAATTTAAAATATAGACATTAAATAAAAATAAATATGCATAATTTAAAAAAAATACTAATTCAATAAATATTAATGTGTTAAGTATTGAAATAATTTATCAACTAGTATGTAACTTACAAGCTTTTTATCAGCATCTGTTAAAGATAAACATTCTACAAAATAACCTATGTCATTAGCATTGCCGAGCGTTTGATTATTTTCACAAATAAAATCATCCTTTAATAAATAATTGAAACATATTATTATATTAATGCCACAATAATAACTAGAATATATTAAACAATTTTTAAGCCAAATTATTAAATTGTATTTGTTTCCATATGTCAAGTAAAACATGCTATTTGAAGCTAATAAATATATAATAATATATAATATAAATAATATAATGCCTAAATAATTTAAGAGATCTATTTAAGTGAGTTATAAATTTATAAGCTGTGACCACTGATCATAAAAGCATATAAACCTATATAAGCATAACTAATTTAGTTTTTTTTTAAGAATAACAAAGTAAACAAATTTGAAATTTGAACAATTAACTTTTTATATATTCAATGAAATAATTAATTACTTGCTGTAATCGTGAATTCGATGCCTCACTAAAACTTTCTAAAGAATTTGTGGTACATGCAGAATTGTTTACTTCTGTAATTTTTCTTACTGGTGAGTTCACCTAAATATCACAAAAACTTGAATTTACATTTCAAATTTCACAAAAATTAGCACTTACTTCAGTCTCGTTATTTTCATTTTCTCTTCGAATTTTTTTATTGCTTGTGAAAAATGATAACAAGGTATTCTTTTTTGATGTCATTGAAAAAAGTAGGTAAATTATATTGAAAAATAAAATACCGTACATAAATAAAAGTAAATTTGACCATAAAATATCACTTTCAATCACGAATTAATATAATATTTCTTAAATAGTTGTTTTAATACTCAATTTATTATCATTTGAGCAATGAAGTATAAACAGAACACCGAATAGTATGCATAGATTAATGATTATCATAAACAATTACTGTGTAATAGAATATTACCTACTATAGGTTAGGTATATTAGATCATATTATCAAAATATCGTACATTTGTTTATGATCTAATAATAGAATACATGACACTGTGGATACAAATCAGGGACAAACGTTATCATTTGTTCCACTGAGATAAGAGATTGTGTATAATTTTGCCTATATTCACTCCTCATTAATTATAATAATATCAGATTTCATACATCGTTAGTTGTGATTTGTGATTACTGATTACAGGTAATTACAGTTGCGGTTTGCATACTAGTAGGTATATTAAGGTTTATGGGAACAGACTAAAAAAAAAAAAAGGCCAAGGGGGATCTATCCCCCCCCCCGTAAATACGCCACTGATCCTCTTAAGTGTTATCAAGTTGAAGAAGCAGTTGATTGTTGACAATTTGACATTTAACATTAATTGTGGTAGGTATTATGATTGGACAAAAGTAATTAGCAGGGATGTGAATTTAATGCAATGAAAAAGTGTTAAATATTTGCCTGCATGTATGCACTAAAAACAGGCAAATATATGCACTGAAATATTCAAAAATATTCAAAAAAATACTGAATGAAAACGTTTTTATTTAATTTTTTTTAAATTAATAGATAATAATTCAAATTGGTTTACACAAAAAATTCTTTATTTACACACTTGGTAGGTAGGTATGTAGGTAGGTAACGGATGAACCGAAAATATAAAAACATTTTAAGAAAATAAGCATAAATACGAAGAAATCATGAAAACATGCAATTATATTAACTAACCAGAAAAAAACGCATATTGGTAACGGTGTTGTAATAATAGGGATCTCCCCAAAAAAATACGTACTAATAGTTCAAACAAATCATAAAAGCCAACTGTAATAAATATTAATTTATGAAAAAGTATATTAAAAAGCATTATTATTATAAATGAAACAAAACTATCAACTATGGACCGTGACATAATATAGGTATTTCTATATTTTTAGCTCCATAATTTCTGTTAAAATATTAGGAAAATGTATTAAGTACCGTAAAAGTGCTAAATTTGAGTTATTACTTAAAATATTATATTCATAACAAATTATAATAGAAGGTTAGGTACTGTTATTCCGCATACTTATTATAGTTTAATTTAACTACAACATTCTAGTAGAGTCTGATAAAATTTGGTTCCACGACTTTGATCATACAAACTTTAAATACTAAACTATGGGTCTGAAATTTAGTTTATATAGATCTAAATAATCCAAAATATATATTGCTTCAAAATATAAAAATAAAGTGTCTTGTATTGTAGTAAGTATAGCTTTCAAAAAAAAAACTCAAAAAAAATCATACTTGAAATCTATGTATAATATACGTATATTGTAATAAATGATCAAATGTTTACTATAGTACATTATAAAAAATTAACTTAAGTTCAATATAATACATTATAACAGGTGTTCAAATAAACATTTCATACCACAAATTTTGTTAATTCACACAGTCTCTCTTCAATTTTAAATTTTTCTTCAAATCATCTACAAAACATAAATGCTTAGTAAATTGGAAGACTTGATTAAGTATTTAATAATTTATCTAAAAGAGATGTGCCGGGTCGCCACATTAGTATATCGAAGGGCCATGGTGCAAGTGTCGTCCATAAATACCATAACATATATTATATTAGAAATACAAACTTAATATTTCACCAACAGTAAATAGTATAAAAAAATATTACGAAATATACTATACTCATATTATATTATGATTGTATTAGTTACAAACTCTTGAATTAAGAGTTATGTTTGAAGATTTAATTAATTTCCTAAAAGGAAATGCCTCAAGATTGCCTCAGTAGGTTAGGTTTACTAATCATTACTAACTATACAAAATACTGAAAATTAATGAAATCACAAATATTAGTACAATAGAGAGACTGTGCATTGATTTACAAATTTGTCTTAAATTTACTTTTTGCATAGAGAATATGAAGGTTGAGATATGAGATTGTAATGAAAATTAAACGCAGGGTGTTTTTGGTTGAATTGTTGTTGCGTTTATTCTCAAAAACTTATTATTTTTCATACAGACACAATTTTAATAATTTGTTGTACAGTATTTATTTTGAATTAATTAATTATACTCTTACGAGTGTACAGATAAAATAGTTTAATAAAGGATCACATAAAACATGGGTGGGGGGGGGGGAAGGCGTGAACATAAAACTCACGGTTTTTGGTCGGGTGTTCATTATGACGGGATCAGTAGCACGGTAATATAATTATTACCGGCGTGAACAGCTGGGCGGCTTCAGCAGTGTGACTTGGCTCGGATGTCTGTATGCTGATAAAAAAAAAACGGCAAACGGTGTTGGACCTTTTACAATCTGTTCCGTTGGTGGTCGTACGTTGGTCGGATGGAACTGGCTGACTCGGCTCGGACGGCGGCGCTCAGTAACGGTGGACGCGTAACGACAATATATACCTCGCGACTCACTGCGGCGGTGGTGGAGGGTATATGCCGGGACAAACTGTAGAATGTCCGTTCGTGGCGTAATACCGTCCGGCTCACTATTCGCTTTTTCTCAGCGGGGAGAATGATGATGATACGCTTTGCTTTGCTTTGAAGGTTATGCCGTTAACTATACCAGGGTTTTGCCTCTACTAGTAGGACGAAAGTTGGTGAGGGTGGTTATTTAAAATTGTTGGCCTACCCATGATAGTGGGTAGGGTTTGCAATGATGATACGGCGGTCGGCGGCCTGTATTTCTGTAGTACAATGCTTGCCGGTCCCGATTGGAATATCGTGTGACACTTCTCTGTGTTTTGTGATGCAGCTACAGGTTTGAAGTGTTCGATAGTATCCATCTTATAGTTTGAAATGCACTGATTATGAATATGTACTTTTTGTCCTTGTAATTTGTTATTTTCATAAGGAAATCTCAGTTTTTCCTGCGGGTGGAGCGCGTTCGGATAGCGCCATCTGTAGTTACGGGCGGCGTTTGCGTTCCGTCGGGGAATCCGTATTTCTGGGCGGCGGTCGATGGATAGCTCCACTTAAAATTGGGCACTCTGTTTTTTATCATTACAAGATGGATAGAGATTCGTTGATCGCTTTTATGTGCTTCAAATTGTTTACACGAGTGAGCTGGGTATGGCTCCATCATAGATAATAAAGATATAACATAATGGATAGGACATAATAGTCTTATCAGCGGTCTGATCTTCGAGGGGAACAATTGATGCCAAGTCGAGTATCGACTATCAATATAAAGGAGCCTCAATTGCCTTCCCTCCGGGAACGCGGCCTGAAATGTATTTAAAATAGGCGTGGACTATCCATATCTATGGGCTTCATCCATAGCATGGATTAAGGTGTCAACAAACAAAGGATCAACTTGATAATCAAACACTTAAGTTCGGCAACCTGAAACTCAGGATCTTTTTATTCAAAGTGTCCTAATAAGTCATAAGAAGGTTAGTTAGGTAAACCTATGGTTAGTTGAAGCTATGGTGCGATGATAGACGACTACAATCACTGGTCATGAGCTTTGCGATGATCTTTTCCTACAAACTATAATGGTATTCGATATTATAAACATAACAATGAAAGAAAATATTTAAATATTATTAATTTGGTTATGTTAGGTTAGGTTAGGATAGGACAGTAAATTAGACGTTAACTAATTATCATAGTTTTTAACACGGTCTTAAAGACTGTCAGCTAGAGTTGTACCAGTATAGTTATTAAAAACTTAAATACAGCCAACATTAAATAATGATTTTTTTAACACAACAAATTATAAAAGTATTTTAAAATATAACAAAATATAATTTTATTAGGATTTTATAAGGTTTTCAATGCTTACTTTACCTATTGTAAATAGAAAATGTATAAAATCAATAGTTTTAATTTAATATATAGTTTTGTGTTTTAATATCCTATTTTCAAAGAATTCTCAGGGTTTCCTTTCCACATTTTTTTACATTGTACTAAATCCAATTTTTTTCCGCACATATTTACAAAGACTAAAACTATGTTTTTATTTGCATTTAGACTTTATAGTTTGTAATTTAATATTGACTGTAGACCCAGCCAAACACAATATTATTTTAAATTAAACATTATTTTATGTCCTTCATAAATTACAATCTAATAGTAGAGTCCGTGCAGGACCTTTTTCTCATTTAATTTTTTTGCATCCTTTATAAATTACATTCGTTTTTATACATTTTCTTATACATGTATTACGGTGATACACCTCTGATCATAATAACTGTTCGTATTATTATAATGTAAACAATACTTAGTTTTTGGATTGTAGTTAATATGTATTGCAGTATTTAGCTTCCAGCGTATTCTTTTGTTAAGTGTTATTTCACACAGATTTCTCAAACAATTTTTTTTTCAATTCATTGAACTCTAGTAGATTTTTATCTATAAATATTTTTTAAGATTAACCGGCTATACCTGGGAGAACGCTGAGTACCCGTGTACTCCTAAAGCGTGTTCCTAAAGTAAAATTTTTTCCACATTTTTATTTTTTGTTTTCTAAAATTCATTTGCCTGCGGGCACCAACACCTCTCTTCAATTTTTTTTTATGATTTTCAGTGTAGCCAAATTTTTTAAACATTTAAAATGTTTTTCAACAATTACTTCGGAATGTGTGTTTCTAAAGTAAATTTTTTTCCAATTTTTTTTTTTGTTTTCTAAAATCTATTTGCCTGTGGACGCCCACACCTCCCTTCAATTTTTTTTATTAATACTGTAACTCTAGTATGTATTGACTTGAAAATTGTTTAATGAACAAAATATTTTGAATAGTTTTTTCTAAATTTTTTTACAAATTTTTTTTTTTGTTTTCTAAAATCTATTTGCCTACGGGCGCCACACCTCCCTTCAATTTTTTTTTATGATTTTCACACTACCCAAATTTTTAACATTGACAATCTGGTACCCTTTGAATAATTCTTTAATGAACTAAATATTTTGAAAAGTTTTTTCTGTTTAAGTTTCGGGACATTTTAGTTTGAACTTCGTAATGTGTGTTTCTACTGTAAATTTAATTCCAAATTTTTTTTATGTTTTCTAAAATCTATTTGCCTGCGGGCGCCAACACCTCCCTTCAATTTTTTTTTTTTAGTACTGTAACACTAGTTTGTATTGACTTGAAAATTGAAAACTTGGTGCTCCACGAATAATCCTTCTTTAATGAACTAAATATTTTGAATAGTTTTTTCTAAATTTTTTTCCAAATTTTTTTTTTGTTTTCTAAAATCTATATGCCTGCGGGCGCCAACACCTCCCTTCAATTTTTTTTTTATGATTTTCACTCTACCCAAATTTTTAAACATTGACAATCTGGTACCCTTTGAATAATTCTTTAATGAACTAAATATTTTGAAAAGTTTTTTCTGTTTAAGTTTCGGGACATTTTAGTTTGAACTTCGTAATGTGTGTTTCTACTGTAAATTTTTTTCCAATTTTTTTCCAATTTTTTTTTTGTTTTCTAAAATCTATTTGCCTGTGGGCGCCCACACCTCCCTTCAATTTTTTTTTATGATTTTCACACTACCCAAATTTTTAACATTGACAATCTGGTACCCTTTGAATAATTCTTTAATGAACTAAATATTTTGAAAAGTTTTTTCTGTTTAAGTTTCGGGACATTTTAGTTTGAACTTCGTAATGTGTGTTTCTACTGTAAATTTAATTCCAAATTTTTTTTATGTTTTCTAAAATCTATTTGCCTGCGGGCGCCAACACCTCCCTTCAATTTTTTTTTTTTAGTACTGTAACACTAGTTTGTATTGATTTGAAAATTGAAAACTTGGTGCTCCACGAATAATCCTTCTTTAATGAACTAAATATTTTGAATAGTTTTTTCTAAATTTTTTTCCAAATTTTTTTTTTGTTTTCTAAAATCTATATGCCTGCGGGCGCCAACACCTCCCTTCAATTTTTTTTTTATGATTTTCACTCTACCCAAATTTTTAAACATTGACAATCTGGTACCCTTTGAATAATTCTTTAATGAACTAAATATTTTGAAAAGTTTTTTCTGTTTAAGTTTCGGGACATTTTAGTTTGAACTTCGTAATGTGTGTTTCTACTGTAAATTTTTTTCCAATTTTTTTCCAATTTTTTTTTTGTTTTCTAAAATCTATTTGCCTGTGGGCGCCCACACCTCCCTTCAATTTTTTTTATTAATACTGTAACTCTAGTAGGTATTGACTTGAAAATTGTTTAATGAACAAAATATTTTGAATAGTTTTTTCTAAATTTTTTTACAAATTTTTTTTTTGTTTTCTAAAATCTATATGCCTGCGGGCGCCAACACCTCCCTTCAATTTTTTTTTTATGATTTTCACTCTACCCAAATTTTTAAACATTGACAATCTGGTACCCTTTGAATAATTCTTTAACGAACTAAATATTTTGAAAAGTTTTTTCTGTTTAAGTTTCGGGACATTTTAGTTTGAACTTCGTAATGTGTGTTTCTACTGTAAATTTTTTTTCAATTTTTTTTTATGTTTTCTAAAATCTATTTGTCTGCGGGCGCCAACACCTCCCTTCAATTTTTTTTTTTTAGTACTGTAACTCTAGTTTGTATTGACTTGAAAATTGAAAACTTGGTGCCCCACGAATAATACTTCTTTAATGAACTAAATATTTTGAATAGTTTTTTCTAAATTTTTTCCAAATTTTTTTTTTTGTTTTCTAAAATCTATATGCCTGCGGGCGCCAACACCTCCCTTCAATTTTTTTTTATGATTTTCACTCTACCCAAATTTTTAAACATTGACAATCTGGTACCCTTTGAATAATTCTTTAATGAACTAAATATTTTGAAAAGTTTTTTTCTGTTTAAGTTTCGGGACATTTTAGTTTGAACTTCGTAATGTGTGTTTCTACTGTAAATTTTTTTCCAATTTTTTTTTTGTTTTCTAAAATCTATTTGCCTGTGGGCGCCCACACCTCCCTTCAATTTGTTTTATTAATACTGTAACTCTAGTAGGTATTGACTTGAAAATTGTTTAATGAACAAAATATTTTGAATAGTTTTTTCTAAATTTTTTTACAAATTTTTTTTTTGTTTTCTAAAATCTATATGCCTGCGGGCGCCAACACCTCCCTTCAATTTTTTTTTTATGATTTTCACTCTACCCAAATTTTTAAACATTGACAATCTGGTACCCTTTGAATAATTCATTAATGAACTAAATATTTTGAAAAGTTTTTTCTGTTTAAGTTTCGGGACATTTTAGTTTGAACTTCGTAATGTGTGTATTTACTGTAATTTTTTTTTTTTGATTTCTAAAATCTATTTGCCTGTGGGCGCCCACACCTCCCTTCAATTTTTTTTTTTTAGTACTGTAACTCTAGTTTGTATTGACTTGAAAATTGAAAACTTGGTGCCCCACGAATAATCCTTCTTTAATGAACTAAATATTTTGAATAGTTTTTTCTAAATTTTTTTCCAAATTTTTTTTTTGTTTTCTAAAATCTATATGCCTGCGGGCGCCAACACCTCCCTTCAATTTTTTTTTTATGATTTTCACTCTACCCAAATTTTTAAACATTGACAATCTGGTACTCTTTGAATAATTCTTTAATGAACTAAATATTTTGAAAAGTTTTTTCTGTTTAAGTTTCGGGACATTTTAGTTTGAACTTCGTAATGTGTGTTTCTACTGTAAATTTTTTTCCAATTTTTTTTTTGTTTTCTAAAATCTATTTGCCTGTGGGCGCCCACACCTCCCTTCAATTTGTTTTATTAATACTGTAACTCTAGTAGGTATTGACTTGAAAATTGTTTAATGAACAAAATATTTTGAATAGTTTTTTCTAAATTTTTTTACAAATTTTTTTTTTGTTTTCTAAAATCTATATGCCTGCGGGCGCCAACACCTCCCTTCAATTTTTTTTTTATGATTTTCACTCTACCCAAATTTTTAAACATTGACAATCTGGTACCCTTTGAATAATTCATTAATGAACTAAATATTTTGAAAAGTTTTTTCTGTTTAAGTTTCGGGACATTTTAGTTTGAACTTCGTAATGTGTGTATTTACTGTAATTTTTTTTTTTTGATTTCTAAAATCTATTTGCCTGTGGGCGCCCACACCTCCCTTCAATTTTTTTTTTTTAGTACTGTAACTCTAGTTTGTATTGACTTGAAAATTGAAAACTTGGTGCCCCACGAATAATCCTTCTTTAATGAACTAAATATTTTGAATAGTTTTTTCTAAATTTTTTTCCAAATTTTTTTTTTTGTTTTCTAAAATCTATATGCCTGCGGGCGCCAACACCTCCCTTCAATTTTTTTTTTATGATTTTCACTCTACCCAAATTTTTAAACATTGACAATCTGGTACCCTTTGAATAATTCTTTAATGAACTAAATATTTTGAAAAGTTTTTTCTGTTTAAGTTTCGGGACATTTTAGTTTGAACTTCGTAATGTGTGTTTCTACTGTAAATTTTTTTTCAATTTTTTTTTATGTTTTCTAAAATCTATTTGTCTGCGGGCGCCAACACCTCCCTTCAATTTTTTTTTTTTAGTACTGTAACTCTAGTTTGTATTGACTTGAAAATTGAAAACTTGGTGCCCCACGAATAATACTTCTTTAATGAACTAAATATTTTGAATAGTTTTTTCTAAATTTTTTCCAAATTTTTTTTTTTGTTTTCTAAAATCTATATGCCTGCGGGCGCCAACACCTCCCTTCAATTTTTTTTTATGATTTTCACTCTACCCAAATTTTTAAACATTGACAATCTGGTACCCTTTGAATAATTCTTTAATGAACTAAATATTTTGAAAAGTTTTTTCTGTTTAAGTTTCGGGACATTTTAGTTTGAACTTCGTAATGTGTGTTTCTACTGTAAATTTTTTTCCAATTTTTTTTTTGTTTTCTAAAATCTATTTGCCTGTGGGCGCCCACACCTCCCTTCAATTTGTTTTATTAATACTGTAACTCTAGTAGGTATTGACTTGAAAATTGTTTAATGAACAAAATATTTTGAATAGTTTTTTTCTAAATTTTTTTACAAATTTTTTTTTTGTTTTCTAAAATCTATATGCCTGCGGGCGCCAACACCTCCCTTCAATTTTTTTTTTATGATTTTCACTCTACCCAAATTTTTAAACATTGACAATCTGGTACCCTTTGAATAATTCATTAATGAACTAAATATTTTGAAAAGTTTTTTCTGTTTAAGTTTCGGGACATTTTAGTTTGAACTTCGTAATGTGTGTATTTACTGTAATTTTTTTTTTTTGATTTCTAAAATCTATTTGCCTGTGGGCGCCCACACCTCCCTTCAATTTTTTTTTTTTAGTACTGTAACTCTAGTTTGTATTGACTTGAAAATTGAAAACTTGGTGCCCCACGAATAATCCTTCTTTAATGAACTAAATATTTTGAATAGTTTTTTCTAAATTTTTTTCCAAATTTTTTTTTTGTTTTCTAAAATCTATATGCCTGCGGGCGCCAACACCTCCCTTCAATTTTTTTTTTATGATTTTCACTCTACCCAAATTTTTAAACATTGACAATCTGGTACTCTTTGAATAATTCTTTAATGAACTAAATATTTTGAAAAGTTTTTTCTGTTTAAGTTTCGGGACATTTTAGTTTGAACTTCGTAATGTGTGTTTCTACTGTAAATTTTTTTCCAATTTTTTTTTTGTTTTCTAAAATCTATTTGCCTGTGGGCGCCCACACCTCCCTTCAATTTGTTTTATTAATACTGTAACTCTAGTAGGTATTGACTTGAAAATTGTTTAATGAACAAAATATTTTGAATAGTTTTTTCTAAATTTTTTTACAAATTTTTTTTTTGTTTTCTAAAATCTATATGCCTGCGGGCGCCAACACCTCCCTTCAATTTTTTTTTTATGATTTTCACTCTACCCAAATTTTTAAACATTGACAATCTGGTACCCTTTGAATAATTCATTAATGAACTAAATATTTTGAAAAGTTTTTTCTGTTTAAGTTTCGGGACATTTTAGTTTGAACTTCGTAATGTGTGTATTTACTGTAATTTTTTTTTTTTGATTTCTAAAACCTATTTGCCTGTGGGCGCCCACACCTCCCTTCAATTTTTTTTTTTTAGTACTGTAACTCTAGTTTGTATTGACTTGAAAATTGAAAACTTGGTGCCCCACGAATAATCCTTCTTTAATGAACTAAATATTTTGAATAGTTTTTTCTAAATTTTTTTCCAAATTTTTTTTTTGTTTTCTAAAATCTATATGCCTGCGGGCGCCAACACCTCCCTTCAATTTTTTTTTTATGATTTTCACTCTACCCAAATTTTTAAACATTGACAATCTGGTACCCTTTGAATAATTCTTTAATGAACTAAATATTTTGAAAAGTTTTTTCTGTTTAAGTTTCGGGACATTTTAGTTTGAACTTCGTAATGTGTGTTTCTACTGTAAATTTAATTCCAAATTTTTTTTATGTTTTCTAAAATCTATTTGCCTGCGGGCGCCAACACCTCCCTTCAATTTTTTTTTTTTAGTACTGTAACACTAGTTTGTATTGACTTGAAAATTGAAAACTTGGTGCTCCACGAATAATCCTTCTTTAATGAACTAAATATTTTGAATAGTTTTTTCTAAATTTTTTTCCAAATTTTTTTTTTGTTTTCTAAAATCTATATGCCTGCGGGCGCCAACACCTCCCTTCATATTTTTTTTATGATTTTCACTCTACCCAAATTTTTAAACATTGACAATCTGGTACCCTTTGAATAATTCTTTAATGAACTAAATATTTTGAAAAGTTTTTTCTGTTTAAGTTTCGGGACATTTTAGTTTGAACTTCGTAATGTGTGTTTCTACTGTAAATTTTTTTCCAATTTTTTTCCAATTTTTTTTTTGTTTTCTAAAATCTATTTGCCTGTGGGCGCCCACACCTCCCTTCAATTTTTTTTTATGATTTTCACACTACCCAAATTTTTAACATTGACAATCTGGTACCCTTTGAATAATTCTTTAATGAACTAAATATTTTGAAAAGTTTTTTCTGTTTAAGTTTCGGGACATTTTAGTTTGAACTTCGTAATGTGTGTTTCTACTGTAAATTTAATTCCAAATTTTTTTTATGTTTTCTAAAATCTATTTGCCTGCGGGCGCCAACACCTCCCTTCAATTTTTTTTTTTTAGTACTGTAACTCTAGTTTGTATTGACTTGAAAATTGAAAACTTGGTGCCCCACGAATAATACTTCTTTAATGAACTAAATATTTTGAATAGTTTTTTCTAAATTTTTTCCAAATTTTTTTTTTTGTTTTCTAAAATCTATATGCCTGCGGGCGCCAACACCTCCCTTCAATTTTTTTTTATGATTTTCACTCTACCCAAATTTTTAAACATTGACAATCTGGTACCCTTTGAATAATTCTTTAATGAACTAAATATTTTGAAAAGTTTTTTCTGTTTAAGTTTCGGGACATTTTAGTTTGAACTTCGTAATGTGTGTTTCTACTGTAAATTTTTTTCCAATTTTTTTTTTGTTTTCTAAAATCTATTTGCCTGTGGGCGCCCACACCTCCCTTCAATTTGTTTTATTAATACTGTAACTCTAGTAGGTATTGACTTGAAAATTGTTTAATGAACAAAATATTTTGAATAGTTTTTTCTAAATTTTTTTACAAATTTTTTTTTTGTTTTCTAAAATCTATATGCCTGCGGGCGCCAACACCTCCCTTCAATTTTTTTTTTATGATTTTCACTCTACCCAAATTTTTAAACATTGACAATCTGGTACCCTTTGAATAATTCATTAATGAACTAAATATTTTGAAAAGTTTTTTCTGTTTAAGTTTCGGGACATTTTAGTTTGAACTTCGTAATGTGTGTATTTACTGTAATTTTTTTTTTTTGATTTCTAAAATCTATTTGCCTGTGGGCGCCCACACCTCCCTTCAATTTTTTTTTTTTAGTACTGTAACTCTAGTTTGTATTGACTTGAAAATTGAAAACTTGGTGCCCCACGAATAATCCTTCTTTAATGAACTAAATATTTTGAATAGTTTTTTCTAAATTTTTTTCCAAATTTTTTTTTTGTTTTCTAAAATCTATATGCCTGCGGGCGCCAACACCTCCCTTCAATTTTTTTTTTATGATTTTCACTCTACCCAAATTTTTAAACATTGACAATCTGGTACTCTTTGAATAATTCTTTAATGAACTAAATATTTTGAAAAGTTTTTTCTGTTTAAGTTTCGGGACATTTTAGTTTGAACTTCGTAATGTGTGTTTCTACTGTAAATTTTTTTCCAATTTTTTTTTTGTTTTCTAAAATCTATTTGCCTGTGGGCGCCCACACCTCCCTTCAATTTGTTTTATTAATACTGTAACTCTAGTAGGTATTGACTTGAAAATTGTTTAATGAACAAAATATTTTGAATAGTTTTTTCTAAATTTTTTTACAAATTTTTTTTTTTGTTTTCTAAAATCTATATGCCTGCGGGCGCCAACACCTCCCTTCAATTTTTTGTTTATGATTTTCACTCTAGCCAAAGTATTTAAACATTGACATTCTGGTACCCTTTGAATAATTCTTTAATGAACTAAATAGTTTGAATAATTTTTTTCTGTTTAAGATTATGGAGATTTTAGATTGATGTTTGTAATGTGTTTTCCCACAATATAATTTATATAAATTTAGCCTAACCTGGTGCCATACGAATATTCCTTCTTTAATGAACTAAATATTTTGAATAGTTTTTTTTGTTTAAGATTCTGGGCATTTTAGTTTGTACTTTGTAATGTGTATTCTTACAGTTAAATTTTTTCTAAAACTTTTTTGGTTTTCTAAAATTCATTTGCCTTCAGTTTCCAATTGCGTCCTTCAATTTTTATTTTTTAGTTTTATAACTCTAGTTGAATATTTTAATAATTTGTATTGACTTTAAAATTGATAACTTGGTGGTGCCCCATGAATAATCATTCTTTAATGAACAAATTATTTTGAATAGTTTTTTCTAAATTTTTTTCCAAATTTTTTTTTTTGTTTTCTAAAATCTATTTGCCTACGGGCGCCACACCTCCCTTCAATTTTTTATTTATGATTTTCACTCTACCCAAATTTTTAACATTGACAATCTGGTACCCTTTGAATAATTCTTTAATGAACTAAATATTTTGAAATGTTTTTTCTGTTTAAGTTTCGGGACATTTTAGTTTGAACTTCGTAATGTGTGTTTCTACTGTAAATTTTTTTCCAATTTTTTTTTTGTTTTCTAAAATCTATTTGCCTGTGGGCGCCCACACCTTCCTTCAATTTTTTTTATTAATACTGTAACTCTAGTAGGTATTGACTTGAAAATTGTTTAATGAACAAAATATTTTGAATAGTTTTTTCTAAATTTTTTTACAAATTTTTTTTTTGTTTTCTTAAATCTATATGCCTGCGGGCGCCAACACCTCCCTTCAATTTTTTTTTTATGATTTTCACTCTACCCAAATTTTTAAACATTGACAATCTGGTACCCTTTGAATAATTCATTAATGAACTAAATATTTTGAAAAGTTTTTTCTGTTTAAGTTTCGGGACATTTTAGTTTGAACTTCGTAATGTGTGTATTTACTGTAATTTTTTTTTTTTTTGATTTCTAAAATCTATTTGCCTGCGTGCGCCCACACCTCCCTTCAATTTTTTTTCAATAATTTTTTTCTGTTTAAGATTATGGAGATTTTAGATTGATGTTTGTAATGTGTTTTCCCACAATATAATTTATATAAATTTAGCCTAACCTGGTGCCATACGAATATTCCTTCTTTAATGAACTAAATATTTTGAATAGTTTTTTTTGTTTAAGATTCTGGGCATTTTAGTTTGTACTTTGTAATGTGTATTCTTACAGTTAAATTTTTTCTAAATTTTTTTTTGGTTTTCTAAATTGCATTTGCCTGCATTTACCTAACCTAACCTAACCTAACTGTATGATAACACATTACAAAGTACAATCTAAAATACCCAGAATATTAAACAGAAAAAACTATTTAAAATATTTATTTCATTAAACAAGGATTATTCAAAGGGTACCAGATTGTCAATGTATAAAAAATTTTGCTAGAGGTTAAATCGTAAAAAAAAAAATTGAAGGAGGGTGTTGGCGCCAACAGGCAAATGCATTTTAGGAAACCAAAAAAAAATTCTGACAAATTTAACTCTAGGAATACAGATTACAAAGTACAAACTTAAATGCCCAGAATCTTAAACAGACGAAACTATTCAAAATATTTAGTTCATTAAAGATAAGGATTATATAAAGGTACCAGATAGTCAATGTTCAAAAAATTTGGCTAGAGCTTAAATCATAAAAAAAAAATTGAAGGAGGGTGTTGGCGCCCGCAGGCAAATGCATTTTAGGAAACCAAAAAAAGTTTTGAAAAATTTAACTCTTGGAATACACATTACAAAGTACAAACTTAAATGCCCAGAATCTTAAACAGACGAAACTATTCAAAATATTTAGTTCATTAAAGAATGATTATTCATAGGGCACCAAGTTATCAATTTTCAAGTTCAATACAAAATATTCAACTACAGTTGCATTCCAAAAAAAAAAAATTGTAGGAGGGTGTTGGCGCCCGCAGGCAAATAAACTTTGGGAAACCAAAAAAAAATTTTGAATAAATTTTACTGTATGATCACATATTACAAAGTACAAACTAAAATGCCCAGCTTCTTAAACAGAAAAAACTATTTAAAATATTTATTTCATTAAACAAGGATTATTAAAAGGGTACCAGATTGTCAATGTATAAAAATTTGGCTAGAGGTTAAATCATAAAAAAAAAATTGATGGAGGGTGTTGGTGCCCGCAGGCAAATGCATTTTTAAAAAGAAAAAAAAATATTGAATAAATTAAACTGTATGATTACAAATTACAAAATACAATCTAAATTACCCAGAATATTAAACAGAAAAAACAAATTTAATATATTTATTTCATTAAACAAGGATTATTCAAGAGGTACCAGATTTTCAATGTTTAAAAATTTGGCTAGAGGTTAAATCATAAATAAAAATTTTGAAGGAGGGTGTCGGCACTTGCGGGCAATTGCATTTTAGAAAACCAAAAAAAAAATTTAACGGTAGGAATACACATTACAAAGTACAAACTAAAATGCCCAGAATCTTAAACAGAAAAAACTATTTAAAATATTTATTTCATTAAACAAGAATTATTCAAAGGGTACCAGATTGTCAATGTATAAAAAATTTGGCTAGAGGTTAAATCATAAAAAAAAAATTGAAGGAGGGTGTTGGCGCCCGCAGGAAAATGCATTTTTAAAAAGAAAAAAAAATTAAATAAATTATATAGTGGCAGGGCCGTATTCAGAGCAGGGAAAGAGGGCATGGGCCAGGGGCGCAATTCTAAAACTTCTGAGAGGGGCGCAAATTTCAATACTACTCATGTAATATTTTTCACGTAATATTTGAAAAATGTATATTTATTTTAATAACTTTTAGGATGGACAGAGCATATGAATTATATGTATTTATACGTATGATTTAGTATTAATATAATAGATTAGATATGTATGTAATTATAGCACAACTATTAAGTATTGTAGGTACGTATCCTCGTGTCCAAAATGTACATTTCCTGTTATTCAGATTAAGACATTACTATTAGCAATATGTTATTTGAGCTTCTATTAAACAGTGATGTACGTAATTCTTAATATAGATATTATCGTTTTGTAATGTCGGTCGTCGGGCCAGTCGTATTATCGACTTATCGTTATCGCGTTATTGTACTGTTTCTTCAAATAAAACTGTAAACAAATTATTATGGTCTATCATAGTAATAATATAATAATAATATAAAGTACAGTACAATCGAAGTACAACGGTTTTATTTTCTATTGAATTGTTGCCGAGTCTCGACGTAGTTTCGTTGACGAAAAATTGACGTAAGCACAACATTATGGTAATTCATTTTTCTAGCTTTTAAGCACTCGCACTCGTACGAACTATAATATTTAAGAAGAGTAGGTAAATTAACTAAGGATCCCGATGCCGGTTTTACAAAATTTCCACAATTTTATCTAACTTTAAAATTAAATTTCATATTTTAGTTACTACCTCAATTATAATACTTTTTCAGTTTTCTATAATTTATAATCTACTGTTAGATGCCCATATATACCTTTTTTTGGAGGGTGATACGATGTATTATACGATCGCCCAACCTTAGTTTTAACTTTCATGATACATATTTTATAAATATTACATGCATTAAAATTTTTATTAGGTATACCATATACCATGTGTATTAAAAAGTGTTGACTAAAGAATAAATATATAGAATTCCTATTATTTCTATCATTTTCACTATATTCATTATCAAACCTCTTTTGAATAGGATAGGTAGACATAAAATGACTTCAAAAAAACATTCAGGTGCATGGTTTGAGAAGGAAAGAAGCAAAAAAAAAAATTAGACGAAAAATTGGCAACCAATATGGCCAATTGGTTGACTAAAAAACTGAACAATGAAAATCGCGAAAAAAAAATCCTTGTGCAGTACTTGAATCAACATCAAACAATTTATTAAACCTAGAAGAGGATATTGAACAACAAATTATTCAGAAAGATGAACATTTATTAGTAAATACAAAATGTGTTACTGATCTTGAAAGTTTGACACTCATAGAGTCAAAAAATGCACTAAACCTAGATGAGAATATTGAACAACAAATTTTTCAGAAAGATGAACATATGTTTGTTAATACAAAATGTGTTAGTGACCCTGGAAATTGGCCAATCTTAACAGATAAAATTCGAACTTATATTGTTGAACAGGAACCGTATCACCTTGACGTAAATCATTACTTTCCATTAAATGCAGATGGTAGGCATTTTGATGGTAAATGGTTTTTCAAATATTTACCGAATGGTGAAAATGTGAGAAGACAGTGGTTAGTCTATAGTGTTAGTACAGACGCTCTGTTTTGTTTCCCATGTTTGCTTTTTAAAAAAAAAAACCATAAGCGAAAATCTCCATTTTGTGACGACGGTTTTTCCGATTGGTTGCAACACTTAAATCCTCGAATTTCTGAACATGAATTAAGTGATTTTCATCGAAAATGTCATTGATCAATTTGCTTCAATTAAATCAAGAAAAGTACCTTTGTAATATTGTGTAAAAATTATATAAAAATAAATTAAAAATTATTAAACACAATAGTTGTATGTTATTAGTTATTATTACTTGATATATAGGTACTATGTGTTTTTACATGTTTTATATATCTCAAATGTTTTTATAAACTAATGTATATTTTTAATTTGGAGGAGGGGGAGGGGGCGCAAATGCAGTGATTCGCCAGGGGTGCCACCAAACCGCAATACGGCCCTGTATAGTGGGAATACACATTACAAACTTCCAACTAAAATGCCAATAATCGTAAACAGAAAAAAATATTCAAAATATTTAGTTCATTCAAGAATGATTATTCACAGGGCACCAAGTTATCAATTTTAAAGTCAATACAAAATATTCAACTAGCGTTGCATTACTAAAAAAAAAAAATTGAAGGAGGGTGTTGGCGCCCGCAGGCAAATGCATTTTAGGAAACCAAAAAAAAATTTGAATTAATTTTACTGTATGATTACACATTACAAAGTACAAAAACTAAAATCCCCAGCTTCTTAAACAGAAAAAACTATTTAAAATATTTATTTCATTAAACAAGGATTATTCAAAGGGTACCAGATTGTCAATGTTTCCAAAATTTGGCTAGAGGTTAAATCATAAAAAAAAAATTGAAGGAGGGTGTTGGCGCCTGCAGGCAAATGCATTTTTAAAAAGAAAAAAAAAATTAAATAAATTATATTGTGGGAATACACATTACAAACATCCAACTAAAATGCCAAGAATCGTAAACAGAAAAAAATATTCAAAATATTTAGTTCATTAAAGAATGATTATTCATAGGGCACCAAGTAATCAATTTTCAAGTTCAATACAAAATATTCAACTAGAGTTGCATTCCAAAAAAAAAAAATTGAAGGAGGGTGTTGGCGCCCGCAGGCAAATAAACTTTGGGAAACCAAAAAAAAATTTTGAATACATTTTACTGTATGATTCCACATTACAAAGTACAAACACTACAAACTAAAAGCCCAGCTTCTTAAACAAAAAAAAAAAAGGTGGATAAGTGGATGTCGCTCTGCTGTACGGTAGGTTACAAGTGGGTCACTGTAATGGATGGTGTTAAATTTGAATTCAATGATATAATATCATTGTATAAGAAAAACGATTCTGAGCGAAAACGGTCAGTCAGCCTATGATTTTACCAAGTATATTTGATGATATTATTGTGAATAAAGTAATTTATATATAACCTATTTACGTGGAGCCTTGTTTTAAATTTTCAATCCTTAGCCATAAAAGTTAAAAATTTATAAATTTTTAACTACAAAATAATTAATAAATTATAAATTTGATAAATGTTGTCAAAATTTGAACTTTAAATGCTTATAAAAAAAAATTGTGCCTATGAATTTTTAATATTTTTCAACTGCTATTAGAACAATATATCAAGAGCCTTATATTAAATTTTCACGCTTTTTTACCCAACAAATAAAAATTTATTGATATTTATAGAAAAAAAAAACTAAAAAAATTGAAAACTGACAATGTCCGTAAACAGCTCAAAAAGAGTCAAAATATTTTCAACATTTTATGGTGTATAGAAAATGCTAATATAAACATTCAGTGAAATTTTCAAGTATCTACAGTCATTCGTTTTTTAATTACAATAAAATAAGAAAATTGTTACATGAGAAATCGAGTAAATATCAAATGTTGTAAAAAAATAAATTTCAGACGCTCATAAAAATTTAATTTAAGTTTCTTCCAGACATTTTTTTTTTGATAAAGGTAGACAAACTTATGAGTAATCTTATATTACATTTTCAAATCTTAGATTTAAAAAGAAAAATTTTTATGAATTCTCAACTCAAAATAATTTGCTATTTTTTGTGATTTTTCCGTATTTTGTCAAAATTTGAACTTTAAATGCTTATAAATAAAAACTGTGACTAAGGATTTTTAATTTTTTTCATCTGCCTTTGAAACAATAACCTAGGAGCCTTCTATTAAATTTTCAAGCTTTTTTACTCAACAGATAAAATTTTATTGATATTTATAGAAAAAAAAACTAAAAAAATTGAAAACTGACAATGGCCGTAAACAGCTCAAAAAGAGTCAAAATATTTTGTAAATTTTATGGTGTATAGAAAATGCTAATATAAACATTCAGTCAAAATTTCATGTCCCTACGGTCATTTGTTTTAGAGTTACACCAAAAACACAAAATCGATTTTCTCGAAAACAGATTTTGCGTAAAAATTCCCGTTTTTCCTTAATTTTTCTTTTGTTTTTCACGTCGCTTGTGAAAACTACTGGGAAATTTTTACTTTTGACCCCACAAAGTACCAACTAGATTCACTTTCCTATCAGAAAAGTTACTATTGAAGAAAATCCAAGCACTTTTACTGTCCTAAAAGGTGATGACAGACACAAAAATAAAAAAAAAAATTAAAAATTAAAAAATAAAAAGTAAAAAAAAAATAAAAAAAAAAAACACACATCATTGTAGAATCAATACATTCATCGCTTCGCTCAGAATCTAAAACTATTTAAAATATTTAGTTCATTAAAGATAAGGATTATTTAAAGGTACCAGATCGTCAATGTTTAAAAATTTTGGCTAGAGGTTAAATCATAAAAAAAAAATTGAAGGAGGGTGTTGGCGCCCGCAGGCAAATGCATTTATAAAAAGAAAAAAAAAATTAAATTAATTATATTGTGGGAATATACATTACAAAGTACAAACTTAAATGCCCAGAATCTTAAACAGAAGAAACTATTCAAAATATTTTGTTCATTAAAGATAAGGATTATATAAAGGTACCAGATTGTCTATGTTTAAAAAATTTGGCTAGAGCTTAAATCATAAAAAAAAATTGAAGGAGGGTGTTGACTCCCGCAGGCAAATGCATTTTAGGTAACCAAAAAAAAATTTGAATTAATTTTACTGTATGATCACACATTACAAAGTACAAACTAAAATCCCCAGCTTCCTAAACAGAAAAAACTATTTAAAATATTTATTTCATTAAACAAGGATTATTCAAAGGGTACCAGATTGTCAATGTATAAAAAATTTGGCTAGAGGTTAAATCATAAAAAAAAAAATTGAAGGAGGGTGTTGGCGCCCGCAGGCAAATGCATTTTAGGTAACCAAAAAAAAATTTGAATTAATTTTACTGTATGATCACACATTACAAAGTACAAACTAAAATCCCCAGCTTCCTAAACAGAAAAAACTATTTAAAATATTTATTTCATTAAACAAGGATTATTCAAAGGGTACCAGATTGTCAATGTTTCCAAAATTTGGCTAGAGGTTAAATCATAAAAAAAAAATTGAAAGAGGGTGTTGGCGCCCGCAGGCAAATGCATTTTAGGAAACCAAAAAAAAATTTTGAAAAATTTAACTCTAGGAATACACATTACAAAGTACAAACTTAAATGCCCAGAATCTTAAATAGAAGAAACTATTCAAAATATTTAGTTCATTAAAGAATGATTATTCATAGGGCACCAAGTAATCAATTTTCAAGTTCAATACAAAATATTCAACTAGAGTTGCATTCCGAAAAAAAAAAATTGAAGGAGGGTGTAAAAATAATTGTTTGAGAAATCTGGGTGAAATAACACTAAACAAAAGAATACGCTGGAAGCTAAATACTGCAATACACATTAACTACAATCCAAAAACTAGGTGTTCTTTATATTATAATAATGCGAACAGTTATTATGATCAGAGGTGTATCACGGTAATATATGTATTAGAAAATGTATAAAAATGAATGTAAATTATAAAGGATGCAAAGAAATTAAATGAGAAAAGGTCCTGCACGGACTCTACTATGTGATTGTAATTTATGAAGGACATAAAATGTTTAATTTAAAATAATATTGTGTTTGGTGGGTCCACAGTCAATATTAAATTACAAACTATAAAATCTAAATGCAAATAAAAACATAGTTTTAGTCTTTGTAAATATGTGCGGAAAAAAATTAGATTTAGTACAATGTAAAAAAATGTGGAAAGGAAACCCTGAGAATTCTTTGAAAATAGGATATTAAAACACAAAACCATATATTAAATTAAAACTATTGATTTTATACATTTTCTATTTACAAAAACTCACAAGTATTGAACACTTTATAAAACCCTGATAAAATAATATTTTGTTATATTTTAAAATACATTTTATAATTTGTTGTGGTAAAAAAATCATTATTTAATGTTGGCTGTATTTAAGTTTTTAATAACTATACTGGTACAACTCTTGCTGACAGTCTTTAAGACCGTGTTAAAAACTATGATAATTAGTTAACATCTAATTTCCTGCCCTATCCTAACCTAACCTAACCAAATTAATAATATTTAAATATTTCCTTTCATTGTTATGTTTACAATATCGATTACCTTGATAGTTAGTAGGATAAGATCATCGCAAAGCTCACGACCGGTGATGGTAGTCGTCTATCATTACCATAGCTTCAACTAACCGTAGGTTTACCTAACTAACCTTCTTATGACTTATTAGGACACATTGAATAAAAAGATCCTGATTTGCCGGTTGCTGAACTTAAGTGTTTGATTATCAAGTTGATCCTTAGATTGTTGACACCTTAATCCATGCTATGGATGAAGCCCATAGATAATAAAGATATGGATAGTCCACGCCTATGTTAAATACATTTTAGGCCGCGTTCCCGCGAAAGGCAATTGAGGCTCCTTTATATTGAAAGTCGATACTCGATATTGGTATACTTTATTTGGCCTCAATTGTTCCCCTCGAGGACCGCTGATAAGACCATTATGTTATATCTTTATTATCTATGATGGAGCCATACCCAGCTCACTCTTGTAAACAATTTGAAGCAGTGGCGTAGCCGGGGGGGAGGGCAGAGGGGCCATGCCCCCCCATCGACCGTGTTTTTTATTATTATTGTTTTTAGATCAGTACGTCCATAGTATTAAAAAAGTAGCAATGTTATTCATTATCACGATTTATGATGGTCTTCTTAAATCGTGTTTATTATATATATCTGTGCCGCTGTAGTTGTACCTATTCGGTTACAAACGTGAGTGTGGTGATACGTCGTGGTATCACCACTTACTAACACGTCTAATGTTACCAATCGTTTTGTCTAGGTTAACCTAACCGGCGCGACCAACTTTATCTACATTGTAGTTTCTACAGCAATCGTGATCAGTCGTGATCAGTCAAATTAATACATTTTAAAATATGTTTTGTAAGTGTAAAACGATATTTTGTATATTTTATATTTATTTTTATATGTGTAGTTAATAATTCATTTAAAAATAATTTTTGAAAATGTAAGCCGATTTAATTTTTTTTCATTTGTAGTAATTATTAAGTTAAGTATTAAATAAAGACATTAAAATTATTATGTACAATAAAAACGTCGTTAAATATGAAATTATATACCTATACCTAAAATTCTGATTACTTAAAAGTAAAAAAAATTTTTATGGCCCGCGGTAAAAATTTTTTTTTTTTCTGGCCCGAGGTAAAAAAAGTTTGGCCACCACTGGTCTAGGTGATCAGCAGTGAATTTTATATATCGTCGGCTACCCAGTAACCCACTGTTTTAGTCATTCTTTAAACCTCTGTCTCTCAAAGGCATGCGAGGTATCTTCAATTAAAAATATGAACGGTATAATTGGTACAGTTGCTACATTTTTTTCTTATTCAGCGAAACGTATGGATAAATTAAAACATTTCATTGATGCAGGTAATTCTAATAAAAGTGGTCATAATACAAAAAAAACAAAATTAAAAAAATTTTGTGAAACACGATGATCGACAACGGTTGATCGACATGATTCACTTATAACATTCAAAGAACTGTACATTTATATAATTTCTACTCTAGAACATCTTGAGAAATATGATACAAATCCTGAAACGTCAACCAAAGCGTCGTTATATGTGAGTGCTATAACTAAGAGTGATTTCCTTATCTCTCTGGAAGTAGCTGTAACTTGCTTCTCATATATAATACAATTAAGTCAAGTACTACAAAGTAAACAGCAGGACCTATCTAAAGCTTTAAATGATGTTATGATTGTTAGAGAAGCTTTAGAAGCCATTCGAGAAGATGCTGATAAATCCTTTAAGGAAATAATGAAAAATGTTACCACAATAGCTTCTGAACTTGAAATTGAAATACGCATGCCTCGAATCTGTGGGAGACAAACTGCCCGAAACAATGTCAATGCCAAAGACGCAGAGGAATATTATAAAATAGTAATATTTATACCATTTCTTGATAATTTAATCTTACAGTTGCATTCAAGATTTGATAAAATACTAGAAACAATTATACCACTATAAGGACTCATACCATCTAATTTGTCACATTATGATGACCAAGCAATCTTAGCTGCTGCTTCTATTTACGAGGATGACTTTTTAGTTAGCATGAATACATGTTTGAAAGCCGAGTTATTCATACGGAGAAATCAATGGCAATTGAGAGAAAATTTACCAGAGACTGCTGTAGAAGCAATTCAACACTGCACAGAGCTTTTTCCAAATATAAAGAAGATTTTTCAATTATTTGCTACTCTGCCTGTAACATCCGCTACTCCAGAACGTACATTTTCAGTTCATAAAAGACTGAAAACATATTTAAGAGCTACAATGAATGAAGAAAGGTTGAATGGTTTGGCCTTAGCTACAATAAATAAAGATGAATTGGAATATGAAAACGTAGAAAAAGATATAATGACTGCATTTATAAATAAATCTCCTAGGAGGATGAAAGTTGTAGATTGGACATAATAATAGTATTAAATATATTTACCTTATATTTATTAAGTTGTTTGCAATAAATTATTATAAATAAAAAGTTGTTAAATATTTTGTTAATTTCAGCCGGATGTATTTAGTGTTATATGTAGTCACATAATAAGTATACGAATTATCTCAATTATTTTTTATAATTAAAACAGTAAAAATTTAATTTTTATAAGTTTTTTATTGCCCCCCCCCCTTTTTAGAAATCCTGGCTACGCCACTGATTTGAAGCACATAAAAGCGATCAACGCGTCTCTATTAATGATTTATCAGCATCTAAGCCCAGCCCACCTTCGTATTATTCTCTATGCAAAAAGTAAATTTAAGACAAATTTGTAAATCAATGCACAGTCTCTCTATTGTACCTACTAATATTTGTGATTTCATTAATTTTCAGTATTTTATATTATTAGATTGGGAAAACATAAGACAATATAATTTACACAAGACTGTGGCTAACACAATCATATTTTGATAAAAGTATATGATATAAGTACCTTCTATATTTGAATTAATCGTTTTTTTTTCGGGTCATTTATTGGTGGACGGCACTTTAACTACGGTCCCTCAACTTACTGAGGCAAGCTTGAGGCATTTCCTTTTAGGAAATTAATTAAATCCTCAAACATAACTCTTAATTCAAGAGTTTGTAACTACTACAATCATAATATAATATGAGTATAGTATATTTCGTAATATTTTTTTATACTATTTACTGTTGGTGAAATATTAAGTTTGTATTTCTAATATAATATATTTTATGATATTTATGGACGACACTTGCACCATGGCCCCTCGATATACTAATGTGGCGACCCGGCACATCTCTTTTAGATAAATTATTAAATACTTAATCAAGTCTTCCAATTTACTAAGCATTTATGTTTTGTAGATGATTTGAAGAAAAATTTAAAATTGAAGAGAGACTGTGTGAATTAACAACATTTTTGGTATGAAATGTTTATTTGAACACCTGTTATAATGTGTTATATTGAACTTAAGTTAATTTTTTATAATGTACTATAGTAAACATTTGAACATTTATTACAATATACGTATATTATACATAGATTTCAAGTATGATTTTTTTTAGTTTTTTTTTTGAAAGCTACCTACTACAATACAAGACACTTTATTTTTATATTTTGAAGCAATATATGTTTTGGATTATTTAGATCTATATAAACTAAATTTCAGACCCATAGTATTTAAAGTTTGTATGATCAAAGTCGTGAAACCAAATTTTATCAGACTCTACTAGAATGTTGTAGTTAAATTAAACTATAATAAGTATGTGGTATAACCTTCTATGATAATTTGTTATGAATATAATATTTTAAGTAATAGCTCAAATTTAGCACTTTTATGGTACTTAATACATTTTCCTAATATTTTAACAGAAATTATGGAGCTAAAAATATAGAAATACCTATATTATGTCACGGTCCATAGTTGATAGTTTTGTTTCATTTATAATAATAATGCTTTTTAATATACTTTTTCATGAATTAATATTTATTACAGTTGGCTTTTATGATTTGTTTGAACTATTAGTACGTATTTTTTTTGGGAGATCCCTATTATTAAAACACCGTTACCAATATGCGTTTTTTTGGGTTAGTTATAGAAAAATAAATTACATTAATAGCAATAATATTAAAAAATATGGTTGATAATTTATTGTTTTTCGTATGATTTTATATCATTCAATTCAAACTTAAAACATCCTACAGTGAGTAACTTTTACTTACCTAACATACTCCTGTTACTGAGTTACTCCTATAAATTGCAAGGTACTATTTACCAACTGTACAGTAGAGTGGCAAAGTTACTTATCCAACCTTCTTTTTTTAGCTTTAAAATAATTAGGGTCATGCTCTTAGTAAATAAGATATACTTTTAATAATATATTTTTATTCCAATTATAATGTAACTACTAATTTCTTTTCTTTTTTAGATTTCATTAAGTGGACCATTGATATCGAAACAATTAACAAATATGTGCATTCCAATTTCAAAAGAAGAAAGGCTGATTAGGATTGAAGCAATGAATTTGATTTTTAAATGTTTTTTTGCTACCGCTAGCGAACCGCGGCGGCCAAACCGCGCGTCTGAACAGGTCTATTGGAAAAGCATTGTTTAATTTTAGAGAGCGGAAGCGGTCGACCGCTCGAAAATTAAACAAGAGCGGTCGCAAGCAGCCGATCGCGCCGATCAGCGGCGCTGTTTTTCCCGTATGAATATGCCAATTGAATAACCCGTGTTTAATCGTCGGCGGTTATCCGCCGCGGATAAAAACCGCGACCGTGCGCGGCCAAACCGCTCCGTGTGTAACCAGCTGAGGATGTCAGATTTTTAGCGCACCATTTATTTCTCTCTCTGACCCAATCATTGTAGTGTTTTCTTAATCGTACATTTGGTATGCTACGCGTGGGTCAAAGATGGGAAGCAAATAGTGCGCTGACATCCCAACCGGCAACAAGTTTACACGAGTGAGCTGGGTATGGCTCCTAGTTAGATAATAAAGATATTGATAGGACATAATGGTCTAATCAGCGGTCTTATTATCTATGGGCTTCATTCATAGCATGGATTAAGGTGTCAACAATCAAAGGATCAACTTGATAATCAAACACTTAAGTTTGGCAACCTGCATCTCAGGATCTTATTATTCAAAGTGTCCTAATGAGTCATAAGAAGGTTAGTTAGGTAAACCTATGGTTAGTTGAAGCCAAAGAGTCAATAAGGCCTTTGCAATTCAAGATCTTTTCCTACGTATTCGGCATTGTTAACATAACTATTCTACCTTTACACTTTTTCTTCCCCCGTCTCTCACAGCTATATACAGGTTCAGCCACTCTCATTCCACACCTCCATATGATCGGTATTCTGTCTATCCATCTCTTCTTCAGTCTTCTCGTCCATCATTTCTCCCCTAAATTAACTTCTATAGCCACTCTCACTATCTCTTATCATACAGTGACCGAACCACCTAAACCTATTCTCTCTTGTTTTCACTGCAATATGTACACTTCCCTTAATTAATTAATTTCTTATTCTATCCTCTTTTGTACCTTAACACCTTACTTATTATTCTCATATCTGCTACTCTCACTCCACTTACCTACCCTAACCTTACATTTCTTTTTCATCTTTCCCTTTCATACACCAAACATTCTGAAATCCTGTTGACCCATTTCCTTATCTTCGCCATATCACACACTTCCTAATTCCTATTCACTCAGTCTCTAGTTACCTACAAGTCATCGTACTTGATTCTCGGTGAAAATATTTAAATATCATTGAGCGAATTCCCTACTCGAAAGAATTGCTTAAAAAAATATCATACCTCACCAATTTTCTAATTTTGAACACGACTTTATCGATAGCCCGCATAGCGTTATACCAGTATCGTTACAATACAAATATTGAAAATTTTCGGGCAATACATCCCCTGATCAATTAACTATAATAAAAAAAAACCTACTGAGAAATAAGAAAATACATACCCCGTGACGGAATCAAAATCTGCTACGAAACTTAGTCTTCGAAACACTGAGACGTTCACACATTTCAATCTGCTTATGATATATTATTCCCAGTTTGAAAATGTTCACTGACGAATACCATTTCTGAAATAACACGCATCTTATGCAGTAAAATGTTCTACAATATTCTAATGACCTATGCGTTACAGTCTACAGATATTATATAAACCTACCAATAAATACCTAATATAATTTTTATTACACAGAGTTTGTATTTTTAAATGTTGTATTCAAGGATTTATTAGTTTTATTTGTATACCTAACAACAATTACATTTATTCACAAGTCAGTTATCAACTAGAACTCGACTACGAGTAAGACAGCGTTTGGATTGTTCGGACTGGCGTATAATTTATTATTATTATACATTGCGCCTTTGGTAGGCAGTAGTAAACGTATATGCTTCTACATTACTTAGTTAACAGATTTTCGTTTGAGGTGTTCTCTTAAAACCCAAATATTTAATGCCCGTATCCCGTATGCATAGAAGATGTATGTTTCACATTTAATGAAAACTAAAACTATCGTGACGGAACTGAATTACGAAGAACGTATAAAACAAAAATAATCGTCACCAAGTGATAGGGTATAATCTGCTATGTACTTACAAATCATATTAAATAACATTAATCATTATGTATTTTCTTATTTTGTTAGGTAGGTATAAAAACCTACCTTCCTACTTATAAAAGCATTACCTAATCATTGATTTAAAATTTTAAAAATTATTCTACTATAACAATAAATTAACAGTTGTAGGCAAAGTATTATAATTTAAGGTATTTTTCATAATATCCTAATTTTTGTACACCTATAACAACTACTCTACGTCTAGCGGGTATATAAGTTTGTCTGACAATAAATATTTACATTAGGTTTACCGCGTCCACAGAGTAGTAGGACAAAACTTACGTAATTATTTATTCTTCCGGCGAAACGCGGTCCCTTTGAGTGTATAATATTGTCTAGTGTCAGAGCTGTGCGTCTCCGTCAAGGAAAATGCAGCGCGCGTCTTCATATATCCGATCCAAAAGTTCAGTCTGGAAGTATTGAGATTAATGACATTTATAAAAATAGGCACCTAGCTTAATATGCTTAATAGCACCTAACGAAATATGTGAGTACGTATTGGAATCGCTGTTCGTCTCAAACGATTGTCATTTTCCATAGATTATTTATAATTATAACCTAACCGTCCCAATCATAGAAAATATATATATGGTCCTAACCGATGGATGATGAATATTTTTACATTATCTTCAAAAAAACATTTATTTGTTTCTACTAGACGCAAATGCGGTAAATTGAATTCAAATTTATAATAAAGATAACGGTTTTTTTACTTGGTAACAATTTATTTATTACTTGGTTTATAAACAAATTCTAATTGATATAAAATAGTAATTATATAAAAATAGTTTTATTGATCCCAATATTTAAAAATAGTGTTTCAAATAAAATAATAAAAAAAATTTAAGAAATACCTATTAATTAATATGTATTACCTAAATAACAAAATAACTAAATAAATTCGTGTTTTTTTTTAAACATTTTCACGTCCCCCCTCCCCCTTACGAAATTGTGTCACTCTTCCTTAGAGTGGTGCGCCCCTTAGGTCAAGAGCCCTTGAAATAGTGCATGTTAAAAAATCAGCTATATCCTCCCCCCACCCTTTGACAAAATCATTTGACTCATTTAGCTACTTTATGAATTAAGAACGATACATTGAACGTACAAAACTGTACCTACCTACATAATAGTTATCAACCTATTAACCCATCAATAATATTATATTTTTTATTGTGTACACTAATCGATTGGTATATACAAAATAACGTTAAGTTATAAATAGGACGTGGATTTAAATGCATTAAAAATAAGAAAAATGTCTTAAAAATACGATTTAATGCACTTATATTACAAAGCTTAATAAAATGGCCAGAAAAATTAAAAGTCCAATTTAAATGAATATAAAATAGAATTTAGATAAGTGTATAGGTAGTGTATTCGTTATATTTTGAGTTTCATTATAGCACATCAGTCGATCAGATGCTATTTAATATTTTAAAATAAAAAAATTCGACAGTAATTCCATATTGGCAAGTGTTGTTTTCTATAACTGAAGACTGAAGTTATAGTATCGAACATAATGGGTACGTAAAAAAATAGAAATATAAGAAAAAAAGTTACCTTTATTTAATTGTATTTAATTTTTTTCTATTAAGTTTTTATAAAATTGACTTTATCCCATATAAATGTTCTAATTTCATTTTTCAATTCGTTGATAATATATAAAACGAATTCTTTGCTTGGAAAGCAATGTTTTAGAAAATTCAGAAAATGCAGTTTATATTTAAATATTATAAATAATAATTTCTGATGTATTAATGCAGAAGAGTGAGGGGGTTGTCCACCCCCTATGAAAATAAAAAAATATTTATAATTCATGTTTATACCGATTTTCTACCGAAAAAATAAATTACTTTAATCTCAATATTATTTATTAGTCAACGATATCTTTGATCAGAATCGTTTTTCGTTTGTTCGTTTTGTATTTTAATAATTTATACGTGGATAGGTATATTATTATTACTAATAATTATAGTAGTTGTGTTTGTTTTATTTCATTAATTTATTTAGTACTATACCAATAAATTATAATATATTAATTAATAATTTTTAAAACATTGTGTTAAAAAAAATAAAAAAAAAATGTGATTGTAATTAGAGTCTTGTAATGTACCTACCTATATTTAAAAAATAAATAAATATAATAATAACTATTGAACTTTTAGGGACATAATAGGTAACCCATTCGTGTATGTAGTATTACACTATTTATATAGGTATATTTGTATACCTATACGAGTATATGAGTAGGTATATTATTCATAAGTGCGCACACGTCAGGATAGGCAGTTGACCATTAAACCAAAATATTTATATATTTATATTAAGTACCCTGTATAGAGGTATTCACCTATTAATTATAATTATTCTACAAACAGGGACTGGAAAAACGACGACGGCGTTTATATCTCGCGTATTTTATACATTTCTAGTCCGGAACTAAAATATGAGCCTACAACACTTGGATAGCACATTTTTCGTGACATTAAATATTTGTTTTAAGTCTTAAAAGTAAATTTAAGCCAAAAAAGAATATAAAAACAAACTTACTTTAATTATCGACTCTTTCGGCGGAATCCGTGACGTGTGTGAACTGCGACGCCCATGAGGAAACGCTCCAGAATACAGCCAGAACTTAGAATATTGTGATTTATGAAAAATAAAATTATACGAAACGCAGTAAGTTTTTTGCTCATATCTTCTTTGCTTATTGAAATTTTAGAATTTTTAATCGACTGTGTCTTCTGCAACGACTTTGAGATTTGCCATAGATTAAATAAATAAATGATAGATATTATACTAGGTACGTCAATATGATGAATTCACGGATATAAATGATATAATATTATAATGCAACTTTTTATATCAAAGAGTTCCGTGTTAAGGACCAATTTGTTCATTGAAATTTGATATGACAATAAACCAAAATAGTTTATAATTTTGAATTTGAATTATAATAATATGATATAGGTATTATTTAAATTATTATTTTTGTTTATCAATTTAATTATTGATTAAGGTGGTGAATAGATATCAGAAGCACAAGAATATTTTTATAAGAGCATATTGTATTTTATGAATTATTAAATAAAAATGTTTATTGTTTGTATTAATACCTACACCATAATAGGGAACTAAAATTTTGTAAATGATGTACAAATGTATTTTTGGTGTTTTAAGGCTGCAGTAAGATCAATTTATGAGAATCCTTGCATTAAATTGTTAGGATTATTTGATATGAATAATTATTTTATTACATATAGGTTTATTACATATTGGTAAGTCGATCAGAAACTATATTTACACTGAATGTTAATAGTAAAAAGCTATTAAAAAATCTATTATTTGTATTTATTTGTTAATAATTAAGACTTAAATATTAGCAGTAGCAGTAATCTTGTTCCTTTCACAAAATGTTTTTTAATTATTTTTAATTTAATTTACATTTATCCCAAAGTGATCTCTGAATAATCATTCAATGATGAATTTAATAGTTACATTCTCGGTTATATTAATTGGATTATAAATTAAAATAAACTACAGTTTCCAGCTTCTACTACAACATTATTTTATATTTTATTTTATGTTTTTAATTTTTTAAACGCAGTCTGCACCTCGTGTTGGTGATTTTACACGTAATATAATAAAATTGATACTACTGATGAGTAGGTAAGTACCGTATTGTTTAATCAAATTATTTACATGATTATTAACTAAAAAAATATCTATGAAGTATAAACATCCGCATTTCTATTAACTATAAATTCATAATTGTATGAGCTATACATGTTACATATATTTTTCGAAAAAACTATTTAAAAAAACAAGAATAATTCCTATTTTATGTCACACGGGTTGAACTAACTGACTGCTACGACAACTGTGCAATTTTTTTTAAGCATAATACGTTTTGAAAACGTCCAGAAAAGAGTATGTTTTAAGACTGTCTGTCTTGATAACAACTAATTTAATTTAGAGTGTATTGTTATATTATATTATAATGAAATTAATAATTATAGTAAAATATATAATTGCAAGACATTTAATACCTATATCTATAGCCATCTAGGGTATAAACTACACTAAAAAAGGTGTAAGTATGCTAATAAAATATATGAGGTGTATAATGTATTTATGTATATAAAAATATAAAATATAAAGATTAATAACATTATATTGTTTTAAATACTTCGCGCAAACCTAAGGTGATACCCGGCGTATAGTATAACATGCAAAAAGGTGCGTATTAAACTTGGCGTGGTGAAACGAAGACGGTCTCGCGTATTTTATACATTGCGCTATTGGGATTAAACTTATAAATGCTTCTACGTTACCTAGTTAACAGATTGTCCGTGGCAATGAATATTTAATTTAAGTCTAAAAAGTAATTAATGTAAAATAGTAGGTAATAATATGAAAACAAACTTACTCGTAAACATCTACTCTTCCGGTGAAACGTAGCTAGAGTGCCGCCATCGCCGAAGAAACAGCTATCTTCATCCATCTTCATCTAATCACCTCACTCCGATGAACTGAAACTTGAAAGTATCGAAATATTTTATGAAAATAACCTGATCAAACGAAATTTGCGAGTTTGTGTTACAACTTATCCGGTTTAACGAACTGTCCGTTTATATTTGTAGCCTATTATTTTTTTGTTCACTGAAATCAAAATATACAATATATTATATTTATAATACAATAGTATTTCTGAAACTATTGGAATTGTTAACCGTCGCCAACGAATTTCGACAATTGACGACTGCCATAGATATTATAAAATATATTATGCCATAGATATTATAAAATATATTATTTATTATGATAAATCCAAAGAACTTATATATTATTATATAAGTACTCAGTATACCTATACGGTATATTTATAAATCGTATGTTCTTTTACAGAAATCTTTGTGATCTGCAGTGCACCTATTCTGGTTTTCTATTTCAATTATAGTTCGCATGCCAAATTTAACTATACAAACTGGTCCGCAAGTTTATAGACATTCTAATACATTCAGTGCCAATAGACAAAGTGTTTGAGAAGTTATATTTTTTTGGTACCTAATTAA